>NC_088683.1:229172873-229795998 GCF_028017835.1 Emys orbicularis
CCAGGTCGCTATATTGGACCCAATCTCTGGCTCCCATGTGTTTCCAAAGCTTACTGGGTCTGAACAGCATCCAGGCAATATCTGTAAGTCCAGCTTTTCTAGCTCACTTCCAGGATAAAAGACCCCCTGTCTAGTATCCCCATGGCCCAGCTGCATTAGGCCCCAAAACTATTGGAAGCCCCCCAGATCCTCCCTCCCCAGAGCTCCAACTTTGTGATTTACTCTGGTTTACAATTTAATCCTCTGGAACTACATGCCCATTAAAGTTAGTAACACAGAGTTTACAAAGGAACTTCTTAACCACATACACCCTATTCACAGACAAAGCACAAGAGTTACAGATCTAAGGAAACACATCTGCGTGCAAAACCCCTCCTTCCAGTGTCCCTCACCACTCTGAAGCTTTTTAGTTTTGTTTAGTGTCTTTTCAGGCTCCTAGGGCTCTCCTGCATTCCAGTCCTCCTGCTCAGTCTTCCTGTTGCCAGCTGATGGATGGCCAGTGAAAAGCTCCCCATCCTCTCTCAAGAAGATCCATTCTTTAAATAGAGTTCTGGCTTCTGCCACCCCTACCCCTGGGTCCAAATTGGGAAAACTACTTCCCACAGACTGCTGCCAGCCTATTGTTCTAGGACCATCAGGGTTTATGACTCTCAATGGCTTGCCATTGTTAGCCCCTCTGCTAGGCGTAGGGATTTCTGCTAACACTTCTTGGGTGTCCCAGCTCAAGACAGAGGCTGCAGTGCAAAAGTGAAGGGACACAGTACAGATTACAATCTAAGGGTACGTCTTCACTTACATCCGGGTCCGGATGTAAGCAATCGATTTTCTGAGTTCGATTTATCGCGTCTGGTTAAGACGCGATAAATCGATCCCGGATCGATCCCGGAAGTGCCCCGGATCGATCCCGGAAGTGCTCGCCTTCGACGCTGGTACTCCAGCTCGGCGAGCGGAGTACGCAGCATCGACGGGGGAGCCTTCCTGCCGCGTCTGGACCGCGGTAACTTCGGACTAAGGTACTTCGAATTCAGCTACGTTATTAACGTAGCTGAATTTGCGTACCTTAGTCCGAAGTGGGGGGGTTAGTGTAGACCAGCCCAAAATGGCATTCACAAAAGAGAATGGACTTTGCAAACTGATAGATACATACTGACATACTCATTCATCACAGTGTGCATATAAGTATTTATATAGTTTGAATACAATTAACAAAATAAGCTCTAAAGATAAATGGGGGGGAAAGCTTTTGGCTTCCAAATGAAAGAGGAAGGGAATGAAATCCTAACATACACCAAGAGCAATGCACCATTCTCTTACATGTGATGGAAACTCAATTGTTACTCCGCTTCTATTATAACTCTGCAAGGCTGTGGTCTATGAAGTTACTGACACAAGCAATGCTGGAGATATTGCAATGGGGACAGAAATTTAGCGCTTAGAATTTGGTATTGCCTTAAGATGTAACATTTTTGGCAAAAAAAATATGAACACTACCAAAAATATCTCTAGAATAAAAAATATTAACTTTTCCCCACATGAGATAGTCTTAGGAATGGAAAATGCCAGAAGCAGCAAATGGAAAAACACAGAGCTCGTAAAAATACTATTTCTAGCAGCGAAATATACTACAGTAAGAATTTGGAAGTCAGTCTCCCCACTTTCCGTGGTCTGATCTCTTGGTCTTTAAAATCACTGGAATGACTACAGTTAACTGGGAGCTGGAACAGGTCCATACTGGCTAGCTATGCAGTATGTGGCATATTGTGGGAATGAAGCAAACTCAGGAACTTAAAAGCCATCTGTGTTGGCTCCTTTCTTAAGTTTCATGGGAGAACATCCTCAAGCCTTGTGAAAGAGGAGGCAAGAAAAAAAGGACAGACTGGCAATTTAAACTGAAATTGGACTATTTTAATTCAGTATTTCAAAAAGAGTAGTGAATTTGTGAGTGTCAGTGGAGTGGAGGATGGACCATTTCTTTAACTGTATATTTTACAATGTACATTACAAAAACTAGGTATTACAACATAGGACTCTTATATGTCATTTTATTATTTCATTTCTTGGGGCCAGATTGCAACCTGGGCTGTGTCTTTTTAAGGACATAAGGAGGAGTAAGATACCCTCTCATACATACACCTATATGACCTTCCTGGATCTTGAGTCTACACCCATAGCCCTAAGTGGGTATTGTGTGTCTGCTACTTGCCTGAGCAGGCGGGTGGGGATTGGGGTGACCGTTGGTTCAGTTCTTGCATGTGTGAGCCAGCTCAACTGAACCAGCATGGAAGAGTGCTGTTAGTGGCCAATAGCAGATTGCTATCCCCTGGAGCAAGAGGGGAGCAGGGAGGGAATCATGTCATTCTGGAACAGGAAAAACCAGAAGCTCAGTGTTATTCAGTGTGATTCTGCATACAGGACAGAAAAAATATGCACATTTCGGGACTCTGTGTTACCTTCTTCATAAAGGAGAAGGATGGAAGTCTGCCTTAAGAGTTCAGTATTTATATAGTATTCAAACTATATAAATACAAGGACAACAGATAGTATAAAAGAGGTGGATAAGTGCAGGCCACAGAGTTCTACAGTACAACCTGTGACTTCCCTCATCTTCAATACTAAGGGACAGCTCAGAGAAATAAGTTCTATCATGCAAAGTTGGCTCATGATGCAATATCAGATGCTGGCACTTGTAGATTCTGTAAGCTGTCCCTGTAGTGGAGATAAGAACAGCTACAATGTGCTCCATTTTAAGCACTTTATTTTTGGTCTTCTGGCAAGGTACCAACGAGTCCTCTCAGTAACACCAAAGTTTGCATGCCCCTGAATATAGAGATACCAAAATGGTTCTAAAAAGGTGAACTTGGACTAAACTGTGACCCAGGAAGCTGTTAGTGCCAACTTGTAAGAGGCACAGAGGGGACGTATAGGGATTACAGGATTCACACAACGCACAGTCAACCTGTGGAACTCTTTGCCAGAGGATGTTGTGAAGGCCAAGCTATAACAGGGTTCAAAAAAGAACTAGATATATTCATGGAGGATAGGTCCATCGATGGCTATTAGCCAGGATGGGCAGGGATGGTATCCCTAGCCTCTGTTTGCTAAAAGCTGGGAATGGGTGACAGGGAATGGATCACTTGATGATTACCTGTTCTGTTCATTCCCTCTGGGGCACCTGGCATTGGCCACTGTCAGAAGACAGGATACTGGGCTAGATGGACCTTTGGTCTGACCCAGTATGGCCGTTCTTATGTTCAGGAATCTGAGTCTGGTGTGTACATTCTAGCTCACCAATAGAATGTCATATGAGGTCTCTAATAAAAGCCTATGTCACCCTGGTCATCAATACCCTTGTGAAATACAAGGACAGATACTACGTGAGGAGCTATGTATATATACTGAAAATATGCGGGGGGAGAGGAAGGCCCTTTCCTGGGGTAGACATCGAAGGTTTGCTCTACTATATTTAGGGAACAAAGAAGACACCCTGTCACCCTTCCACGAGGAATAAGCAGACAGCGAATTTGCTTCATGAAAAAGGGGGTTTCAGCCAGGCTTGGTTGAAAATACTGGAGAGAACTTTGGGTGAGAAATTTCATTAGACAGGAGGTTAAACTGTTAGTTAGGTTTAGTCTCTAGAAAGCACGTTATGATTTTTTTACATGTAACCATTTGTTTCTGATATTCTTACTCGCTATCACTAGAATCTCTATTATTTGATAATATATTTATAGTGAATATAAGATACGTTTATCTAAGTGTTGTGGTGTGAAGCAAAGGGGTGATCATGTGCTTAATCTTGCAAACTGGTATATACTGTGACTTTGGGAACAGTGGGCCTGGCAATTCTGTGTTCAGTGGATAAGGGGCTGGGCACTGCAGAGAATACTCCAATGATTTGGGGTTGGTGTGTGCCTGTTGCTACCTGTACAGAGAGAGAAAGACCTGGAGAGGCCTGGAAGGCAGCACTTGTGCTGCCAGAGGCTGGTGGTTTCAGGGATCTGCAGGCACAGACAAGACGGCTTCATTTTAAAGGTAGGTAATGGTGAGGTGCCTCATAACCAGGGATCCTAGTCTTCCATGATTAAAAAAAACAATTCTCTGATTTAAAAAACACCTGCATTTTTCTGCAATTAAAATGAAATGATGAACTTTAGTTTCCCTAGCCGCCATATATATAAAGTATCAGTTGAACACAATGTTTTACTGAGATAGAGTAGATCCCTGTTTATCCAAGCCTCCATTATCCAACTCTCCATATTAACCAAACCACCAGCTGCCTGGGGCTGACAGCGGCTGGGGTTCTGGCTGTCAGCCCTGGGTGGCTGGAGCTCCAGCTGTCAGCATCAGCCCCAGGTGGGGCAGACCGCCCGAGCCCCTGCCACACAGGGCTGACCACGAGAGCCCCCGCCCCATCTGAAAATAAGGGATAGAAAGCTCTGCCAATTCTCCTGGATTATCCCAGTTTTTGATTATCCAGTCTGGCCCTGGTCCCAATTAGTTCAGATAAACAGGGTTCCACTGTAAATTTAAAGCACATTCAAAAATCAACCACAAGAGGGGGAGGTTGCACGCATTGAATAAGTGACACTGGTACTTTCAGTAAAATTTAGTTATGTTTTTATTTTTTCACAAAATGTAAAAACTAAAGATTCTCTGTAAAAATGCAAATTCTGCATTTTTCCATGGGAAATGGATTTCTAGGACTCCGGCTCATAACCCTGGGTACCCCTGTGGCGGGTCACAAACACCCACAGGTGTTAACAGCAGTGAGTGTGAACACTGACAAACTGGACTATTTATTGAAGTACCCTAGACCTGAGTGAAATTGGCAAACCTAACTTCATTATTTTTTTTTAAAAGGGTCAAGAGACAAGCCAGGAAATTATAGCGCAGCAGGGTTAACATCTGGCATGGGAAACCTTTAAGGGATGTGATATGAGAACACCTGGAAAGACAGTTTGATTAAGGATAGCCAGCATGGATTCAGACACAGGAGGTCATGCTTAACTAACCTGCTGGATATCTTTGAAGATAATACTGCCCCTGCAGATAAGGGAAATATGATGGATGGCATATAGTGTACTCAGATTAGATTTTCCAAACAACATTTGACAAGATTCAACATAAGAGATTAATAATGAAGGTAAATCATTATGGAATATGGGGTAAAAGAATGTGCTGGGCAGAACAATGGCTTATGAGCAAGAGACAAAGTGCAGTAATAGATGGAAATTTTCCAAATTTCGAAAAGGGTTAATGAGTGGAGGGGTCAGTTTTATTTGAGGAGAGAGGTTGATTATTATTTAAAAATTTTGCTGACAAGAATTTTCTCATGACCTATGTTTCAATTTGGCAAAGGTTTCTAATAGTTGAACTCCCTTACAAACTTTATTTCAGGGTCTCTTTTGTTCATAGTACAGCCTATACATTCTCACAAAAGTGCAGAAAATAACGTCTGCGTCTACTGATGCTACTCTGTGTCTGATACCAAAACTGGGAGCAGAGCAAAGGAGAAACAATGCAAGCAGGTCAAAAGGATTTGGGCTCATTCAGATAGCAAGGCCGCAAGCTTATGGAAACTGCAGTTCAACCCAGAAAAACACAAAATAAACTAATTTTGAAGCAAGGAATCAAAGTATAGATGCTAAATGCAAGAACCAGCCGTAAATTGCAGAGCAGTATTAAAAAACAGGATACAAAGTTGAATTAGCAGAGCTCTAGAATACAACAAAATGAGGCACCTTTAAGACTAACAGAAGTACTGGGAGCATAAGCTTTCGTGGGTAAGAACCTCACTTCTTCAGATGCAAGTCTTGCATCTGAAGAAGTGAGGTTCTTACCCACGAAAGCTTATGCTCCCAATACTTCTGTTAGTCTTAAAGGTGCCACAGGACCCTCTGTTGCTTTTTACAGATTCAGACTAACACGGCTACCCCTCTGATACTTAACAAAATGAGGTGACTCTGTCAGTTCATGAGACAGGGTCTAACAAATCCTTTGTACTAGTCACTATACTACAGGAAGGATATTGGTGCCTTGAAGGGTGTAGCATAGGGCAACAAAAAGTGAAACCAGATTCTTGACTATTTCAGGGTTTTAAATTATGAGGGTGAACCAAGTGTGTTATGCTTATTCACATTGGAAAAGAGATTACTTTGAGGTGAACTAATAGAGGATTTTCAACATCATGAAAGGGGGTGATTGACATAACCATTAGCCGTTTTGGGGGGGGAGGAGCGGGAATGTAGAAACATAAGGGGCAAAACTTAAAAATAAAGCAATTGGGAGGAAATAGGGAAGTCATCAGACAGAACTGTTTCACTCACAGGGTAATAAACATGTGGAATAAGTTAGTGGGAAAGCGGCTGAAACAAAAGAATATAGACAAGTTCAAAAGGCACCTGGATTTGTTTCAGGAGAAAAAGGGGGATTTAGGGATATTGTGGAAAAGCATAAAGTTGGGATTCAGGTACATTTTTAAAAGGCAAGCATGTCAGGCCAATTGTGTGTTACTAAAGTTGTGCACATTCTTACGCACTGTAAAGGAGAATTTTCTGTGCTGCTGCCACCGGGATACCATGGCATGGTGACTAGGGAAAGAAGAGCGACACAGGGCTCTGCTCCCCTCCTGCTACTCTGGGCCAGGCCTTTTGAATTACACTAAAGAAAAATCCCTCACCCATATGCTTTCCACCCCACTCCCCGGGCTAAAAAGAAATAAATTAGCTTTGGAAATGTCACCTAATCCCACCGTCAGTGACTGCCTGCAGCATTCGTTAAACCTGCTGTTGTTGCCATTTGGCGCACACCACACCCAACACTAAGTTAGTTACAGGAGAAAAGGAGTGACAAGTGACAACTGCATTGTTACTTTCAACGGGAACCACCAGGGTTCTCACTCTTAAACCCTGGAATTGTCATCACAGGCCATAGGAAAGATTTCCCACTATATCCCTGAGGTGCCTCACTCCCTCCTTTGGCACTGTTAACTAAGGAACCCGCCCGGTTATACGAGAGCTCTCAGGCTGGCCTGTCCTTTTCAGACCTAGGGAAGAATGGGAACTGATGAGCGGCTTGGCAAAGAGTGACAGGCAGCCGCCACATTCCAGTTATGTTAGCAGCTCCATTTGGAATCCACGCACTTCTTTCTCCTCCTTGAAGATCACATGGCTGTGATTTTAGAAACACCCAAGGTGGTCCTAAAACCAGAGGAATTTACCCTCCTGCCATAAAAAACTCACATTAAATTAGCATTCAAGATTGAATCGATAGCTTGATGGGCAAGCAGAGCATTGGGGGAGGAGGGCTAGTAGATGCAGAATCAGAGGTGGTGGAGGGAAGCACTAGGCCAGCAGACACACACATAATTTGCCCAGGGGGCAGAGGAGTATGCTAACCAAATGTCCCCCCATACTCTTTTAAAAGTGTAGCATGCACTTTCCCAGCAATTCCTGCAAGCAATATGGTTTGCTCTTTTGAGGAGGAGGGGGTGCTCTGGCTAGGTACTGCAGTCCTTATAGGACCAGGGTGACACGATACATCTCTAAGGGGACCATGACATGACATACCTGCACATTACATGACATGTGCCAACCTACAGTCATACAAATGTAGATTCATGTCAGGCTCCCACCACATGCTCACAATATCTCCCAGTAACATGTACTGTACCACCATGGCTTGTAGGTTCCCCCCTGTGTGCTGCTGAGGACTCATTATACCAGCTGAAATAACCTGGCATCATGTAGTGATACAGGAATTGAGGGTAAGCAATGAGGAGTACTCATCGGCCATTTAATTTGAAGGTCATTGGCCAAATAGATTGCAAGAACACTAATACTCAATTATCCCTTTAGTCTTTATTGCATTTCTGTTAAATGTAGTGGAAAAAGTTACTGAGCATGTGCACTAAATAAAAATATCCACAAACACCTTAAGTCACTGGTCAGGTTCTGATCACCTTGGTATGGATATAGAATCATAGAATATCAGGGTTGGAAGAGACCTCAGGAGGTCATCTAGTCCAATCCCCTGCTCAAAGCAGGACCAACACCAACTAAATCATCTCAGCCAGGGCTTTGTCAAGCTGGGTCTTAAAAACCTCTATGGATGGAGATTCCACCATCTCCCTAGGTAACACATTCCAGTGCTTCACCACCCTCCTAGTGAAATAGTTTTTCCTAATATCCAACCTAGACCTCCCCCACTGCAACTTAAGACCACTGCTTCTTGTTCTGTCATCTGCCACCCAGGGGTGAAAGTAAGTTAAAGGACTTACCGGTACACCGGAGTCCTGGGCAGGGGCGGGGCCTCAACCAGAAGAGGCAGGGCCTTTAAATCAAGATTTAAAGCCCTGAGGCTCCAGCTGTGGCTGGGAGCCCCAGGGCCTTTAAATCACCCCTGGAGCTACCAGCTGCAGAGGTGGCTGGGAGCCCCAGGACTCAGGGAAAATTTAAAGGGCCCAGGGCTCTGGCCGCTGCTACCGCAGCGGAGCTCGGGGCCCTTTCAAGCTCCAACAGAGCCCTGCCGCTGCTACCCCGGGGCTCTGGCAGCTGGGCTTGGGTGGCGATTTAAAGGGCCAGGGGTGGCAGGGAGCCCCTGGCCCTTTAAATCGCCACCCGAGCCCCGCTGCCAGAGCCCCGGGTAGCGGTGGCTGGGCCCCGGCAGTGATTTAAAGGGCCCGGGTAGCGGCGGCAGGGCTCCCGTGGGGATTTAGAGGGCCAGGGGCTCCTGCCGCTGCAGGGAGCCACAGCCCTTTAAAGCTCCGCCCGAGCCCCGCTGCCTGAGCCCCGGGTAGCAGTGGCAGGGCCCCGGCGGTGATTTAAAAGGCCCGGGGCTCCGGCCGCTACAGGGAGCCCCAGGCCCTTTAAATCACCAGCCTGGGGAAGCCGGTCGGGTCCAGCACAGCATACCGGCTCTTGCCGGTACACCGTACCAGCCTGTACCGGCTTACTTTCACCTCTGCTGCCACCACTGAGAACAGCCGAACTCCATCCTCTTTGGAACCCCCCTTCAGGTAGTTGAAGGCTGCTATCAAATCCCCCCTCACTCTTCTCTTCTGCAGACTAAATAACCCCAGTTCCCTCAGCCTCTCCTCGTAAGTCATGTGCTCCAGCCCCCTAATCATTTTCATTGCCCTCCACTGGACTCTCTCAAATTTGTCCACATCCCTTCTGTGGTGGGGGAACCAAAACTGGACACAATACTCCAGGTGTGGCCTCACCAGTGCTGAATAGAGGGGAATAATCACTTCCCTCGATCTGCTGGCAATGCTCCTACTAATACAGCCCAATATGCCGTTGGCCTCCTTGGCAACAAGGGCACACTGTTGACTCATACGCAGCTTCTCGTCCACTGTAATTCCCAGGTCCTTTTCTGCAGAATTGCCACTTAGCCAGTCAGTCCCCAGCCTGTAGCGGTGCATGGGATTCTTCCTTCCTAAGTGCAGGACTCTGCACTTGTCCAGATATGTCCAGAGTAACTCTACTGAAGTCAATGAAGCTGTTCTGGTGTAACTGAGACCAGACTCAGGCCTTTTCCATTAAGACAAAAAGGTTACAGATGGATTAGCAAGCATTTGTAACTACCTACATTTAGTCTGTCCTCTAAACTTTTTTAAATAGCCAAATAAATGTTTTGTTTTGTTAAAAAATTGCTTCCAAGTTTAAAATTTAAATTCCCCATTTCAGCCTCAAGCTAATTTTTCTGGATGAAATATGACACCCCTTGATATTAAGTAATTGTCATGAAAAAACTAACAAGCCTTTAAGAGGAAATACAAAGTATTTTGTGTAACTTAAAAGTAATTGTTGTATTCATTGTTATTTACAGTGCCATTCAGAAACTGCAAACGTGAATGAATTTGAAACTGAAATCAGTTTGTTTACTAAATATTTCCTCCCTCTGTTGCACAACACTCTGATTTGTTATTGAACAGACGACCACAAATGATGGGCTGCTGGCACGTATTTTATTTGTATTTATTTAGGGGGGAAAACCACATGGGAGAACTGATTAGAAAAATAAAGAGTTATATGGACATTGTAAATGAATACAAGGGGGGGAAAACAAGGGAGGTTAGATGTTGGTCCTGTCAACTCTGACAACACTGCTTTAGCCATCATGGCAATTAAAGGTATGGGATTTGAAAAATTAAAGTGGAAAATGCAAATATGCTATTAAACAGGTCACTGTTCTTTGGGCATATCCCAGTTTAGACAACACCACTCCCCTCAACATACCTCAAACCACGACTTCTCTTCCTCTGATGATCTTGTGGTTAAGGCACTGGGACTCAGAAAACCTGGACTCAATTTTCAGTTGTGCCACATACATCCTGTGTAACCTTAGGCAAATCACTTCATCATTCCATGCCTCAATTCCCCACAGGAAAATGGGGATAGTTGTACTTTCCATCCCTCACAGAACTAAGTGTTGAGAGTGTAAATTCATTAATGTTTGCAGTTTCTGAATGCCTCGAAGTGATGAGGGCCATAGAAACGTAAAGACAGATCTAGAATCCACCTGTTTGTGTTAGTCTGAACATTCTGCAGCCACTAGAGATGCACTAAGTGCATTACCACTACTATTGAAGTTCTCTAATAGTGCTAAATGAATGCCCTTTAGTACAGAAAAGCACACTTAATAAGTAGAATGTTACTAATTGTATTTGCAATACAACAATTTAGAGCTGAGCTGTCAGATATTAATATGTAAGAAGTCTGACAGCACCATACATCAGAATCATTTGCTAAAAAGGCTAAATTAGTTTTCTTCCTTCTTTTGTAATCCAGAGCTGTATTTTCCAAAATGCTTTCCATGGGATACGTGCCACCTGCTGTTCTCTCTCCAGGACACCTGCTGTATCATTTACATCTAGTATCCTGTAAAAGCCCACCTAGTTCTGTTTTCCAGTTCTCCAACAAAGGGCCATTCCCCACCCCTATCCCGAAAGGGCCTTTTACAGCCTCCAATCACATCACCTATAGGGATTTCTTCTGGGTGGTATGAATATTATTAAACACACTGTGAAAACAGTTAACACTATTTGTAGAGACCAGGAACCAAATTCTCTGCTGGTGTAAATAGAGTTTTACCCATTTATGGCACCAGAGAATTTGGCCTTTGGAACGTACGGTCAACCCTGCCAACCTCCTGCACGTCAACTCCACTGTTCACTATGGAAACTCGATTTGAGAATATCTCTATTTAGAACTAAAGACATGACCCACCAGAGCCATCTGTTTTTTCATTGGAAAGTTCACATCTGGATGACCCAATTAAACACATACAACTCCAGTTTCTTACAGAAGACAAACCAGGACATAATTACAAATAAAATATAATATTCTCTTACGTGTGTACTGTTTCACTTAAATTCTCTGGCTGCTTTGTTTAAGCATGTTCAATTAAAAATAAAACCAACATTGGTCCGTTATTTGCAGTACATTTTCCACCTCTCCAAAACTGAACGCAAGGTTCGGGCAATAATTACAGTTTTCTTTATTAGTGATCAACTGAAATTATAATCATGATGGTTAGATTCAAGCTTTGATTTGAGAACTGCTTCTTCCTCCCCCGTAGAAGTAATTTTGAAAGGGAAATTGGCAGCTGCTCTCAAGTTTAAACCAGTGAACAAGTATTAAGGGCCAAAAGCAGTGCACTCTATCCATATAAACAGTCCCATGGACTTCAACAGGAGAGCTCATTAATAAGAGCAGCAGGATTTGGCCCCAAATATATAGAGAGATGATCTAGCAGAAGTTGTTACTCCAAAATCCTCTACCAAGCTTTAGATCATCTGAGCACCAGAAGCAGTTTAATAATTACTGATGCAGCAGAAAGGCCCAGTTATGGAACAGAAAATAATAAGATACCATATTTTGAGTTTTACTCAAAGCAACTAGGGCCTGTTTCCTTGTATATGGCTCCAAACTGTGACTCTACTTTGGGAAAAGCAGGGAGGGAGACTGGCATAGCAACTGGTGAGCAAACACATCATCTTTTCACCTGAGCAGGAGTACATATACATGTACGATTGTGTTAGGAATAGTAGAGGTGCCTGCCGAGTGACAAGTTCATGCTGGAACGTTAGGATGGTTGTCCATCCCGAGGTTCCACATCTGAGGTCACGTGTGAGTGGGATAGCCTGGCCTCAGCTCACATGAGAAAAAAAATCCCCCCACACAGCTACTAGAGCCTTATTAATAAAGGAGGCCTTTGCTTTAGGTGAATTAGTATCAGTCTGGCCTGAAGAAGGGGGTTGAGATGGTGAGAAGAGATATGATTATTATGAACTGTCTCCATCACATTTATTTTTGGTTCCCTACAGAATCAGCTGAAAAACATTTAGACAGGGCAGGCAGATTTCTGAGGAGTAAAAAAGGAAATCACACAAAAAGCACAGCACTCCCAAGACACAGGCTGAACTCCACCATTGTCAATATGCCGCTTCTCCTCTGGCCCCGCCCACCTCCTTCAGTGCTTCTTTCAGGCTTGATTCCAGGGCTGCTCAGGAAAGTAAGGGGAAATAAGTCCCCCACACACACTCCTTTGCCCGGCCATGAAGGGCTCGCCTGGACTGGGAGAGGCATGGAAAAGAGGGGAGCAGGAGGAAGGATGGAGGAAGATGAAAGCAGGCTCTGCAGGGCCGCTACTGCTCCCTGCGAGCATGTGGGCAGCGAGGAACAGTGTGGGAGCAGACTAGGTGGAACCATAGTTCTTTTCCTTCCCTATGTGTGCATGCAAAGCTGTCCAGGCATGAGGTAGAGAGCATGCCACGTCTGGCAACAGGCCAAAGCAGTATACGCCCTCCCAGTCTTTTTCAAGACAGGAGGTCAGGGGAAATGGTAACTCAAGAGCTGCACCTCCAGGTGACAATTCCTTTTCGAACCATGCCAGGAGTGGCTCATCAACACATCACCTGGTACTTGGACTAGCAGTACATTCTCAATGTAGCCACTAGCTAGTAAGTTCTTCAGGGCAGGGATCTTGTTTGTACAGCACCTACTGCACTGTGGGCGTAATTAATACATATGAACATGAAGAATGGCACCCTGAAGGGAGAGGTTCTGTTACAGAGAACTACAGTAAACACCTTTGGATGAGAGCGTGCGTAAAAATCTAGGTCCCTGCTCTTAACATTAGTAACAATGAAATACATTCTAATGACATTTAATTCTATTACAGTGCAACAGCCGTAACAGACACCTATGGCAATGACAGAATAACTGTGACTCTTCTCTCCCCCTCCTTGTGGTTAATATTTTGTAAAATGATTATTTCCTCCTCTCCCCATCCCCCGCAAGCACTCCGGGGATACACTTAAGAAATCTTTTACAAAGGCGATATTCCTGTTTTTGCAGCAGCATCGCACAGGATAAACATGCTGCAGTGCCAGGATACGAGCTGATGATGTCACTAGGAGGGCTGGTTTAAAACAGAAAATAGAGTTTTCCTCTTAATGAAGTTTTGCTCCCAACGTGTCTGCTTTCTGCAGAAATGTTTGACTTTTCATCAAAAAAGGGCGCTCAGAAAAACAGAAGTGGTTTTGGTTCTCAGCTGAAAAGCGACTGTTTCAATATTTCCAAAGCAAAACTTTCCATGTTGATGAAAATGAAGCCTTTCAACATTCCTGAATTAAATTATTTAACTTTCACATTAAACCACATCCTCCTGAGCCACCATGGTTCCCACAACAGGTCAACAACAGGGGAGACCACTCATCATGGGAGAGACTTACCAGCCAGGGAGCCTGGCCCCTAGTGGAGAATGGAGGAACGAAGCAACTGAACTACAACTCCTATGAGGCACCGTGGCAGCACACACAGACACAGTTTGACATACAGCTGCCCCAGAATGAAACGTTTTGATTTGATTCCGCAAACCAAAATGTCTTTTTTCTATTTTCCGAGGGGAAACTTTCAGGTTTTCAACCAAAACCTCAGATTTTTCTGTGGAAAACCACCCCATTTTTTTTACCCACTCTAATCACTAGATTCTTCAGCTGTAGTCACTATGCTCTCCCATAACCACATCAGATCACATTACACTCCAGTGAGACAGAAGAGGGATTCCAGATTTTCCTAGGAAGCCAATTTATTCATGAAGACAAAGCAGCAGTTCGAATTCCTCCAAGTGTACTTACTTTTATTAAAATCAAGGAATTGGTTCAGTAAAAAAAAGAAGTGATTCAAATTTTCACCACCACACCGCTTCCATATTTTGTCTCTTGTACATCCCTTCCATTTTATCTGCCTGGCTCCAACAGAGACCAAAAGCTGTAATCCCCAATTACTGCGAGAAAGGCCAGTCTCCTGAGAATGAGAGCCCTGTTTTACAGGCCAAACAGTTGCTTATGCAGATGGAACCAAACTTCTGAATCCACTGAGGCTCACCCCAGGCTAGATGTAACCAGAAACAACCCAAGCCAGAAAGTGTGAGCCCTTCGACACAGGAAGGGAGCATGTTCAGCGGCCCCCTCCCTTCCCGTTAGGACAGGTGTTTTTCTCCTCGCTATTATTATTATTTGTGTTACAGTAGAGCCCTCAGCTGAGATCAGAGACTCCCTGTGGTAGCATTGTACAAACAGAGAATGACAGGCAGTCTCATGGAGCTTACAATCTATAGGATAAGGCAGACATGGGCAAGGGGAAATGGAAGTAGAGAGAGGTGAAGTGACAGCCCGAGGTCACACAGTAGGTCAGCAGCAGAGCTGTGACTAGAACCCGGATCGCCTGATTCCCAGTCCCCATTGTTGGCAATGCAGGAGTGATGAAGACCTGAGGCGCACTCCCTCTGGTACAAACAAGGCCACATCCCTTTGGTTGGCTGTGCCTGCTCTTACACAGCTGTGTTGAGGAGTCCCCATGCTGGCACCAGCAGACACACTGATGCCTTGCAGGGTTCTCTCTGATAAGACCGAGTCCTCTTAAGGCAGACGTGGGCAAACTATGCCCCGTGGGCCACATCCAGCCCACGGAACTGTCCTGCCCGGCCCCTGAGCTCCCAGCCCGGGAGGCTAGCCCCCGGCCCCTCCCCTGCTGTTATCCCTCCCCTGCAGCCTTAGTTCACTGCGCCGCCAGCGCAATGCTCTGGGCGGCGGGGCTGCGAGCTCTTGCCAGACAGAGCAGCTGCAGAGCCGCGGCCTGACCCGGTGCCCTGTGCTGCACGGTGTCATGGCTGGCTCCAGACGGCTGGCGTGGCTGCCTGTCCTGGTGCTCTGGGTGGTGCGGCTTTAGCGCCGCCAGCCACTGGTGCTCCAGGCAGCGTGGTAAGGGGGCAGCAGGGGTTGGATAGAGGGCAGGGAAGTTCGTGGTGGTGGGCGGGGGTGTCGATAGAGGTCAGGACAGTCAGAGGGCGGGGAACAGGAGGGTTGAATGGGGGCAGGGGTTCTGGGGGCAGTCAGGGAGAAGGGGTGGTTGGATGGGGCAGGGTTCCCGGGGGGGCAGTCAGGAAGGAGAGGAGGTGTTGGATAGGGTGGCGGGGGGCAGTCAGGGGCGGGGGATCCAGGGGCGGTCAGGGAACAGAGAGGGGTGGATGGGGTAGGGGTCCTGGGGGGGCCATCAGGGACAGGGAACAGGGGGGGTTGGATAGGGCAGGAGTCCCGGGGGGGGGCATCAGGGGGGCGAGAAGCGGGGGGGGGGGGGGGGTCGGATAGGGGGCAGGGGCCGGGCCATGCCTGGCTGTTTGGGGAGGCACAGCCTCCCCTAACGGGCCCTCCATATAATTTCAGAAACCCGCCCCTATCTTAAGGGGTCAAAACTCCCAGCCAGCTCCTCTCTAACTGCAATCCTTTGAAGCCAGTCCTGCACATCTGCTACCTGAAGCTGAGACAACACAGTTAACACTGGGGCAATCTCACAGCTCAGAGAAGCAATGTAGTAATGTGTTATTTATTTGGTCAGGAGTTTTGACCTTGTTTAAAGACAGAGCCGTTCTTGGAATATGTTAGAATTCTGGACGGAAGTTTCGATTACACCCCGGCACTGCACCAACAACAGAAACTTTGGATTTAAAGCCATCTTACCAGTAGCCAGAAGTGAGGGTTGGGCTCCCCTCACCCTGGATTCCTCTCCCTCATAAACACTGCCTTCTGGTTTTTTGTAAAGCCTCACACCTGTTAACTTTGCCTGGAATGTGCCAGTCCTTTCCCTCTGCCTTTCAACAAGCAGTGAAATTACAGCCCTTCATCTGCGCGCATCCTCCTCCTAGGCTTGTAACACTACACCAGTCAAATGAGGGGCCACAAATCTTTACAGAGGACTAAGCAAAGTGTGTGGGGGGAAAGGGTGCTGGAGAAGGGAACACCCAGGGAAACACGCTATGTCATGAGAAACAGAACATTAAGAGGCTGTGAGAACTAGGGCAGCTATCACTCAGCCCCACCTATGCCACCATGCCAAGGAGGAGAGGGATCACTCTTGCAAGATCAGAGTGATCTGCTTTCTTAGTACACTGTGACATCACTGTTCTTTCAGGTCCTTATTTTAAAGGAACATCAAGGTAACTCTAGGCAGGGATGAGACAGGAGGATGGGAAAATAATGATCTTATATTTATATTACACAGAAAAAATTATATTAAAAGAATATTATTAAGGTTGTAAGCAGTATTGGTCCCAGGATATTAGAGAAACACAGTGTGCGAGGCAATATCTTTTATTGGACCAACTTCTGTTGATGAGAGAGATGAATTCTGGAGCCACACAGAGCTCTTCCTCAGTCTGGGAAAGGTGGAATGGATTGTTTAGCATAAGTAGCTAGCACATATTGTAAGGGGCCGTTCCAGGTAGAGTGGCCCCTCTTTTTGTCCTGTGACTGTGGAAGTGTTAACGGGTGACTATGTAACGGGTGCAGTTTCTCACTATTTAAAATTATTTGAAAAGATAGCAGTTGGGATGCCATTTGCTGCAGCCAGTGCTTATTTTCATTTACAGGAATATCTATAGGGCTCCTTGCCATAGTATTGAATGGATACTTGCTGCTTGTGATACATAAAAGAAAGTGATTGGAATCACAGTGCTGACCGTGTCTCCAGCCTGTGGGTCACAGTGGTCACACACACACACACACCTACCTTGCCCTGACTCTTTGCTCCTCTATGTTTGCTGGGGAAGGGACAGGCATAGAAAACACTGCTGTGAAATAAAGGAGTAATGTAGAGATATGGCAAGTGAAAAACAAAAAGTTCTACCCCCATCTGAGGAAATTGTTTGCGGTTAAGTTTTTGCCCACTTCTTTAATTGTTAAATTTCAGCTTCCATTCTTACATTTTACCATTGCCATGATACAGAAGCAGTGCTCAGTGCTGGCTTCATGACTGATGCATCCATCAGTGGGATTTCAGACTCAGCCCTGGTCTACACTACACAGTTAGGTCGATGTAAGGCAGCTTATATCGACCTAACTATGTCAGTGTACACACTACAGCCTTGCTCCTGCCTATGTAAGTGCCCTACTGCACCGACATAACTGCTCCTCCTCTACGAGAGGCATAGGGCTTATGCTGGTGTAGTTAGGGCGACGCAGTGTCCATGTCGACACTGTGTTACTCACATTGGCTGTCATTCTTGTCAATTTCATGGCTCCAGCCCGGACTCCCACCCTCAGGGTCCCAGCTCCCAGCCAGATGCTGCCTAGGCTCCCCACACCTCGCTTGGAGAAGGGCTGCTCCTGGGGTCCCAGCTCCCCGTTGGAAGCCTGGCTGCACCTAGGCTCCCGGCTCCCCACTGGGAACCTGGGCAGCTGCCCCACTCCCATCAGGCAGCAGGGAGGCGAGGAGAGGAGGCTCCCAGCGAGAAGCAGGGAACAGACGGGGAGTGAGAAGCTGGCAGGGAGCTGGGAGCCTGTGGGACAGCCAGGCTCCCAGCAGGGAGCTGCGAGCGTAGCTGAGAGCCCAGGCTCTCAGTTTCCCACACTACCCCTCTTAGGTCAGTGGAAGCGCTCCTGGTGAGGACGTGCACCACTGGCCCAAGGAGGGTAGTGTGGACATGCACCACCACAGTAATTACTGCAGAGGCAGTAAGTCGATCTAATATAGGTCGACTTAAGTTTTTAGTGTAGACATGCCCTAACAGAGGCACAAAGTGCATATCGTACTTCGCATGGGGTTCATTTGCACTATCCCAAACATGGTATTGGGGAACTAAGATCTCCTTTCAAAAGAATCTGCCATGAACATCTGCACACACACCCAAATCCCCAAGAAGGGGGAACTGGAAATTGAAAAGCATAAATGTGTTTGGGATGATTTTTGAAAGAAACTGACTATGAAATGTTGACATTAAGTAACACTTTAACCCAAAGATGTAAGAGAAGCAGAGATGTTCTATGCCCTGAAAGGAAAGATCACTTTGTGGGAGAGGCATGAAAGGTTTTTAGATTATGATAAACACAGAGAAGACTCAGACAGGGGAGAAGGGAGAGATGCAAATATGCTTTTGGGTCCCCCCCCCAGGAAGGCTGTATATTATGGAGTACAGACAATATTTTATAGGATACAGATGACAGAAGCCTCTTCTTTGCTTGAAAGAGTTTGAATGAAGGGGAGAAGGAGCCAAGGAAGGAAAAATGAATGGCGGGTCTCTAAAAGCTAACAGTGCATGTGCTGTGCCAACATGCCTTTCAAGAACTAAAGCATTGGTATCCAAGTATTATTTCCTCTTCACTGCATTGCGGAGAGCCAGTGGCATCTTAGCAGATTCCAACATTACCTTAGCGATGTCCAATGGAGCAGCTGCACTCCAGAGAGCATCTCGCCTGCACGTCCCCGAGCTGTCAGTTTGCAGCACATCATTCCAGCCATCCGAAAGAGAGGCCAACAGAACAGGGAAGGCTCAGTGTGACCTGCCCAATAACATTCTCCGCTGACTGGAAATCCCAGTCAAATCTCATTCCGTCCCATCCTAACCTCCTGCAATCAAAACTGACAACGAAAGCTAACCACAGAACCCATTTTAAGCCTCACCTGAACTCCCACAGGTCACCTGCATACTTTAAACATTTTGATGGGCTTCCTGCAATGTGTGCATAGCTCCGAATGACTTACAAATGCCAATTTACCAGGCATCCCTTATTCCATTTGTCTTAACTAAGAATTCAGTGTCAGAAGCCAAACACTATGTTTAGTATTTGAAAAATGTTTCAGGAAGCGTGCAATTGAACTGGTTGGGATCAGGTACCAAAATGTGCCGAAGAGGTAATTGAGCATAATTTGTAGGGTATCATCTCCACAAATAAATTACTCCGGAGACTATTAATCCTTAATCATCTATTGAGGCATCTCCAGAACGAACTGAAGAATTACTGAATTGTCTCTACTCATTACCTTCACCAAAAATCTAACAGATGGGAGATAAAAGTCTATCGGCAAAATTCTGCTCTCAAGTGTGCATAACAGATCTCAGCTCCAGTATTCTACTTTCCTTACATGTGCATGTCAATGGAAGAAATGCACACAGAGAGCAGACTATCAAATTCAAGATATCTTGTATGAATCTAAGAGCAGCATTTCACCCCTAATGCACGGTGTAGCAGTGGACTGTCTCCTCATCCATACACTCTGGGAGGCATTGTGCCTGCTTGAGGCTAAATATTTTCTAACGCTCCTTCTGGACGAGTATGGACCCATACTGCCCCAAGACGGAAAGAGAGTTAAAAGTCACAAGTGTGCTCTACATACACACACATTCAATCTGTATGCAAATACATCATTGTGATAATTGATCCACCCTACAGAGTAGAACCTCATCTGTTACAGAGTGACCCAGTGCAGACTCTGAAATTGGTTCATGAGAAAGTAAGGCACTGACTGACCCAAAGCCCACCAAAATAAATGGGAGTCTTTCCATTGACTTCAGTGGACACTGGATTGGGTCCCTAGTGAATGAGCACAACAAACAAACAAACCAACCAACCATAACAACCACCATCATCAAGATGTGCTTTACTTATTTATTTTTCCAACTGTAGTGGAGTTGTAATTATTTATGGTAATACTGCAGAGTGCACTACGTAAGTTACTGTAGCACATTTTGTAAACACAATGAAATCTTTGAACGATGAGAATTTCTTCCCACATCTTGTTATTAAATCTTTGTGGCGAGGTGGACAGAAGCTATGGAAAATTATAATGGAGATTTTTTTCCTGGGTGCACTTTTAAATTATATCAAGGGAGCCTTGATATGCTTAAAGGAGCATATGGTTTCGCATCTATGCATCCTTTTTAGTGTTCATAAATCCTAAGAAATGAAATTAAATAATAAAAGTGTGTGGCTAAGCAAAGTGCAATTTACTGAGATTTGACTATACCTTCCCTCCCCCCCCCCCCCCCACGTACAGCAGGTAACTTGTCTTGGAGTGATTTAAAGAATTAAGATACTTAAGAATGGTTATAACTGGACTGAGTGAACACACAAGACATGGCCCGATCCTGCATGCTTCCCTCCCATTGACTTGCATAGAAAGATTCCTACTGTCTTAGGCATCTGCAGAGAGCCCAACACCCTAATATCTAAGTGCTACTATTTAAGTGATATAATAAAAGGGAACAAAAACAGGGGGAAATAGATTAATTTACAAAAAAGAATCTACTAAAGTCTATTCAGCAACATACTTAAATATGTGCCCAGCTTAAAGCACATGAGTAATCCTAGTCTTCAGGCATGATCTTAAATACCTTGCTAAATCAAGGCCTAAATTAACTTCTCACTTAACACACACCCTGCAAAAAAATTAAAATAGTGCCCTCTCCTGCAACATACAAAAGTTTCCATCTCATATCTGAGCAAAGGAAAGAGGTGGGAAAGAAAAGTGTAATAAGAAGTGACAAAGGTTGCTTTTCCTTTCTCAAATGTCAGTGCCCACTGATCACTAAATCACTTCAACAGCTTATTAAGTAAATGTCATGGAGAGTTACTGGCAATCTCCTATTAATTTAAAATATACTTATAAAGTTTACTTTAGGAATGTAATTTCTTTTTCAATGAAAAATGCTCTCTATATTCAATTGGGAGCATTTTGGACCTAACCAGCCAGGGTGTGAGCCTGTTGATCATACAAAATGCACATTTACTATGAACTCCTAGTTATAGACCTGTAATATATTGTAAAGGTTGCTTTATAGCTTAATTGTGATATTTCTTTATCATTTCAAAGCATCCACCCCATTTAGATTTTCACATTTTTCGAATATATTTTGTTCCCAGGATTTTGTGCCAACTCTAGTAAAGCAGAAGCCCATCATAGCTCAATGGTTTGAGCATTGGCCTGCTAAACCCAGGGTTGTGAGTTCAAACCTTGAGGGGGCCACTTAGGGATCTGGGGCAAAATCAGTACTTGGTCCTGCTAGTGAAGGCAGGGGGCTGGACTCGATGACCTTTCAAGGTCCCTTCCAGTTCTAGGAGATAGGATATCTCCATTTATTTAATCATTCTTTGGGAGTTAATACTAAATAATAAGCACTTTAAATCTTCAAAGCACTGCATAAACATTAACTAGTTTTCACAACATTTCTATGAGGGAGGCAAGTAAGTGTTGTTATACCCGTTTCAGTAGGCAATGACTTACTTTTGAGAATAGCTTTTTAAATCCATGTTAAACATACTTTAACCTACCCACGCTGGCAGGTAAAAACATTTTTAAAGTCTATGAAACCATTTGTTTTTCATAAAATGGATTTCTAGCCTGGCCATTTTAGAATTTGTGAGATTGAGGCTACAGAGGTTGTCCCGGCATTGGGATTACAACAACTCAGTCATTCCAGGCTTGCACTTCATCCACTAGACAATTCGGTCTCCCACAGAACCAAGAGAAGGACAGGGATTCTTCACTGCTCTTATTTGCATCTGACTTTGATTGCACCTTCTTTCCATGGAAGCAACATGAGGCTGCAGCAGAGATCAAGCGCAGTCATGGCAGTGGTGAACAAATTCAAACACAACCACTGCATTTGGTTTCAGAGTCAGGACTTGACTGACATTTTCTCAGTCAGAGACCATCTATCTTTTCAGCAGGTGTGTACACAGTGTTGGGCAGTGGGGTCCTGATCCCTTATTGGGGCCGCTAGGCTCTACTTCAACACAAACAAGCAAGCTGCAGGACAGTAGGACACATCAGTGGCCCTGTTCCCTTTATCTAGGGACAGCTAGAAACTTGACTTCCAGACCTGAGGAGGTGTGGGGGGGATACGCCAACTCCCTTCCAATTCAGAAACAAACAGCAACATTCATCCAAATGCATGAAACACACACAGAGGCTCAACCCAAGACCTCTGATTCCAACATATAGTGGAAGGAGGGGACTGATGTACTGCATTTTTGGACACTGTTCAGTTCTAACTACTGCTTGCTATCCATCAGGAAACAAGGGAAGAATGGGGATTAAAAATCAAAACGGCACATTTTTTATTCAACAGCTCCCAGAAAGACCTAGCAAGATCTTTACTCCCAATTCACCTCGCAGAAATAAAAGGTTTCCCTTCTTTCATTCTTAGGATACAACCGATCACATTTATCATGCTACTGCCCATTCAGCAGAAAAGCGACAAATAAGCAAATAAACTAGAATAAGGTTAGATTTGTGGACTATAAAGCTGCAGTACTTCTGTGTCACCTCCTCCCTCCCATATCTCCTTTCACCCAAGCATCATTTCAAACAGCAGATAAGCCAGTGCTTTGAATTCTTCTTGTGATGTCGTAACAAGCTGGCAACTGGCGTGACATGTTGTAGGGAGGCGCACACAAATACCGAAATCAGAAATGAGATTTCTCTCTCATATGCAGCATGAAATGAGAGGCAAAACAGCAGTGCTGCTGAAAACAGGGTAGTAGGAGGAGGGAGAGGACGTTTTAACCCAGTTTGCTTACTACATGTATTTAAAAAGAAAATGCCTCGCAGGCAAAACACAGGGAAATGTAGACTTGGAGGACTGGGCCTGTCACAGAGCTCCGTGTCTCGAGCCACGACAGCTCTCTCTGTATCTCAAGTACAAGTGCCCTGTGACCAGGCACCGCTGTGTGCTGTGGCCAAACGAACTGATGCTACAAATAAGAACACAGGGGAGCAGGGAGGAAATAAAAGGAAAGGGGATAAAAAGGCTCCAGTAAATCAATTAGCACAAAGTCTGCTTCAGTTTGTAGACAGCATCAGTAATTGCTGTGTGCATTGTTGGTGATGAATGGGGCTGGTTACCACTGCGCCTCGTCATTCTTATCATGGGAACCAGCAGAATACTGATCTATGCTGAAAGTCTTTAGTTATTGCTAAATAATCAGGGCAAGGTGTCAGCTCTGAGCTCATGCTAACTTGTCCCATCTTCCTTTTTCCCCGCAACCCATGGTTCATTTTCAGGCAGACTTGACAGAGCATCCCTCTTGCACTGTGTGAATCCTGTGTTTCTTCCAACTGACGATTTTGGGGTTGTTGCGGTTTTCAAATAGATGACACGAAAAGCTTTTCTTTAAAACAAACTTAAACACATTGAAGGCTCCAAGATGTTGCACAGGGCTCCTAATTGCCAACACACCAGCTGGGTGCTAGATCCCGTAGTGTTTTACACTTCTATGCAATGGCTCTGCAATCAATTCCCAATCTTGAAGACTCATTCTTTGGGCTGTGGGAGCACAAGCGAGGCAATGGGCCTGATTCTTCTCTCCTTCACATCAAGGGAAACTCCAACGGTGGAGCCCAAACCAGTGTAAAACCAGCACAAGCGAGAGGAGAATCAGGTCCAATATGCTTGTCGCTAAGGTGGCTAGGAGAGGGGACAGAAGAAGCACCTGCTGTAACAGGTTAAGTT
Organism: Emys orbicularis; assembly: GCF_028017835.1. Lineage (NCBI taxonomy): Eukaryota > Metazoa > Chordata > Testudines > Emydidae > Emys > Emys orbicularis. The sequence goes on from NC_088683.1 coordinate 229,196,670, forward strand.
AGATTTGCCATGTCTCACTCCTCTGAAGGAAGTCTCTGCCATAGCCCATTAAATTTAAAGGTCTGAGGAAGGATTTTGTTGCGTATTACAATGAGGCATTTATAATCTCAATCATGGTGGATAATCATGAGTGGCCTGAGGGAGGGGAAGTTAATGAGAGGCGATTAGCAAGGCAGCACCAGGAATGCAGTAGACCCGCCCCATAGAAAAATGAAGTTATAATTTATTGAGGGCCTGATCCTGGGTGGTTCTGAGCAGGGGCGGCTCTATGTTTTTTGCCACCCCAAGCACGGCAGTCAGGCGGCCTTCAGTGGCACGCCTGCGGGCGGTCCGCTGGTCACGTGGATTCGGCGGCGTTTCTGCGGGTGATCTGCCGGTCCTGCGCCTTCGGCGTACCCGCCGCCGAATTGCTGCCGAAGCCCGCAGGTATGCCACCGAAGGCAGCCTGACTGCCGCCCTCATAGTGACTGGCAGGCCGCCCCCCGCGGCTTGCCGCCCCAGGCACACGCTTGGTGCGCTGGTGCCTGGAGCCACCCTGGTTCCGAGCACAGTCCAGATCCCACTGAATTCTGGATCAGGCCCTTGCATGGGAAAGCTACATTTCATTCATTTCCTTTCGGGCCCATGAGTCATTTACAGCCTGCCCAGAAATAAAGGCCATAAAACAATTATTATAAATTAAGTAAAAGTTGAACCAGCCCAACTCTATTACTCAGCAGCCTGAGCCCACTCCTTTTGGGTCTCTATCCAAAAAAAGGAGAGTTGATTTTAAGAACCTATATGCTACAGAATGCCATATAATGGCAGCCCATTAAATGATCTCTGTGGCAGGAAGGTGATGAACAAGATTGTAAACAAAATAATAATATCATAATAACTATCTAACCATTCTAAGGTAGCATAAAGATTCTCTTTAAAGAGATTGCTTTAGAAAGACCTTTATTATTTCTAAAGCACAAACAATGCTATACAGACAAGTGAGCAAAGCTCCTATCCTGAATCATTTGGGCCTGGTCTACACTTAAAAGATAGGTTGACATAGTGATGTTGGTCAGGGGTACGAAAAAACCATACACTTGACTGACACAGCCAGGCCCATCTAACCTCCAGTGTAGATGTAGCTATGTCTACATAGCTACCATTGTTTGAGGAGATGGTACTCCTATACTGATGAAAAAACCCCTTCCACTGGTGTAAACTGTGTCTACACTATGGGATTACGTTGGCATAGCTACAGCAACATAGCTATGTTGTTATAGTCTCCACAGTGTAGACATACCCCTACTATAGGGTGACCAGATGTCCCATTTTTAAAGGGACAGTCCCATTTTTTGGGACTTGTTCTTGTATAGGCGCCTATTACCCCCCACCCCCGTCCCATTTTTTCACAGTTGCTATCTGGTCACCAGGGCCGGCTCCAGGGTTTTTGCCGCCCCAAGCAGAAAAAAAAAAAAGCCGTGATCGTGATCTGCAGCACTTCGGCGGGCAGCTCTACCGCCGCCGCTTCAGTCTTCGGCAGCAATTCGGCAGCTGGTCCTTCGCTCTGAAAGGGAGTGAGGGACCCGCCGCCAAATTGCCACCGAAGAGCCGGATGTGCCGCCCCCTCCGTTGGCCGCCCCAAGCACCTGCTTGCTGGGCTGGTGCCTGGAGCCGGCCCTGCTGGTCACCCTACCTTACTAGCTAGACATGACCAGTCCCCTTGACACTGTGGAGTTGTACCTTCTCCAAAGGAAGCACAGTGATTGTCAATTAGAGAAAAACTGAATATTTGAGGCCACAAACAAAATCTAAACAGGACTAGATTTACCCCCAGCCTATTCCAAAAATGTGACAGGGATGCTATGGAAAACCCATGTGAGCCACTAGGTCACCAATTTCTCTATGGTTTTATATGTGGAGCTGGTCAGGAATTTTTGAAACACAACTTTGTTGTTGTTGTTGTTGTTAGAAAATGCCAATTCGTTGAAACTAACATTTTTAGTGGGAAAGAGTCAGTTTCGAAGACACTTTCATTGGGAACTAGTTATTCAGGTCCAGGATGGAATGTGTGGTGAGAGAAACCCACCCCAGAGTTTCTGCCTAGACCTTCCACATCCCGGGTGAGTGCCTTACCCAGCAAGCTATTAGCTATTTGGGGGGAGAAGGGGTTCTCTCTGAATCTCTCTGTTTTTTCACAAACATTTTCAAAAGTCTCAGTTTCATCCGAGTGCAAAAGGAAAAGATTTTTGAAATCTTGAAAATTTTCATGGGATGGAAAAGTGGTTATACTTATATGGACCCATAAAACTCTGCAATGTATTTGTCCTCACAACATCCCTGTGAGATAGGGAAGTGCTAGTATCCCCATTGTGCTAGTATCCCTGTGAGATAGGGAACTGAGGCAGAGAAAAGCCAAGTAACTTGCCCATGGTCACACAGGAAGTCTGTAGCAGAGTAGGCATTTGAACCCATATATCCCAAGTCCTAGACTAGACCATCCTTCCTCTCTATTACTTATTTCCTACATAGACTATCAGTGAACTATGTCTTGGGATCAATGAATATCAAGACATTGCCCCACAGAGGTCAGCATAGTAGAGACATGCACCTTGACAAGGGAACCTTGGATAGAAAGAGAAAAGCCAGTTAAAATAAATGGTCTGGTATCCCTATACCAGTCCTTCCTGATTGTAGGCATGCAGGTAAAATAATTCATAGTCATTTTCTCTGTCTCTAATTAGTGTTTTATTATTTTTAGAATATTTGTCTACTATTTTATTGGCATGTCCATACTTCCTGGCTTGGTTTTACAATCATCAGCGATGACACAGATTACATATTTTTAATTTGCATTCAAATTGCAACAGTTATTCTGCAATCTCTACAATGCCTATTGTATTGTATAATTTTGACCTCCTTATGGTGTTGGGGGTTTTAGAGTAGGAAATTTAACCTAGGGTGCTAAATTCCATTGCCATAGACTATTACAGCTCTGGACGATCGTGTGCAGTCAATTCCCACTGACTTTAGATTTTTGGGAAGATTTGCTCCACTGAAAGAAAATGTGCCTTTGGCTTTTGGTGGGACTTCTGAAGCAGCAGAGTTTGCTGGTTAATTTTTTCCCTGTGTATGACTGTGTTTCAGGCCGGCAGATTTCCTTCTTACTTTAATGGTCAAATATGAAACAAGATGGATGACTGCAGATGACCTAGCAGATCTTTTTCATCCCTAATTTGTATAATCATTCATGGTGAGCAGTATATACTGGGAGGACAGGAAAAAACTCTCAGAGAGGCACTCACCTCCTTGTCTGTTTCCCTTTCAGGGCACATATGACTTTACACCCAGCTCTGTGCAGTTTTTAAAATATTAATTTTGTGTGTCATTGAAAAGGTGACAGAGTGGCAGACTTGGAGTCAAAAATTCCTTCTCTGCAGCCACAGAATGGATATAATGTAAGTGGCAGCCATGCACACAGTTCATCCATGGGCCTCGATTACCCCACCACTATGATTCAGTCTTGTCCAAAGAGAACTCTTCTAAGTGGGCAGTTCAGTTTTCATGGGCATTTCTGCATTGAGATACCCCAGTGACTTGTGTTATGTGAGAAAAAAGTATCTCTCTCTCTCTAATTTGGATATTTTATATGCCACCTTATTTACTGGAATATCATGATATGACTGGACATTCTCACTCCAAAAACATCTGTAGTGCTATTTCATCTTTCACGGTTCTCTCTTCCCCTTCTTTGTCCATACAGCAAAACATCTCTCTGTTCTACAGGTTATCTGAGACTTCCTTTCATTACACTTTATCCATTATCTATGCAGACCTTGTATACTGTGATTGTTGGGTTTTATAGGATCAAGAGAGGAGGGAAACAGTCGGGAGAAACAATTCTAACATAATGCACACCAAATCAGGACAAGTCCACTGGCTCTTATAAGGTGCATTTCTTGCTTATTGTAGGTTTAATAGCATGGTTGTTGAAATTTTTTCTTTAAACCTTTTCTACGTTTGTTTATCCCTGGGGCTAGTATTTTGTATTAGAATTTTAGCTCTTCCATAAAATACTCAACCAGATATTATGTTAGCCAATCCTTGGGCTCCCTAGCTATATTCCCAGACCCCCTTTCAAAGCTGCTACAATTCCTATATTGCTGTTAAAGTAATTGGAGGTGGTGAAGATCTGGGGAGGAGGAACAAGTTTAAAAAGTTGGCTTTCATAGTTGAAAAGGTGGCAGATAGTTAAGCTTTTCCCAAATGGGTAATTTCTTAATTATCTATATGGATTTTCTGTCTGGTCTTGTTACTGCTACCATTGCATCTCATTTGGATCCGTTCAGTTTCAGACAAATCTCACAGTTGTGGTTTTTGGATGCTTTTGGAAATTACTGTAATTTATTTATGGTTTGTGTTAGGAAGGCTTGAACTCCAAAGCCATGCTGACAACTGTTTACAAAGTATTACATGTGAGAGTAATGAAATTTTACTCAGTAACATTTATTGGGATTCTTTAAAATTATGAGAATTTCCTTTAGTAAGCCAACATAGAGATAACTCATGGATGGTCCAGGAGATTGGAAATGGAATATAGCATATTTCACCTATAAGTTACCAGTTCAAATCACAACCAGTAGTAGCTGAAAAGCATTCCTGATGGTTAATCAGAACCTGGTGTGTGGTGACTTGGTGGTCTCACTTGACCCTCTAGCAGATTGGTGTCCACATCACAAAGAGAGCCACCATAACTAGTAGCTTGTTAGTTTTCTCATCAGAGAGGTCAAAATCTAAACATATGCAGATAGTGAACTAACTTTCCCACCCTTGGATGTAGTCCTAATACCGAACAAGGTTGAGAATGGGTCTGGGGGTAACTTTCACGTTCAATGCCTATACGACCTTGTCTGTAAATCGACGAATTCACCATTGTTAACCTTAACTCATTTTTTTTAAATGGCTCCCTTGTGGAAATGATCCAAGTAGGAACTCTTCATGGTACTGGACGTCTCCCAATCCATTCCCACAGCCCTGGAAATAGCTTGTTGTCAGACTGAGAAGCATCAAGTCTTAGTGGAACAATTTTTCTTCAACCTTTGTAAGCATAACTCACTGCCATTAGTGGAAATTTCACTTGTACACCCGAGGGGAGAATTTGCCTCCCCATTCTCTTGTCTGATGTACCAGTCTGTAGCAGTGCTGATGTACCTAAATAATGCAGCAGGGACTCTTGAATTATGGGGCAAGAGCTCCAGAGTTGTGCAACACTGACCTCCAAACTCTCTAGGAGAGAGTTGGGCTTTTGGAAAAAACGGTTACTTACCTTCTGTAACTGTTGTTCTTCGAGATGTGTTGTTCACGTCCATTACACATTAGGTGTGCGCGCGCCGCGTGCACGAACGTCGGAAACTTTTTTCCTCAGCGGCTCCCGTCGGGCCTGCAGGGTCTCCCCTCCCGCCAGAGCGGCGCCCTGCTCTCGCGTATATATATCCCTGCCGGCCCGACCCTCCCTTGGTTCCTTCTTGCCGGTGACTCCGACAGAGGGGAAGGAGGGTGGGAAGTGTAATGGACGTGAACAACACATCTCGAAGAACAACAGTTACAGAAGGTAAGTAACCGTTTTTTCTTCTTCAAGTGATTGTTCACGTCCATTACACATTAGGTGACTCACAAGCTTACCATTGGAGGAGGGTAGGAGTCAAGGAATAACTGATTGAAGCACAGCCCTGCCGACAACCGCATCCTCTCAGGTCTAATGATGGATCGCGTAGTGGGCTGTGAACGTATGCACCGACGACCAGGTGGCTGCTTTGCAGATTTCCTGGAGCGGAACCTGTGCCAAGAAGGCCACCGAGGATGCTTGGGCCCTAGTTGAGTGAGCCCTGATCTCCGGGGCTGGTACGTTGGCGAGCTCGTAGCACGTGTGTATGCAAAGCACAATCCATGCCGACAAGCGTTGCGTCGAGATAGGTTGGCCTCTCATTCGCTCCGCAACGGCGATGAACAGCTGAGTCGATTTGCGGAATGGCCTGGTTCGTTCTAGATAAAACGCCAAGGCCCGACGGACATCAAGGATATGCAGGCTGCGGTGGCTTGGGTCCGTATGGGGCTTGGGGAAGAACACCGGTAAACAAATGTCCTGTCCCATATGAAAATGCGTGACCACTTTTGGAAGGAATTTAGGGTGCGGTCTCAGTTGCACCTTATCCTTATAAAAAAACTGTATAAGGAGGCTCCGAAGTGAGGGCTCTCAATTCCGATACCCTCCTAGCCGATGTGATGGCCACGAGAAACGCTACCTTCCATGAGAAGTGCAGGAGGGAGCAAGAGGCTAGGGGTTCAAAGGGCGGCCCCATGAGTTTAGTCAGGACCAGGTTGAGATTCCACGCAGGGACCGGTGGGCGTGAGTAGGGAAATACCCTCTCCAACCCCTTGAGGAATCGGACTACTGTGGGGTTGGAGAACACCGAAACCCCCAACTCCCCAGGGCGGAACGCCGATATGGCGGCCAAATGCACCTTAATTGAGGCGGGGGCGAGCCCTTGATGCCTGAGGTGTAGCAAATAGTCCAGAATCGATGGGATTGAGGCCTGCAGAGGCTGGATGTGAAGAGGCTCACACCAGTGGGAGAACCGTTTCCATTTGGCAAGGTAAGTCGCTCTTGTGGAGGGTTTCCTACTACCAAGGAGGATTTGCTGGACCTGATGGGAGCACTTGTGCTCCATATCGTTCAGCCAGAGAGAAACCACGCCGTGAGCGACGGTAGGTTCGGGTGGAGTAGGCGACCTTGGTCTTGCGTGATGAGGTCGTGATGGAGGGGGAGGGCTATCGGAGTGGTCACGGACAGTTCCAACAGGGTCGTGAACCAGTGTTGGCATGGCCACGCCGGGGCGATGAGGATGACTGTCGCCTTGTCCCTGCAGGTTTTGAGGAGGACCCTGTGGATGAGCGGGAATGGGGGGAAGGCATACCTCAGGCTCCCGCCCCACGGTATTGCGAAGGCGTCTGCCAATGAGCCCGGACTGTGGTTCTGGAACGAACAAATCTGAGGGCATTGGCTGTTGTCCTCGGTGGCAAAGAGATCCACCTGGGGAAACCCCCACCTCCGGAAGATTAAACGCAGGACGTCCTGTCTCAACGTCCACTCGTGCATGTGATAGGACCGGCTGAGGCGGTCCGCTAACCCGTTTTGGACCCCCGGGAGATATGTCGCTAGTAGGTGGACTGAATGGGCTATGCAGAAGTCCCAGAGGAGGAGTGCCTCGTGACAGAGGGGAGAGGATCGGGACCCGCCCTGCTTGTTTATGTAGAACATGGCGGTAGTGTTGTCCGTCAGAACCGACACGCTGTGGCCTGCTATGGTAGCGTGAAAGGTCTGGCAGGCGAGGCGAACCGCCCTCAGCTCCTTCAGGTTGATATGAAGCAACTTTTCTTCCCTGGACCACAAGCCCTGAGTGCGCAGGTCCCCCAGGTGCGCCCCCCAACCCAGGTCCGACGCGTCTTTTACTAACGTCAGAACGGGTTGTGGGGTGGCGAAAGGGACCCCCGCGCAAACCTGCTGCCGATCGAGCCACCAACAGAGGGAGTTCGACACCCGAGCCGGGATCGTCACGACCAGGTCTAAGGGGTCTCTGCTGGGGCGATATGCTTGGGCCAGCCATAACTGTAGCGGCCTGAGTCTTAGGCGGGCGTGTCCGACTACGTGGGTGCAGGCCGCCATGTGCCCCAAGAGTTGTAAGCAACATCTGGCCGTGGTCGTGGGGAATTGCTGGATGGAGCTCACGGCCTTCTGAATGGCCAGGAACCGCGGAACGGGCAGACTCGCCCGTGCCGCCACTGAGTCCAGGACTGCCCCTATGAAGTCCAGCCTCTGCGCGGGGACCAGCAATGACTTGGGTTCGTTGACCAGTAGACCAAGTTCGTGGAACACCTGTAGTGTCAATGCCACATGGGAGCGAACCTCGGCCTCCGAGCGGCCCGCAAGGAGCCAGTCGTCCAAGTATGGGTAGACGCGCATCCTTCTTTTTCGAAGAAAAGCTGCCACCACCGACATGCATTTCGTGAATACGCGCGGGGCTGTTGCCAGGCCGAAGGGCAAGACTGTAAATTGGAAATGGCGCTGGTTGGTAGTGAAGCGCAGGAACCGCCGGTGGGCCGGGCGGATGGCGACGTGAAAGTAGGCATCTTTCATATCGAGGGCAGCGTACCAATCTCCCGGATCCAGGGATGGAATAATAGTACCAAGGGAGACCATACGGAAACGTGGTTTGAGCAAGTATTTGTTTAGCCTGCGTAGGTCCAGGATAGGACGGAGGCCCCCTTTCGCTTTGGGAATGAGGAAGTATCTGGAATAGAACCCTTTCCCCCTGAGGTCCGGAGGAACCTCTTCCACTGCTCCTACTGTGAGGAGGGTCTGCACCTCCTGCATGAGGAGTTGCTCGTGAGAGGGGTCCCTGAAGAGGGACGGGGATGGGGGGTGGGAGGGAGGGGGCGAGGAAAACTGAAGGGTGTAGCCTGCCTCCACCATGCGTAGGACCCAGCGGTCCGATGTTATACGTGACCAAGCACGGCAAAAATGGGACAGGCGGTCTCTGAAACACAGAGGGGGGTCCGGAATAGAGGTTGGTACTCTGTCCTCGATCGCAGCTTCAAAACCCTTGTTTGTTTCCCGGCTGCGGCTTGTTTTGGCCCTGATTTTGGCCCTGGTTAGGCGTGTTGTTGCGTCTACGCCTGTTATCCCTGCCCCTTCTGCGGTACGGTTCCTGTCTAGGATGAGGGTGGTACTGTCTCTGTGGAGGTTGGGGCTTGAAGGGTTTCCTCTGCGTCACTGGGGTGTGCATCCCCAACGACTTGAGGGTGGCTCGAGAGTCCTTGAGGCTATGCAGCCTGGCATCCATTTGGTCCGAAAACAAGGCCGATCCCTCGAACGGAAGGTCTTGTATGGTGTTTTGCATCTCTGGGGGAAGGCCGGAAGCCTGTAGCCATGCCGAGCGCCTCATTACCACACCTGACGCGATTGTCCGGGCAGCTGCGTCCGCGGAGTCCAGGGAGGCCTGTAGAGAGGTTTTGGCTACCGCCTTCCCTTCATCTACTGGCCGCAAACTCGGGTTGGGCGCCCTGAGGCAGGGATTCCTTAAACTTGGAGACTGATGCCCAAGAATTGAAGCTGTGTCTGTTCAGAATCGCTTGCTGGTTAGCGATCCTCAACTGGAGGCCCCCGGACGAGTAGACTTTTCTCCCAAATAAGTCTAGGCGTTTCGCCTCCTTGGCCTTGGGGGCCGGGGCTTGCTGGCCATGTCGCTCTCTTTCGTTGACCGCAGAGACGACCAGCGAAGAGGGAGTTGGGTGAGAGAAGAGGAAGTCGAACCCTTTAGAAGGGTTCTGAAAATGTTGTACTTAGTATAGTTACACATAACCTCTAACATACTATAACAGAGAGGGATTAGAGAATTTATTATTTGTCTTGCTGTTTGTTTTCATTATGCATTTGATAACATTTTGTGACTAGTATGGTTCACTGCTTTACATTTAGCACATGCTCCTCCCCAAGCTCTGCAAGAGGATGTTTACCAGAAACAGCACTAGAAAATGTGAAACTACACAGCCCTCAGGAAGGTGTGCGCACAGAGAATAAGAGAAGGAGCTCTCTGGCACCTGGCCACCATTTTGGATGTTTACATACCAAACTCTGTTTAAACTATGTAATAAAGTTCCTGGTTGTTTATGGAAGTTGCCAATTTAGAGTCAAGGAAGTCTGGGTGAGCAAAAAAACCCACCCTGTCTCGAAGGAACTAATTCAGCCAAAATTTGGCCCAGTATCTGCACTCTAGAAATTAGTGTGAAGCCACATAAGCTCTGAAATTTATGTTTGCTAGGCTTGCGACGTAATTCATGGTACAGAAGGAAAATAGCAGGCCTGAATCACTACTGCATTATTCCTATGTATGCCACTGTAACTCCTTTGAAGTCAATAGAGTCACACTGGTGTAGAACCGGAGTAATACTGGGTTAAATCAGGCTCAGCCTTTTCAGTAAATCTGTCCCTCCTTCAGAATGCTGTCTTGGTGAAATTAATCTCCTAAGGAGGCTAATTTCTCACATCATCACAGGTTGTGGAGTGTCTGTATGTGTGGCAGTGTTTCTACAATAGGTGGATGTGTGATTTTACTGTATGTAAACACTCCATTCAGATATTCCATAACGAAAGATTGGATGGCATCATAGTAGTTTGCTCTTGGGCAACAACAATCCTTTATGATCATTGTATCCTGCCTGTGTTGCAACTCCTCAGCATAATATGCCCTAGAAGCCATTTCATTCATTTTGAATGATTAAGCCAAGTTTTCCTTTTTTACTTCTATTTATTCAGCCAAGAGTCTCTTTCAAACCAAGCTCCATTCAACCTCTCTCTACCAAATCCCCACTTACCACAAAGCACTAACTTTCTAATTATAAATCAGCTACTAACTAGGCTGCATTACTACAGGCATATGGACTAGTCCAGTTCACCCACCCGGCTTGCAAACCTGCTTTGTATCACTTTAAGGTAATCTGTCCTGAGCACAGGAGTCCCTTCTAATTCCCTATTACCTAGACATTCCTTAAACACCTGACAGCATGGGATTTTCCAGACTACCCTCATCTGTTTCCCAACTGCTGCCATATGGTGTATAACTCTCCATTGTTATCTTGTGGTAAATGACGTGAGCCTGATGCCAGCCAGATCAGGAGAGCAAGCCCTGTTTTGTTTAAAACTAAACATAAATATGCACACGTATGAGCAGGTACAGAAAGATCTCTTTCTTTGCTTTCTACACCTCTGCATGCACACAGTCTATATAAGTGGTATTCTTCCCCAGAAAAAGCTAGTCTAATTAATACCCAAACATTGACACCCTCTTCCTCTCTAGGGTTCATCACCCAAATACAGTCCTGGAAAGCCAACAGTCTGAATGAAACCATTCTTGTTTCCCTCTGGACTCTGTTTTGGGGCAACTCGTTGAAATGAAGTGTGGTGCCCAGGCAGATTACTCAAGAAGAGCAACAGTCTATGTGGTAGCTACCAATACTACTGCTTTGAGTACAAACAGCAGGATGGAGAGGAGAACTGCTGCCTTTTCCGCAACACTTAAATGACACGCACAACTGGGAAGACAAGCTGCAAATGAGCCTTTTTGTAACTCGTGCTAGTTTTCACTTTTTGACTTTTCTGAAGATCTGTACAAGCTGTGCCAAGGTTCCACCACTACTATTTCATGCTCTCCCCACATGCCTTAAAAATGTGTTGAAAATTTGCAGCCTGCATGTTTCATCTCCTCCTCTGCAATCCACTCCCCATCACCTGAAAAATTCTATAATTAAAACCTAACTAGATTCATGGAAATGCCAGAGCACCCAATGCTGAAGTGGCAAATAGAACACCAGTGAAAACCTATACATCGCTTAGGGCTTAATCCAAAGCTGACTGAAGTCAATGGAAAGGCTTCCGTTGACATCATGGGCTTTGGATCAGGTCCTTACTCATCTTCCCTCACTCCTCCCCCCAGAAATAATGTTGTATTCTTTGGCAGTTATATCCTCTTATTTGCACTGTCTGTGTAACTCCATAGGTCTCAACTGACACATGAGATTGTCCGTAGGCTTTCACGTCCACCATCACAGAAGATGCCAGAACTGTTTGACTGAGTCTCAAATGAGATCACCTCTTCTCTACACTCACTTGTTTCCTATCAGAATTCATGTCGCAATCTAGTACATTTGAGCAGGTAAATATTTCAATCGTGATTTAAAAGACCTCCTGGCTGTGTGCCGTATAATTCGTCCCAGATGCTTACTCCAGTTTCACCCTTACATTTCATGCACAATGAGTTGCACTTGACAAAGTTTATAACTGCAGGCAACGACGAATGAAGGACTCTGTTTTCAGGGAAACTCCAGGAGATCTTACAAGATATTGCTTATAATCTACAAGTGACAAACCCTGGAATTAGAGGAAAGCCACTGTACAAGAACACAGTATCTGTTCTATCTTTAAACCACAACAGGGCATCCTGTGCTTTGTGCTTGAATCATATTTCAGGACATCGGAGTATTGATGGATACTAGCTGAAGAATACTAATACCTCCTATCCTAATAAGCTGAGTTTCCACGTGTCCTTTAATTCATCCAAGTAATTCCACAGATGGAGTGACTTATCTTTCACCTTCTTTATCACACTTGACAAATGAACTAGTTCTCATAACCCATGCCACCCATTACATCTAATAGGCTAGGGCTGCACTCTATAGATTTTGTCTGCAAAACCCAAATACCGTTATTTTGCCAAATTCAAAGCAGAGTTGGTCTAATAGCCAGTTTCAAATAGCATTTGTAGCTAAAAATACTTGATGCAGATTTTGGCATTTTTTTCATTGAATAGTTATTCAATTATTATTTCAGACTTTGACTAACCATATTGTCAAATAATATTCCCAGCAAATAACTGCATTTTCCTATCATAAACAGTTATTCAATTTTTTTAATCAATTCTAGTTGAAAGCAGCCACGCAGTCGCCGTTCCCGATTCTTCCATTTGCAACCAATCTTATGCCATGGAAAACAAGGCATAGTAGCAGGACTGCTGCCATCACATACTGTTTACAGGTGCACCCACCATACCCATCACCTCAGTTAACAAATAGGGAGGGGACAAGCAAAAGAAAAAAGATTTCATGTTCAAACCCTGACCATATCACTAAGGTAGCAGGACAGCCAAGAAGGTAGGGGGAGGCAGCAGTAGCTTACTGAATAGAGAAATCTTGAAAAGACTTGGGAGTTATCCAGTTTATCCAGATTCTTTCCTATAAACGCTGTCGGTCTCGCAAACTGGCCTAAACAAAAAACAAACCCTCCCCAAGAAACCCCCCACCACTCCACACCCTCGCTATAGAACTTAATAATGCAGTTGCCTTTGTACTCTCTTTGTTGCTACAGAGACTACATGAGAAAGCATCAATATAAACAATACACACAGAAACCGCTGACCCATGAAACTAACTGCTAGTTAGTCAGTGACAGTGCCCCTGGCATTAGTGACAGGCACTCCCCTCATGCTTTCTGCTCCGGCCCCACCAAAATACAGCCCAGTGTGTCTTCCCAATTACCCACTCCAAAAGTTGAAAGCAGAGTATGAGCTGGTGGCTTCCTGTTGGCAGCATACGCTACTTTTGCGGCTGCATGTCTCCTTCTCACCCCCCTCCCTTTCCCCTCCCCCTGCCCCGAACCGACCAACTCACTTAAACAGACGACAGCGCTCGCTCTTATTTATCATGCAGTTATGGCCTGAATCCAGACCCAAGCTGGCGGGCTCAATGGAGGACTAGCATCATCCTATTCAGCTACATACAACCTACTTGTCATCCTTTTGGAAACCAGTGACTCAGATTTAACTTTATTGCGGGCTGGCAGCTGGTGGGATTGGGCAAACCACACAAAAGGAACAATAACGATACACACTGACATGCAGAGCACAGAGGAGAAGGTCTTAATGTAGCCCTCATTCAAGCCCCAGCATAATTAAAACAACATTACCATTCTCAGTGGCAGATTTTGCCTCCTGTAGCCAGCCTTTTGGTGTGTGTTTTGTTTCAGCAATTTACTCAAACTGGCTATATTGTATTAAAAACTAAACATCAAATTTTATTTCTCTCCCTTGTCCTCTTATCAAAAACCAGAATTTACATTCATGTCTATGGGCATAGTGTACCCCACAATAAGAACCACAACCAAACAGGATTCCTTTCCTGTGGTACTGCCAAATACCAAGGAGACTCTGATCAAATGAGGATTTTTTTTAAATCTCCAAGCATGTTTCTCCCTCTCCCTACCCGGATCTCTTTCTGGTGCTTACATTTAGAAGTTTTCAAAGAGTTCTTACTTTTATTGTATACTGGGACTTCCATTCTTACGATCTTTGAAAGCAACATATATAGGAATCCCCACCGAGATGGAAATGCAGCTACCTTTAGGGTGGAATACAGCAACTGTTTAACAACATATAGAAATACTATGCAGAAGTTTCAGACAAGAAGTGAAGAATACTTTATCAAATTAAAAAGCAGAGTATAATTACTTTTCTTGAGGGGGAGGTTGACCAGAACATCGGGAATTTGTTCAGAACACCTATTCTTTCTCTAAGTGCCAGCCAGACATATGCAATATCCATATTATCTGCCTCACATGTCATCTGCCCATTGATCCATCTCCACTAGAACTTCTACCAACCCCTCAACCACACAGTATCAGAGAAATGTTTCCTTTTTTTCCCCGCACCAAATGTTTCTTTCCTCCCCATAACTGCTAGCCAAAGATCAAATAGGAAACAGGGCAAGGATAAGGGAGGAAGAGGAGAACTGTCGAGAGAAGTGCCTAGGAGGATACTAAACACACCTCTAGCTCCTGGGATAAAGGATGCTGCTGCTATTTTTAGCAAGAGTACATGGCTAGACCCTCCCTCATTTAGATCAATCTCCAGGTTGTACGTGTCTGATCAATTTAAAGTCACAGCCCCCTTCCAACCACCTCTGCCTGGAAGGAGCTTCCTTCTCTGTTCTTCCTTTCATCTTAGAACCTCCTTTGTGCAGCAACTGGATGATATCTTGTTATTCTACCCATCTCCCTGCCTCAAATTTTTGAGTCTTCCCTCACAGTGAGTAGCTCTAGTGCAGTGTTTTTCAAACTGGGGTCGCCGCTTGTGTAGGGAAAGCCCCTGGCGGGCCGGGCCGGTTTGTTTACCTGCCCCATCCGCAGGTCCGGCCGATCGCGGCTCCCACTGGCCGCGGTTCGCTGCTCCAGGCCAATGGGGGCTGCTGGAAGCGGCGCGGGCGGAGGGACGTACTGGCCGCCGCTTCCAGCAGCCCCCATTGGCCTGCAGCGGCGAACCCCAGCCAGTGGGAGCCATGATCGGCCGGACCTGCGGATGGGGCAGGTAAACAAACCGACCCGGCCCGCCAGGGGCTTTCCCTACACAAGCGACGACCCCAGTTTGAGAAACACTGCACTAGTGCTTGTCTCAGCAGCTGCTCAACTCTTTCCGAAGCAGCAGAGGAGCTAAACTGACCTAATTCCTGCCAGTGTTACTGCTGCCCACAGGATTCTACATAGCAGCAGTGAAAATTAACAATACACTGATCAGTTTTCACTGGTTCACATTTGGGGGTTTGCATTTTTTAAGCTAATGCCGAATCAACCTTAAATCGTTACTGCAGCAAATAAATCAGTTATGCTGAAACACATGCTGTGTCTACCCATGCTGGGATGATCTGCATGATATTCAAAGGAGAACTAAAAATGATGCTACCAAACACAGCACATCTGCCATCCCTATTGATATAACAGGTGGCAAAATTGGCTATCAACTGCCAGACAAGGACCAGTAATCAGCTACAGCCTCATCAACCATAATCTATTTCACAAAGGCCTGTACTCCTATTAGAACATGTACAAAAACATCCACACAGTTCAACAACACAACCACCCCCAAAAGTAACCAGTCTAGAGAGTGAACAGGAGCTAGCTTGCTGTATGAAAATTAACTTTAATTAACCTCGGGAGAGGGAGCCAAAAGTGTGCTAAAGTGAGAGCTGAGAGATATCATGATTGGCAGAGCTGGTAGTCTGACACTTCCCATTATAAAAACCTCTTTTCAGTTGCTTATAATTTTTTTTTTTTGCCAAACTGTAACTGCTCAGGCTGAAGTTTCCCATGTTGTTGTTACTGCCATTCCAGTAAAAACTGCATCATACAAAGTGCACGCGGGGGCAGAGGGTGTCAAATTGCTAATTTTTGAAAGCTTGACTTTGACCTCCTTTTAATGTAAGTTTTTTGGGGAAATGCAATGCTAGTGATAAGAACTGGTGAAGGGCATGATGTGATGACTCACGGGTCTTGAACCCAGATCCACAGAGTTCATGGGAGCAGCCACACTCCAACCCTTCACCTGGCAGTAGGCTGAAAATGGCTTTCCTGGCACCTATGAAGCTCAGCCCCAGTGTGAGGCTCCGCCTTTGAGGTCCCATTGTCGCCGATTGGCCCACTGGGCAGGAAGCTGTCCAGACAACTGGGCTCTGCCCTGCCTTGGACTGTGTGCCTTGTGCTTCCTGCTCCTGCAGCTTGATTTCCTGGCATCCTGACCCAGCTTGACTCCTGCCATCTGACTTGTGGTTCCTGGCCTCCAGTTTGGCTGCTTCCTCTGACCTTCCGGTATCCTGACCCAGCCTGACTCTGGTTCCCAAGTCGTGGTTCTGATCTTCAGTTTCTCTCCTGCTCCTGACCTCCCAGTATTGTGACCCAGCCGACTCGTGATGCCTATCTCATGACTGTGGACTCTGGCTACTACTACTAGGTCTGGCTGCCTGTGACCTGGCCATGACACATGGATTTTATCACTATCAACCTAGGACAGGCATAAGTATGTATCTGATAGGACTGCCACAAGTAAGGAGCAGATTTGGGTTCAGTGTATTAACCTTCTTTTTATCTTGCACTGTTTGTTTCCCTGTTCTTGAGGCTGGAACTAGCCCCAAATTTTAAGTAAAAACTAATACATCAAATAAATGACAACTGTAATAAATAATGGTAGCTCATTAATCTCATAAAAGAATGCTCCTCCCCCACTTTTTGGAAGGCAAATTTATGTTGCTACTATAAAGGGCTCATAACATACCATAATATGAAACATCCCTTCTGATTCAAATCAGATAAAGTGACACACACTACACTTCATTAACTGGTTTTGCAAATACTTCACAGGACCTGTAGACTTCCTGGCTTTGATTAAAGGGTTTTTTTAATTAATATTTAAATAAAAGTTTCTTCAACCCCTACTGACATTCTTTGCTCACTTACCTCACCATCCCCATTATTACAATGTCCAGTGAATGCTGTTTTTTTCTAAGCTTGCCATACTTTAAAATAAGAAATTCTGGCACTGCTTTGATCTATTAGGAAACCTCAGAGTCAGTAGTGAGAGGTTTAATAACTATGAAAATTAAACTATTAGCTTCTAAACTGAAGCTGCATGACGCTCTGAAAAAGAAATACACAGGCTCTCAAAAGCACAGAGGGGAAGGTGTCAGCTACAGATTAATGGTGATTTAAACATAGTATTTGTTCTGAAAATTTAAAATGAGATTTTTAGCACTGACAGCAGAAAAGGTGGGGCTGTGTCAGGCCCCACATTGGTATTCTGGCTCTCCCAGCTGCTGCCAGTGTTTCAAAGCTGTTGATTGATACAACTTTGTGGCTTCCATGGGGTAAGGAAGTCTCAGGAGAGTGTAACAGAGGTTTTCCCCAGATTAGTTAAAATGGAGCTGTTCCTTTTTGGCTCCATTGATAAACACACATGGGTGGTTTTGTTGTTGTTGTTTGGGAGTTTTTTGGTTGTTGTTGTTGTTTTAAAGGAGACTGGCTTAATTGAGCACAGATAGAAAACTGTGAAGCAAAACTAATTAATTGAGCCGTACTCTTTTTAGCAGGTAGTTTTCAATGAGTCAGCTGTATAGTAACTTGACAATACAGCCAGTGCAATGTAGCTTTTCCCTCCACAGCCCTTGGTACCACAGATTTTCAAACAGCTTTCTGCATGAGGAAAGAAAGAAAAATAAGCTCTGAAGACCTAGAACTGTTAGTGCACCCTCTTCAAAATTCACCAGCTCAGGTAAGCAGAGCCTTCTGTGTACTAAAAAATACCACAGCCCTGGAAAGTGGCTTGAAAAAGCTGAAAGCCAGTTAGAGGCTGAGACCTCTGAATCTGCAGGAAGGTGGAGAATTTTAGCTACTTCCCCTGCTTTGGAAGTGGTGGGCACTGCCATCTTGGATGGAGTTAATGCCATATGTGCAGTCTGCAGTGGCAAAACATCTAGGAATTATGCTGTGGCATTGGATGATGCTCAACAGATAATTTACTTGCATCAGTGCAAAGGACTCGCAAGCAAGGAGGGAACTGGAAGATTGCCACTGGCACCAACTGGAACCCAGTAGGAGTAGGTGCTATTGTTTGTATCTACCACAAGAGTAAAGGTAAACCATAGTGATGGGAACAGTGTAAACAGGGCCCTACGTATTCCACTGCTACAGAATTTGCCAAGGCGAGTTGGCAAGAAGCCAGGCAGGTTTGGCTGGCAGGCAGGGCTCCATTGGAAATCTGCCTAGTTTCCATCAGAATTTCATCTCCATTTAACACATTCCCAAGGTATGTTTAGATTTCAAATTGGCATTTTCTGAGGGAAAAATGTTTTGTCAGAAAATTTCTGACCAGCTTTACTGAACATAAACCGATGCAATATTTTCCTAAGCCTGCAGCCAGCGTGAAACAAGGCTCTGAGAAGCCTGAACTACACCAGCAACTCTCAACCTCTCTCTACTGTACCCCTTTCAGGAGTCTGATTTGTCTTGCGTGTCCACAAGTTTCACGTCGTTTAAAAACTACTTGCTTACAAAATCAGACATAAAAATACAATAGTGTCACAGCACACTATCACTGAACAATGGCTTACTTTCTCATTTTTACCATATAATTACAAAATAAATCAATTGGAATATAAATATTGTACTTGCATTTCAGTGTATCGTTTATAGAGCAGTATAAACAAGTCATTGTATGAAATTTTAGATTGCACTGACTTCACTAGTGCTTTTTGAGTAGCCTGTTGTAAAGCCAGGCAAATATCTAGATTAGTTGATGTACCCAAGGGGCACACGTATCCCTGGTTGAGAACCACTGAACGACACCATTGATCTAAGTCTGAAACCTAAGAGCAATTTTAAAAATGCCAACCTTTTTAATTGCTCCACTCAACTCATTTTAGCAGAAACATCCAGCTAAGTGCGCTTATGCCACAATCCCTTGCGACTTCCCACTCCCTGCCAGGTGGCAAAAGCCCTAGCTTCCCAAACTTCCAACTTCACTCCACATCAATATCTACCATGCATCTATGAGTTCCCAACAGGGATATTTTTAGCATATCAAAAACTGAAAGAGTGGTGACAGCATAAAATAAAGGGTAGTATCAAGACAAACAGCACTAACTGTAGCAATCATTCTCATTTTGAATTCATTAAAACCTTCCATTTTTAAAAACTACACTTTTGCAGAAATACCTGCGTGTAGCACCTGAGTGCTTTAGAATGGTGGTTCTCAACTAGGGTTGCCAGGCATCCAGTTTTTGACTGGAACGCCGGGTTGAAAAGGGACCCTGGCGGCTCCGGTCAGCGGCGTGGCAAGGCTAAGGCTAAGGCAGGTTCTCTGCCTGCCCTGGCTTCACGCAGCTCCCGGAAGCTGCCGGCATGTCCCTGCATCCCCTAGGTGGCCACGGGGGCTCTATGCGCTGCCCCCGCCCCGAGCACTGACTCCACAGCTCCCATTGGCCGGGAACCATGGCCAATGGGAGCTGTAGGGGCAGTGCCTGCAGGCAGGGGCAGTGCCCAGAGCTCCCTGGCTACTCCTGAGCCTAGGAGCTGGACATGCTGGCCACTTCCAGAAGCCATGTGGAGCCAGGGCAAGCACGGAGCCTGCCTTAGCCTTGCTGCACCGCCGACCAGGAGCCACCTGAGGTAAGTACTGCGTGGCTGGAGCCCGCACCCCGAACCCCATCCTGCACCCCAACCCCAGGTCAGAACCCACTCCTGCACCATAACTCCCTCCCAGAGCCCACACCCAACTCCCCTGCCCCAGCCCGGAACCTCCTCCTGCACCTGGAACCCCTCATTTCTGGCCCCACCCTGGAGCCCACAGCCCCAGCCGGAGCCCTCACCCCCTCCCGCACCCCAATCTCCTGCCCCAGCCCAGTGAAAGTGAGTGAGGGTGAGGGAAGCGAGTGATGGAGGGAAGGAGGAATAGAGTTAGTCATGGAGAATGGGTGGAGTGGTGGCTGGGCCTTAGAGAAGGGGCGTGACGGGGGGGGGGCAAGGGTGTTTGGTTTTGTGCGATTAGAAAGTTGCCAACCCTATTCTCAACCAGGGCTCCGGGGTCCACTGGGGGGCTGCGAGCAGGTTTCAGGGGGTCTGCCAAGCAGGGCGGGCATTAGACTTGCTGGGGCCCAGGGCAGAAAGCTGAAGCCCCACTGCATGGGGTTGAAGCCGAAGCCTGAGCAACTTAGTTTTGCAGGGGCCCCTGTGGCATAGGGCCCCAAGAAATTGCCCTGCTTACTACGCCCCTAACGCCAGCCCTGGCTTTTATTTGCAGAAAACTAGTTGTTGTGGCACAAGTTGGCTGTGGAGTTTTTATAGCATGTTGGGGGGTGAGACTCAGAAAGAAGAAGGTTGAGAAGTCTTGAAGTCTTTAAACCATGATTTGAGGACTTCAATGGCTCAGACACAGGTTTGATACAGGAGTGGGTGGGTGAGATTCGGTGCCCTGCATTGTGCAGGAGGTCAGACTAGATGATCATAATGGTCCCTTCTGACCTTAAAGTCTCTGATTCTATGATTCTAACCCCTGCTGTAGAATCCAGGAATCTTGTCACAGTGCTTGGGTCCAGCTTGCCATGGAGAACACAAGCCCCTTGGTATCATACACAAATAGATTAGCGAGTACAATGGCCTAAAGCAGTTGTTCTCAACCTTCTCCAGGTATCCCTAAACTTGCGGGGGGGCACCTGAGGTCACATCCCTCCTCCCCCGATTTTTGCCTTCCATTTCGCACTGCTCCCTGAAGTGCTGGTATAGCAGGACAGAGCAGTGGTGTCTCTCCTTGGCCAGCTGCTGCTGACTGCTCGTGAGGCAACCCCTTCTGATGGCAGAGGGAGATCTCTCTTCTGCAGTGATGCTGCAACTTTTGGTTGTACCCCACCCCCCAACCAAGACAGGCTGGGTGGCCCGCTGAGGTGAGTCAGGGTGTGCAGGTGGCACTCCCTCCCTGAGTCCAAGCTGCGCAGGGTAGAAGCCCAGTCCTTGGTGAACCCCTGCCCTGAAACCTGCTCACGGACCCCCAGTTGAGAACCAGGGTCTAAAGTAGGAGAGAAGAGAGGTTGTGTGGGTGAAGAAACAGATAAAGACAGACAGTGTTGGCAAGCACTTCAGCAAGGAATCTCACTACGAAAGTAAAGGGTCTTTAATCAGAAGAGAGTGTGAGGAACAATAATTCTTGAAGTTTGTAATTAAAAGGCTATAGTTCCAGTTAGGAAAGCCAAGAGCCCTGGCCAAAGTACTATTATCAGCATTTTGACAGGCAAAGCCATTTGCAACAAAAGGACCATCTTTCTCCCCTATTTTCAGTATTTGTTTTTCCTTCAAACTTTCACAAACTCTGTATAGTGCTGGGAACAGACTTTAGCAACACTTTCAAATGTCAAAGTCCATATGAGATGGATAGTCTTCCAGAACAAAATGTCTGTACTTCCCAAAGTAACTATCCGTACATGCCCCTTAGACTATTAAAGTTAAAATCAGGGAGTGATAAAATATTATACATGCAAAGAACAAGAGACTGAAAACCCCGGTAGGCAAGATTTTTATCCATTCAGACGGAAGACTATTATATGCAACTAAACTCCCTAGGATGAAAAGACAACTCCAAATCCATGTTGGTTTAGTTCTTCTCTCTCTCTCTATATATATATATATATGCTGTAAACACATGCTCTAATGAATTTCAGTGCTTTGTATCGGATTGGTTCATCGAAGAAGAAGAAAAGAAATAGTGTCTCACATTAGTATACTCTTAGCAGTATGGATTGCTGCTTGTGGACCTAAAATAGCTTAGCACCACCATCTTTCTCCTTGCTTAGAGATCCAATTAGTTATTCTATATTTTATTTAAATAATAAAATAATGCTTACAAAAGACTCTAGGTGTCCGAACACATAATTAATACTAGAACAAAGCCCCATTAGCATTAAAATATTCAAAAAAGGAACTCCGCCAGCCATAGTGTTGCTACCTTTCTAATTGTTGGTAAATGGACCTCTGGGGCCCTGCCCCCACCCCACCTCTTCCCCCAAACCCCTGCCCCCATCGTTCGATCCTCTGCCCACCTCCCTTCATGATTTTCTGGATCATCTCAGGCAGCCCTGGCTGAGCAGGAGCAGGTGCGGGTTAATGACCCGGTGCCTCCCGCAGCCTCACAGTAACCGGACTTTTGGTTCGGGTGCGATTTAGGGTTGCCAGGTCCCTGGCAACCCTAAATGGCACCCAGACAGAAGCCAAAAACCCTAGCCAGCCTGCCAGCTACAAAAACCCCCACTCCTTTCCACCCCTCCATCATTCTGGGACGCATAGCCCTGCTGCTCTATCCAGAAACTTTCTCAAAAGAAGGTCCTTTTTCAGTATTCCCAGACAGTCACACCGTATTGAGGCTATTTCAGACCAAGCTGGGGGAGAACGTTACAGAGTCACGGAGCGCTACCACAGGACACCTTAGCAGCCACCTGCTCTTTACAATATTACATGAGAAACTATTGCCCCCCCCAACCTCCCAAAAAACAAACAACAACAACAAAATCCAGAAGTATACAACAATATTCCTGGGCTGAAACGCCACACTGAGAAACTGATGTGAAGGGAAGTGGGCTGCTTAGTAAACTTGTACTTCATGCTGCACCTACTGGAGAGACGGGGTGGGGGAGGAAGAGCACAGTTTCAGCATTTTGTTCCAATTGTTTTCCCCTCCCTGTCCCTTTCCCCCACAAGTCCTGGAAGTTAGGGCCCAATCCAATTCCCACTGCAGTAAAATATCTGCCTTTCCATTGATTACACTGGGAGTGAGTGGGCTCAGGCCCTTCAACTGGGAACGTAAGTGTGTTTCCCATTTACAAGGTAATAACAACCATATCCTGAACTAAATGAACTGCAAGGGCAAAGATACAGTTCTGAGTTAACAGGAAGCGTCATCAAGTTATTATACTGAGAGCTCTAATGACTAAATGCTGAGATACAGCTCTAAGGGCATGCCCACACGGCAGCAGAGAGGTGAGAGTCCCAATGAGGATAGACAGACTTGCGCTAGCTCACCTCAAGCTAGCATATTGAAACAGAAGTGCTGGAACAATTTGTATAGTGTGTGGGGGGGGGGGTGGCTGAGAGCCATTGAACCAAACTGTAAACCCTGTATATAATGGAAACCACTTCAAGCCAGGGGGTGCAGCAGCACCCCCCAGCACCCCTAGTTCCAGCACTCCCTGCCCGAAGGGAGGTGTGTATGGGGCTACGGAGCCTGGCAAGAAGTCAAAGAAAGTAGTGGTCCGCATTACTCCCTCGGAGGAAGGAGTTTGGGCTCGCAAACCCAGAGAAGGGGCACAGAAAATGAGGTCCCTGCTACAGGCTGGGGACCGACTGGCTAAGCAGCAGTTCTGCAGAAAAGGACCTGGGGATTACAGTGGACAAGAAGCTGGATATGAGTCAGTAGTGTGCCCTCGTTGCCAAGAAGGCCAACGGCATATTGGGCTGCGTTAGTAGGAGCATTGCCAGCAGATCGAGGGAAGTGACTATTCCCCTCTATTCAGCACTGGTGAGGCCACACCTAGAGTATTGTGTCCAGTTTTGGTCCCCCCACTACAGAAAGGATGTGGACAAATTAGAGAAAGTCCAGCGGAGGGCAACAAAAATGATTAGGGGGCTGGGGCACATGACTTACGAGGAGAGGCTGAGGGAACTGGGGTTATTTAGTCTGCAGAAGAGAAGAGTGAGGGGGGATTTAATAGCAGCCTTCTACCTGAAGGGAGGTTCCAAAGAGGACGGAGCTAGGCTGTTCTCAGTGGTGGCAGATGAGGAGCAATGGTCTCAAGTTGCAGTGGGGGAGGTCTAGGTTGGACATTAGGAAACACTATTTCACTAGGAGGATGGTGAAGCACTGCAATGGGTTACCTAGGGAGGTGGTGGAATCTCCATCCTTAGAGGTTTTTAAGACCCGGCTTGACAAAGCCCTGGCTGGGATGATTTAGTTGGTGTTGGTCCTGCTTTGAGCAGGGGATTAGACTAGATGACCTCCTGAGGTCTCTTCCAACCCTAATATTCTATGATTCTAAGAAGGGAAGTAGGAAGGAGTCAAGGAACTAGCAACAGGTTCTGAGAGCAAGCAAACCGTAGTTGCTAGACATAGTGGGTGGGCCCGGGTTCCCCTACCAGCTACTGGGGAAGTGGCACAGTCTGGGCAGTGGAGTGAAGACTGCCTGAGACAGTCCAGTGAGACTCTGATATCCCGAAAAAGAGAAAAACACATACGTGACCTGGCCGGAGGGCCAAGCCATGAAGGGGGAGCAACTGAGTCACAAAGACAGAGAGATGGGAAGGGGCGTCAGGCCGGGCGGAGCTATTCCCCAGTGAGCTATGGGGGGGTGCCCCAGCTGTGAGGAGGAAACCTTGTTACACCCTGCGCCCCTCTAAGGCACCAAGCTCTATTGGCAGCACTAGCAAACAACCCACTCCCATACCCATAAAGCACGAAGGGCCGGTGCAACCCATTAGGCGACCTAGGCGGTTGCCTAGGGCACTACAATTTGGGGGGCGGTGACCGTGGCGGTATTTCGGTGGCAGGACCTTCTGCTGCCTCTGTGAGGGGCGGCATTTCGGGGCGGGACCTTCCACCGCCTAGGGTGGCAGAAAAGCTGGCGGCGCTCCTGAAAGCATGGCAGCCTCATTAAGGCCACCCTGTGTTGGACGGCGAGGGTGGCCATAACGCGGACAGAATGCAAGGATTTACACTATACAGTTTCTCAGTCAGTAAATGCCCAGCATGCTCTGACTGGCTGAGACCATTTCATTTCTGTGTAGTTACTGCTACTTGTCTAAGGACAGCACCCCATTATCCAGATATGCCAGTAACCGATGGACTCTGAAACACTACAAATGTTAACTTACAAATGCACTACAAATGTTAACTTACAAACAGTTCAGAGAACTTAAAACATTGTGTTTAAGTTATTGTCTGCATGCTCTTAAGGCTTAATAGATATATATATTTTCATTTTTGTTTTATAATAAAGTAGTTATATAATAAGTAATGCATTACTGACAGGGCAGAGGGAACGATTAGCTCACTTATTTGTTTTAGAAGGAGCATGTAATAAAAAAGGTTCAGTCTACTGTACTGTGCCCGTGAACTTTATCCCTCTGACTACGGCAAAGGAGACTGTGTCCAAGAAAAATTTCCTGCTCCAGTAAATTGCAATGTGGGACCCAAGCCCAAAGACTCCCAAGAAGTTTCAGCAGCCTGTAACCAGCTGTGTATCCTGGGGGACTGGCTAACCTGGGTGTGGCTTTCCTTACACAAAATCCCTATTTGGACTGACAAGCCTGCCTGGAAGTGGCTTATACAGAGGAGAAGGGGATGTTTCCCTGATCAAGTGAGTCATAGAGCAAGGGACGTATTAAGAATCTCTTTGGAAATGATTTCAAAGCAGAGCACATTGTTCTGGGAAATGTTTACAGATGGGAAAAGAGGAAGTTTTTACTTTCATTGGCTTGCTCTGTTGCAAAATGGCATGTTTACCAAAAATCCATCAGTAAAGAGAGAGAAAAGAAAAGTTCTGTTCTACAGAGGAGCTGGCCAGAAGAGAAAAAAGATGCAGCTCTGCTTTGTTTGGTGTGAGCTTTGATTCAAAAGGACATCCAAGCGAAGAAAGGGAACCAAGTCCTGGATCCTCACAGTACTCCAACCCAACAAGCCTTGCAAACAAAGTGGCAAAGAAAAGGCAAAACACAAAGAAAGTACAGAAGTTCTGGAGCAGAGGGAAATTACTATTTGTTGAGAGTAACACCCACCATGTGCTAGTGCTTTACGGACATTAAGGGCTTGTCTACACTGGCACTTTACAGCGCTGCAACTTTCTCCCTCGGGGGTGTGAAAAAACATCCCCCTGAGCACAGCAAGTTTCAGCACTGTAAAGCGTCAGTGTAGATAGTGCACCAGCACTGGGAGTGTAGTTGCCAGTGTAGACTAGCCTTAAGAAAGTACGGCTCCTGCTCTGAAGACAGTCTGAGACACAGGCAAGTAGACAGAGGTAAGGGGAAGGAGAACAAAAGGAATTTATACACAAATCAAATACATTCACTGTAAGTAGCATTGCAGAAGTGCGTCTTTAAAGAGGAACTTAAATATGGACCGAGTATGGATCTTGTGGATGAGCTCAGGTAAGTCATACCATACTACATGGAAAAAGGCCTGGAGGCAACTGTGAGAGAAGATGCCCAACGGGCAGTCAAGGTGGTAACTGTGGTGGAACAAAGTAGGCAGGAAGTGTGACTTGAGGCTTTACCATTGCACAACTTCATCTCATCTCTCCTTCACACAAAACAACCCCAGCTAAACTGATGGCAGGGCAGGGCAGGGCTGGATTGGAAAGGTTTCATACCCATCCTAAAGTGCGAGGGCAATGGGACCAAATGCACTTTAGAAACCAGTACAGTAGAGATGAAAAAGCCCCACAGGGTTTTCAAATCTTTCTAATTAAAATGCTGTAAGGAGGGCGAGGGGAGAAGTGCATTCCAGATGAGGTGAAAGAAGAAGGGGAAAGACTAGGATTCTCTTTCCAAATAAGAGGAGTGGTCAAGGAGAAATGGATGGGGCAAGATTTCTCTTTTCCTTGCACTACTTTTTTAGTCAGCCAAAATTATTCCTTTTTATGTTTGAGGGATTTTTAAGAAAACAAGAAACAAACTGTAGGGATTTCTTTCATTTGCTTTGCACAATGTGTAAAACGAAGAGCTCCTCAAATGTAAACATGGCAGTACTGCTCGAACACATGAACTCCCCAGCAGCCGGGCTTGAGCTTTGGAAATAATGGGTCCCCGCAGTTCAGTGGTTTAGAGACATTTTGAAACGTTAACCTATTTGACAAGATATTAGTCAAAAGCAATGCCAGTGTGTGTGAATTAATGTGACCCATATGTAACCGCTTAATAGTAAACACTCAGTTAATCCCATGTAGCTAAATGGTATAACAAAGGAATTAGCTGGTGACATCCACTTAGGAAATATGATCCAATCTATATTATGATTTCTTTCTAACTGCTGAACTGGTTTTGACACATATAAAAATGTGGTTTCAATCACACATAATTGTACCATAAAAAAGTCTTTTAAAGGATCCCAGACCTGTGGACTCTAAACAATGTGCTGAAGTGAAGGAAATACATAATGGAACCCAGTCTGAGATGGGGGAGGGAAGGAGTCCCTCGGCCATTATTACCATCAGTGAGATCACACAGACTTTCATCTTGTATCATTTGTCTCACTCAGTGCTGGACCTGTAATAAAACATGCAGCGTCAGGCACAGCCTTGAGGAAGAGAAACAGTAGAATTCCCCGTGCCTGCTCTTTCATCTCCTCCCCCATACTGCCCTCATTTACATCTTAGTAAACAGTAACAGCTAATGGAGCAAGAATACAACAGCTCTGGTTCAGAGACAAGGAATCTGGCTGACTGATAAAAGAGGGAACACTGGAGAAGTTAGAAACAAACCGAAACAATAGCAAACAAGATTCTATTCTCAAAAAGAGCCCCGTGCTACCACATGACTAAGAAATAAAAACAGAATGACGCTTGAGATCAACTGACTTCACATTTTAGAAACTGAGCCACACTGACCACAGCTCTTACGGTTTTCCATATGCAGAGGACAGAATCACCTTGATTTTGTCCTGGTTTACAGGACAAACCATCTTGTCCTGGTTTACACACAACGTTGCACCGCTGTAATTCAAAGCTGTGATTTTAAAACGGATTTAGTTAAAATGGTGCAATTTAAGTATAAAGGTCAGTATAAATCTGGTTTTCTAGCAGGTTAGCTTGCGTTAGTCAATTTACAGGTGCAAATTAAACTGATATAACCAGTTTTAATCCCATATATGAGCAGAGGCAGTTTTTAAACCTAATTAAGTTAGAGGGGTGCAACTTGTGTGTAGACAAGCCCTACGTGCACACGCACACACAAACCCTCTGAAAGTCTGTGCTGAGCGCTGAGAACAACAATGGCTTCTGAACTCTGCACACCAGGTGAGCGCTTAGAAATGTAAAGGGACCACAGTACACAGACAACAAAAGGCACCTCTGTTTCATAGCTCAATATACCACAACAACCTCAAGAAATAGGCTGCTATATTTCTTTAATGGGTTGGCACTCGTTTGATGGCTTCTGGATTACTGCCTTTCCCCTTATAGAAGCATGGAAGGACACTGATGACACCTGCAAGCTTTGAGGAAACAAGCCCTCTGCCATTCTCAAAGAAGCATGGTACCATTGTCCACAAGCATTTGGTAAAAAAAATACATAAACAACTTTAAAAAGCAATATAATGCCATTTCCTGTGCTTATGCCTCTTCAGCCCGTCCCTTTGGGAGGGAACATCATACAGTAGAAGCACAGTGTTTGCTGTTCACACAGTTGTTTTGCCCTGCCATTCAGCGAAGGGGGACTGATAGATCTGAGTGGGCTTCTTTGCTTCTCCTGAAATATTCATTCCTACAGCACTGAGTAAAACATTCTATAGTACTGTGGCTTTTTCTAAGTGCTCAACATAAATATAGAATCTTAAGGCTTTACAGCATCACATCTTTAGAACAAGGTCCCTCCAACAATTAGACCAGTTCATATGCTGGCAGTATTTTAGAAGGGTCTTCATTCCTTCCCACAGCAGAAGTATCAAGTTAGCCACTTCTACTCTACCAAAAGACTGGTCCCAGGAACATTTTCTTTCTGGATGTGTGTGCTGTTTTCTATTATTCCTCTTATTTTATTGGTATTGCTGTGCATTCACGTGTCCCTTGTTAGCATTACTGAGATGGAAAGCAGCCCTCTCTTGAGAACAGGGTCTTCATTGTAAACTATTGCAAGTTAACTAAGTAAAGCAACTCCTTTGTAGGGATATCAACAGAGTAAATAATAGGCTTAAAAGTTAAACCACCACCCAAAAAAAATCAGAACTGACAAAAATCCCAATGCAATGTTCAGTGATCGAAGTTCTCTTAAGAAAGGTGACCTGTCCTAGAAGGCAGATTCTGCACAAGGAGCTGCTGGGAAGCAGATTGAGAATCTCAGGCACAAGGACAGATGGGGACACTGGGGGCTTAGTTTTGCTCTCTTCAATAACAGACGTCTGCCATGTTTCTGAAGACCCTAGAATAGCCCATCAATGAAGCAACATTAATTTTAACCCTTGTAATATAGTATTTACCATAAAATACAGCGGAAGTGTAGTAGAGAGTGAGAATAAATGGATTAAGGATGGATGAAGCACTGAGTTAAAAGCTGACTTAAAATTCAAGAGCATTCCTCAGCTGCATCAATAGCCACCTTTAGGCTTCTTTTCTAATGAGAAAGTTACCAAATATCTGGAGTTTAATTACACAGCTATTGAATAGACTTGGGACTTGTATTTGCAAATTAGTACCCATTGTGTTGAAAACCTAACTTCCAGTAGCGCCTAACTCCCTGATTCTATCCATGTATATTATACTCCCAGTAACGTTCCCATTTACCATTAAACAGGTTTCTATCAACCCCAACACCAATCAATATTTGTATAATAGGCAGAACAGAGGTTCTCAAACGTTTTGTATTGTGGACCACATCTTGACACAAAGATTGCATTGACATCACATAACATCCCCTTGGTAACAACATCAATAGCTCACATGGAAAGGAACTCTTGTGAAAGTATTTAATATATGTTGAAATGTATTTTAATTAGGGCTGTCGATTAATCGCAGTTAACTCACGCGATTAACTCAAAAACATTAATCGTGATTAATCACAGTTTTAATCACATTGTTAAACAATAGAATACCAATTGAAATTTATTAAATATTTTGGGTGTTTTTCTACATTTTCAAATATATTGATTTCAATTACAATACAGAATACAAAGTGTACACAGCTCACTTTATATTCTTATTTTTTATTACAAATATTTGCACTGTAAAAATGATAAACAAAAGAAACAGTATTTTTCAGTTCACCTCATACAAGTACTGTAGTGCAATCTCTTTATCGTGAAAGTGCAACTTACAAATGTAGATTTTTTTTTGTTACATAACAGCACTCCAAAACAATGCAAAACTTTACAGCCTACAAGTCCCCTCAGTCCTACTTCTCGTTCAGCCAATCGCTAAGACAAACAAGTTTGTTTACATTTATGGGAGATAATGCTGCCCACTTCTTATTTACAATATCACCAGAAAGTGAGAACAGTGTAGCCAGAATTGCAAGGTATTTACCTGCCAGATATACTAAACATTTGTATGCCGCTTCATGCTTCAGCCACCATTCCAGAGGACATGCTTCCATGCTGATGATGCTCGTTAAAAAAATAATGTGTTAATTAAATTTGTGACTGAACACCTTGGGGGAGAATTGTATGTCCCCTGCTCTGTTTTACCTGCATTCTGCCATATATTTCATGTTATAGCAGTCTCGGATCATGACTTAGCACATGTTGTTCATTTTAAGATCACTTTTGCTGCAGATCTGACAAAACGCAAAGAAGGTACCAATGTGAGATTTCTAAGGATAGCTACAGCACTCGACCCAAGGTTTAAGAATCTGAAGTGCCTTCCAAAATCTGAGAGAGATGAGGTGTGGTGCATGCTTTCAGAATTCTTAAAAGAGCAATACTCCAATGCGGAAACTACAGAACCCGAACCACCAAAACAGAAAATCAACCTTCTGCTGGTGGTATCTGCCTCAGATGATGAAAATGAACATGGGTCGAACCGCTCTGCTTTGGATCGTTATCGAGCAGAACCCATCATCAGCATGGACACATGTCCCATGGAATGGTGGTTGAAGCATGAAGGAACATATGAATCTTTAGCGCACCTGGCATGTAAATATCTTGCGACACCAGCTACAACAGTGCCATGTGAACGCCTGTTCTCACTTTCAGGTGACATTGTAAACAAGAAGCGGGCAGCATTATCTCCTGCAAATGTAACCAAACTTGTTTGTCTGAGCGATTGGCTGAAGTAGGACTGAGTGGACTTGTAGGCTCTAAAGTTTTACAGTGTTTTATTTTTGAATGCAGCTATTTTTTGTACATAATTCTACATTTGTAAGTTCAACTTTCATGATAAAGAGATTGCACTGCAGTACTTGTATTAGGTGAATTGAAATATACTATTTCTTTTGTTTTTTTACAGTGCAAATACTTGTAATCAAAAATAAATATAAAGTGAGCACTGTACACTTTGTATTCTGTGTTATAACTGAAATCAATATATGTGAAAACGTAGAAAATATCCAAAAACATTTCAATAAATGGTATTCTATTATTAACAGTGTGGTTAATCGCTTGACAGCCCTAATTTTAATGTGACTTAGCGTCTGTAAATAAGGAAGAGGAGCCAGCACCAAATGGCTAGCCAGAAATTCATGTCACAATTTTGAAACTTCTGGAGTAGAACATGGTTTGAGGATAAAGTAGTCTGTGAAGGAGCGGTTTACCTCAGAGAGTACACACTTTCCTCTTTTCCTGTCATCACACTAGTAAGAGGACAGATGGAGAAGAATGCATCTCACAATCCATCTAAGGCCTGGTCTAGACTAAGGTGATGAGAGGCAAGTGTGAAAAATCGGGACGGGGGTGGGAGGGGAATAGGCGCCTATACAAGAAAAATCCCCCAAAATTGAGACTATTCCTATAAAATCGGGATACCTGGTCACCCTAGTCTAGACACAGGTTTTGTACCGATGTAACTTTCAGTTAGGGGTGTTATTTTATACAGATAAAATTAAAGTGGTATAACCCCTAGGGTGGCGGCAGTTATAATGATATAAGGATGCCTTATACTGCATAGCTTATTCCCTTTCACTACAGAAACAGCTATGCCAATCTAAAGATGCTTATGCCAGTATAACTCCACACCTCGGGGCGGGGGGGGGGGGGAGAAGGAAGGGGGAGAGTATGATATGACTTCAACTAAACCAATATAGTTCAAACAGTAAAAAACACTGTTTGTTGACAAGGCCCAAGTTCTGTCTGGTTTTCTCTCACAGATTTTCCCTGGTTACGCTGAGGCTACAATAACCTAGCAGCTTCTTCAGATGCTCTCCTTGCCTCCCTTGAGCAGCTGCAGCTGTCACACAGCTGGCAAAATGAAAGTGGCGATGAGTGGAAAGGGTGTGAGCCATCTCTTTGACAACCTCACCCACTCCACAGAAATGTAAGGGCCGTGACCCTGCTGGTTTTCATCCAGCACTCCACTGCTTTCCCCACACCGCACAGGCACACCTCCTCTTCTCTGGCACAAAAAGAGGGCTGGAAAAGAACAAAATGCTCTTCCGGAAACATTTCACAGGGCCGTGGAAACTTTTCCCTTCCTTACAAGCTGCCGGTATCTCTTTAATAGGTGACTTATTTATGGATTTAGATACCTCCTTGTTAGATCAAGGAAAAGTTGATTACTGCAGCCAGGTCATGTCTGTGTTTGATGAGACAGGCTCCAAATTGAAATTAATATTCTATCCCAATGCTGGAAACTCCCTCTCAAGGAAACAGAGGATCCTGTTACCATCATATAGGACTTCAATATCATATTTCCCAAGACAAAGGGAGGGAACATTGAAGACCTAACAACCCAAGACAACACACACCAACAACTGTATCTGAAAGGTAAAGATGTAAGCAGGAAATCCCATGATGAAATTATAGGTATTCAGCAGCTGACTAACTTTCTTAGGTAGCTTTTAAGTTGTTTTGGTCTTTTACATTATCTATTTGCCTTTTATATAAAAACAACCTCAATAAGATTGGCTAGCTGGATAGAAGCCATCTGACACGCCCAGCAAGGTGAAAGAGGAGCAGGCACAGCCTTCTCCCTCCCCCAACCCCCACACAAACCTCTACTTTCTGATTTTTTTTTACGTGAATTTAGTGCTCATGGGAAAACATATGAGGTTAATATAATGATCCTGGAGAATAAAACCCTCTGTCAAAAGAAGTGCCAGCTCCCTGACCAGTGGGCACAGAGCCTGTTCTGAAGGGAGAACCTCAAAGTGCGAAGTGGTCCAGCCTCTGTGCCATTTCAATGCTTGGCCTCCATACTGAGGCGGCCAACACAGGTGCCTATTGTTGCAATTGTGTTGTGAGTTAGATCCTTTTCTGTTTACGACCCGGACCGAGACCATTCATTCATTTCATAGGGGGGAGGGATAGCTCAGTGGTTTGAGCATTGGCCTGCTAAACCCAGGGTTGTGAGTTCAGTCCTTGAGGGGGTCACTTAGGGATCTGGGGCAAAATCAGTACTTGGTCCTGCTAGAGAAGGCAGGGGGCTGGACTTGATGACCTTTCGGGGTCCCTTCCAGTTCTAGGAGATAGGATATCTCCATATATTATTATTATTATTTCATCCAAGACACTCAGTGGCAAGCACTAGTGACCAAGAAGGGAAAGGCTACATATCCCATTAACAAAGCCCGGAGCTCTCCAGTCCCCAGCAATTTTGCTTTGAAGTGGTACAGCCTTTAATTTAGACTCCTTTGAGGAGTCTCTCTTCCAGTATTCCCTCACAGCCCTTAGCCAAGAACTGTAATTTATCATGGTGGCAAAAAATAACTAGGGACAGCAACACTGACCTCGTCAGCAAGAGAAAAAATAAATAAATAAGGCTGTTGTAAACTTGAAGTGGGGAGGGATGATTGATTGAGCAGAAATACACAGCAATAGGCTGCAGGGTCTTTGCAGCTGGAGAGAATCTTTAACATACAAAGCAAGGCAATGGAAGCAAAAATGTCACACAAGATTCCCCAGCCTCCTGAGTAACCCAGTTCTCCAAGCCTGAGTGCCTTTCCTCAGGCAGTCTCTCTAACAGTTCTTCTTGTATCCCTTCTCCACCCTGAGCAGAGGACAAAGGGAAACTGGAGTTAACCCATCAAATCCTGGGCATTATGTAGTGCCTTCACACCCGTCACAGCAATTCATAAGGAAATAATGCAGCAACATGCAGCATAACCATTTTTGTTCTGAAATTTGTTTCTCAGTCTACCTGCAGCCTTAAAAAAAAAAATAATTAGAATTTTACAGCTCTGGATGCCATTTTACTAGTCAGCCAGGTCATCTACCCACTGTTGCCAACTCATGATTTTAATCGTGAGTCTCACAATATTTGGTATTTTTCTTAAAGCCCTATCTGCTGGAGTCAGGGGATTAAATGAAAACCAAATAAACGAAAGAAGTTTCTAGCCCTTATGGTTGTGGACAAAAAAGTCGATAATACAAACCCTAAAGGCTCAAAAACTAGGGTATGAATAAATAGAATCCCAAATGTATTATTTTTTAAAATCTCATTGGGACCAAACTCATGGATTTGGGCAATATTATCTACCACAAATAGTCAAAGGTATGTACACGTAAAGAAATCTGTTTAAGTACAATGTGTTTTCCAAACTGGTCCAGTTCTAATAACTGTGTCAGTTAGACTGCTTTAGGCCAATCTTCAGGTTCTGTATGCAGTCTCTCTGGAGGCAAAAAGGAAAAAAGCCAGTTTCCAGGGCTTTGACCATCACCTAATTCAGCTCTCTGTGTAGCTCCTGTTTTGAGGAGCTGCTTTGGGACATTGCTTGTGAATGTTTGAAGATGTACGGCTAGGGGTACACTGCTCCTTTAGGACTTTTGTCTGAGACTTCCCAGTGTGTCATCTTCAGTCTTGCACAGACTTTCAATACATAGCCCCAACAAATGATGCCAATTATCTGTTTATTAGACTGAAATTCCTTCCCCTCTTCCCCTTTACAATTTCACTGATTTACCTCTACCATTTAATACCACAGACACTGACAACAGGTTATTATGCAAGAGATATTTTCTTTGCAGCCACCTGGTTTCTGCTTTAGAAAACACCATGGTTGTATTCTCACTTAACTGCAGTAACAATTCTTCTCCCCTAGGCTTATCTCCGGTGCAAGCTCGCAGGACTACAAATGTCTGCAGGTAAGGGACCACAAAAGGAAAAGCAAGCTTACAGTAGGCACCCACCTCCTGCTCTCTTGGGGTGTTTGTTTTTTTGTAGGACTCCTAAAAATCATTACTTGCTCTCACTCAGACCTATTCCCTTCTTCTCTTAACTGCTAGTGGCCACTGCTACTGAGATTTCCATCAAAACTAGTCAGGCAGGGGACAGTATAGTAAAGGAGAAGGCATCTAGGTGAGAAGTGGGAGAGGGATCAGGGAGTATCTGCTTATCATTTTGGGAAAGGAGTTGCTTATGGGTACAGGATAAGTAGTAAGATAAGCCCTGGAGCAGTAAGATGGGGCTTTCACATTCCCAAGAGTACGGGCAACATTCTAAAATGTGAAGTGTCAGAAACTTGAGAAGTTCACTCATTAGCTACAATAATCTTAGACTAGGATCTAACAGACACTATAAACTAGAATTCTTAGTGGGTGCAAAAATATATGTGTATACGATTATAAAAGGTGAAAAATATCTTAGGCCATCTTGTCCACCCCCTTAATCAGGTATGATTATTTCCTACAGTACACAAGCTAATATGTTGTACAGTACTTAACTAAAAGTATTTTTTTTAATTTGGACAATTTGTACAGGTGATGTGTTCATATATAATCTAGTGCCTTTAAGCATTCAGGTGCAGTGGTGTAGGGAATTAAAATCAACAAAAGCCATCAAATACCTACTGTCACCGCATAGATACAGCGAACCATTTTTTCAATTAAATAAGAACTTTAAATTCCGATTCTATTGTGCATACTTGGTAACTGTAAAGTGGTTACTGTCTTTTGGAGGTCAAGTATATTTCAGACAAACAGTCCCTTGAGGAAGGCTTCCAACAGCAGACTTATAACAGCTCTATCGTGTCAAACGCATCGCACTGACCAGATAAAACCTAGTGCTTTCCGAAAAGCCATTAGGTTTTCTTTGGTCACTGAAGCACACACTGAAAATTTTCTCAGCAGGCTGTGCCCCAGCTGACTCTAAAAACTTCAAGAGAGCCAGGAGGGAAGTCTCATGCCTATAATTTACATTTTAGTAGCTCTCTGATTAACTATGTACCTGACTTAAGGATGCCATTTTAAAAAAAAACTTCTTAATTATTCTTTGTCCAGCAGGTGTTACAGGTTATGACATATTAAAGTACACCTCTACCCCGATATAACGCAACCCGATATAACACGAATTCGGATATAATGCGGTAAAGCAGCGCTCCGGGGGGGAGGGGGGAGGGGCTGCGCACTCCGGCGGATCAAAGCAAGTTCGATATAACACGGTTTCACCTATAACACGGTAAGATTTTTTGGCTCCCGAGGACAGCGTTCTATCGGGGTAGAGGTGTAATTGTTTTACGAATGGAGTGCTGGTTTGATTGCCCTAGAGACTGGGGGCAGGAGTTGGGTGAAATCCTGGCCCTGCTGAAGAAATGGGGGGTTTCTTTTCATGGGTCCAGGATGTCACCTTAAGCTCTCTATCCACATGCCTGGTACAGCACTGGCAATGGCAGTGCAAACTTCCCCTACTTTGCCACCCTGGAGTTGTAGGGTGTTAGCCTGGGACTTGGTGGACCCGGGGTCAATTCCCTATTCCCCTACAGACTTCCTGTGTGATCTTGGGCAAGTCACTTAGTCTCTCTGTGCTTCAGTTCCCTGTCTGCACAATGGGGATGATAGCACTGCCCTACCTCACAGGGGTGTTGTGAGGGTAGACACATGAAAGCTTCGCAGGGCCTCAGGAACTCTGGTGATGGAGGCCAGACCTGCCTCTATTCCTTTTGGTGGAGACCATTGACACAAGTGTCCAGTCTCAAATCGTTCTGGAATGGACATCTGCCAATGAAAAACTGGCCTGAGCCACCCCATACAAACTTATGAATACAAACTGTCAAGAGAGCATGTAATTGGGATGGGGATACATAATATATTCCACCTACGTATGTTTATTTGTTATCCATTTCCCCACCCACCCTAATCTGTGTTAGAGCCATCTGTTGTCCATATAGTCTACACTTAGAATGTAAGCTCTTCAGGGCAGGGACAGTCTATTATGTTTGTACCATGCCTAGCATAATGGTGCCCTGGCCTCTAGGCAATACTGTAACCTAATACAAATAATTAGACATATAAAACTTAACAGGAACTAAGGATTGAAGAGCCTCGCGTTTATGTAATGGAACACCTCACATTCACAAAAGAATGTTGGCCAACACTCAAACTGAGGCCTGTACATTGTTTTCTTTCACAAGATGAATTTGGCCTGGCAAACCAGCCTGTAACTCTGACATAAGCCAGTAAAAGGCAAAGAAATTCAGATGCTCAAAAGTTGTTGTTTTTTCTATTTTGTGGGTAAATAAATGGAGTTGTGTGTCCAATCCTCATTGGGAACCAAAATGAATCCCTCCCACTCATGCTCATCACCACCTTCATCATCGCCAGAGCTGGTATTTTGCCCACTGTGATTCTGTTGCCTTGGGCCTCCTAAAAGCAACCAACCAATCTGATTGCCAGCTCAGCTGGAGCATTTGCTAAACAAGAGCCAACAATTACTTTAACAGAACTATGAAGCCATCATCAAAATGCCTATAACGGCAGGAACAAACCAGCTATCCAAAACCAAGGCGATATCAGGCAGGTCTGCCTACAAATAGCCATGAGACTTAATCCCTTCCCTCTCCCCACACTTTCTTTGAAGAGCACAAAACTTTGTTTCTGGTCATTAGGCTGTTTCCTTTGGTTGTGTTTGTGTGTGTCCAAATAAGAGAGCAAGCCCCTAGGGATTAACTAAAGACAAAGTAAAGTCATGCGCTATGAAATGCTTTGAAAGTTGGTGTCTGTGAAATAAACCTTCCCCCTCTACCTACTACTGCAGTCAGTATATGGATTAGATTAGAGTGTTCTGTCTCTCTCCCTGTGCTCCACAGCTTGGCTCTGCTAAGGTATAGTCGAGGTAAGGGCTATAAGAGAAAGGGTCCCTTCTTTAGAAGCAGAGTTTTCTCACACACTCATGAGTAATCCATCTTTTTCGTAATAATGCTGTACTTTGCCTCACCATCCACATCCTGCTGTGCCCCCCTACCCCCACAGCCAACACATATCCAAACCATTCAGCCATAAGATCTGGACCACTGTTTGAAGCAGCTCTAAAGAGTCTGAGTCAGGGCACAATCCTAGGATATTGGCATGTCAGAGGTACCTGATCTCAATAGCAAACTAAACCAATGAAGAGAAACCAGGTGTCATTTTTCATATCCCATCGCATAATGGAGGATAACTGGAGATTCATGACCAAAAAAGCAGCCATTTCAGCCCGGTGATCAAGTCACAACAGTTTCTTCAACCCTGGCAGTATAATGTTAGGGAATCTTATTTCCACTCCTCTGGAAAGGGAGGAGAGAGTTTCACTTTTATTGCAGGCTTATTTGAAGTAATATGTTGAATTTTCAAAATATTACAAGGCTTTATGGATCACTCGTATCCCCGATCATCTTTCTGAAGTGAAGTGTGTTCATGGTTTGTTCTGATCAGTGTTGACTTCAAGTCATTTTCCAGGCACTGAGAAAATGACAGACTACGAAAAGAAAGAGCTAATTAAAGAGGACAGGCAACCTGGAGGCTACAAAGGTGGCCACTGCTTGGATGAAAACTAAATCTGGTGGTTTAAGAATAGCTGGCTGCTAACTGGGATAAACAGCTGGCTTGTGTTCGATTCATGTAAGGATTTGACAGACCACCAGCACTATTAGGGAGTCAAGTTTCACCTACACCCACTGGAAGAAAACAAGATGTAGTTTCTGGCCAGCACTACATTCATCAGTGGCTGACTGCCACTATGAAATGATGTAGTGATGGGGAGGGGCGGCAGAAGCAAACAAGGGCTTTTCCATAGATGCAAGATACTGAGAAAGCACCAGGATTTCGAGGCTTGCCCACAATACGATATATGGTGAGATGAGGATTTACTGTGCCGGTGAAATAAAAACCAACAGAGCTTTCTATTTAGTATAATTTTATTAGTCTTCCTCTCTTGGTTTGTGCTTTATTCATGCCTCTCACTACATGTGGAACAGCCTCTTTTTCCTTTGTACCTAGTGCCCTAAATCTCTGCAAACCCCAATCCTTTTCCTTCAAGGTACTGTGCAAATGAGTGCCTCATCCTGGGCACCCCCTCCTGGCCTCACGGCAGCCCTGCAAGTGGCCTCTCACCTCAGTTTCCCCTCTTGGTAACCCAAAGGACTCCACTTCAGACTCTGACTTAAACAATACCCGTCCGGGGGGCCAGTTTATTACAAAAACCTTGTGCAAATAGTCTATAACACAAGTCCCAAAACATAGTCCCTATTGTCCCAGTGCACATGGTCCTTTTTCTCACCATACCCCAGTGTCTTCCATCACAGCTAGGCTCCTTAGCCATTCTCTTCCATCCCTCTGCCAGGACAGCCATTCCAGCGCTTCCTTCTGAGGTGCAACCCTGATCTTCCCAGCAGCAACTCCACAGCCTCTCTGCTGGGAGCATCCCTCACTTCCCCCAGCCTTTTAACTGTTCCGCCGGGTTCACCTCTCCAGCAAGATAGCAGCAGCTATCCCCCTTCTTTCAGACCTCTCTTCCCTTGGCTCTGACTTGGAGCCAGCAGTCATCTCCCTCTGCTGCTGCTGCTGCAGCTCCGTCCTGCTGCCTTTAGCCATCTCCAACCCTCTGGTCCTGGCTTGAGGACACCAGCCAGCAAACCCTTCTTGCTGCTCTCCTACATTCAGCCCTCTCCCAGGAACCACATCTATCTCTGGTAGCTCTCACCTCCTGCCCGACTCCTGTGTGACTCCTGACTGACCTTTTATAGCCCCCTACCCCAGGTGCTGCCCCACCCTTTTAATTGGTCCAAGTGGGAGCACCTGGACTGGAACAGGAGCACTGATCCCAGTTTCATTTAATGGGCCAGCTACCCTTTTACATGCTGAATATGGCATAGTGGCTCTGCACCATTTCACACCCATATTGTCCTCAGATTTGTAAGCTAGTCAGGGCAGGACTTTGTTTCCTCTCATGTTTGTAAAGTGTCGCAAGCATTTATGGCGCTATCTAAATAACAGTCCCACTGTGACTTCCCATATTACATTCTACCTCCGTAGCAAGCTCTCGAGATCTGCATTCTAAAGAACCCAAATCCTCACATGTGCAGACCTAAATCTGTCTGTCTGTTCCTAGAGCTATGACACCAGCACTGTAATGAAACAGCTGTTAAAAAAAAGCAATAAGCTCTCTTTTTCTTGAATATGTATTTTATGTCTTAAATGTATGCAACTTGCAAGAAAGTAAGTAGCTATAATCATGCTCTCAAATGTATTTTTTTAATTTTCCGGTTACTGCTATTAATGTTTAATTAATCTTCATAAACCACTTTGAAGTTGAAAAGCACTGCAGTACATACAAGTTAGGCACCTGCAATTACTGTGATTGCCCCCACAAAAATATGCTAATTGCACTTGAAAATTACCAGTTAGCTATTTGCACATGCAGTTATTCAATCTGCATGCACAATCATGGTAATTGTGCAGGCAGCTTGTTGAAAAATCAGATCTATAAGTGAATTATAGTAATTCTATGGACCCGTCTCTTCTTTATTTCCCCTCATATGTACTGTACTATAATTTTCTGATTTTGTGCAATATGTAACACAGATTTTCTGCTTTTTCTTTTGTATTCTCCCTTATGGTGGAATAAAGAAAATAAAAGGAAACTAAAAGAAAATACAGCAAGGTAAGTGAGAGTTGGAAGGGCATTGTGTGTGTCCATATACAAATACAAACACCAACTATCACACTCTGTTTCAGTTTACAACTGTTTCATAGCACTTTGACACAAAATCTAGGTATTACCTGAATGAGTTTGAGCATGCATATAAGGTAAGGCTCTCAGACATACAATGGCAATGAAAAAATGTCTTCACATCTGAAGCTGTACCGTTTTGAAAAAAATCCTTCTCAGTGTATCCTTTTGTTTGTTGCCCATCCTAAATTTTATGAGAATGTTCTTTATTTTATAATCTATCTACACACACACACACCAATTGAGGAGACCTATTTGGTCATCTACAATAGTCCATCCTGCTGCCAGGGTCCTTAACTGTCCAATTTAGTATTGCATAGCTCAAGGGAAGGGATTTCTACCAATTCCCTTGGAGATTTCCATAGGCTAAGAGAGCTCACCATTAAAAAGGTTTTTTCCCCTGATAATCTACATTTCTTTCTTCTTTCACTTGATTTCACCCATGATTATAGATCTGTATCCTTTGCACCAGCCTACATAAACAGCTAACCTTGTAAGCATCCCCTTCAGGACAGTGGAGGACTGATCCAAAGTCCATTGAAGTCTATGGAAAGAGTCCGATCGACTCCAATGGGCTATATATAGATCAGGCAATAAGTGTGGGGTAGTAGTTAGGCCAAAGGGCAGAGAATCAGTAGACTTGCATTCCATTCATGGCTCTGCCTTAGACTCACTACGTCACCATGACCAAGTTGCTTAAGCTTTCTGCCATTGAATTTGCTCATGTAGATAACAGATACAATAATAATCACCTCCCTCACTGGCATGTTGGGAGGTTAGCGTTCAGAGGTTTCTAGCACACTATTTATACTGTACAAATAAACAATAAAATGAGACCTTTAAGGTTCTTAAATCAAAAGAGCTATAGAAATGCAAAATATTATTACAGTACTAGCACTTGTTGAAAGTGATGTCCCGCTTTGCATTTGTCTCGCCAATATAGGCTTAGCTCTTTTAATCTTTCTTCATAAAGTCACTTATCAATCATTGCTCTCCAGTCTCTCTCTTTCTGATGTTGATCTGCCCAGCCCTCTGTGTTCTGAGTGCCCAGCAGAGATACAGTGGACGGTATGTACCCATCAAGAGTCACCCACACAATGTGCATCCAGTAACACATAGCTGCTGGGGGAGGAGTGGCAGATTCAGCACAAAAGTACTCCTTCAGGAACCAGATGGGGCAGCAACGGAGCAGATCAGGGAAGTCGTTTGCATGTGCAAAGCTCAGGACAAATATTAACTAGATCAGGGGTTCTCAAACTGGGGGTTGAGACCCCTCAGGGGGTCGTGAGGTTATTATATGGGAGGGGTCACGAACTGTCAGCCTCCACCCCAAACCCTGCTTTGCCTCCAGCATTTATAATGGTGTTAAATATATAAAAACGTGTTTTTAATTTATAAGGGGGGGTCACACTCAGAGGCTTGGTGTGTGAAAGGGGTCACCAGTACAAAAGTTTGAGAGCCACGGAACTAGATCATCAAAACTCTCCTCTAGCAGGCAGGAATTCTCCTCCTCCGTTTTACAGCTTGAGAGATAGAAGTGATTTTCCCTGAGACCACAAAAGGAGGTGGGGGCAAAGTCAGGGTTAG
This sequence comes from Emys orbicularis, assembly GCF_028017835.1. Classification (NCBI taxonomy): domain Eukaryota; kingdom Metazoa; phylum Chordata; order Testudines; family Emydidae; genus Emys; species Emys orbicularis. Next base: position 229,238,973 of record NC_088683.1, read on the forward strand.
AACTCAAACGCCCGCCTGACCTCAGTCCCGTACTCAATCCACTAGGGAGTTTGTGAGAGAAGGGTCAAATTTGGCCTTTACCTCTGGATCATAGCAGGTCCCTGGCAGCAGAACCAATGAGGTTCTATTCTACCGCATGGAGGCGGGACAGGGTGCACAGGGGACACATGCTTCTTGGGTGTCTGTGACAATACACAGGGGTTAGGTGGGGCTATGGCAGGGTAGATCCTGCAGTTCTCCACCCTGTGGCAGGGATGCATGGAGGGCCCTATCAGCTAACACCCTCCATGGAGCAGCTCCATAACCACCCTGTAATGGCTCCATGTCATGGGAAGAACGATTGCTCCCTAATTCCTTCATATCCGACCAGGTATTTTTCGTATTGACTCCTTATGAAATACTCAGGACCTGAGTGGAAGAGCTGAGCTGATCTCTTTACATTTTCTAATGAGCTAGTTTTAACATGCCTATTTTTGCACTGGACTCTTCATGTTCTCCAGCAGCAGCAGGGCCTTTGATTCCTTTCCCCTCCCCCTCACAAAATTAAACATTTGCTTATTTTTCTAATCTTACCATAGGCAGCTCACACGGGTCACATACAGAGTGGCTGAGGAAATGAGGACATGATATTAAAATAAATCTGCCCTGTAGAGACATTTAAATAAAGGGGGGGGGGGAATGGAGAAAACACAGGGTGAAATTGCAGAACTGCTGTAAAAACCAATAAAATGCCCCTTCTCTAATTTCTCTGAAGCTCTTTCTAGGGTTTTATTCCCAGCAAAGCTCCTTGGATGCCTTGGATTTGCCTGCAGAAAAACACTTGATGTTTCCGTAGACCAAATCAAAGTGAATTAAACATTAGAGCGCTGCAGTAACATTGCAGGACTGCAATGGCTTGGTGTATAAAAACAGGGGGAACATGGTGCTGAAGTTTATGAGGCAGTGGACTGGACAGAGCCCCTCCTTCCCCCCACCCCCCATCTGCCCCCGCTTAAATGTTGGCATGTAGACAGGGGATCCTCTCCTTAACTCTTTCAAAATTGTACACGTTTAGCACCAGCTCCTTCCAATTCTCTCTGTGGGATCACACACACTCATACCCACATATGACACACTGATGTATATCTATGTGAGATTTGGAGGGAGACACATTTTGGCTTTCTGCTGAATTCTAGCTTGTTCTTACAAGTAGCATATTCCAGAATAGTCCTTCATTAACCATCACTTCTCTGAGCTGAGCTGAGGGATCTAAGCATTCCTCAGAAGAGGAGGAGTCCTTTCTTCCTTCAATGAGAGGGGAAGAGGGACATAAATACCCACTGCCTGAACCCTATTACCATCATTCTTCTTCAATCACACCGTGTAAAAAGCATCAAAGAGATGTCTTAGGCGCAGGTGAAACCCTGGAGCAGAGCGCACAGGCTCTGACTCTCTTATCTGACTTGCATAGGTGCTGGCAAAATGACAGGAGACAGCAAGCTGTTTTCTGAAGTCAGCTTTCTGTTCTCTGCCTCCGCTCTTTCCCCTCCCCCTTGTCCATACACATTCACCACTTGCTTTCCCTTTGGCAGTGCTGCAAGATTACAATATGGGAGAGAAGCCAAGTACCTGTGGACAAAAGGCGACATAGGTAGCCGTCACATAAGCATCCCATGTCTGGATGGAAACAGACTCAGGGTTCAGGGATAGGGAAGAGAAGTTTGGCTTCTGTGTTAAGGAATTCAAGAGAACAAACAAACAAAAATAGTCTGAGCACAGGAAAGAGATAAAATGAGTAAGCCAGAGAAGCACACTGGAGATCTAGCTAAGACAGAACTAATTCTTAAGGCCATCAGACAGAGAGGGACCATAGCGTAGCTCCTCACATCCATGCAGTGAAGATCTGTACATCAAAATGAAACCCAGGGGAAGTTCACGTACCTAAGGCAGGATGGGCAAACTTTTTGGCCCCAAGGCCTCATCTGGATATGGAAATTGTATGGCGGGCCATGAATGCTCACGAAATTGGGGGTTGGGATGTGGGAGGGGGTGAGGGCTCAGCCTGGGGATGCGGGCTCTGGGCTGGGGCCAGAAATGAGAAGTTCAGGGTGCAGGAGGGGGCTGGGGCAGAGGGTTGGGGTGCCGGGAGAATGGGGGGTGAGGGCTTTGGACTGGGATCGGGGGGTTTGGAGGGTTGGAGGGGGTGCAGGCTCTGGTGCAGAGGGTGCAGGCTCTGGGTGGCGCTTACTTCAGGCAGCTCCCGGAAGCAGCAGCATGTCACCCTTTCTGGCTCCTACGCGGAGGCGCGGTGCTGGGTGGTTCGCGCGCTGACCAGTCCGCAGGCTCCACCCCCATGGCTCCCATTGGCTGTGGTTCCTGGCTAATGGGAGCTGCGGGGGTGGTGCTTGGGGTGAGGGTAGCGTGCGGAGCCCCCTGGCTGCCCCTATGCATAGGAGGGATGGGGGACATGCCCCTGCTTCCGGGAGCTGCGCAGAGCCACAGCACACGCGGAGCGAGCAAGCCCCCGACCCTGCTCCCCGGCGGAAGCTCGAGGGCCGGATTAAAATGTCTGAAGGGCCAGATGCAGCCCCTGGGCCATAGTTTGCCCACCGCTGACCTAAGGCATAAGCATTTGAAATGGACTTTATATAATTCCACCCTTCCCAGCAGACGTACACTACGGGGGGGGTCGACCTAAGATACGCAACTTCAGCTACGTGAATAGCGTAGCTGAAGTTGCGTATTTTAGGTCAACTTACCTGGCTGTGAGGACGGCGGCGAGTCGACTGCTGCCGCGCTGCCGTCGACTCCGCTTCCGCCTCTTGCCACGGTGGATTTCCGGAGTCGACGGCAGAGCCATCGGGGATCGATTTTATCGCGTCTTCACTAGACACGATAAGTCGATCCCCAATAGATCGATTGGTACCCACCGATCCGGCGGGTAGTGAAGACGTGCCCTAAGTGGAGGTGAGGGGCAGAGGCAGGTGCTTTTAAAAGATATCCTATTCTAAAGTCAGGTCAGGTTTTTTGATCTGAAGATGCCCTGGATCCCGGTCAGAGCTTTGAGGATTCCTTTCCCCGACAACCTATATGTATTCCCACCCTCTCTACAGGTCACATCATGGCCAGCATGCTCTGACTGATTTTTGGATTTTTGTGCAGTGGCTTCATAAAAACTGGCAGGCTCTTCATTACTTCTTTGTGGAGGAATAAGACTGTGGAGAATCAGTCTTGGAGAAGCAACATGTATTGGGACTGTACTGCAGTGGTGCTATCTGGATAAATCAAGAACTGGATTTTACAACTCAACATCCACATAACCTCCTACAAAAAATGGTGAATGCATTTTTCTCCATCTTCACTCTAGGTTTAGAATGAAGGCAGTGCACATGTTTAGCATTATGTATTTATTAAAATCCTTGGCTTCTTCAGCACGGGCTTCGGACTGTTAAATTCATGTGCAGAAGTCAAGATGAATAGGTCCATCAGTGTTTGAAGTTAGTGCTCCCCTGACTGATAAGTAGCTTAAGTCACTTATTTATTTATTTATTTCTATTTATGGTATTGCCTACAAGCCCAACTGTGATCAGATCCCTCTGTGCAAGGCAGTGTGCAAATACATAGTAAGAGACCATCTCCTTGACCTAAAGAGTTTACCATCTACACAAAGGATGGGTGGGGAAAAGTAGAGGCACCAAGACTTGCCCAAAGTCACACAGTAGGTCGGGGCGGAGCTGGGAATATAACTGGCTCCTAAGCCCCAGCGGTTTTCAAACTGGGTCATGGAACATAAGGCACTGGGTCGCGGCAGCTCTGGTCAGCACCACCGACCAGGTCATTAAAAGTCCCGTCAGTGGTGCTGCCCGGCTAAGGCAGGCTAGTCCCTACCTGTTCTGACACCGCGCTGCACCCCGGAAGCAGCCAGCAGCAGGTCCAGCTCCTAAGCGGGGGGGCCACGGGGCTACGCGTGCTGCTCCCGCCCCAAGCACTGGCTACGCATTCCCATGGGCTGGGAACCGGCCCATGGGAGCTGGGGGGGGGGGCAGTGCCTGCGGGCAAGAGCCGCGCCTCCACCTAGGAGCCAGACCTGTTGCTGGCCACTTCTGGGGCACAGCGCGGTCCACGGTGCCAGGACAGGCAGGAAGCCTGCCTTAGCACCCCCACTGCAGCACTCCAACCGTCTGCCCCAGACCTGAGCCCCTTCAATACACCAAACCCCTCATCCCCAGCTCTGTTGGGTCGCGGGCATCAACAATTTTCTTCAACTGGGGCACCAGAAAAAAAGTTTGAAAACCACTGTCCTAAGCCCCAGTGTAGACCTCTACGCACTGGACCATGTTGCCACTCAAGACAGAGGGCAAGTCTACACTTAAAACACTGCATCGGCACAGCTCCACTGCTGTAGCACTTTATTGTAGACTTTATTGTAGTAGGGATTCTAACTTACCACACTGTACTTGAGTTGCTCAAAGCTGACTTCGTTTAGAACAGGTGAAGCTTACTGCAAGTTATAGTGCATACAGTTTAATGAGAGGTACTGGTTACTAGCTATTTCCAAGACCTTATTCTGCTATAGAGTTGAACAGGCACAATTTATTTTTTAAGTGACTGCCCTTGATCAATATTCTGCATGACCAGAAAGTGGAGGTAAAGCTTCAGGAACAGAAAATGCCCCCACTTATCTCAAAGAAAATTTGTTTTTGTATTTACTTACTGTATAGTTTTGAGTGTTCTCTTTGTTACAATGCCTCTTTATTTCTCTTTTGACCAATTATCCAGAGTTATAAGGAATTATAACAGGGGGAAGGGTCTAACCTAATAGTGAACCACACTCATTAACACACTGAAAATACAGATGAGGCTACACCTCTCTCTGAGTAATTCATACAGACAATATAGGCAGATGGTAGCAGCATAAGCAAATTTAAATTACTCTCTTGAGAAAACCCCAAATGCTTGTTATTGTCAGTCTTGGCAAGGACAGGATCATGACACATACACAACATACTCATTAGTGTTAGGGATTATGTGATATAATGGGAATGGTTTTCAGGATGGTAGAATATTTTGTTAATTTTAAGTTTTTCAGCTTTTACTGCCTTGGCTTTCAAATCCCATAAAACATATTAAAAATATACAAATAAAACCATAATGGACAGCACAGAGGTGACAACCACCATTATGATAGGCCCTAGTTTTATATGGTTACATAGAGTGATGGGGAAATGTTGTAGAGAATCTGAAATGAAGTTGGGAGTTTTAAATTATAAACATCCGCTTTTCAAGGATGCAGACCTTTTCAAACTTTCCTACCTTTCTGATATCTAAAACCTTTTAAAATATTCAGCCATTATTAGATCAAGCATTTCCCTACAAAAGACAGGGAATGAAATATGGCATTTCAGCTGTCAGACTAGACGAGACTGCAGAGTGAAGCCTAGGGGAGAGGAGAGACTTTAAGCTTCACTGACATATACTCCATAAAAGGGATGCTAGGCAGACTTTTTGGGTCAGTGGTAATCAGTAAGAACATTAAAGCCCAGTTGGACTGCAGAAGTGGGAAGAAACAACCCTTTCATACTCTGATGGTGGAAAGCAATAAATGATGCTCTCTGTGCTAGGCAAACCAAATGAGGGGCCATTTACTTGCAGGAGTAGTCTATTAAAGTAAATGGTACTATAACGACTATGGCTGAGAGTACAGGTGGCATGATTGGGCCCCCAGAAAGTTATCATGTACTTGACTGGTATTGTGCATGCTCAGCCATTGTATTAACTAGTTAGCAGATACTTTAACCAGAGATTAATTAGTCTAATGAAAATCTCTCTAGTTACGAAGCCCCAGATTCTGTATGAAAGGGTAGTGATGGCACATGTTTAACAGACACGACAACCTACATCATAATCTATCATAGCATATAGGTCATCCCATCTATAATATCATATATATCATTGCTTAATCACTCTGTGATAGTTTAGAAACTTTAACTCAGGTTTGTTTTCTTTTCTCTTTAATAGTTAAAGAAGGCCTGTCTAAGTAGATGTCAAGTCATTTAGAGCCCAAATTTCACTTCCCATTAAAATTGCACATTCTGATAAGAAGTGGGTCCTTATTCCACCTCAGTGGAGCTTTTCCCTCAAATTAATCATTCAAGCTCTGAGCAATTAAAAAAAAATGAAATATATATGCAGCAGTTGGGTAGTTACTGCACTTAAGTCTATGCAAATGGGCTCCAATGGCAGATGGTGCCTTTTTTATGTCTGGGACTCAGAGTATATTATGATTAATTAAAAATCTTACTAAGGTGAAGTAGAACCCGTTTCCAACTGTAGCACACAACTTAAAAAGAAATTAAATTAGTTAAACACCAAGCCAAACAACTAGACAGGGTGTCTTAAGAGGTCAGTCATAAATGCAGATGGTTTAACTTGGTTTGAAATCTCTGCCAAGGGTTATAATTAAGAGATGAACATGATTTCTATCAAATGCCGAACAGAAGACATCCCCAACTCCCACCTGTAAACAAATCCTGGAAAAGAGATGGGATGAACCAGCTGTACTCAATCCCATTTTGATGACACCTGGCTTATATGGCTCAGTTGATGGCACTGGACCAGAAGATCATGGGTTCAAGTCCCAAAAGAGGCATTTAGTTCATAACAAATATTGGCTGGATCACCCAGATTCGGTGGAAACAGCTCCAGGAAGGCACTCATGGGGAGGAAAATCCATGGAGATCCCCCTTGAGAAGTTCCCTCCAAATTCTTCCATGAGATAACGAGGGTTTGCCCCCACTGAATAAGCAGAGGGTCTGGCCTCCAAACCCTGTACAGATCTTGGAAGATCCACCATTGACAAGGGCCAATTGCACAGATAAGCCATACCTCCATGCAAACTTTGAGGTCTCCCCCCACTACATGGAAGGATAACTCCATCAGAGCCAGAAAGTTTTCCTGCCCTCTGTGGACTTCATGAAGGAGGTTTTCAAGATGAAGAGGTAGGCCACTGAAGTTGGCAGAAGAGAAATCAATGCTCTGCCTCAAAAAGACAGGCTCTAATTTCCCAAGTGTTACAGGCCTGATCCAATGCTCACTGAGGCCCCTGGGAGACTTTCCTTTTAGCTGTTCCCATGGACCAAATGGCTGCACATAGTCACTGCAATATTACTACATAATTTTGTGTGTGCATGCTTTTTAAAGCGCAGATTGCCTCTGAAAGGTATTACATATGACTGAATTCATAACATTATCCTGAAGTCCTTTGTGCTGGTTGTTGACAGGAAAACTACCTGCTGGTGTTTCTAACCAGACGCTGATAGCATAAGAAAATGCTACATAAGCGAGCAAAGAGTGTCCCTGAGATATGCAGGCAACAGGGAAGCTTCCGGGGTCATGGCTTTACAGTACATCACTTTGACATTTAAAAAAATAAAAATAACTCGTAAGGATTATATATGATGAACAGCTGGGATATGTTAAAAGTATTTTACTCTCAGCTTGGCAGCTTTTAGTAAATCACAGTTTAATCACACTGCCAGGCCATCACTGTGGGTGAACTCTGGAGTTGCTCAATGAGACACAGAGAGAAGATATACAGAAGAGTGCAAAGGATGTTTAACCAGGAAAGAGACAGTCATTTGTTATTTTAGTTTCCAAGTAAGGGAAGTGTGAAGAAATCATAGCATCGCACAAAGAGATGGAGAAGAGCTATTAGATCACCCAGCCCATTCCCCTGTCACTACAGGAATGCTCTTTAAAGTAAACTCATGTACTTTGCACAGACTAAATGTGAGCAATTCAAGCTAAAAGGCTCCCACCTTTCCTTTGAAAGACTATTCCATAGCATAATAGGACTTCATCATTAGAAGACGCAAACACTTTTTTAATCTACATGGCTGTGCTCATATCCAAACAAATACGAATTAATTTTTCAAGTGGCTTTTGAAGGACACTTTTCTGAAGCTTAGGACTCATTGAAGTCAATGCAATTTTGCTATTGATTTCAGTGGGACCAGGGTATATATCATACATTTGCTTAATCACCTTAATCCAGTAATGCTATTATTCAGTCCAAAAAAAGTGATCAAGTTTATCTGGTCTGATTTATTCTTTCTGAAAAGACAGGCTGTTCATTGTTCATGGTTCCATTAGCCTCTCAAGATTTACATACTCTGGGCCAATTTCAGAGCTGATACGTAAAGCTGGTGTAAATTACACTTTGATAAGAGGGTCTAAGCTGGTGTCACTTATCTTCCAAAGAGCTAGAAGAATGAAAAGCTATAATGGAAGGTGAAATGGCTGGGTCTGCATTTGCTGCCCAACTTCATCTTCTTCTGTCCTTCTGTTTATTGTTCTTCCTGCTCTATCCCTCTCTTCCAGACTCCTGGAAGCTACACCAAATTACGTTCTTCTATGCCTGTTTACCAGCAAGGAACTTACACTGTCTTATGCATTGCTCTGACTGTGGTCTTTCCCCCCTACATATTTGTTCCATTAGTTTACTAGGGAAATGAAGTTAGATGTAAGAAAGCAGTAATTGTCAGAATCACTTGTCACACTCACACTTTAATCCTTTTTAATGATTAAAATCACATTTGGGGTATTTGTCCTTAGTCCTCAGGTATGCCCGAGGTTTTCATAACTGTTCAATTTAAAAATTTCCAGTCATTGCCTGATTCTCCTTCCCTTTATAGCAGTTTAACACTAGTGTGTCTCCAGGGTCGTCCAGGGAATTACTACTCCTAATATAAGAGCGACAAGATGGGTGAGGTCATATATTTTATTGGATAATATCTTAATATCTTTTATATTACATCACCCACCTTGTCTCTCTCATGTCATAGTGCTAAGACAGCTACAACAGCACTACTCCCAATTTACACTGTGGTAAATGAAAGATCAGACACTACACACTTTAGCTAACTTCCTTTACACTTACATGTAGGCTCAAAGTCGTGAGTGTGTGAGAGAGAGAGGGGGGAAAAAACAGGATCATTCCAGGCTAAAGAACAGTGCAATATCAAATGGAAAACACTAATACCAATCAACATATCCAGGAGGAGTCACACTAACAAGTTAGATTGTCTTAGGTTGTCTTTAATTTGTTTACAAATCATCATGCTGTGTGGTTTGATGGGTTCTAATGGCATAGTTTGTGAAGACATTCTAAAATCAATAAGAGCAAGTTTAAAAAATATAAGAGGGGAAGTATTTTTTTAGCTTACACTTATTGAATATTTTGAGTCTATAACCTTCATACAAAATGGCACCATTGCCAGAATACAAAAGAATCAGCAAGGAAAGATGGTTCTGTGGCAGTGCACTAATTACTTCATCAGTTTGCAAATGCACCATGATCTTAAACTGAAATATCTGTCCAGAGCTCCTCGGAACAAGATAATGTCAGTTGGGATGGACTGCATGTTAGTTTTGTGATGTAGACCAATATCCACAAAGGTCTGGACTGTGAACACTTTCACTTGTCATACAAAATTGTTCTCTTTAACCTCTGAGAATAGGACAAGAAGCAATGGGCTTAAATTGCAGCAATGGATGTTTAGGTTGAACACTAGGAAAAACTTCCTAACTGTCAGGGTAGTTAAGCACTGGAACAAATTGCCTAGGGAGGCTGTGGAATCTCTGTCATTGGTGATTTTTAAGAACAGGTTAAACAAGCAGGAATGGTCTAGTTATTATATAGCCCTGCCTTGAGTGCAGGGGGCTGGACTAGATAACCTCTTGAGGTCCAGTCCTACGATTCTGTGATTCTATGACCTGAGCATTGCTTAATCCCAGCTTAGACTCCAACATAGGCATGTTCAAAACATAGTTGTGGCCCAAACAAGATATTGGACCTTCTCTTTTTGCCAGTGTGGACACACACACAAAAAAGGCTGTTTTAATTTAAACGTTTAAACCTCCTAGATAGGCTAAGGCTATGTCTACACAAGGCTTTTCCCCCTAACGTTTCCCAGCATTGCTAACACGGGTGCAGCTCCAGCAACAACATTGGAAGCCCTAGAGTGGACAAGATGGTAGCAGCTGCTGGAGTTTAACCCATCATGCCATCTAACTGCCGTCAGAACAGATCTAGGCTAGTAGGTGATGAAAGATGCCAGCAGCCAATCTGTATGAGTGCTCTAACCTTGCTCTCCCACTAGCAGAGCTGCATCCATGCTAGTGCAACAGGGAGAGCATTCCCTAAAAGGGTCAGTGCAGACAAAGGGTGAAATTTGGCCCCATGGAAGTCAATAGCAAACTCCCATTGACTTCAGGGGGGGCTGGGATTTCATCCAAGGCCTTTACGATAGACAGGACCTTAGAAGAATTCCTATAGCCGCATTAAAAAAAAGAAGAAAGGAAGAACTAGAACAGAAACAGGATTCTAATGTGAGGTCTCAAATTAAAAGGAAAGAAAACTCCTTAGGAAGTGATAAATATCATTTACAGCTTTTATCCAAGTACGAGCTCAAAGTATTTCCTTCTTTTCCAATTAAAAATAAAGCTATGAATGCCAGAACAATGAGCTCCAGAGTCTATGAATCCCAGTCAGAGGGATCACACTAACCCGTTTCCTATTTAAACAATGAAATCAAACCAAGATTTGAGAGACCATGGTTTGTTGCTATTATTCAAGCTAGCACCACATGCACTCTGCAGTGCTTTGATGTGGCTGCCGTAGGCAGCTCATAACGGGGGCAGTACTATTTTAAAACGTAAACAAATTGCAGTTAGTAGTTAAGAACAAAAAACAAAACAAAAATCAGCTCACAATTTTGCAGCAAGAAATTCTGTATTTTCAGTACCTGTAACCCCAGACAACACAAACCCCAAAACTACAAGGGTTTGTTTCAGTAGGTCCTAAATCCCCCTCAGTATAAGTAAGAGGAGATTGCTGGCACAGAATTCTCTTCAAGAGGTCCAGTGCTAGAGAATGATTTCCTGCCCCAGTTGAAATGAGCCCAGATTCAACAATCTTGAAGGCACTTTGTACGGAATTAGAGGAGGTTGAGGGACTACCCAACATATTGAGGTATTAGCATTTTGTATTAAGAGCTGCTGCTGTGTACAACTAGTGAGGCTGATGGAGATGTGTATTTTGATTTTGTAATTTTAAATCATTGCCAGAGCAGTCCGAGGCTGTGCGTGTGATAAAAACTGAAATAAAGTACTATAGTAATTAAGGACTGCCCCACATGCTTCATGGTCATTGGCCATTCAAGGATTCTCCTAGTGATGTGGTGCCATAAAAATCTTTAATTGCCAATCTAAATTCAGAAGAGACAATCTTGAAATAATTATGGTGCTGAGAAAATACTGAACCAATTCAATGTACTTCTAAAGAACGGCATTTTTAAATACATTACCTGCCCTAAGAATATCCATTGCAATGAAATCAAATAGAAAGTGGACATAAAAAAAGGCAACAGAGCATACTGAACAGAAAATAAACCGACACACCCAGGACACTCGATGCAGTCAGGCATCTACAATCTTAAATGAAAGGAAGTCAGTATGGGTACTCTTAGTCCCAATTTACCCATTTTAGGGCAATTTTTGTCTGCTCATAATGCACCAATACCCCTTTCCTTTATGGCTTTTCATGCTTCTTCTTTTCATTTTGACATTGATCCAATGCTTCTTGAAATCAATGGGCTTCTTTCCTCTGACTTCAATGGGCCTTGGATCAGACCCTTTATGGTTTTACTGGCTTGTATTCTTCCTTTCCTACCCCACACTCATCACTAATTAAAGCCACAAACAATGCTAATTAATATCCATTATCCTAATAGACATGCTGAAGAATGGAAAGCAGTGCTGAGAACCACGTCCTGCCATCTTTGAGACAAACTAGAGGTTAGATGTATGATTAAATCGATTGCTTTGTAAGCTGGGTTCAAGCAAACAATACGAGTTTTAATACAGCTAAATATATACATCTAGGAACAAAGACTGTAGGCCATACTTACAGGATAGGGGACTCCATTCTGGAAAGCAGTGCTCTGAAAAAGATTTTGGGGTCATGGTGGATAATCGGCTGAACATGAGCTCCCAGTACAATGTGGGCCAAACGGGCTAATGTGATCCTTAGATGCATAAACAGGTGACTCTCGAGCAGGAGCAGAGAGGTCATTTTACCTCTGTATTTGGCACTGGTGTGACTGCTACTGGAACACTGTGTCCCGTTCTGGTGTCCGCACGTCAAGAAGGATGCTGATAAATTGGAGAGGGTTCAGAAAAGAGCCACAAGAGTGATTAAGAGATTAGAAAACCTGCCTTTAAGGGGTGACTTGCTCACAAATAATGGCAACCCATGGGGGGAGGAGGCGAAGGGTCACATGACCCTCCCCAAAATGCCAGTGGGGGCAAGGCTGGCAGCTGGGGAGATGAAGGGGCAGGGCCAGATCCGTAAGGGAAGAGGCGGGGCCTCACTGCCTGGTGCGGCACGCAGCGGCTGCAATCTCCCAGGCAGCCCCCGGCCATGCTGTCTACAGCCCAGGAAGGCAGCGTGGCCGGAGGCTGCCTGAGAGAGTGCATTAGTGGCTCCACACATGCCAGGGGGACTGAAGCAGAGCCCCCTCTCCCCCCTCCCCGCCAAGTAACATGGGATGGGGACCAGTCACGTGGGGGGGGCACATGGGGTGGGTCATGTGCCCCCCCTTTAGCTGGTGCCCCCTTTGTGTCCCTCCCAGTAGTCGCCCAACAAATATTTGATAATGAGCTCTTCAATCTAGCAGAGAAAGGGTACAACGCGATCCAATGGCTGGAAGTTGAGGCTAGACAAATTCAGACTAGAAATAAGGCATGAATTTTTGACAGGGAGGGTAATTAACCATTGGAACAAGTTACCAAGAGTCGGGGTGGATTCTTCATCACTGGCAATTTTAAAATCACGATTGGATGTTTGTCTAAAAGCTCTGCCCTAGGAATTCTTTTGGGGAAGTTCTGTGATCTGCGTTACACAGGAGGTCAGACTGGATGATCAGAGTGATCTGGTCTGCCCGGGGAATTTATGAAACTTCAGTTTGACAGTGAGAGTAACAGTCTAATGCCAGGGGGGAGAGTGACAACAGGTTTTGTTTTAATATTGTTAATTTTGCTGGGGATGATGCAAGGAGAGTATACTAAGAAAACAGAATCAAATGAACATAGTAATACCAACTAAGAAACAGTAGGCTCCAACTGAGTCCAAAAGTGGTTATTGTTTTGTTATTACCAATGTCTGTACTAAAAGCCGTTTGTTTTTAAAAGCCTGAAGCCAAGCACACAAGCTTTAAGATGCATTAGATCAAAGGAAAGGAGAAGTACAGAACCAGACAGACAAAGATAGAACTAAAAAAAATATTTACACAAGGCTAATCCTTAGAATATTGATTATATTATTGTTTGTGCAGGGTCACTGACATTCACATTATTGTGCCAATATACATATTTAAACAGAAACATGGATAGTCTCTAAAAATTGAGATTTGTGTTTTCTAGTATTATATCGGGATAAAAGTGATATCGGTCTATCTAGAACTAGTTTGGATGTATAGATTTCCTCTCATCATTTTATTTTCTAAATCTACATTGGTTAGGCATTAAAAATGTTAATCATAATCAAAATTATGCCTCTGACTCTGACAGTCCAGACAGAATTTTTAAGGTGGTGCATTCAGTAATTTAAGAGTTCACAAGACCTAAAAGGAACCCTTAAAAAAAAAAAAAAATTATGGCTTAACGTTTTTTCAGGTCCCTCTCATTTACAAATGAGTTAATTTTAAAAACAGTGCAGACTTTCAGGAGAGAAAGATCTAAACAAGATCACACGTATAGGGTAGTTAAATACTGTGAACTAACCAACTTATAATCATTGTTCTTTGATAATATTTCAGATCCCACAGCAGAAATGGAAGAATCCTGGCATTGCCACCTTCAGATCACATGGCAAGTCCTTCCTCTTCACTAAAGCATTCCCTCAAAGAAATAGAAGAGGAAAAACAAGGGAAGAAGGGAATAATTGATCCTGCAAATAGGCAGGAGAACTGTTCTTTTCTGGACAGTTCCCTGTAAAGTATGTTCACATGGAAAGCACCTAGTTATCACAGTGAAAAGCATATTGAAAATGCCTACACACACAAACAACATACACAAATATTTGGATATTTTTAAGCCACTGAGATTAGTTCCATAGCTCTCTTCATAATTTTTTTATTAAATGAAAGCTGATTCTCACATAATCATATGACTCCAGCTGTAGGGACTTCAAGAAAAACACCAGATATCATGAGACTCAGCAACACAACCTACACTAACTCAGCCATCCATCCAACAATGACCCGTGGGCAATAGTCCCTCTGCGACCATACAGGTTCCTCTTTTATCAACTTTACTTACAAATGTCTACTCACAGCATTCCTTAAATGCACAGTCAGCATTAACACAATTCTAAAGAGCTAACAAAATAACCGTTGAGCAGATTTGAGGGCAGTAGCACCATAACCAGTAACATCACCATAAAATATTTCTGCTATATGTGTACAGTATGAGTACCACATTTTTAAATATGCATTGCTTTTACTTTCGTAAAGATTAATGGAGCACTCATAGCCTCAGCATTTAATTCAGTCTCGTCTTTCCAAAGCCAGGACCCAATCCAACCCTGCTGTGCTGTACAGAACACACAGCTAGAAGAGCAGCAGAACAATGAATGCACAAAAAGAGAATAGTAAGACATCCATTCTAATGTGATGAATTGCAGTATTTCCAGCGACAGTCTCTGATTTTATATAATGGAGGGCAAAGTCTTAACCATTAGCCCCACTGATAGAGTTAGCAGGACTCTCAAGTTTCCTAAATGAGCTCATAAAACTCAACAGAATACAGAGAGATGAAACAATAACCCAGTTTGGTACTGTTAGCAAAGAAAGAGAACTACTGTTCCCATGTTCATTACTACAATATACCATCATTTATTGCTACTGTGTAGCCCAGACATCTTCAAATTCTATAATTAGTGTCCACTATTATACGTGTAGAATATACTTTCATTTCAGAATTCTTGGTGGGGGTGGGAGAATTAACCCCAGATACATTTTCCCCCACAAAATAAAAGAGACTACTATGTTCCTGCTGTTCTCTGCAGAATGGTTCTGTAGGTGGCCATTTAAACAACAAAGAAAGTTCAAGGGTTCAAAAGAGATTTCCACTGCTTAATACACTGAAATTTACGTTTTTAAACTGGGTCTCCCTGCTGTGCAATTATGTATGAATTTAAGGCTAGCCTTTTTCTTATAAGAGGCTGTGTTGTGCGGATGGAAGAAGAAATCAGGTCACTCAATCAAGAGAAGCAAATTTCCCCAACCAGCTATTGTACTCCAGGAAGAATAGAAAGCGGGTTTTATTCCCTCCCCACACTTGGCTGATTTCTAACATTATTCTTTGGCGATATTAAATATCCCCCATTTAGACCAAGGGACTAACACAGAAATCTAATTAAATGTTAAGTAGTGCTGTGGTAAAGATCAACATTGTGCTAAGAATGGTCAGAGAAAGAAATTCCTAAGACCGTCTTTGTAATACAATCCAAAATATAAGTCTTCTATTTCAACAGTGTAATTTGCCCGCTTAAAATTTTCATCTCCATTCCAATATCTCTTTCCCTCCCTTTGAAAATTTTACCATGTATTAAAGATAGTCTCTTCCTGTGAAACATTTAAAATACACTCGGTATATTTTCACTGACCCATATGGGCCCATAGCCCTGCCTGCATACAAATGCCCAGGGGGAACAAACTAATCCACAATGGCTCTGGCTGGAGTTAACACGTTCTCTTTCAAAATCCAGGGGCCCTTCTGACTTCAAAGGGTCTGTGCATGGGCACCAAGGTCCACACTAGCAGATCTTGGCGCAGCATCCAGGTCTTAATCTATTAAGAGTGTGATGCACACCTATGGGGCTATATAAAGGAAAGGAATATTTTATAGCCTCCCAGAAATTAACAAACTGAGCTCCTGATATTGAAGCAGAATGCAATATCAATGATGGAACATCTTTGAAGAAAACTATATTGATAAAAATAACCCATCTATTTTCCACATGTTTGTACAAATGTGAAAAACAATATATAAAAGCCCTGAAATTTGTAATCGGGAGGGGGGTGGATTGAGCCCTATGTATGAGGTACAAATTCATCATATACACCCAGGAGATGGAAAATATCTATATACACCATGCAACTAAATAGAACGAGAAGGCTTAATCCTGGGGGGAAATGGCATATTGCTTTGTCTTGCTTCTTCCATAGGCCTCCTGATTTACACTGGCAGGGGATGGAGACAGTTTCCCTGCAGAAGCAGCAGTGTAAGCCTGCCTTTATATATGTCTATATCTCTATCTCTATATGGCAATCAAGCTCAAAGGGAGGACAGCAATAACTGACTGCACAAGTTGTGTGTGTCTCCTGATGGCCTAGTTTAGAGGTGGCTTCTTTTTGGTCTCACTTACAATGTCCCACTATTTTCTGAACATTTTTTTTATTTATTTTTCCCTTTTGCATTTAAAGGAAAGCAACCAGCCCTGCACATTATTAATTTTTATAGTGCACGATGATAGCATCGCAAAGCTCTACTTTCAGCGATCAAATGTCAGCTAGCGAATATACCTTGTTTATCAAAGCCTGTTTGTGTAAAAACAACAGCAGAGGTCATGAAATTCATCCCTATTGAGTTATGAAATATGCAATATATTGTGTTTGATCAAGTAGGGAGGACAAATGAGAAAACAAAAGAAAAATGTTGTCCTATATTAAAACTATAAGGAGTCCACTTGTTTTAGCTCTGACCAAATGTAGTTTAATGCTAAACAGCCATGGGCTTAAATCATGGCGAATTGGTCAGGCAAGGAAATCATAGGATCTCCACAATATTTTTAAATAAAAGAAAAATCCTACATTTCTTCTTTCATGTATAATAAAATACACATGCATGCAGACCATCCAAGTAGAAACTATTTGTACCAATTCAATAACCGTAAATATTGCAGGGGGTGCGGTTAAGTTATATACATTTTCAAAGTAAACGTACCAATAACTTAAAGATATTACTGTAGTACTATACCTAAGTTCATGGTTAGATGATCGCCCCACCTCTCAAACTCCCCAACCCCGTGGCCCATAATTTAACCTATCTCCACCTGATGGGGCCATATGGTTCCATATAAATTCTCCTGCAAAACATCCAAGTAGTAATATGGATGAGAACCAGCAAATCTATGGGATGGGGTTTGGTTTTCCATAGATTTGGCTTATAGCTCTGCCTCTCCTCAAGTCCTAACAGGGGTCAGGGTGAATTTGTTTTGGCAGGGAAGAAGGAGGGGTTGGAGACTAACTTTTCAACCTGATTTGCCACAGATCCCTATCTGAAAGGCATGAAGCTGTGCCCCAGTGCATAGCCCCTTTAAAAATCTTCCTCTGCCGTCTCCTGCATTAATATGTCAGGGCCTGCCCTGAGCAGGCATCACAGACTGCCCTGGAGAAGAAGCAATCATATGGAGCCCTTTAATGTCAATACTGCTATTACGTGGCCTCTGCTAAAGGACTCCTCTTGAAATCAAGAGGAAGCACTATATCTGTGTTACCCAGCAGGCCAATTCAGCTTCGAAAGGACTAACAACTACAGAGACTGTTTTCACCTGAATAGGACTCATCAGCAACAAGGTCCTAGTGGTGATCTCTGTTGAATACTGGAATAACCTCCCCATGAAAGCCTCATCACCTGCATCACTTAGCGTCACCCAGCACTCAAGAACGTACTACAGGGAGCAATCTTGCATTTGCTAGGATTTGGACTAGATGGCTTTATAGGTCTTCATCTCCAATTTCTATAAGAAAATTCAAGTGGTTTATCACGTATTTTGTTATATTTTCCTGTTTCACGAGCCTCCATTGTTTAAGGAATGAAAGCAAGCCCACCTTGGGAGTTCACGGAAGATAGCTCCTTCCAGATGGGACCAGTGTACTACTGTGCCTTGTAATAACATATATTCTCCCGTTACAAAGGATTCTGATCCCACAAAACTCTTATCAGGTCACACATCTCTACCGAACTAGCTCCTCTTTGAATTCAATTTCACCATGTGTTAATGAAGAAGCTTATTCTTTCAACTCGTATTAGTGTTTTCATCCCATTTTGGAATTTGTCTATCATTTTGATCTTTTGACTTAGAAAAGTTAATAAAGATTGATAGTTCCCTGAGGAAAAACAGGTGAGGAGATAATGCAAATTGGGATTATATCATCCCAATAAATCTTCCTTCCAAAACAAACACAGCTTTCCCTTCTTGCAAAACAATTTTCTTTATTAAAAAAAAAGAAAGTGCAATCTTTAAAGAAAAGTCTTTCAACTGTTCAGGCAATTAGAAAATGAGCATGGCAGTTAACCAAGTTGTCCAGGTCAGTAACTTAGTTAGTTTGCCATGCTAATATAGAATAGTCAAAAGGATTTTGCAGGCCTTACTTACAATGACTAAAGTCAATAGGCTTAGTTATTCACCTGAGGAAGGGCTACAAAATTGGGCCCAAAGTTTTAATAGATACAGTAGTTTCTTTAAAAAAAAAAAACTGGATAAAAACCAATGCACAGAACTGATACATAAGAATACTGACAGTGCTAGCTGCAGTCTCATATAAACGGTACAAAATTGAGCAGACATAAAAAGGGTTCAGAGACAGGTGATCAAAATTATTAAGAGCATGAACAGACTTACGAATGAGAAGAGTTTGAAAAGATTAGGAGTGTTTAGCTTAGGTAGCTGGAGACATGAAAGAGTAATGCCAAATAATGAATGGTATAGAGAAAGTACATTGGAATGTTTTATTTACCCAATCTTTGAGACAAGAACAAGGGGATATTGAATAACATTAAAAAAAACATTTGAAAATTGATTACAACATCCACACACCATATATAATTAGCCTGTGGAACTCTCCGCTACATTTTAGCACCGAGGCCAGAAGCTTAGTAGTATTCAAAGAAGGATTAGATTAAAAGGAATGTGGATAATAAGAACATCAGAGTTGCACATGATAGACTAAAATAAATTAGAAGGGCTTCATGGCTCAAGCCAACCACTAACTATGGGTTTTAGGAAGAAATTTCCCACATGCACAGGTTATTCTTTAGTTATCCACCTTCCTCGTAAGCACCTGGAAGCACCCGCTGTCAGAGGCAGAATATTGGACTAGATGGACCATTGGTCTGATCAAATGTAGCAAGTCCTATGTTCTCCTGAGTAAGTGGGTTTTATATGGAGGATCAACACGAGGGTTGTGGGGGACAGAATGCTCCCTCCCAACTCTGAGCCAAGCTACGCGAAGCCCTGTTCAGCCGCGCTCCTGAGCTATTACTTCAGAACTACAGGCTGTAGCAGCTCATGGCTCCTGCTATCTCCATGCTCTCAATGAGGGTTTGTGGCCAGTAGATCTGTGCATTTCACACACCCAAAGGTCCGCACACACTCCGCACACACACCCCTACTTGCTCCCTCAGGCTGCCTGGCCACAGAACTCCACTCTGCAACGTGTAGCTGGCTGTGGAGTCCTTGTATGGCCCCACAGCTCCCAACCTCCACAGTTTTCTTCACAGCAACAGTTTCAAGGAGTTTTGGCCCTTCCATTGCCATGGAATGCCATAGGGGCATCATTTCATGCAAAGGCGCTGTGACTGCCAATCACAGCATCATCCATAAGCAAGTGGCACGTCCTAAGATACAATTAGTGCCCAACACTGGCTGTCATACCCTTTGCCACATATATAGTGTGGATCAGAGGTACCTGGCCTTTTTTTGTGGAGGGCCACGCAATAGCTAATGTAATTTCCTCTAGGCCATAGCCCTCATTAGCAGCTGATGAAATAGAGGAGTTAACATGGCACTTTTACCACAAGCAAGAGAGACACGGAGCCTCATTCAAAATGTTTCTATCCCTTTTCCATGCTAGCGGAAGCAAATTAAAAATAAAGTCTGGACAGGCAGACATTGGGAGTCAGCTGCTTGCTTTCATGTTATAGTTTAAGAAATCAAATTCTCACAAGGCAAGCCCCTAAAGGAGCAACTTTATCCCGCAAGATCCCATATAAAAAAAAAATTCGGCACGGGGGGGGGGGGGGGGGGCGCATATGTAACATATTCATCTCAGCCCACACATTGCAGGAGATTCTTTGCATCCAGAGGACAGAAGAATATGAAAGGAAATATCCCAGCTTTATACAATCTCTTTGACATAACCCCTCCCCTTCTTGTGCAGTAACTGGGGGTGGTGGTGGAGTAAAACCTTTATCTCTGTGAATAATGAACCAACAATTAGCTCTGCTGACCGCGCAGAATCTTTTTACAATCTCATCAGTGTATACTTTTTTATTCAGTCTTTTCTCTTGCAGCTCAAACATAATCTGTGCAAGTTCATCCATCACAATATTAGAAAGTAATACAGTTGCTGACATCAATGGCAAGTATCACTTTCATGGAGATACACAGGGGGCTGTATCATTTTTTGAGGCCAGACAACTGAGTGGGATAATCCTCACTCAATGCAACTTCCTACAAAGTGTCATATTCTTCTCACCTGCGACTTAGTCAGGACTCTTTCCAATGTGTCCCCCTGAAAATCTTTAAAATTGCTAATTGCACATTTTTTACTTTTTTGTTTAGTTTTGAGACAATTGATGCATTCACTAATGAGAACACAGTATAAATCTGATAATCTTAAGTAAGTGAACACAAAGCAAACTTCTCTATCAGGCCCTCACCATCACCATAAAAGAAAAACTCAAATGCTAAACTGTTTAAAAGGCTATGGTGGAGAGTTCGTTTTGCATTTCCCTTTGTCTTTTTTAAACTTACTACTCTGTATATCTTCTTAAGACCTTCCAAATGAAAGTGACTAATTCCAATCAAATGTTGGCCTTTTGTTTAGGTTTCTAAAAATGTTTATAGCTGAAAATCAGCTGCCTTTGTTGACTTCTTTGCTGATGCATCATCAGTGATGTTAGAGATATAGGAATAATTTTCATTAGTTAACTCGAGGCAGATCTAGCAGAGATATCACAATGGTTTTTGAACTGGTGCCACACAAACATTAGTTAGTAGGCCAAATCCTGCTCACTTTGCCCCCCCCCCTTTTAATTGACTAAAGGGACTACACTTGAGTAAGGTGAGCAAGACTGGTTCAGCAAGAAGAGAGGTAGATATACACATATATTTTTAAAGATAATTGGAATCCTGAGACCCTTACCTGCAAAATTCTAACAACTGAAAAGGTAATCTGCAAATGTAACCAAAGAGCAAGCAGGCTGGGAAACTGTTTTACCATCCTGGGAAAATCTGATATTTCAAAGAAAATGTTCCCACTCCTAGAAAATCTTGACAATTTTCACAAACCAATAATCCAAAGAAAATATTTGGTTTGGGTCAATCTAAACATTTTATTCTGATAATTTCAAAACGGTTCATTTCAATTCAATTTTGACCTTTTTATTCTTTAATTTGTTTTTCTCTAAATTAAATTTTGAAACAAAGTCACTTTGAACCAAAAAATTAACTTTTTTGTTAAATGAATAGGCATTCTTCAACAGGAAAACATCTAGTAAAAAGATTCCCCACCTGCTTTATCTGAGGGGCATTCAGGGGGATTCCTCCTACCCCACATTCTCGCAACATCAGGGATAAACATCTTCTTCTACAAGAGATGCCCAGATTATCCTGCTGAAAAATAGAGCTGACCTCCAGCGGTTCAAGTAAACAGTGGGTTTAAACTATGTTGAATGGCTCTGCAAAGCTTTTGAAATATTTTCTTCTATCCTTTGGGATTGCTCATGAAGTGGGAGCTAGCAATCTTTGACTTCAAAGATCAGGAAGAGAGAAAAAAGGTAGATTTCAAATCCATTACATCTGTATGCCTCACCTACCCTTGCTATTTGAAGGATTCGATACATAATTCTGCAATTACAATGTACTTAATATATGTGTCCAATCGACAGGGAAGGAGATATGCACAGCTATGACAATGATGGGTGTGGCATATGAACCTAGGTGGAAAAGAATAGAATGGCTTCAGCTATTCAACACTGTTCTTGCTACATTATAAGGGATAATGCTCCTTTACTGCCCTCAGTGCTTGACTAAATGCCTACTGAAGTCAATGAGTCTGTCTTCTCTGCGAGTTCTTATAATGGATCAGAGCAGTGAAACTGGTGCCGATCCTCTTAGAGGATAAATGGAAAAGCATGGCACTTGAGGCTTTTAATCATGGTTCCTCAAGCTCTTAAATGCTTCAAAAGACAAGTTTATAGAAGGGTACACAATAAAAACAGAAAATCCCACATAGTCCACTCTGATCCCTAGGACTGTATATTTTAGAACTACCCCTTCAGATTATTCCCAGGACTGTAGTATGCTGCCTGAATATCTGTAGTGATTGGCCCTTGACCAGCTGCCTCGGGTTGCGAACTCTGACTGAAGCTATTCCGGGAGATTTATTTTTTCCAACATAATGTCATTTTTAAAAAATATCCTATTAAAATCTCCTGGATTGCTTTCAATAGTCACGGGGAGATCAATGACAATTCCGGGAGACTCCAGGCCAATCCCGGAGGATTGGCAACTCTACAGCTGCCCTGTTGCGTAGAACTCATGTGTTCTGCTGGGATGGGGCGTGTCAGCAGAAGGAAGGATCTCAGATTTGTCCTGTAGTTCTGTATGACCTACCTACTGAATTTCAGATCTTACAAGCATACTTTAAATAAATAGATTTGAAACAGTCAGTATCAAATCACAGTCGCATTCCCTTCTGGAAATGAGATGTGTAATCATACTACAAGAGGGCAGGTTTGAAAAACTACAAATCTCCCACTGTAAAACTAAGAGGTTTTTTTCCCCTAAAAAGAACTAAGTTGCAGATCTGAATGTAAAAGGTAAAACAGGGATCTAATTACAGTGTACAAGCCACCTATAGGTCCTGAAAAAACTAGTTTATAACTGAATCATTCTTCTGGGGCTGTTTTTAAAGTAAAAGACTCATTTTTATGTTTTCTTTCATCTCTTGCAACACCAGCAGCTATAAGAAGAAAGCTATTTTATTTCCCCCAAATCTTTCCCTATTCTTTTTTCTGCAGTGCCAACCTGGTTAGTGGTTCAGTCCAAATTGTGCCATTATGCTGCTTACTCTACCAGCGATGTATTTTTAAGAACAAACAGTTCTAATTGAAAAAAGAACAGGAGTACTTGTGGCACCTTAGAGACTAACAAATTTATATGAGCATAAGCTTTCGTGGGCTACAGTCCATTTCATCGGATGCATGTAGTGGAAAATACAGTAGGAAGATATATATATACACAAAGAACATGAAACAATGGGTGTTACCATACACACTATAAGGAGAGTGATCAGTTAAGGCCAGGGAGATTGAAGTATTTTCCAACTGGTTTTTGAATGTTATAATTCTGGCCACTCAATTACAGACCTAAAAACCACAATATTACAACAACAAAACTTCAAAAACAGACTCCAACGAGAGACTGCTGAATTGGAATTAATTTGCAAATTGGACACCATTAAATTAGGCTTGAATAAAGACTGGGAGTGGATGGGCCATTTCACAAAGTAAAACTATTTCCCCATGCTTATTCCCTCCCCCCCCCCCCCCTTCAGTTCCTCATATCTCCTTGTCAATTGCCAGAAATGGGCCATTTTCATTACCACTACAAACAGTTCTTTTTCTCTCCTGCTGATAAAAGCTCACCTTAACTGATCACTCTCCTTATAGTGTGTATGGTAACACCCATTGTTTCATGTTCTCTGTGTATATATATATCTATCTTCCTACTGTATTTTCCACTACATGCATCCAATGAAGTGGACTGTAGCCCACGAAAGCTTATGCTCAAATAAATTTGTTAGTCTCTAAGGTGCCACAAGTACTCCTGTTCTTTTTGCAGATACAGACTAACACGGCTGCTACTCTGAAACAGTTCTAATTGAATGGAGGTCAGAACTAAATATAATGCAAGTCTATCCTGTTGGTAAGTGAAGTAGGCTTAATTCTAATCTACACCTAGGCAAAACAAAACACTATAGTGCTAAGGGACAGGTTGCTATTTCAGGATCTCTCCTAGAACTTTGTGGGCAAAAGCTTCATTTCTTGATGCAATCTGCTCTGACTAGTTCTCCCCAGGGGCCCCAGACAAATCTTATATGACCCAGAAACCTTCTTTGTTGGAGGTTAACTGGGGTTATCTTTCTTGAGAGAGCTCATACGGACGCCATGGACAAAATCTCCAGGTGAAGAATGTCTACAATATCTACCCTTTCCCACCTCCTTAATGTCTAGGTGCAGTGAAAGTGGGGGAGTGAACAGTAAATATTACATTAATAATCATAATAAGGTAACAGTTGCAGAGGCCAAGCTACAATCTTTCCATAACTGTAGATTTAGAATAGTGAGCTTTTAATGCTGGGCAGGACTTCATCATAGACGAGATGCAAGACCTACATGCAGTTCTTGCAACATTTACATTGGTAGCATTTGGACACGCTGCTAACATAGGGCTATCATGGAGCATTAGGTCTCTCCCAAGCCTGTACTAACACAAAGCATGTTAGAAGAATTTGCGCCTTCTACAGTTTAAACAGACTCTATATGCAGACACTTCATTATTGTTGTTGTTTTAGATTAGTGGTGACTATTACAAAAATGTAAGAAAAAGTGAAAAGGGATGAAAGAGTTGAATGCAGATGAGTGGGGGAACCAGGAAGAAACAAAATAAGACCACATACACAACATTCACATTTGAGTTCACATTTCACACGCATGACGGTAATTTTTCCACTAAACAGTACAAGACAAGCTTTAGATCCTGTACTTCCAGGCTTCCTCCACCACTCCAGCACAGCCTTCCCCTTTGGGTGTCTGTGGGCTCTTTGTGACTGAAGTTAGAAGAGAGCAGTTAAAGGTTGCTAAAAAGTGCAACATTAGCACTCAGCAGCCAGACAGTACACATTAGACATTTATTAAACTTCTCAGCACTATATTTTAATTAAACCAAGTCCCATGGCATAATCTCATCTTTACCCAACTGTAATTAATCAGGACATGTAGCTTGTAATGTAAGGAAGTTGTAACCTGGTCCTTGCCGGCCTAGGCCCCAAAAACACCCAGAGACCACCCGAGGTGCAGCACCCGTGTCCTTTTATTGTTGGTGTCCGTTCCCACCACCTACTATTTACAAGTATTTACAGAGGCCAACACTCTTGGAGACTACTAGCTTCCCAGCCAGCAGGGATCTAGAGCCCACGCTGCCCCCTTTCCTGTCTCCCCCCCTTCCTGTCTCTTAGCCAGCTTTATAGGGCAGGCTGGCTACCCAGGTCTGCAGGTGGATCCCCTCTGGTAATTAGGGCGTGGCCCCTCAGCCAGCCCAACTAACCCTTTTCCCTCTGGAACGGGACTAACAGGGGCCTGGCTTGTTTCTCCTAGCCAGCACCCTGTTACAGAAGTGTTGCAGCACACTCTTCCACCACAATCCAGCTCCTGAAGGAGTGGCAGATGCAGATGTCACTGTAACTAAAGTTTTGTCTTTGAGGGACAATGTCCCCCTATTTGTTTAGGGAAGGAATGGAAAATGTCATCTGTTTGTGCCGGTGATATTCCTTGGCCAATCAGCGCTTCATGGTATTGAAAGCATTGGTCCATTAAAGAGAGAATTATTTTAACATTGCCCTGTAAGGCCTCAATCCTGCAAAGTGCTAGTCACTTGCAGAGCATACTTAACAATGTATCTTAGGTATTCGTGTGTCATCCATCATCTTAATAGCAGAGTGTCTCACAATCTCTCCTGTATTTATCCTCACAACACCCCAGTGAGGTAGGGAAGTGCTGTTATCCCCATGTCATAGATGAGGAAATGAGACAGAGGGAGAGTAAGGCCTTGTCCACATTTAAAAGGTTCGGTACAGCTATGTTGGCAAACCCTCCTAGCACAGACGCAGCTTATGCCAGCAAAACAGTCTTTTTCTTAGTATAGGTTACACTTGTTCCCCGAGCAAAATAAGCTATACCAGGTAAGTGACTTTCTGGTAAGTATAATGACATCTCCACTAGCTTTTGCTGCCATTGCTATCACAGATTTAAAACAAACCCACATCCCTAACCAACACAGCTATACCGGCATAACCTGGGAGCGTAGACCATGCCCCAAGCCTGAGCCTTGTCCAAGATCACACAGCAAGTCTCTAGCAGAGCAGGGAACTGAACACAGGTCTCCCAAGTCCTAGCCACTAGAACCAGCCTTCCTCCCCAGCCCGTTATAGAGCTGAATATGCTCAGCATTCCCTGGGAAGCTACCAGTGCCTTGTAGGGTTTGGGCCCCATGTTTTCACTGAAAGTCACACTTACTGGTGGCAGTTTAGGCCACAAAAGTAGCAGCTTTCCACATTTTCTTGTAATAAATAATTGTAGCTCATTGGTATGAAACAGGCTCTAGTAAATAGCACTATGGTGTTTCCAAATGTAATCTAGCTGTCGTCGAAGCTGTGTCAGAATAACGCAGGCTTCAATGGGTGCATGGGATGAGATGAACAATCTAATTTTATATCAAATCAGAAAACGTGACTACTTTTTAAAGCTTGTTTGGTATGCGAGTTTGACAATGGTAAACTCAGCGTTTACGCAGTTAGGGTGATATTCACCCCTTGCAATATGGGCTAGGTACTTATGTCTCACTTGAGTTTTGATTTGAAAAACTTAAATGGGACTTGGGCCAGTACAAGGCCATGCAGCACTCAAGTGCTGACTTTCACCCTTAATTAGCTATACACTATCTAGTGCTAACAGCCAGCGTGTACAATATACAGAGAATCTCATTTACAGTGAGATTCCACAGATCGGAACTTCTCTGGCATTAGCAGTAGAGGCATTGGGCCAAATTTCTCCCTGGGATAATCTATTGAAGTTAATGGAATTACTCCAGGGATGAAACTTGCCCAACATTTGCAATTTTTTCCTATACTATGCAAACACAATGCATCCCAGCCCAACGTTATACTGAATCTTTGTGTCCCTTATCCCAGCACATACAACTAAACTTTCTTTCAAAGCAAAATTACGCAGCGCCCAAGAGAACAATGATCTCCTTGTGATCCAGCTACTTAAAGATAAGCACCACCCCTCAAATCGGGCCTTTGGAAAGCACAAGGCAAAAGACTGCAGCATCTGAGTGCTTTTAAACAGCCCGCAGTACAGCTTCTAGAATCAATGCTTTACCAAAAGCCCATTCACAGCCACACAGCCTCTTCATCACCCACTCCATTCCTCCCACACACACACCTTCCTCCGCCCCTCCCTGAAACAATCCTTTCATAGAATCAACAGCCCAGAAGGAAGGCATCATGCACTGCCAACAAGTTATTCTCATTGGAACCGGCCACCTCTCAAAAAGGCAACTGGGTTTTAAGGATGCAGCAGACAGAGAGGTCAAGATCTGCAAATCTCAGGAACTGCATTAATAACAGCAAACACAATCTGCCTAGTACCAGCAGCGTAACGCAGAAAGGGGATGTACTTTCTACAGAAATGGCACTAAAGTATCTTCCCAGGACAGAACTTGGTATCTTTGGTTCCAATCTTGCAGTGTATGCTGCATGGTCAGCACCATGCCATATGGTCAGCACCATGCTGTGTTCCACTTCCAGGGGACCCCACAGGCAGGATCACTGCAGGATCAGGGCTTATAAAGCCAGGGGCTGGCCAATCCTAGAATCCCAACTGGATCTACAGCCAAGATATTGAAAAGAGAAGGGAAATGGCTTTATGTATTTTAAAGGAGAGAGAGGGCTCCCATCTTGCTGCACAAGATTTTATGCAAATCCTACTAAAATTAATGAGTAGCACACATGCAGATAGATATTCATGCCTGCAGATGAAGATATTCTTTGGTATTTTTGAGTTTAAATCCTCAAAACCAATAAAAATGGTCTGAAGAAAAGACTGAGGTAGCAGAATCATCCTGTCTGTGCCCTGAAATCCTGACCAAACCTTGATTCACATGAGCTCTAGCCTTCACTATTGGGATATTTATGTGATATGCAATCCATCATTCAGCCCTAGGCATTGGCCCATCTGGCTTATGCCACTGAAATCAAGAAGCTACAAAAGAACATGCTACAGGCATGTTGCAAAAGAGGCCAGAATGTAGCTGTATCTATCGATACACAGATGACAAGACTAAGAGCTTGTCTTCACGCACAGCACTACAGCAACACAGCTGCACTGTTAAGATGGTACTACGCCAATGGGAGTAGTTAATCCACCTCCCCGAGAGACTGCAGCTATGTCAGCGGTAGAAGCTCTCCCAACAACACAGCACTGTCTACACGGAGGGTTAGGCAGGTATAACTACGTCACTCAGGGATGTGGATTTCTCACACCCTGAGCAACACTGATATACTGATATAGGTCTATAGTGTAGACCTGGCCTAAGGCTCAACTCTATTTACAAAGGAACAAACTAAAGGGCATAGCCTCATATTTTTTGCAATTATAAATATAACCTGCCTTCAGTGAATCTCAGAATTATGCCATTGACTTACATCAGTTTGCATACAGTTCTTCTCTCCCTCTCCCTGGAGAATTAATTTCACAAAGTAGCTAGTACTGTTATTTCACTGGGTGAGGTGTTAGACGGTCAAGGTTACCTTGCTCTTTATTTCATTTTTCAGTCAGTTGCTGCGATATAATTTGGGTAATATATTCAATGGAGAGGTGCTTAAATTAACACATCTAAACTACAATCACAACCAAAAACCTCTACCCCCAAGTCTCCAAACAATAAGCCTGATTGTCCATTACATCCAGTAGGAGAGATTCCTCAACATCAGTATCAACTCAGCATATTTAGGCCAGCCTCAACTGCAGCATATAATTGAGCATATTCAAGTGCGGATACTCTTCTCCCTTTACATTTCATAATATTCTCCTTCACCTCTCTTCAAACACGCACACAGATTTATCTGTGGCTCTGAGATCAAAAAGAAACTTATTACCATGCTAGTCCTCAGATCAGCCTGCAGGCGCTGCCCAGAAATGAGCCATACCACCACCTTCTTCCATTCTAGTCTGCACCGTATCTATATTGCTACCAGCCAGCAGCATTTTGCTACACATAGTAGGCTATGCCCCACAATTTTCCAGTACAATACAAGTACTGTTGGTTTGCATCCACACATCAATCCACAGGATCACATTGACTCTAAAGCTTTGGCATTGTCAGTCCATAACTTGCTTCATTATAAAACTTGTTCTAGTTTTTTAAAAACAAACAAACAAATATTGTACAGCAAATGAGCTATCTTAAAAGACTGACCGAGACACAACATTGTACCAAACTCTGACCATTTGATGAAATATGTGGAGCTAAAAAAATTAGAGAGATTAATCTTTGCTTTATTTGAACAGTGGAACTTATACTGTATCTTGGCCTTTCTGTTTGCATCAGTTGTTGCTGGTGTGGCTATGATAAGAATTCTTCTTCCCTATATACATGATCATATATATGATCAATGTTCTGAAGCCTTTTGCCTTTACATGATGTCCTCTGCCCATACTCATTTCTTTCTTATATACTTTCCCATTATGTATGTGTGCACACATACGCACAGAGCTGGTGGCCCTGCATTAGTCTAGTCTATCAATTGGAAAGAGGGTCCAATAGACAATTAGATGATGAAGGAGCCATAGGACCACATGTACCATGATGTCTCACATCACAATAATGCAATTGCTATGCTAACGCCTCCATCAAGTCGTGTTTACTGTCACCCAGGGGTTAGGCTCCAAGAAAAATCATTAAGGGTTGCAACATTTTGAAATATTTCCCTCTAATATTTCATTTAGAACATAACCGAAAGGAAATTGGTTAAGACCGAGCTGTGGAACAGTTAGATAAATGATTATTGCTAATGTACATTAATAATCTGTATTAAATTACACCTGGATTATTACATAATGAACATTATCCATATTACACCTGTCAGAGGTAGCTGTAATCCATTCGTTAATTTATGGGCCCAACATTCTTCCTCAAGGAGCCTTTCCACAATTCCACATGATACCCCATCCTAGATTTTATGTCTGGATTGTTGATTTAGGATATAGACAGATAGCTCCCTAAGTGAGGACACTGCTATAGGAGGTTCAAGGGCATTGGTTATTCCATCTTGTGTACTAAATAAGCTACACATGAGGGGTCAAATTCATTGCCAATGTAACTCAATTTAATGGACTTACACCAGGAATAAATTTGGTTGAAGATACGTATTTGTTTAATGTCTGTACAGATGACAGAGTGCAGATAACTGGTGCATGGTGCTACGTCTTTCTATTCTGGTTCACATCACATCACATTTGGGGGAAAATTGAGCACATATGACAGTTATGCATCTCTTATACTTACTGGACCCAATCCCCAGTGGGTATAAATGATTTACATCTGCTGAGGATATGGCCCATTGCTTATAGCAGAGCACTTCATCCAAATAGCAGCCTGCAGGTTATTACATCCAAACTCCCACTGTTTGTCTGTACAGGGGTGCATCAAGGCAGGATCAAGCCCAAAGTATAATATAAATTAGGAATACTGCTGAAGCCCCCAAAAAATAATTGATTTGTAATTTAAGTTGTTAGTTTAGTTGATTTCCCCTCCTTGGTTTAAGCCTGCAATGAGATCGAGTACTGGAGAGCTCTGCAACAAGATATACTGCACCCTTAAAACGAAGGAACGTAACACACGAAGCTTTTAATGTGCTAAGGACAATAATCCATTTACAACATCCATTAGAAGCAGGCTTGGTTTGGTTTAAATTAAACCTTAGGAAGTTTTCAGCAGTTTATTACCTGAACAAGACAGCAACACATTAAAGATAATCAATGGAGAATAAACCACACTAATAAAAATTAGTATCACCACTCCTGTCCATAGTAAGGTGGGGGAGGAGGGGTTGCCTCTACCATTAAGGCAGAGATAGAGGCATAACTTCTGCACTGCGTCTCCTGAGAAATGCAGCACTGAAGATGCAGGGAAGGAGGGAGTCAAGGCGGTAGGAAGGGCCAAAGCTAGCCCCTAAAGGAAGTGCATAGAAGACAAAAAATGATTTTAGATGGAAACTAGTTAACAAACCCAGTAATTCTGGGAGGTGAGACAGAATGGAAAAAAGACAATGTTGACAGAATGATCTGTCCTATGGGTGAAACTTACCCTTGGCTTGCTGAGCCTGGGCAAAGCTCTCCATGCCCCTGAATTCCCACAGCAACTCCACAGGTTATATGCGAGTGGAGTGACCATGCAGGAGGTCTCCCACACCCTCTACATGCTAAGAGAGGGAATCTCTGATGGCTTCAAACACTGTGATATAGAGTGACCAATTGGAGCCGCATTTGTGCCAGAGGCTGGGACAGCAGCTGCCAAGCAATGTAGTATGGGGCAGATGGGGAAGAGCACGTGCATTCCATCTCCTGCAACCTCAAGCAAAATCCATTTACCAAGAACTCAGGATTATCCTCAGTTTTGTGAGTTCAAAGGCAAGCTCCATGAATGTGGAGTACCAATTCCCCCTGGGAATCTAGTGGTTCACCTGAGAGGTGCACTCTTTTCTCAGAACCTTTATGCATGGTCTAATAACTGATTTAATGTGCATCTTCTGTCTGCTCTGCTGCACTTAGCACTTCACCAGAAACCACTGTCCACTAGGGAAGGGAACCTGTTTATGCTGAGACCTGCCTTTCCCCTTCCTTTGGGTCAGATAAATAACCATGAGAGGAGTGGGGTTGGGGGAAAAGGTGGGAAGCTGATTATTGCCTTCTGTTTGGATCCCATCTTATTTCTAGAGCCCTGCGCGGATACAAAATTGCATCTGCATCCAATCCACAAACATGGTCCATGGATATAAAACAGATATCAGCAAATGTGCAGGGCGCTACCTATTTCATCTCTATCCCAGCCACACAGAGCAGCTATGATTTACACCACAGCAATTTCTGCTTAAAATAAAAAATCAAGTTATCTGATTTTACCAAATGCTGGGAATAGATAAATATGGATATTAGGTTACAAAAGGTTGCTACTCAGGCTCACTTTTAATACGGTGATTTACTTTTATTGCTGACTACCTCACTTTTATTATCAACAAACTTTAGCACTCTGCAATCGCATTAGGTATTGTACGCTACAGCATCAGAAGACACAAAATACAAATAAATAAAACGGTGATCCCTGCAGAAAGACCATGTTTTTGCATTCAAAGCTACTCAAGCTCTGAGTGTACAAAGCAGTTGGCTAAAGCAGTCCATCTGTTTCCTTCTTGGTATAGCAATAGGCTGATCTTGAAATTACTGAAAGTTACAGATCTACATGCTGCAGGATTGAGCTCCCAACTTAAAGCTACTTCTAAACATTTGCAAGCTAAACAATAAACTTTAGGGAGGGAAGTGGAAAGAATTGACAAGTTATGACTATTTTTAGTACAACACACAACCCCATGCTCATTGGTCTTAATCACATGCACATGTTAACAGGACAGCTTCTCAGCACTTTCTCAGTGCCATACTCTGAATGGCTACAGTTCAAAGTCCAACTATCCCTCCAATTGAAAGCAAAAAGGAAACCTAAGTGGCTTTGTAAGAATTACAGTGATCCTATATATATAAAAAATAAAGTATCACCTTGTCCTGAGAAATACATTGCAGATTCATGCAGTGTTCATTGACTATAGCAGAGTTCCAAGTACACAACTCCTAATGTAATTATACCAGCTTCTTCATGAGATTTCAATTCCCTCCTGCTTTCCTCCACACCTCTTTAAAAAAAGAAAGTTTAGGGGAAAAAGAGCAAGGGAAGGGAGAGGAATCTGAGATGTATAAAAAGAATTGTCAAATACACAGATACAACAGTTTAAAGTCTCAAGTTAAAATATGGTGGGAGTATATCTGCCATAACATCCATCCTAAAAACATGCCAGTTGTTAAAACAGGCAGTGCATTAGAAGCGGTTAGATATAATGAGAACATAAACTAAAAGTCTTCGGGGGAGATATTTCAACTACAGCAGTATACACTGGATGCTATCTTTTATTTTAATCATGCTATAAACCGTGCCTTTTTGAACGGCTATCTCTTCATGCAGTTACTTACATACTGGTATATAAATTAAAAATCTAGAAGCAATTAGGAATGAAGCTAAGACTCTTTTGATGCTAATACATCAAAAGAAGGAAAGAAATTCCTGCTCTGCCCCCAAAACACACTCAGTAACACAGAAAAAGTTCCCCTCTTCCCAGGCTAATCGCTGAAGTCACTCCAATAGAGCTTCTGATGTCAAACTCCAATTACATGGAGATTGCAAGTGATCTGAAACACAGGTTTTTGAAAAGCCCAGCCCTCTGACTCAGAAGACCCCACAACTGTGCACTTCTGCTGTCAAAAATATTCTCGCAAGCTGATCATATTTCCTCCACTTCAGACACCAAAACATTGCCATTAAAGATCAATGGGCACCATGAAGTGGTAATCCTTCAAATTATGGAAAAGATAGAGAGAGTCTTTGACAGGGTCGGTGCCAGGACTGCAGGGGGTGGGATAACAGATGGGGACCACGCCCTGGATCTATCAGCATCGGAGCCCCCAAAGTAGTAAAGAATATTTGAAGAATGAAGGAATTCCCCAATGCAGTTGAAGAATCATCCTCATTTGGGGGAGCATTTGCATTTAATTCACAGATTTCTTAATCTACCTCATCTCCGTAAAGGTCTTTTTCCTCCTCACCTGGTTCTCCCACGTCCAGTCTTACCTTTAAAAGGGGCAGACATATGGTAGAGCAGCCTTCTCCAGGTACAAAGCAGCTCGTTACCCTCACTGCACAATGATTTTGCATGGAGGGCACCGATGCGCCCACAGCAACTTTCACTTAGAGACTCCTTCACACCTTCAGCCGGCCCTAATGAACTGTGGAGTAACATTACCTAATGTACAATAAGGGGATAGCAGCATAGCCATGAGGTGAATTACTCTTATGTATCCCAGCATACGAGATGGCGACTGACAAAACGTTAACATTCTGCCTTTAATAGATTCCCATCAACTGAGTCGCTCCACTTCACCGCATTTGCACCATTCAAAGTTGTCTATCAGGTGCGCGCTGTGACCTGCACTGAGCAAACAATTCAGAGGAAACTCTCCTGGAGAACGCATTCACACTAGCTTTGTTCTAGCAAGTAAATAACTAGGGCTAGGTTGGTGCTGTTTGGCTGCTAAACCACAAGCCGGACTGGGTGAGGGTGGGGCTGGAGAAGCTCTGCATACGTGGGAATTCTGGGGATCTCTGCTTGTCTCAGGTACAGTATTTCCAGGGGTGCTGGAGAAAGCTATGCCAGAGCAGAGCCTGCAGTGCCTTTGAAACAAGCTGCACTCTCCTATACTGATTCCATTTTGCTGGCCAGCTTGGAGGGAAGGAGCGAAGCCCCACTTTAGCAGCAGCAACACTCAGAAAAAACATCTTTCCTGGTCCTTGCACTCAGGGCAGCAGCTTTGGCTGGTTCATACACGGGGGAGCATGGTAAAGAATAGTTTCTTGTGTCTTCTCCCCATCCTTGCATATCTATGCAAGGCCAGCCATAATCTGATCCTTACAATATAAAAATCATAAAATAGGCAAATCTATGCAAGAAATGTCCAAAAAAAAAAAAAGAGTCAGATTTTGTTGAGCCAGAGCAGCGTTTGAGTGGCATCGTTATATTTTATATTAATGTTTGCTTCCAATAATTCCTTCCCTCAGTTCAAGGACATTTCAGAACTAGCCAACAGGTTTTGGATACACTCCAGGCTCTTCCCCTTCCCTCCCCCAGAAATCAAACTCCCATCTTTCATGTGTGGAAACAGATAGCTAATTGACTCTCCCACATGATCTCCATCACAAAGAATTTAAGTAACCACAGTTTCTTTTACCTTCACTTCCCAGCTCCCAGACAATCTATTTTATAAATAAATCACACCAGAAGGGGGAAAGGAGGTAGAACCAAGAGCAAGATGTTAAAAGGACACACAAAGACCACAGAGTTTTACCCACATTATTAAACTATAAAGATTCTCAAATAGACACCAGATACAGGCTGTATGAAAACATATACTCAAGTTATCAAGCCAGATCCTCATTTGGTATAAAATCACATATACATTTAAGTCCCCTCACACCAGTTTTACACCTGTGTCACATCACTGACCTTAATGGAGTTATCCTGTTTATACCAGCTGAGACCCTCATTCAATATCTCTAATTAACATATAAGGCCTGTTCTCCTTTCACAACAGTGTAAGTCAGGAGTAGCTCCATTAATTCCACTAAAGTCTACAGAGTTACCCAGGTGTATGACTGGCATGAGATGAAAATCCAGCTCCTAATATTTTTAATATATATCAGTCTCTCTCATCAGAAGGGCTCTTCAATTAGCAATAAGACCCCAAAACAGCCATATTCCTCTGCTATTTAGGAGTTATTGAATTTTCACTGGTAAAGTGCTTGGGTAAAATCCTAGCACCATTGAAGTCAATGGGAGTTTTTCCATTGACTTCAATGGGGCCTAAATTTTATTCCTTTGTTTTATTTTAAAAAGGACAGATTGTTATATATGACACAATGTGAGTCAAGGTGGCAACCCCAGATTCCAAAGCATAAGATCACGGCAGACGTGCTTTTGTAAGAGTCCTTGGTATTAGTTTCTACCCATTGCTTAAAATAGATTTTAAAAGCCTTCCACCTGACTCTACATATTTTTCTCTATTTCAGAAACTAAGTTGCATCATTAGTTTGTAAACAAAGACAATTACTTTTCTTTTTGAATGACTGTGCGCAGTCTAATGTTATTGTAAGGCACGGAAACTCTTACCCCGTGGTTTTCCTCTTCCATTTTTTAATTGTTCCAATGCTAGCAAAAAACAAACAAGCAAACCAACATTTCAGTTCTCCAAATCCCACAGTCCCCGCTCATTTGACATCAGCCCTCCAATCCTATAAAAAGCAGAGCAGTGGGGGAACTCTCCTGCTTTCCCACACCACAAGAGAAATCAACTGAAATACATAATGTTGGATCATGTTGCATTAATTGAAGAACTGCACTCAAGAGTGCCATAGAGAAAAGTCTTCTAAAAAAATAAGACAAAGAGTCCTGTGGCACCTTATAGACCAGGGGTAGGCAACCTATGGCATACGTGCCAAAGGCGGCACGCGAGCTGATTTTCAGTGGCTCACACTACCCAGGTCCTGGCCACAGGTCCGGGGGGCTCTGCATTTTAATTTAATTTTAAATGAAGCTTCTTAAACATTTTAAAAACCTTATTTAATTTACATACAACAATAGTTTAGTTATATATTATAGACTTATAGAAGGAAACCTTCTAAAAATGTTAAAATGTATTACCGGCACACGAAACCTTAAATTAGAGTGAATAAATGAAGACTCGGCACACCCCTTCTGAAAGGTTGCCGACCCCTGTTATAGACTAACAGATGTATTGGAGCATATACGTCTGTTAGTCTATAAGGTGCCACAGGACTCTGTCGCTTTTTACTAATCCAGACTAACACGGCTACCCCTCTGATACTTAAAAAAATAAGGTAACTGATAAAGAGACAGAAATCTTGTCCATTTCCAGAAGGACAAAGAACTGTGCTCTATTATTCACTGTTTTTGAGTGTGAGAGAAAGACATTATATTGAAGGCATTGGTTATCACATCCAATGCACAATTTTTCTTTCCAGGTTTTTCTATGGGCCCCAGACTGAGTTTCTAGTTCATATGATTTAAATAAAATAAAAAGAGAGAGAGAGTCATTGAGGCTCTGTTCTACCTCACATACCTTAGATTGCAACAATGTGCTTTTCCTAAAGCACACAAAAACAAAACATAAAACCCTACATTCAGATGTTTCAGGTTTGTCTTGAACTCAGAAAAGCATTGGAGTACAGAATTAAGGACAGCTGAAAATCTATTCTTTATCGTGGCTACTGGTATTGGAAGCAATACAAGACACAGGATGGTCATCCATTCGTTATCCCCTATCATGCCTCAGCACAATAGGAATAGCACAGAAAGGAGTTGCAGTCTAACTAAATTCATTTGTCTCAACCTCACAAAAGACAAAATATAGCTATTATTTGTTGCTTTTTCAATGGTTTAAAAGGATGCACCCAAAGTTACTTTAAAGAAACACCCATCCTTAAAGAGGCTGGGGTTTCTGATGAAGCAAACCATATCCGTTCTGAAGCTCTCTAGGACAACTTCATTTAGGGGATTCTTTACAGATTCCATTTCAGCAGTAATTGGGACTTCAACATAATAAAATGAGGAGACACTATCATCATCTTCACTTCAGATCTAAATAAAAGGTATTGTAAAAAAACAATGGTGGTGGTGTGGGGGAAGGAGCATGCAGATCATCATTGTGGATTAAACATGTCATTGCGGTGCTGGAAACCCATACTCAGCAGCATTCCACCAACACATGGGAAAAGAGTGAAACTGACAAAAAGCAAACGTGAAACTAACCAGTCAATTTCCAGTGACCAAGCCAAGTTAAATGTAATAAATAAGCTGCATAAGCATATGTCATAAATGACTCAGTAAATTTGCAAGTAAAGAATTCAAGATATTATTTTTATCTTGATACTGTCCCTTTAAAGGAAAAAATACCAAAGTAGTGAAGAAACTCCTTGTAGCACTCTAGAGCTGCTCCTAGGAACTTGTGAAAAGCATAGTAACACAAGGTGTTCCCTTGTTCCTTGGTAGCTACGGCACTGAACCTGGCTATACTGCAAAACGCAGAAGGAAAAAGTGAGACACTACTCTCGTAGATTAAACTTGTAAAAGATGTTCGATTTTCAATAAAATATTTAT
Organism: Emys orbicularis; assembly: GCF_028017835.1. Classification (NCBI taxonomy): domain Eukaryota; kingdom Metazoa; phylum Chordata; order Testudines; family Emydidae; genus Emys; species Emys orbicularis. Next base: position 229,276,919 of record NC_088683.1, read on the forward strand.
GCTTTTTAAAAAAATAAAAACTCAGCAATTACAGAATTCTCAGAGATCACAAGACTTTAAAACTCTACTGCCTACTCAACACTGGTTACTAGTAAACCTTCCCTGGCCAGTAGGGTGGCCTACATCATCAATTTCTGCAAAATTGAAGCTTTCCTTTAAAAAGTGTTACATCTGTAGCCCTTGTGATTATGAAGTAACTTTTCCAGATATGAACAGATGCCTTGCTGCTTTCCTGAATCTGCAGACAGATCTTGTGCTTCTACTGATACTCACAGCTTTCTCAATAAACAACAACAGTAAAACTAATAAGAGTCTCAGCAGTTTCATTGCTATTATTCAGAAAGCTGTAGGCAATAATAAGACTGTCAGGAACTGTGTCACTATCACCTTGCTTTTGTTTTGGAAAACTCTAGCAGCAGCAGCAATTTTTGGTGCAGTAGGACAAAAAAAATTGAGAGCGAGAGAAGGGTAGAGAATAGCCAACTTTGGAATGGCAGGGAAGGAAAAGAGAAAGCTCTTTCCTGTCTTCCACCAGTAGGGTGGGATAGGATTCTTACACCCCTATTAACCAGAGACATACATGAAAGATGGAAAGTTAACCAGGATCCAGGAACTGGACCATGATAGGAATCCTAGTAGTGAAGTGGGGGTGTTTAGGGATGGGGTGGGGAGAAAGGGACAATCTTTCCCTTGAACCTAGATGTTGGCCGAAGGGCGTCATTTCTAGTTTATTCCTCTAGCTAACAGGTCCTTGGTACATTTCCCAATCCCATTTCTACGCAGAAGTGAGAGGAAAATTGCAGCTGCACAGCAGAAAAGCTCAAGCTAAATTTAAAAACAAAAACCCCCCAACAATCCTGAGGTCTTTATTAGTCAGATCACAATGACCCTGAGACAAAGAAGTTAAGGCCCAAAGAAGATTGCAGAACTGGGGATATGCATTATTATAAAAGCCAACAAAATGTCACTTCTAATATAGTCCTTGAAATTTTCTGCTGTGTCTTTCGATCCCTAGTCAAATATTTTATGACAACAATGTATAAATCTTCAAGTTTAAAAATGTAAAATGTTACTTTCTGTAATACTTATATACAGTGCTATTATACACTAGTTTTAAGAGACTTTTCCCTTTACAGCACCATTCATCTTTTTGATTCCTCAACAGTGGTAACCTGACTTGTCAATATATTGGGTCAAATGACAACCTGATATAGTTATTGACTTCAATAGGAATACTCCAGAGATGGATTTGGCCCATTATCTAAATGTCTTCATAATGAAATCTGGCTGGTTCATTAGGAAAGAGAGAAAAAGGTCCTGAAACTTCACTGCTCAATGTTTTGAGCACCTCTGCCAGCAGCCTAATAATAGGACAGTATTATTCTCAAATCATTGTGCTGCGATTAGCGGTGTTATTACACCAAGTGTTTGTACAGTAGCAAGACAGACTAATACATTTAAACATAACGGTCTTTTAAAAGTGTACTTGATCTGCAATTCTAATACCATATTGCACAGCATCTCAGCAAACATGGCCAACACCCTGATATGCTAAAAGTACTGGGCCAAATTCAACCTTGGAATTACTCCATTGATTTCAATGGAGTTGAGCCAAATTCATCCATTGAGTTGAGTGAAATAATATCAAGGATGAGTTTGGTCCACCATGTTTAAAAACAATTGCATATTGCCTATAGTACTAATGAATGAGGAAGGGTCTGTGGATGGAAAAACTGGACGTGCTATCTTCATGCACTGTAGGATGGGATGTGTGCTTTAATGTGTAATGTGAATTAGTCTGTGAACCATACGCTGGATATACAGGGGGGGTGGAGGGAAGATATGTGGTACTAGTACATGAATATGGAGAGGTGGGACGTAGGTATGAGTAGCTGTGTCGATGGTGACACAGTATATACATATGAGAAGTAAGGACATTGTCCCTGGGATCCTCCAGAAGAGCATTCACATGATCTAGTCATCCAGGGGATCTCTACAGCTTCACTATCCAGGTGTGTATGAATGGGGAAGTGAGGAGAGAGAATCAGCAAAGTCTTTCCCCTCCAAAAAAGCTGAACATTTAGCTCCTGGCACTATTAAAATGTGGGTAAAAAGCCACATTCTGCTTTTTATCAACACGTGGGTAAATCCAAACACTCTAATGAAGGTCATGGAGTTACACTAATGTAACATCAGTGTGTCATACTGTAATTTGCATACCAACTGTATAAATGCAATCCATGGGGGAGGGAAGAGAGGGGGAAAAAAACCCTGACAGGGCTAGATCCGGCTCTCACACTACTATAAATCTAGAGTAATTCCTCTGACCTCAATGTAGTTACTGTGGGTTTATACTGGTATAAATGAGAGCAGAATGTGGCCCAAAGAGGTTTAGTTTCCTCACTTGGTCCCCTCCTTTCATCACACAATCCTCTTTCACACCACACATTTCTAATCAAAGCAAAAAAACCACTCCAGTTATATATTAGTACTCACTCTGAAACAGAAAACCTTCTCTCATCATCATGGGCCAGATCCTCAGCTGGTGTATATCAGCATAAATCCACTGAAGTCAGTATAGTGCTACACTGATTTACTCTAGCTGTAGCTGAGCATCTCATCCTAACTATCTGTTCTGAACACCTATGGGAGGCTTCTGTTCACCATCACTGCAAAAAGTTCATTGACTCAAAAGGGGGCTAATTCCAACTTTACACAGGAGTGAGAGAGAGGAACAATCAGACAACGAATTTTAAAATGTCATGTTCATTTCCAAATATCTTTTTAAAAGACTGACAATATTTCAGCCTCATTTAGCCCATATAAACTGGAGTAACTTCACTGAACTTGGTGCAGCTACTCTGGATTCATACTGGAATAACAGAGCAAAATCTATCCTCGTGTTTCTCGCTGAGAAGTGCTCTTATACAGATAGCAAGAGAAGAAAAGGACTCAATATATTTTACTTTGTTAGTTCAGAGTTGGAGACAGAAATCTTACCTAAGAAAAATACATATTCACACATATTTGGGAAATGTACGCATCACTAAGAGTCTGAAAATGGTTATATTCAATCGTTGTTAACGTAAGCCACATTCTGAAGATATTAACAGCTGTTAGAAGTACAGAGTCTATCACTGCTTTTGACTGGAGAGGAAGCAGGATTAAAGCACTCATTGCTAATAACAACAGTATAATATTGCCTTGACCACAACAGATCTAATTTTTTTCAGGATTCCTCAGGGTTGCTCTTCAAAACAAAAGTCACTCCTCAAACTTCATGCCTTTATGGCCCTGAAAACTGCCTATAGATTTATCATTTTTATTATTTCTACTTAAGGGCTTAGAATTTTAAGCAGGATGTCAGGAATATTGTTAAGGATAAGGGACATTTTCACTGGCAGGGGGGAGGGGATAAATGAAGGTTGGGGTTGGAAAAGTATCAGAAATTCCTGGAAAAAAATCCCCTGGGCACCTTTGTATAAATCCTGCAGCATCTCCTCTGTCATAAGAGCAGCCATACTGGGTCAGACCAATCATCCATCTAGCCCAGTATCCTGTCTTCTGACAGTGGCCAGTGCCAGATGCTTCAGAGGGAATGAACAGAACAGGGCAATTATCAAGTGATCCATGCTTTGTGGTCCAGTCCCACCATGTGGCAGTCAGAGGTTCAGGGAACCCAGAGCATGGGATTACATCCCTGACCATCTTGGCTAATAGCCATTGATGGACCTATCCTCCATTAACTTATCTAATTCTGTTTTGAACCCAGTTATAGTTTTGGCCTTCGCAACATCCCCTGTCAAATCCTTCGCTGTTGACTATGCAGTCCCAGAAATCCTAGTCAGGAAGCTTCTTATGTAAGTCAGAAACCACTGACATCATCTTTCTTGTTATTGAAATGGTCTGGTTGCACACACTGCGCCCGGGAACATACTGATCCGCATTGGTTTGTTTATAAATTCACTCGGAAACAACCTGGTTGGGGAGCTGTCTCTTTGACACTGGTCAATATCAGCAAATCAAGTGAGTCTGCCTGACCTGAACGCTGGGGAAAGTACAAGCCTGACGAATTCACGCATTTTCATCCCCGCAGCGCTAAAAGCAAGGCTCTTTCCCCCTCTCCGGCCCCCTCTTTTTGCCACACACCTTCCAGCCCCTTGAGCAGGTATTTACTCATCATGAGGAATTCAAGAGAAGCGTAACCCAACTCCAGCTGGTGCCTGCAGTCACATAGTCTATGCCTGGCAGCACCGCAAGCGGCCGGGTCTCATTTATTCTAGGCAGCTACTCCTGAGCGAGGCGGGGATGGCGAGCCCAGGGCTAGGATGGGTGAGGAGGCGATTGGTGGATCATCCCATACCACCCACCAGGTTGAACAGGCAGCCGCGCTCCCGAGCCAAACACATGCTCTCGCCCTTGAAATCAGCGGTCCATTTCAGAACCTCCAAACTTTACAACCAGGTCACCTGCCGTCCCCCCCGCCCGGCAGATCCAGCCTGCAAACACCCGTCGCCTCTGCCCCCAGACGGGGGTAGGGACCTCGGGCCATTTCGCAGAGCGGCTGGTTTCTTTTCAGGCGGCGATGCAGCCAGGAGGAGCAGGGCGAAGCTGGGATGAGGGTCTAGGAAATGCGTGCGCCCCCCGCACCCCACCGATTCATTCAGCTTCACAGCTCAGCAAGTCCGTCCTGGTTTCATTTGTTAAAGCACCAACTTTTCTCGCCCAAACCCTCTCCCCCTTCCAGGCGCCCCGGACAGAGCCCATCTCCTCCGGCTGCCCCCCGGCTTCACTTCCAGGCGATCACACACACAGAGCCCCCCACACACAAGGCTTAGCGTCCCCCCCGGGGGGGGGGCGAGGCGCGGCTGGCTACTCACGCACTGCCTCCTGCTTGGGATCCAGGCTCCGCAGCACCCCCTGCACACCGCTGATCTTGCCGTGCAGCGCCCGCACCCTGCGCTGGGCCAGCTGCAGCTCCGTCTCGATCTCCTGGAAGAGGGTGCAGGCGTGCCGGGCCACGTCGGACAGCTGCCGGAGGATCCGGGCCAGGGCCCCGTTACTGATCGAGCAGAGATCCAGCATCGTCAGCACCGCCGCAGCCTCCTTCCCCTCCGCGGGCACCACGGCGGCAGCCTCCTCCGGCTCGGGCTGCGGGTGCGGCTGGTCCCGGGGCTCGGGGCAGCCCAAACTCTCCTCCAGCAGCGAGGCGGCCGGCTGCTGCCGGCACAGCCACTGGGGCTCCACGATCCGCTTGGCGAAGGGCATCGCCGCTCCCGGGGCTCGCCGGCCGGCCAGCCACACACACACGCGCGCGGATCGCGGCAGCGCTCTGCCCTCCCCAGCCCCCGCCGCCCAGCGAGCCCCGCACGCCGGGCTGCTGCGCTCTCCCGAGTCCGCTTTCACTTGCTAACAGCCGGCACCGGCCGGCCAGGCGTCCCCCATGGTGCGCGCCACGGGCGGCGTCCTCTGCCTGCGAGCGGCTCCCTCAGCTGGGGGAAGTCACCGGCGCCCAGCCCCGCTCTCCGCTCCTCTGAGCATCAGCTGCCCTGGCGGTGAGCTCCCCGCCTCGCTCGCACACCGCGCTGGCCGCTCCGAGAGGTGGGGGATTGCAACAGGACGGGCGGAAAACCCGGAGAACGGAATAGCCGAAAGCCTAGGGGAGGCGGGAGGGACGAGGTGGAGGAGAGACTGACATCGCCCCTCTCCACCACAGGGAGTCACTGCAGGCGCCCCAGGCTGGGGGCAGGCGGGAGCGCGGCCAATGCCTCCGGGGGAAGGGGATTTTTACCAGCGGGGGGGAGGCCGGGCTGGGACCGATTTGCAGCTTGGCAGCAGGTCGGAAAACATCCGTTTGAAGATGTGTGCGGGGAGGGGGAAGGAAAGCTCCTGAAGTCTCCCAAGGCAGCAGTGTGTGTGAGTGAGGCACAATTGAAAAATAAAACCCTCTGGCGTGTCCTTTGCTGCTGGAGCCCCTTTAAAAATGGACCTGACACTGACTAGAGAGATGTTTTTTAGTGGGTTTGGTAAGGAAAGTTAGAGTGGATTAATGTATCTTTCAGCTGCTGCAGGTTGTAACCTAGGTCAGGGCAGAGCTCGTTGCATAATCAGGCCCCTGCATTGTAAAGCCTTAGGGGTAGGGACCGCATCTGCCTAGATGTCTGTACAGCGCCCAGCTCCTGCAGGCTCTAATCCTGGCTGGGGCTTTGGGGGCTACCACAGTAATAATACTATACTCTGGTAAAGTGACAAATTTACTCCCCTCTCCTAGACCAGCACATTTCTGCTGCAGTGTGAGCACTAGCGAAATATTCATATGAAGAAAAACAAATGTCAGGTCTTTCCCCCCCTCTACCCAAGAGAATTACCTAGCAAATCTTTGCTCCTTTTCAAGAGATGGGGGTGTTGCAGAAGGGTTAAGATACAAGCGGGTGTGTCAGAATATGAACTAACGTTCTCCAAACTCAAATATGAACTACTCACTCCAGAAGCAGGAAAAGCAGAGCCCCTGGAAAAGCTAATTTTCAGTCTTTTAAACAAGAGATGTTGTTTCTGACAAAAGACATTCTATTTTGGAGTGTGATGTTCTGAAAGCCAAATGTAATCACCAAATGTAACATCTATGAGTAGAGTGGAAAGATATTACTAATCTATATTTTACAGTGACACCACACAACTGTCAGGTGCTGGGTTGGCCCAGCCCACGAAGGACCCACTGCCACACTCAGAATCTTTCCAGTTTTCCAGACAGAGGCAAAAAGAACCCCACAAACCCCATTCCTTGGCTCACTCTGGGGCATCTCAGGGGCAGAGGCGCTGGAACAATTTGTATAGTGGGGGTGCTGAGAGCCATTGAACCAAACTGTAAATCCTGTATATAATGGAAACCACTTCAAGCCAGGGGGTGCAGCAGCACCACCCGATCCCCTAGTTCCAGCACCTATGCTCAGGAGAGTTTCCTTCCCCTCGCCTTCCTGCTTCAGGGCCTCTTGAAGGATTCTTTCTTGCTCTCTCAGCTGAGCTTCACCCCCCGGGGCTTTTTCTCTGCAGGCCTTTCCTCCCCCCCAGGTTCCTACTGCCTCACCTCCGAAGGGACAGGCACTCCAGCTCTCACAGCCACAATGCCCCCTTCCTTATTGACAGTCCAGGTCTTTCCAGGGAATGTCAGTTCCCCACCCACAGCTGCACCTGATTAATAAAAAGGGCCAGTCTCTAGGTCTCTCCTTTCATCCTCAAGCAGCTCTGACCTGCTCCTTTTCTCTCTCCCTTTTTATATGGCCCTGGTGCCTTCTCTTAAACCAAAGTCGGAGGTGTCTGATGAGTCAAAGGTGCACTGGACCTCTGTTCCCCCTTAAAAAGGGGGCCAATCACCCTGTGACCACTAAAAAAACATGAAGATTGCAAAGTCAAGCACTAAAAAGTTAAATTTCCCAGTTAAGGTTGCCTGTGTAACCTTAATTTGGCCCCCATGTGTATATATATTATGACAGTCTTTAATTACATGATCACATGCTATTTTTGCTACAGGAGCCCTGCCTCATTCACTGCACAGATTTATAACCCACTACAAAATATGTTAATATTTTCAGTTGTGATTTATACACAAGGAGGGGAATTCTAAACCGTACAGAGCACCAGCCAACAAAGCTAGTGCTGGATTGTAAGAACAGAGCCCTAGGGACCAAACCAATCCCCAGATAGCATTGCAACACTCACTAGTCAGTGATGAGCTCCCTGTAAGGGAGGCTGCTACTGGTCATTCCCAGTGCCTCTGTCAAGCAGCAAGATAAACCGATGGATTAGGCCACCTATAAAAGAGGCAAAAGCACGTTTTTTTTGGTTTTACCCCACAGCTGCTGCTGCGTATCCTGCCTGCTCAGCCTTATCCCAGCTCTTCACCCTTAGCTATGCTTCATGCAGCTCAAGACTCTTTCTCCCCTTGCAAGGGCCATGCAGGCATGTTCATACTGTTCGCCTCAACCATCTCTTCTTTGCTGCAGGTAGCCAGATCTTGCTCCTTCTCTACCTTCCCCTTCCTCAGCCATGTGATAAATGGCTCCCTAGTGCATTTACCCACCCTTCCAGCTAACCTGGGCCTCGTAACACAACTCATGTTGGAAGGGTACCTAGCCCCCACACCCTCTTGTGTGTGGAAGTAAAGGTTTGGAACAATGCTAAAAATGCACACAAGTGAAATTCTTAAAGAGGGGCAGTATCTATTGATACCACATTTTTTTCTAGGGCCTTTTCTAATACTATGTGCTTCCCACCATTTCTTCCTCTGTCCCTCATTCCGTGACCATGGCCACGTTGCCTCTGTGTTGCTGTCTCTCAGCTGTATTTGACAGGGACATTGCTGGCAGTCTCATCCACAGTTTAGAGGTTGGGTTTCAATGGGATCACTAGACATCAACGATCACAGCTTGGCTGCCCTTGGGTCAGATGCCAGCTCCTGTGGTATGGCTGGTGCACTGGGATCCACCAACACCCCACATAGCAAGTTCTAACAATGACATATTCCCTCCTCTCCCCACTGCCCTCATCATTCATCTGAATGTAATGATTTGATCATGGACACGAGTTAAAGTATTCATGTCAGCTAAATGCATTTGTGACGGCAGCCTTCCTCTTGGCTGACACACCGTGGATTGACCCCGGGACCTCCAGAGCTAAGAGCACAACTCCTATAACTTGAGCTATAGAGCCAAGTTTTTATAGCTGTGGGCAGCAATAACTTGTGTCCTCTGTGATTCAGCACAGAGGGAGAGCTGTAACACACACTCACTGGTGGGTTACACATTGAAACAGTTTTCCTTGTGAATATATCAGTATCGTCCAAGTCTCTTGAGCTGGTGTGGACAGGCACAAGAGACCTCAAGATCGGACTATGCCAGAAAGGATATCAGTCAGGAGCAGAAGGGATTTGGTGCATTATTATTTTATTTTGGCAGGGAGGGTATTACATTGTATAAGAGAGTCAGGACCGTCTACTGCTGGCTTCAATCTCTTTAATCTGGACATCACAATGTGGATTGAAAATTGGCTGGTTTCTGTGTCAATGGGTGATGGCAGCAAGGTTAGAATCCAGGTAGTTGTTTACATTAATTGCTGGAAAGGTGGTTGGATCCTCTGGAATGATGGGACACCCACCATTCATACTGAATACACATTAACTCATCTTCCCACAGTGATGGGGATTGTAATCATGGGACCCCTCAAGATCACTTTGGAAAGTTCAGTGGTTTCCCAATCCAGCAACATGTAAGATACCATGGCCCTAGATAGGCTGTAGGATGATGTAGGCTCACTTGATTTGGGGGATTATTCAGACCTGCTAAAATTTGGATTGCTCAGAATTCAAGTGCCCAGGAAGGGGAAGAGGCTGATTACAACTCTGGGCTGCTGTCACTTCCTCCCCTTTCCACTGCTGCCAGGACATGAGGCCTGTAGGCATAGTTTTGCTAAATTATTTTAATGAAGTTGTGGCCCCCTGACCATAGTTTGGTGTGTGTCTTCACTGAGCCTTGCTCTGATGAACAGCCCACTCTTTTATTCTCAGCAAAATATGGAGGAGACACGTCACAGACAGACAGACCATTCTCATGAATTATCCATTTTAGCTCAATGAAAGTAATCACTGTTAGAAAGCTCACTTCACAGCTTAGATGGACAAGTCTCTGGGTCAGAGCAGAAAATAACATTCATTCATCACATCAAGGCCATGGAAAAAAGCACAAGCCAGAAAAGCCATATAGCCAGTATAACTCATTGTGAGCCTCATCCTGCCCCATTAGAACTCAGATAAAGTTTTGCCTTTGGTTTCTATAGGAGCAGGATAAAATACTACATCCTGGGTCCAAAACAGGATCTGAACTGGGTAAAGCACTCAGAACGACTCTAGTCAAGCTGACTGTCTGGAAATTGACAAAGATTTTGAAATTCAATGTTCTATCAGAGCTCCCTTTAAATAGCATGTACTACTTTAAATAAAATGCTTTAAGAAACTGCGTGGTGTGGGCCAGTGTTTTTCAGCTCCTAGTTGATATTTAGAAGGACTTTTGATTGGGCTCCAAGAGGAATACCACCCTACATGCTAAGGCCCATTTCTTCACCCAAACCCTTCTTTCCATTCCATGAAACTTTATTGGCATGATGAGCTCTCCAGCGTTGCCAAAGAAAGAGACAGGCCTCTCCCCTCAGGTAACCTGTCAGAAGCAGGTATGACCTACTCTGGTCACAGGGTTACACTTTGTGTGTCCATTTATCATTAGTGCCTGTGCTATGCAGCACAATGCCATTTCTGACATCTCCTTTTTCTCCCAGGATCAGGCACAGTTTCTCCTCATCACTTTGTGAGGAATCTTTTAGGATTCCTGATAGGCTGAGAAACTCTCTCACACGTCCTGGTTTTGGGGACGTTTAGGAAGTGTTTCTCCATCTTAATCTCTCCTCTGTCACATTGGCTTTCTTTGTACCCATCCCTGCTTTCTGCCAGTTTGCCTTCTGTTTCAGTTCTGCTGCTGCTGTTCCTAGCATTACTACTAATTATTCGTATCATTGTAGCACCTAGGAACCCTAGTCATGGACCAGAACCCCACTGTACTAGGCACTGCACAAACAAAACAACATGGACCCTCTTGCATGGTCTGGGAAGAGTGCAGCACCCTCAGCAAAACAGAGACATGAACTACACATGTGAAGTGCTGTCAAAACATACTGAAAACAAACTGAAAAAATAGACAAGACCATTTGTTTTCTCTGATCACTGTTACAGGAGTTTTAGAGTTACTTGTAACAATATTAAGGATACAATTTTCAAATTGAAATGTGATTTTTAAAATTGACTGTGTTCCTTTAAATGCATCTTTAGGCAGCCTTCATATACTAATTGGATTTTATTACCAAGAAATAAGTTTAACAAACTTCATTACCACTCTGGCAAGTTAATATGAGTTGCACACATAATAAATGTTTTCATCAGTAGTATCAGTGATGAAAGTTAGAAAGAAACACCTTTGGACCAGTAATCTGAACAATGAGTAATGTAAGCTCATCTAGTGAGAAAAGTAGTTTTGTATTCAAACATTTCTGAAAAGCATATTGAATGCCAGTACTGGGAGGTGAGGAGAAGGAAAGAGGGGAGGGAGGAGGAAGTTGCTTAAGTGTTTTTAATCATCAGCTTAAAAGAGAGATTTAAAGGACAAGAGTACATCCAAGAATATGCAATAGATCAGAGACCAAAGAAAAATGAAGTTGTCAGCATTTGGGGGAATACTAGGCCTTCTGGCAAAGTTAAGGTTTTTCAAATAATTTTAACACAGCTGAAGTATTATAAAACGATCAGGTATCCATTCCATTTTCCTAAATTCTAATTCTTACATAAGAATGGCCCTACTGGGTCAGACCAAGGGTCCATCTAGCCCAGTATCCTGTCTTCCAACAGTGGCCAACGCCAGGTGCCCTAGAGGGAATGAACAGAACAGGTAATCATCAAGTGATCCATCCCCTGTCGCTCATTCCCAGCTTCTCGCAAAAAGAGGCTAGGGACACCATTCTTGATTTACCAAGGGTACTTTTTGGCTAGATGTAAATTAATCTTTAAAAAGCCTTGTTTGTGTCTTTTTCTTTACTAAAACTTCTTATTTCTGATAAACACAGGAGATGTTTAAGCAATGGCATCTCAGACAATAGAACTGATTCTGACCTTACCTGGGAGGAACTCCATTGCAGCCAAATGCCATAGCAAAGTCCATAGCAAGCCCACCACTGATTTCAATTGGAGCATGATGAAGCCTGATCTCTGAAGGTGCAGGGGAAGTGGATATGGGGATCTATATGATACCAACTAAGAACATTAAGAATGAAAACACAGTATTTTAGAAAAAAAAGTTCTTGAAGTACCATGAGAGCAGAGGAAGTTCACTCAAAAAGAAACGGCACTTTTTACCAAGAGTCATAATCCAGAGGGGTGAGGAAATGAGGATACTTTCACTTCCAGTGGGAGATCTACCATCAGAAAGTTTCTGGCTTCTTAATTATACCTCGCGTTATACCACCCTGAGTTTTAAACTCCAGACTGTGGAAGTCTTTACAGTGCATTTCCACTGAGCGCACTGGCATTGGGCAGTTTATTTACATTCGGCAAATCCTGGAGTCCTGATTCAGGACCTTACAGATGTCAGTGAAAGTTTCACCTGCATCAAGCCTGCAAAATTTGCCAGGTGTCCAGAGATGTGCTGTGTTGACTGGAAATGTGAAGTGAGAGCCATAGCGGTGACGATCATTTGTTTGGTACTTGGGTGCTAATATGTGTTTTTATAGGTTTCCCATAATAAGGTAGCATACGTTAATTGCATGCTGAAAGTGTTGCCTCTATCTACTGTGCAATCTGAACCTGTAAGCAGTTTCATGGTTCCCGTTCTGGTGGCTAGTCCCTCTTTTCCTTGTTTTGGATTCTCTTCACTGTGACACAAACAGCCAGCAGTGCACGTCACCAACTGCTAGCTGCGATGCTTGCCATTATCAGACAAAACCCAAATTAACCTTTGGTCATTATAACCCTGCCAATCCTTTGTCATAACCAAGCTGTTGGTTAATTTAGAGCTGCAAGTTGCATTGTCTCCATATACTATGTGACTACTCCTTATGTGATACTGCTCTGAGAAATAGCTCCTGGGATGTAGACTATTAAATGCAAAACATTTTCAAATTATTACAGGTTTTGGAATTATGGGCATAACTTACTTAGGCTGTAGGGCCCTGTGGGCGAAGATGCTCAGTGCATAAAGGAAAAAGGAGTTTGGTAACTTCCAAACCAGAATACAGCAATTGTCCACCTAGTTAGGCACAATCTTTCCAACAGTAGCCTATGTTTTTTTCAGACACCCAACAATAATTTGTAGATTCTAAGGCCAGAATAGACCATTAGATCATCTAGTCTGACCTCCTGGATATTACAATTAACCCTGCCAATTCTACAATAATATTTCACACTGGGCAAAGAGATTGGACATGGTGGATTTTTCCTCGATGCCAGTAGTACATCAGCTTTTGATGGGAAGCCTAGCTCTTGTAATTATTAGAGTGACTGGTGCATCCTGTAATGGTTTGTTATTTTGCTAAGTTGTTTGCTTCATTAATATCTGGTGAAAGCAAGTTCTGTGGGTTAATTACATCTTCATCGGATCAGCAGAATGCTAATTGCACCATTTACACCCATGGAGGGTAGCTACGCCATAGGAGAGAGTCCCCCCTGGGAAAGGGTAGGATGTATTACCACTGCCACCCTCCCCATAGGTTCTGCCAGAGGGGAGGAGCTTTAGTATTGCCCAGAGTCCCATATTAGCCTCAGAGGGTTGCTCAATAAGTTGTTGAATACGTGTATCTACTTTTGCCCTGGCCAGGGCCCTTCCTGCCATACCCACTAGACAGGCCAGTGCTGGGTCCCTGAGAGAGAGAGGTATGTGGGCTGCTTATGCCACTTTAAGAAACCCCCCACGCCCTCCTACGCAAGCGTTCTACCATTGGGATCTGCCGACTAGATTCCAATAGTAGAAGACTTAATAGAAGACTGGCAGTGAATCAAGCCCACATACCCTGTAGAGTCCCATGTTCCAAATCCTGGCCCAGAGCGCAAGTGAAAAGGAGTTTGGTGGTTTCATCCTAGTCCCTTTTCATCCATATTCCAAAACCACAACACAATAAGGCCAAACTTTGAATGATTGGAAGTCTCTGCTCCAGGGAGACCAGGGTTCAGTAATGGCAGGGATGTGTCAAATCAGGTTTGAGGGTCATTGGTGCAAGCGTACAAGGAAGATTGTATCACTGTGCCTGCATATAGAACAGAGTTTCACTGGAAAATGTCAATCCGTCACACCCAAAAAGTGTAGCAGGAACATTCCTCATTCAATGAACTTTTGCTAACTTGCCGGCAGGGTTCTGACAGAACATTGCCCCTGGTTTCCTGAGGGGCTGCTGTGGAACCTGGGCTTCCAGGGTCTGGAGGAGCCCATGCCATGAGCTGAGGACTCCAGGCTTGCAGGGTCTGCAGCAGACCCACCGGGCCAGGACTTCCAGGTTCCTTGCCATGGATCTGGGAGCCTGAAAGCCTGGGTCTCCAAGCTCTAACTGCAGCTCAGCTCCTGACACTGCAGCAGAGAGCCTGGCAGCACCAGGTAGTTAAGGCTCTCAGGGCTTCCAGTCACCCCATTCCTAGGTGGGAGACTCAGTGGGTGGTCTCCAACTGGAATAGCCCAGGAATAGCCGGCAGGAATAGCCCAAGGATTCCCTAGGGGGACAGAAGCAGCTGGCTGCTCTGTTTCATTTCAGAGGGCACGGGGGAGGAATCAAACTGGAACTGTTAGATTTCTCCCAAAATGAAAATTTCAGAATTCCCTTTCAGCGGGAAGTTTCAAAATTTTCAGTTTTCACTGCGAAGAATGGAAGATCAACGAATTCTGAAGCATGCGTACCGAGGAATGCTGCTCCATGACCGGTGAGTATGGGTGCCAAACGCTTCAGTGGTACAACAAGTTTGCCAGGGATGGACATAAACCGAATATATAATCAAACCACCTTAAGCACCTTGCCAGAGATTGATCTGGATGGTGCTTGATTTGCAAGACAGCCATGTCCCTTTGGGATTTGTCATGATGCTGATGACCTAGATGTCACTAGTATTAAGCCCTCACATTCCATGTGACAATCACTGATTTTTAAAGAGATAAAATAGCTATCCTATTATGTCATTTTTATCTCTTAGATTAATTCCTTCATTGTCCACCTATTTCTCCAGGATAGAGCCAAAAGAGTGAGCTTTCATCCAGTCCCTTGACAACACTCCAGTTCTGGCCTGGAAGGATTACTCTCCAATAGCATGGAAAGGTGCCCTAAACCTCAGTACTTTAACACTTTCCTTAAAGTGATGAATGTCAGTTGTATTCATCCAAAAGCTAAAACAGTTATGACATGGGTAATAAGCCACACTGATATTTGAGCCAGGATCACTGGACTCATTTTTATGTGGAATCTTCAACCACATCTGATATAAATCATTCTGAACCTGAGCCAACTTGTGGTCTCCTCATGACCAGTCAGATCAGCTTCCCCGTTTTGTTTAACTAACAAGTAATACTTTAAGTGCTCTGAAAATACATCACAAAAGGAAAAGTCTGATAAAGTAACAGTGATTATAGTTTCAAAGAGAAACATGGTTTATAGAAGCATAATTAGTCATCTGCTCTTAAACTAGATAAATGAAGCATGGAAATTGAAAGGATATCTTCGGGCTTTAAGAAGATAAAGAAACATGTTAAATAATGGAATGTCACTAGACTCTACATTTGTTTTTAAGGCTAAACAGAGCTGTTATCACCCTTTTTTATGTCCACATTTTACTTTTTTCTGTTGCTTGTGTATAAAAAATGCAATCCTATCCTGCTTACAGTGGAGCTACAATATATTTTAAAATTATTACCTAAGATTTTTTTGCATTAACTCTGTCTGCTGGCAAGAGAAGAACGCTCTCATGTTATATAATTATGGCTTCAAGCGGCACTAATGAAGAAGTTGCGCAGGCTGAGGCCTGTTCTCTGTTGTCTGGAGGCGTCGACAGCAAGTCTGTGGTTGTGGTCACACAGAATTTGAAAGTGGCTTAGATTGCCAGTCCAAACAACATGCAGAACAAAGTTCATCGCTCACTCATTCCAAGGGTGTAAAGAATAGTCAAATCTACATTCCTATATGAGATTGCAGGATTAAGATGAAGGATTTATACTCCAATCAATAGGTTGTTTCCTCCTTCTCCACCCCAAGTGTATTTATTCTAAAGCCCTCTGCGACATTGTCAAAAATAGGTACACCAAACCAATGAATCTCTGGTTACATGCATACAGGGCCTGGCTCTGCTCTCACACTGGTGAGAATGCGGAGTCTGTCTATTGAAATCAATTGAGTTACTCACAGTGATGTGAAACCAGAGTAATTAAGAAGAGGATCCGAACAGATAACAGTCACCAGCTCAAGAGTACAGAGTAGCATGAAGAACAGAACTTAGAGGGCTTGATTCTCTTCTCACTTACACTAGTGTAAATCCAAAGAAATGCCACTGAAGTAAATGAAAATACACTGGTTTAAATAGGAGGGGAATCAGACCCAATGTCTTCTGACCCAAAAGATATAAACTTTACCACTTGAGCTGAGAATTTCCTTTAGGTCTCATAATCCTCGGGGATGGAACATCAGATGAAGCTGTGAGATAGAGCAACTGGCTGTGCTCAAAAGATAATTGATAACTTGGTCCCCTGGAATTAAGGAAGTTATTTGCAATAATGGGTCTTTTACCCTTTAGGGGGAAAACAAACGCATACCATAAAAACAAAAACAACCCCCCCCCTGCAAAGAGTAAAACTCAAAGGCTCACTAAAAAAGACAACCAGTGAAAACAGACTACAGAGACTTCAAAGACCGATGATTTTGGTTAAGAATGTCAGCTCTCTTTTTCAAGAAAATGTTATTAGCTAATCCTTAAAATTTGGTTTTGGCAGATGACACACCTATTTCCTGCAGGTGCAGAACATGTCTACAACAAAGGGGTTTTAAGAGCATTTTGGTAATGTGCAAAAAGCCTCCATAAGTACACCTTTATGATTCCATCCGTTCAAACCAGCCTGAGTGGAGTCCCTGATCCCCCATATATGCATTAAAATGTAGAATGGTTTCTGCGTGGATTCATTTAGTGTGGTTATTTATTCCTTTATGTGCAAGTCCACTAAAGTAAAAAACAGAGAACATGTATGTATACAATAACAATAAAGTCAAGAGCACTAAGAACAACAAAAACCCAAGCTATATACCAAAAATGGACATCTATATACACACACACACAACTAATAATAGATAAAAATACAAACAAATTTCACTTCCCACTGCTTTAACACTTACACCAGTTTAAAGATGCTTCAGTTATACCATTCCTTCAATGGGTACATTCTCTCTCAAGGTCTTCTTTCCAAGGTGATGTCCTCTTTGGTGTTTCCCCCCAGGATTTATAGATTGCTAACCTCCACTCATCCACTAATCCCAAACACCAGATTACCAAACAACTGATGACAACCATGTTCCACATTAATTGTTCCATTAAGATGAGTTCAGCGACAAAGTGTCCTAAATCCCAACTGTCTCACAGTGACAATTTTCCCATTGAGGCTTTCTTCTAGAACATTGCCCAAAAGATGCCCAAAGTTATATCCTGCTGTTTCCTTGACAAGCAATTGCAGGAAATCAAACTGGACCTGAGATGCCCCGATGGTTAGCAACATAGAAAAAAACATCTGGATAGAGAATGAAGGACAAGGTTTGCATGGAAATTTATCACCATTTTCTACCATCTGCAGTTCTCCTTTTGACAAGACCATAGCTCTTGTAGAAATGCCAGGAATATTTTAAATCTTTTAATTCAATCCAGAAACAAACAACTGCATGAAATTCAAACTGTGGTACAACTGAAAAGCAACACTTGTAGAAAGGAGGATATGAAGCATTTGTTCATAAAGTGTACCATTCCCAGAATTAGAGAGACATGCTTTGGGAATATGTTATACATAAAGATTATAATACATAGACATGTGTGTCAATGTACACATATATTAGAGGCAGAGCTGGGTGCAAAGTCTATGGTTAAGATTGCCTAACATTTCAATTTTTATATATACTATAAAATATGAGTACACACTTTGTGGGTTGCTGGTTCTCCTCTGATCTTTAACTAAAATGCACTTCTGATTTTATTTATTTAGCTTTATAAGAAATGGAGTATATATAAAAGGGGTTTATTAGCATATATTTGGGATGGCCCTGTTACTCAGGAGTGACAAAACCTCAAGTGAGTTGTGCAACTCGTTCCAAAAGAGGGCTAATAAAAATCTTTAACCCCAAAAAATCTTTAACTCGTACCACTCCACTATACCACTCCATTATGTATTCTTTATAGGACCCCCTTTGTATTGAAGGAACTATTTTAGCAGTGTTTTGGAGATCTTAAGTATGGCCTATTGGCACAATTTCACTCATTTCTTCCCACAATGTCTAATCTGCCTTAATGCTCATGAGTCCATTCTCTGAAATTTACCCAAGGTAGTTCCACCACCCCTCCATACATAACAATATGTATATGGTTTTAAGGTTTGATATCTGAAGCCCTTCCCTGATTTTCTCTATTGGAAACCTCAGAATGTTCCCTTTCAGATTATATAAATAGTCCCATTTCTAGCCCTAAAGGGTCACACGCTATCAAACTTTAAGACTTTCACTGGTTCAGAACAAGTCTGGTTGTTGGTTCTAGATCGCAAATCAATATAAATTAGGATGGGCTAAGAAGGAAACATTTAGACTGTAAGCATTTTTGGTAGGGATTGTCTTCCTATGTTTGCTCAAAGTGCTGTACAATGGGGCCCTTTCTAAATTAAAAATTTTTTTAATAAAAAAAGCTGTTTGAAGTAGACACAGTGCAGAGAGGGTGCAAAAAACTGGGTGCAAAATGCTAGGCTCCTAAATCCATATATATAGGCATCTAAATAAATGGTTAGATTTTCTAAAAGAGCTCCTATTAACGTCATTTCTCTAGTTTTATTTATATTCACCCAGAAGTGTCAAAACATCTGTAGTAAAGTTTAACTTGGAATTATTCTTACACTAACACAGACAATGTTATAAAAAGAATTGGAAAACGAGAGGCTCGCTTAAAAAAATTAAAACAACATAAGTGATATGGAATGCATTATTGTCCTAACTAAAAGCAGAACAGGAACGGGTAACTGTGTATTTGGAGTGTCTGTATGTAATTAAAACATAGCCAGTATGCAAAGAGTCTGTATAGTTTTGATATTCTCCATATAGCCTAATTTCTGTGAGGATCATGGCAAAATACTGTAGTGTAGAAAAGTTGCAGGACCAATCACCCTTATCAAAAGGCAGCACCCCTCCCTTGGGCGAAGTCCCTAAATGCAGAAAAGAAGCAGACATAGGGAAAAGCATCTCCAGCTGAGAGCACACAGTCTCTCCTCTCTCTTTGACTGTGGAGTTTTGTACTAACGTTCACCACCACAGCATCTCAGCACCTTCTGGGTTAGATTGGCAAGTCCCTAGTGGACTCCATGAACTCTTAAGCACATCTCAGCTTTGGGGTTACAGAAAAGGTCTGCTTGGGGTAGGTTGTGGGGGATATTTTTGGGGTGGAGGAGCAGCATAGGAAAAGCACAATGGTTGTGGCGAATGTCATTCTGGTTATAAGAAGGACTTTGGCAGACTCCAGGGCATATAGCCAGACGGGATCAGCATTCAGGATAACCACGGTCAATGGAAGCTGGTACAGAATCACTCCAGGACTCCACTGCATGGGAGTATGGCCCTGTGCTTGTAAGGATGAGGCTGAGGCCATGACTGGCATACTTCACTCAAGGACTCAGCAAGATCTTCGCCCCCATGGAAAGTACTTATGATCAGAAGCCAGCAATTCCCAGCTACCTCCTAGACCCTTTGGGTGTCAGGTACTTTGTATTATTATTAGGAAAGAGAGGGAGAAAATGCAGAAAACCTTTCATTTGGTTCAGAACTGGTTTCCTAGGTCACAAATTCAGAACATGCTATTTTAGTTCGAGACAGCCAAATTCTCATCCAGCAACAGACAGACAAAGGACACTAAAGTCTCAAAAACTTGTCAGAAGCCTTGTGAAAAGTGAAGCGATAAGGATGATATTTAGGGTGGGATTTTCAAAAGTGCTCAGCACCGGCCAAACTGCTCTTTCAAAGTCAATGGTCAATCTCCACATTGATTTCAATAGGCAGAATTAGGCCAAAGCTGAGTGGTTTTGAAAAATCCCACCGGTAGTGAGTTGATATAGATTTATATTTTTTGCAGAGGGCTGAGGGAGATTTGAGAACAAAGAATGTGTCTCTTTATTTTCTTCTCCCCTCCCTCTGTCCTGGTTTCCAGAGAGTCTGTCCAGCCAGCCAGTTAATCCATGCTCATCAGAATGACCTGGAGGACATTTACAAGGTGCTCACATATTTGCTGATGGAAAGGAAAGACTTGTTTTTACATAACAAAGTGACCCACAGCTACCTAAACATTCTTTTTTAAAAAGTGTTTCTGGTTTGTGTCTTAGGCCATGTCTACACGCGGGGGACTATAGCAGCATAGCTATGGTGCCGTAGCTATGCCAGCATAACTCCATGGTGTAGACACAGCCTACAGCAATGGAAGAGGTTTTTCCATCACTGTAGGAACTCCACTTCTTCGAATGATGGTGGCTAGCTCGATGGAAGCATTCCTCTGTTGACCTAGCTGTATCTACACCAGGATTAGGTTGGAATAGCTATAGTGCTGAGGAGTGTGGCTTTTTCACATCCGAGTGCCGTAGCTATGCCAACCTCAATTTTAAGTGTAGACCAGGCTTTAGAATTTAGAGCATGGTATTGCTGCGTTGAGTGGTAATTACTGTTGTGGAAGGCTGTAGGGTGTGTCTGCAGAAGTCAACCGAGTCTCTCTCCATACTGAAAAGGAGGGGTGGGGGCTGGACTGCAGACACAGAGCAAGCTGTATGTTACCAGTGAAGACCAGAGTGAGCTGTTGCCATACATGCAGTGTGAAGATCTGGTTTCAGTTATGTAATCTTTACATAAAAAGAAGATAGTTCAGCACAAGCTTTTTGCTTTAATGCAAAGAACACTACAACTGGAGATTAATACAACATATAACATACACGCTAACTCTGCCCTTAGAAATTGTGGCTGCTTAAGTATGGACAAAGGAAGGATTACTTGTACCCACGTCTATTGTTTTGCATGCATTGTAATTACATTATTTATACTTTTTCTGTTTTGTAAAGGAAGTGTCAATAAAGAATAGTACAGCCCAGAATACAGTACAGCAGTGATTGCACATAGTTTTTGTGCACTAGATGGAAAGACTTTTCTCTTTCATACATCATTTACTCATTGCTGCAGGAATTCTAAAAGTTGTTACAAAAAGTAGTGGTTAATTTGTTGGCTTTAGAGAGCTCTGCAGTGTCACCAGTCCCTAATACACACAAACCAAAGCCACATCAGCAGAGATGACCCAGCCCTGCTGATAGGGGCGGGTGCAGAGTGGGGGCAGCCAGCGTCAGCAGTGTTACTGAGCATGCTCAGTACAAGCTAAGCAGCAAATGGGGGGAGGGCATGTGACCCCACATCCCCCCTCCCATGCATCACCTCTGCACGTCAGCAACAAGAAGCTGTGGAATTGGGGTTTTTTTTTGCACTTTTGAGCCACTTCTGCTTTCAGGTACACTGGTGCAAATGCAGAGTAATTCCATTAATGTCAATGGAGTTACACCAAGGCAACAGAGCAGAATCTGGCCCTTTGAGTTCTAAATCCAGAGGTGCGGGAACTAGGGGTGTGTGGGGTGCTGCAGCATCTGCAGGAGAGGTCCCGGATGCCAGCCCCATGCTCCCGGCCCTGCACGCTGGCTCCTGGCCCTGCTCCCGGGGCTCTGCTGCTGGCCCCGTGCCCAGGCTGCTGGCCCCGCACCCACCCCCAGCTGTGGCCTCAGCCTCGGCCCCCTTACCTCTGTGTGGGTCCCCCCTCCCGGAGACACAGCCCTGCTCTCAGCCCCAGCTCCGGGGAGGGGGGGTGGAGCGTGGACAGGGGTAAGGGGGCTGGCTTTCAGCACCCCCACTATTAAAAGTGTTTCAACGTCACTGTCTAAATCTGATCTTTTGCCCATTGTCCTAGGCTGATTGATAGTCTGCAACAAAGCTTTATCTCAAACATGTTATAGGCACACACACAGAGGAAGAATCACAAAGTCAAAATTAACCACAGTCAATTGCCATAAATACTGAAGTATCTTCTAGCTGATTGGCAAACCCAAATGAAAAAGGCAGACTGCCTCTGCCCCCATCCGTTCCGCTGTTCTCTGCAGTATCAGTCAGCTATCAACTGACTGGGTGAGCTTGGGCAAGTCACTCAGCCTAGTGGCACCGCCGTTTCCACTTTTAAAAAGTGTTTTGAGATCCTCAGCTAAAAGGCCACATGTACAAAATGATTTTATTACTACTGACCATCCAAATCATCCTATTTATGATGCCTTACTAAGCAAAGAGCAGCTAAATAAGAATAGACTAGTGAGACAGTTGTGCCAACAAGAAGAGCATCTGTAGTTTAATTTTATTTTTTTAACTACAGGAGCCCTGTAAATAGTAGAAATAAGAAGCCATAAAAAAAATCCAAAGATCGTAAATGAATGTTGATTAGAGGAGAGATTAAATCAGATGTTCTCCCATTAGACAATGTTATTCCCTAGTCATGTTGGCAACTTGAGCTCAATTTATTAAACTACGAATGTAACATCAAACACTGCGTTTTTTAATATTTTTACTTACACAAAAAAATCCACTTTATTTTGTTTATGTCACTGAAATCGCTGAAGTTTGCACTATTATTATTTAGTAGTATTTGTGCCACCTTTCATGTTACTCATACTACTGAACAGAGGGCTGGTGGAAACAGATAGCAATGGCTGCATGTACGATTAGCAGAAACCTGGATTACTGGTTAAAGGACAAGACTTGTGTGACCTTAGGCAAATCACTAGAGCTCAGGCCTAAACACTCCGATCAGGTGCCAAGTGCCCTCAACTCCCACTAATTTCATTTGTGGGTGCTCAACACCCTATTAAGTGCTCAGCATCTTGCAAGATTGAGCCTTTAATTTATGTGCCTCAGTTTCCCCATCTGTGAAACACAATATGCACCTCACAAGGCTGTTTTGACACTTATTCCGGCAATGCTTTTAAACCGCCTTGAGCTCTCAAAAGACACTCTAGAACAGGGGTAGGCAACCTATGGCACGCGTGCCAAAGGCGGCACGCAAGCTGATTTTCAGTGGCACTCACGCTGCCTGGGTCCTGGCCACCAGTCCAGGGTGCTCTGCATTTTAATTTAATTTTAAATGAAGCTTCTTAAACATTTTAAAAACCTTATTTACTTTACATACAACAATAGTTTAGTTATATATTATAGACTTAGAGAAAGAGACCTTCTAAAAACGTTAAAATGTATTACTGGTACGCGAAACCTTCAATTAGAGTGAATAAATGAAGACTCGGCACATCACTTCTGAAAGGTTGCGGACCCCTGCTCTAGAAAGTGTATTAATCCAGTGCTAAACCTTTCAAGTACCAGACCCAGTCAACCTACAGTGCTTTAAAAAAAAAAATCAATGTAGAAAGTTAAGACTATTACATTATATAAGGACTTCAGTGACAACTATTTTCAGTAACAAAACTAGAAGGTGTTTTCTGTTGACCACTAACAACCATACAGAACACATAAGAGAAATTTTTTATTGGATCAAATTTGCTAAGAAGGAACATTTATTACAAAGAATACAATTTACTTTGTTAATGTCTATATGATTCTTTTACTGACTGTATTTGAATGAGAGTTCTTCTTCACCTTCCAGTTTCTCTTATTACAAGAAGGTCATCATTGCAACTGTGATCTCATGTGATGGGGAAGGGGTGGTAGATTGTGCTGTCACAGTCAGTGTTATGACTTCGTTACAGGATCAAGCAGGTGGAGATGAGTTAGGAGGAAGACACTTACTGTGCAAATTAGGAATGAGCCTTAAGCAATGTTACAGATCCAGTCTCTGCAAACTTCAGAAAGTTCAAAACCTAGATGGCAGATCTTATCTTTCCAGCTTTATCTAATCTCTAGTTCAAACAATTACTTTGGATAATCAGTCAACAGGAGCGTAAGAAGAAAGTTGCTATTTTCAATCCTTATTGTACATCCAATTTTACCTTTATTCTTTAGTATTTTAATTGTTTGTCATGATATTTTAAATCTCACCACAGCCAAAAGTCTCTTTATTGAAACAGTGTCACTACTAGGTGTGGAATAACGCTACTACAAATCTTCCTTGTCATGCACAAGCGGGACATGATAAAGTAAAATGAAACTGAAGTGGCAATCCAGGAGACTGACCCAATCCATTCAATGAAACACATCTGTTCAAGTGTGAGATTTTAGGATTACATGAAATGAATGACTAAAGTGCAAATTGCTCCTGAGAGCCACTTATCTGGCTCTCTATAATTAATGTAATATTTTAGGTGAGGAGAGCAAAGGTTAAGGTTAGTTCTCCAGTGGGGGCCATTGCTGAGAAACAGCCTCTAATTTTTCTTCCAGGGAGGTTCAAACACATTCTAAATATGGCAGAAAAAAACCCCATTAAGCTGGTGTCAATATATCAGGGAGATGATTAGAGCCGTTTATGGAAACTGTCAAAATGACTCTGCTATAAAGACAAAGAGTGTTGACTATCGGAAGTAAATTATCAGGTAATTAACACTCTATCTGCATAACAAGGGAGCAGAACAAAATGAGAGGAAGGAGATGACATCAAATGCAAGGGAAATACAGTTGAATCTACTCTCAGCTGGGTAAAACATGCTATTAGGAATACACAAAGAGTTACCAAACAGCACCAGTATCCCCAACATGACAATCAGTCATGTTGAAAACTAGAAACAATGAGGTCACCCCAGCTGCTGAGAAGCACCCTGGGCTGAATGTAGGCCTTGGTTTGCACATATGTGATCAACTGAAAAGCAAAGCATCCCGGGCTGCAATCTTTTGAGTTCTCACGCTGCAAATTCCTCCACAGCTGTGGCCACTGCAGGTGTACGGCAGGGTGGATCCGGGGAAATGGGCTGTGCATTTCAATACATGCACCTGTCCCCTCATGCTCCATCCCTGCTGGGATTAACACTCTCCAGGCAAAAGCAATTTCCACACATGGTTTGCAGAGGAGCTGTGCCAATTCTCAGGCTGCCCTGAATTCAGGAATACACTGGCCCATATCCTCATTCTGGTGTAAATTGGCATCTCTCCATTGACTTCAACCCCACACCAGTTTACTACACTAGCTGAGGATCTGGCCCACTACTTTTTCCTCATTAAACCCTTGACATTATGAGCTGTTAACCAGTCACAAGATTTGGATGGAACGCTATACGTCCCTGGAGATTTAATGGATGAATTGTTTAATAATGAACAATAATTGAATGTTGCCATTTGATGGAGGTAGGTTGATTTTGCATCAGCTTAGTGTCTGGCTCATTAGTTCTGGTTTGGCAGCTTTAATGTGGGCCTGTATCTGCTTGAGTATCACTAAGGGACCCCAAGCTGACCTTTTAAAAATATTTTACTACTATTTGTTGTTGATATTAGATTAGTTTCTGAACATGCATTAACACTTCTGTTCTAGACTATAGACACCATCCAACAGGAAATATCCCTTTAGAGTAGGGACATTGTTATGTGATATACTGTGCCTTGACAGCATGATCTTTATACTTGGACATAGCCAGATTAAAAAGCTATTACTGCTCATCAAAGAATTCATGCATTAAACCACCAGGGATGTATAGTTTTCCATCCTAATCTTGAGGCTGGCAATCTACTCATAATGTCAAAGGTTTAATTAGTGGGGGGAAACTATATATGTAGTGGGCCAGATCCTCAATTGGTTGGCTTCAGTGAAGTTAACGGAGCAATGTCATTTACACCAGCCAAAGAGCTGGCTCAGGATTTTCAGACTATAGCTACAGGTAATGCTTCTCTTCTACCAATATTATTAAAAACTCACTGACTGTATTCTGCCCACCCTTACTCAGACCAAGTAACACCCTACGTTGTGAATAGTACCACAGGCACCGACTTTACATAGTGCTGGGGGGTGCTCGACCTCAGGCTCCACCCCCACTCCACCCCTTCTCCCAGCACATCCCTGCTGGCCACCGTGTCCCTCAACTCCCATTGGCCGGGAACGGCAAACCGTGGCCACTGGGAGCTGCAGGTGGCTGTGCCTGCAGACAGTGAACGTCAGCAAAATGCCTCGTGGCCCGCAATAAGATTACCCTAGTGGGCCGCCTGCGGCCCGCGGGCCGCAGGTTGCCCACCACTGCCTTAGTCAATGTGAGTAAGGATGGCAGAATCTGGCCCTAAACTAAACATTCAAAAGGCAACAGCACTTTTTATATCTACTAGAAAAGTAGTGCATATGTTTATCCATCATTATTGATCAATGTGAGCCACTCCATAGTAAAGAAAGAACACAGCACATTCCTTAGCAAGGCCAATTGTCCTGGAACCGAGATTGGGCTTCCACTAATCCTTTGGAAAAGTTGGAAGTAGGTAATGAGACTAGATATCTTCAGTGTTCAAAAATGCCTGCTCACAATGCATGCTCCTGTTCAGTATGCATCGAGAAGTCCCTTCTTGGAAATACAAACTACAAGAGAAATCAGGATTTTAGGAGTCCAGCTGCATCTCTTTAAGAAAGCAAATGGTACTACTCTAAAATTGGCCATCCTAAATCAAGAAGGAAAAAATCCTATCAAGAATTGATTTCAAATCTGCCAGTTTTAGAAAGGGCATCTCAGTTTAAAGAAGAACACCACCTACAGCGGTTCATGACGTTAGGAGTCAGTAGGATGATTCTACCTTTATGGTACAATCCAGACATCTTTGCAATTGAGAAATGCCAGCTCTTTCATTCGTGTGCATACCTTTAACCTGTAGCATCCTCTTATCTCCACCTTACCATATCGCATCAAACAGAGAACACTGGTTCATACGGATCAGAGAACCCTTGTAAATGTGATGTCAACCAATACTCTGCAGTAATCATGTGTGTAGAAAGAGAGAGAAGTAGATAGGTTGGCCATGTCTACTATACAAATGTTGGTCGACTCAAGTTATGTCAACCTAAAGCCACCGCAGTTAATGAATCACACATGCACATGCACACTTGGCCATTGCATCAGTACTGCACATACTGGCCAGTGCTTGTGTCGATGCACAGTTCCGTGCACCCCGGGCAGGCATCCCAGTGTGCCACTTGTCATCATCCAGTGCACTGTCTTTTGAGAAATTTTGGCAATGCATGGTGTCATAACTATAAAGGGAAGGGTAACAGCTCTCCTGTGTACAGTACTATAAAATCCCTCCTGGCCAGAGACTCCAAAATCCTTTTACCTGTAAAGGGTTAAGAAGCTCGGGTAACCTGGCTGACACCTGACCCAAAGGACCAATAAGGGGACAAGATACTTTCAAATCTTGGGGGGGGGGGGGAAGGCTTTTGTTTGTGCTCTTTGTTTAAGGGGTTGTTCGCTCTTGGAACTGAGAGGGACCAGACATCAATCCAGGTTCTCCCCATCTTTCTAAACAAGTCTCTCATATTTCAAACTTGTAAGTAAAAAAGCCAGGCAAGGCGTCTTAGTTTTACTTTGTTTTATCAACTTGTAAATGTACCTTTTACTAGAGTGTTTCTCTTTGTTTGCTGTACTTTGAACCTGAGACTAGAGGGGGGTCCTCTGAGCTCTTTAAGCTTGATTACCCTGTAAGGTTATTTTCCATACTGATTTTACAGAGATGATTTTTACCTTTTTCTTTAATTAAAAGCCTTCTTTTTAAGAACCTGATTGATTTTTCCTTGTTTTTAGATCCAAGGGAGTTGGATCTGTATTCACCAGGAATTGGTGAAAGGAAGGAGGGGGGAAGGATCAATTTCTCCTTGTTTTAAGATCCAAGCGGTTTGGATCTGTATTCACCAGGGAATTGGTGAAAGGTTTCTCAAAGCTTCCCAGGGAAGGGAATTAGCTTGTGGGAAATGGTGGCAGCGGACCAGATCTAAGCTGGTAGTTAAGCTTAGAAGTCTTCATGCAGGCCCCCACACTTGTACCCTAAAGTTCAAAGTGGGGATACAGCCTTGACATGGTGGCATAGCGGTGGAGATCATTTTAAACCCAAAAGCCAGTAAGATTTTTTTTTTCCTTCTAGCTGCTTGGAAAGCAGAGCTGAAGGTAGATGCATATCTTATCTCTCCTTGCCTGAAGGCAGAGGTGTTAAGTTTTTTTAACAAGAGCCTTTGTTAAGAGAAGGGTTCAATTAATGAGCAAACGACTGGTAAAAGGAATTTACAAGCTGAATTGTTTTTTTTTCTTTTTACATCCTCGGGAGTAGCTAGTTAGAAAGTCTCTGTTAACTCAGCAGCAGCCTGAGCTAAGTGCATCCCAGTTTCAGTCAACTGCAGAGGGGTGTGACCCAGCACAAGAAAACAGGAAAATGACTACCAAAGAAGAAAAAGCCAAAGAGGAGGCCCACAAGAGAGCTATGGAGCTGAGAGAAAGAGAAGAGAAAGCCAAAGAGGAGGCCCACAAGAGAGAGATGGAGCTAAAAGAAAGAGAAGAGAAAGCCAAAGAGGAGGCCCACAAGAGAACTATGGAGCTAGAGAAAGCCAAAGAGGAGGCCCACAAGAGAGAGATGGAGCTGGAAAAAGCCAAAGAGGAGGCTCACAAGAGAACTATGGAGCTGGAAAAAGCCAAAGAGGAGGCGAGAGAAAAAGAAAGGAAGCATGAACTGGAAGTAGCAAGGGCTAGGCAGGATGCACCAGCCCATCCTAGCAACTCCTCTCCAGGTACCACTTCCCATCCCAGAAAATTCCCCACCTACAAGGCACGCGATGATACTGAGGCCTTCTTAGAAAATTTTGAAAGGGCCTGCCTTGGATACAGCATCACTCCAAACCAGTACATGGTAGAGCTGAGGCCGCAGCTCAGTGGACCCTTAGCAGAGGTGGCGGCTGAAATGCCTAAGGAACACATGAACAGTTATGAACTTTTTAAAAACAAGGCCAGACTCAGAATGGGGCTAACACCCGAGCATGCCCGTCGGCGGTTCAGAGCCCTAAGGTGGAAACCAGATGTGTCATTTACCCGGCATGCCTACCACATTGACAAAAATTGTGATGCCTGGATATCAGGAGCAAATGTTAAATCTCTGGAAGATCTGGTTTCCCTAGTAAAAATGGAGCAGTTTTTAGAGGGTGTCCTGAGGAAATAGAAAGGTACATCCTAGATAGGAAGCCCAAAACTGTAACCGAGGCGGGGGAGATTGGAGCCAAATGGGTGGAGGTGGCAGAAAAGAAAAAAACTAGTAGCAGTTGGAGCAAATACCAGAAGGGGCAAGCCGAAACAAAACCTTACCACCGGGGACAACCCAAGGCCCCACCCACATCCCAAGGGAAACCCCAGACGCGTTCTCACCCCACCCCACCAGTCTCCACCAACCAACATCGCCCCGGTGATACCTTAGCCGGGCGATGTTTTAAATGTAATGAACTGGGACATATAAAGGCTCACTGCCCCAAGAACCCCAACCGATTACAGTTCATTACACCACAATCACACCAAAGATCCCCAGACCCAGATGCCTCTCTCATACCCTCGGAGCGAAGGGAAACCTTGAGAGTGGGCGGAAAGAAGGTTATCGCTTGGAGGGACACTGGGGCACAAGTGTCAACTATCCACCAATCCCTAGTGGACCCCAAACTCATCAACCCGGAGGCTCCAGTGACACTTCAACCCTTCGTGTCACAGTCTGTAACCTTGCCTACAGCCAAGTTGCATGTCCAGTACAAGGGCTGGTCAGGAATGTGGACTTTTGCAGTCTATGACTTGACACATGGTGTGGCAGAAATGAGTTGCACCGGGAGCAAGGGAGCAAGTTCCCATCATGCAATATTCTCCATCCCATAATGCCATCCATATCCTATAATTTTTGCACATTTTTAAAAAATCCCACAAACCCGTGCAGCAATTTTTGCTGATTGCCATCTCTGACAGAAGCATGGTGCCTGCAGAGCTCTCAGCTCTGCACTGCTGGCATGAACATTGCAAACACAGGACGAATGATCATCCAGTATTAGCAGAGCCGCATGAAGAGCCACAGCAACAAGGGCCATGATGACTTATTGGAGGGCAAATAGCTGAGGGCCATAGCAAAAAACAATTTAAGGTTGTTAGTGGTATTCATGGAGCAGCTGCAGACAGTGGAGTGCAGTTTCTGCGCCCAAGAAACCAGCCCTGATTGGTGGGATCACATCATAATGCAGATTTGGGATGCTGAGCAGTAGCTGCAAAACTTTCAGATGGGAAAGGCCACATCCCTGGATCTGTGTGCTGAGCTCACACCAGCCCTCCAGCGCATGAACACTAGAATGAGCGCCGCACTAACAGTTGAGAAGCAAGTGGCGATCACACTATGGAAACTTGCAACACTGAATTGCTACTAGACAGTGGGGTTGGAGTTGGAAAATTCACAGTGGGGCCGTTGCCATGCAAGTCTGTGGGGCCCATTAATCATCTCCTGCTACACAGGACTTTGACATTCAGCAATGTGCAGGGCATAGTGGATGGATCTGCAGAAATGGGGTTACTGAATTGGGGTGGGGCGACAGATGGCACACACATTCCAAGGCTGACACCAGCCCACCTTGCCACAGAATACATCAACAGAAAGGGCTAATTTTCTGTGGCTATGCAAGCACTGGTGGATCACTAGAGATGCTTCACCTATCAATGTGGCGGGTCAGGGAAAGTGCATGACACTCATATCTTTAAGAACACAGGAGTGTTCAGAAAGCGGATTACAGGGACATTTGTTCCCGACTGGCAGATTACCATTGACGATGTTGAAATACCAATAGTAATTCTGAGGGACCCAGCCTACCCTTTGCTCCCTAGATTAATGGAGCCGTACACTGGCCACCTTGGCAGCTCCAAGGAAAGATTCAGCTACCGACTCAGCAGGTGTAGAATAACAGTTGAAGGTGCTTTTGGTAGATTAAAAGGATGCTGGTGGTGTTTACTCACAAGACTGGATCTCAGTGAGCAAAATATCCCACTGGTTACAGCTGCCTGTTGTGTACTGCATAATATCCATGAGGCAAAGGGGGAGAAGTTGCCGTCGGAATGGAGAGCAGAGGTGGAATGCCTGTCTGCTGAGTTTGACCAGCCAGACAAAAGGGCCATTAGAAGAGCTCAACATGGATCTATGCAGCTGAGAAAGACCTTCAAAGAGCACTCTAATGGTCAGCCACAGTGCTGTGATGTGGTGGATTGTGCTCTACCTGGCCTAAAGTTTTGGGAGCTATTAGGAATTGTGTTGTGCTTGGTGTACATTTATGAACATCAGACTGTCTCTTAATGCACTTATGAATTATGTAGTGCTTGCTGTACATGTATAATTATTACACTGTGTTCTTCACTGAACCCATGAGCTCGGTGGCCCTGTTCAATTACTAGTAGCGGGTGCTTCGAGCAATGCTACACATTCTGCAGTATATGTTGAGAAGTAATAAAGAGGAATTTATTTCCAAAAAAACAGAAGTTTATTGCATACCCAAAACAGTGCACAATGTAATGTGCAATTAAAAAACAAATACAATACAAACTTCCAAAATAACTTAGTGGTACAGAACTTTAAAATTAAAAATGGTAGAAAACATTCCTGTGCACTCCTACCTAACAGACACCAGCTGTGGCTCTCACAGGTCAGTGTTTGTGACTGCGGTTCTCCTGACAGTCCCGCACCATGGAGTGGTAGGGGTAGGGATGCAGCTCTGATGCCACATGGAATGTTGGGGAGTGCAGGAAGGAGCTAAAATGGACTTCTCCATTGATTGCAAAGGGAGGCGAGCCCGTGATGGTTGGACCTGCAGGTCAAAAAGAGTTTGGTCGATTTGTGTTTTCTGCCTGAGAAGACCCATTATGTCCTGGTGCTTTTCCCTCACCTTTTCCTGGGGCTTTTTCCTGTTGGCTCTTTCCTTCTCCAAGCTGTCTGCCATATTCACCCTCCAAGCCCTCTGTTTACAGTCCAGTGCAGCACTGTCTTGCAGGATCTTATTGAACATGTCCTACTTAGTCTTCTTCTTTCTCGTCCTCCTCAGGGTCAGTTGTTTCACTGGTGTGGAAGGGATCCCCCCTCGAGGCCACAATGCATAGCATCGCTCTCCAGCCCCAGTCATGGTGAGCATGGCCTGCCAGGAGTGGGGGTGGGAATAAGGAGGGAATTGTTCAGTTCCATGATGTCTTCAAGTCACCAGGGCCTGATGAAATACATCTTGGAATACTCAAGGAGCTGACGGAGAAGATATCTGAGCCATTAGCAATTATCTTTGAAAAGTCATGAAAGACAGGAGAGATTCTAGAGGACTAGAAAAGGGCAAATGCTGTGCCAATCTATAAAAGGGGGAATAAGGACAACCCAGGGAATTATAGACTACCTAGTCAGCTTAACTTCAGTAATCAAAAAGATAATGGAGCAAATAATTAAGCAATCAATTTGCAATCACCTGGAAGATAATAAAGTGATAAGTAACAGTCAGCATGGATTTGTCAAGAACAAATTGTGTCAAACCAACCTAATAGCTTTTTTTGACAAGGTAACAAGCCTTGTGGATGGGGAGAAGCAGTAGTATATCTTGACTTCAGTAAGGCTTTTGATGCTGTCTCACAGGACCATGTCATAAACAAACTAGGGAAGTGCAACCTTGATGGTGGGTGCATAAGCTGGGTGCATAACTGGTTGGAAAACTGAAAGTAATTACCAAAGAGTAATGGTGGTTAGTAGTTCACAGTCAAGCTGGAGGTGAAATCCTACAGGAATGAGTTCTGGGTCTGGTTCTGTTCAATATCTTCATCAATGATTTAGAAAATGGCATAGAGAGTACACTTATAATGTTTGTGGACAATACCAAGATGGGAGGGGTTGCAAGTGCTTTGGAGGATAGGATTAAATTTCAGAATGATCTGGACAAACTGGAGAAATGGTCTGAAGTAAATAGGATGAAATTCAATAAGGACAAATGCAAAATACTCCACTTAGGAAGAAACAAATCAGTTGCACACATACAAAATGGGAAATGACTGCCTAGGAATGAGGGAGTACTGCAGAAAAGGTAAGAATACAGGGGGACTGTAGGCGGAAGGGGTTATAGTTAGCACTAGATAAATCTGAGGATTAATCAAGTAACACTGAATAGATTCTGAATTACTGCCAGTTGAAATCAATCCTAGAAAAAAAGCTGCAGTATGGAAAAGAAAGCTGGCAAATAGAGTCCTATGTCATTGGTCCCACTCAGCTGCTGAATGTCCTTGTTTCAACTTTCCATCATTTTTACTGCACATTTCACTTCTTCAAAGAGGAATAACAACTGTGTAGGGAGGAATCCTTTCTTGCCCTTCAAAGCAAACTAGGAGATGTGAAGGCCCCAGTGCCGATGGAAAACTTAAGTTGCTTCACAAAAGGAAATAGTCAAAACGTAGAATTGTTTTAGTGACTGTACTGGCCGCTCTCCAAGCCAAAAGGTATTGTCATCTTACAAGTTGTTCATAGAAGCACTGCTCACAAAATCTTGCACTCTAGGGTTGAACGAACATCAGATGGCTAGATATCCTTCTCAGAAGCACTCCCTTCCACAGGTGGGAAGTGATGCCAAATCCTGCTCACTGCCACTAGAACATGTTGTGTGGTGTGAGAGGTTTACACTCCCCCCCCCCAGGGGTAGTAGGCTTTTCCGATGTTATCAGCCCACATGGGTGTACAGGCCTGACCCTGCACTGCTGAAGTCAAAGGAAGCTTTACTTGCACTTCAATGGGTGCAGATTTGTGCCCCGTGTTAGAACCAGTACATTGCTCTCCAATCCTGGAAAGACTTTGGGGCAGACCATCACCTAATGTGAGTTGTCATAGCTCCATTGAAGGCAACTTATACCAGCTGAGGATCAGTCCCTTAGGACTGAAAGAGGGGTCCGCTGATGCTCTAAGTAAGCAAAGAGGCCATCCGCTTCCGTCAGAATGAAACAGAAAATTGTAAAACTAAGTTAACTGAAGTGCATTTAAAACTGCTCATCTAACAATAATAATGAGCAGTTTGCTTTCAGATCGGCTGGTAGGCAACCCTGCATTTGCTCCTACCAAGAACTGGGCAATCAGGAGATTTCTCTGATGTCCTAGCTCCTTGACCCGTGATTATACAGAGCTTAGCTTGCTGACAGTTACCATAGTCTTACATAAAGCAGAACTTGATCTCTTAATGCTTTTAAGGCTAAGGTTTCAAAAGAGTTTTCCTCTTCAATTTAGTTTATAGCAAAGCTGTATTCCACAGCTGCTTTTAATTTGTGTTTTGTGAGGCTATGTAGAATCAGTACTCTAGTTATAAGCATGTAGAGGATGGAGCCATAGCTGCTATCCCCTGGCAAACAGCTAGATTAAATGAACTAAATCTCCTCTGTTTTATCCTCTAGTTTATTCTTGAATAATCAAGAAATTGCAGGAGTAGGAAAATGACAACTCTCTGGTCATACTTTTTACTGAGTTATATCATGGCGGGTTGGGTGCGGTGGCACATGCCTGTAATCCCAGCTACTTGGGAGGCCGAGTCTGGCGGATCACGCAGGGGTTCTGGGCTAGGGTGCGCTATGCCACTAGTGGTAGCAGACGACAGAACAAGGAGTAATGGTCTCAAGTTGCAGTGGGGGAGGTTTACATTGGATATTAGGAAAAACTTTTTCACTAGGAGGGTGGTGAAGCACTGGAATGGGTTACCTAGGGAGGTGGTGGAATCTCCTTCCTTAGAGGTTTTTAAGGTCAGGCTTGACAAAGCCCTGGCTGGGACGATTTAGTTGGGAATTGGTCCTGCTTTGAGCAGGAGGTTGGACTAGATGACCTCCTGAGGTCCCTTCCAACCCTGATATTCTATGATTCTATGCCAAACGGGTGCCTGGTGCCACTGACAGCCTGGCTAGGGGATGGCTGAAGGACTAGTTCGAACAACACAAATGACGTGTTGTGATTGGCGCTCTCCCTGTAAGGGCTGATGGACCAATCGATCAAGGTGATAGCATGGCAGATTGGACAAGGAGTTTTCTTCTTTAATTTTGAGTGTTCCTAAGAGTGAGACTTCTGTGCAGGTGGGCAACACCACTTTACATAGCACTATTAAGCACTCTTTACCTGGGATCATGACCCCTCGGGAGACACCAAATCTCACTGGAGACCGTAGCTATAAGCCTATTTCTATTCCCCATCTCTGGTTTCTCTGCTAACAAGCATCGGTTTGATCATTCACTACCGGGTCCTCCTTAGAGGACAGAAGCCTCCCATAAGTCACATTGCATCTCCTTTGCTACAGGATCCAGCCATTATTTTCAAGCCCTGTGGGAAATGAACAAACAGTTCATCAGGGAAGGACAGGTACAGAGTGGCTGACAGAGTTACAGTATGGAAAACATTGTCATCTCCTCAGATTGTCTGAGAACATACAGACTCAGAGGAATCAAGATACAGCATCTTAGCAAAAGGACCTGCTTGCTCAGCATATGAAATTTGGAGGAGAGAAGCATGCATGTCTCTTTCTATTTTTGCTAGCTAGTGATCTTGTTTCTGTGTCTCTTTTCTTGTTTTGAGCATAGGAGGATTCTTTTAGGCATGCAGCCAGTTAGTAGATTTATTGGCTAGAACCTTCTACAAAACAAGGTGTGTTTATTCTAAGAGCAAGCCTCTTGATGGAGCCCTGCTTATTTGGACATGCTGAAGTATAAAGCACATTATATGGGGTGTGATGGGGTGTCCACCCCACACAAGGCCTGCAGGGGTAAGTTTGGCCAATTAACCCATAGGCTGCACCTGGAGGAAAGCCAGGGCATACTACGGCCTAATTGTTCATGAAATCCAACTGGGGGAGGAGCTGGGCTGGGTTTATAAAGAGAGAAGTTGGCAGTAGATGGGGGCCTCTAAGATGATTGGGATGGAAGTACGTTGCAGAGGTAATACTCCCCATTCCATTCCCATTGCTTGCTTATTGGTCTTCTCACAGAAATGGAGGGAAACATTTTGGACTTACGTCTATTACATAGTCCTCCATATTCTTTTTCCTACTGTGCAAGCAAATGCTCTGTCTTTGGAAGACAGACTGTGTTAGTTTTTGTTATGCAATATTCCATGTAAAGTCAGTGGTGCTTGGAGAAGGAGTGTGCTAACAGCAGGAGAATTTGGTCTCCAGATAGAGTCAACTCTAGAAGCAGAGTTGCTCCCTGGGAACTGGGCATTGGCATTGAGCTGAGATACCTGGAGATTGGGGGGTGGGGGGAAGCATTTCCTTTGTGCTGTTTGACCACCTCTATTCCAGGAATGGTGTATGTGAAAATAAATTACACATGTATCCAAGTTACACTTAGAATATTCCAGACCCCACATCATCAATTTCTTCTCAACTGGGAAGCCAACATGCCAGGCCCTGGACAACTGTTACCATTGCTCGGCAGGGGAGCAATGCTGAGGTCAGAATAGGACACTGGTGTCTGAAGATAGGGCAACAAAATGGAAAGGGAGGTTATTGAGAAGAAAGCAGACGTGGAGCCGTGGGGTGTCTAAAAGCATTCACCAGAAGCATTAAGGCCGTATCCACTTAGTACCTTCTCACATGAGCTACTCATCACTTCTAGAAATGTTGGGCACCCTCAGCTCCCATATGATTCCCACTTGGCAGCATTAGGCCATTGGAAAGAAGGAGCTCCCTAACCTAGACTACATCACCTAGAAGTTAACCACCGGAAGGCCAAGCTTAAAATTGGCCCTGAACACCAATACCCTGATTCCTGTTAGTCTGTGTTCACTTTATTCTTCCTGTACCCATCAACACAAGTGGATGTTTGCCACTGACTTCAACAAGAGCAGGATTAGGCCTATCAGTTAATTGAAAGGTGTGGCAGTCATTAATAAGATCTCAGCAAACATCTTTCCACCAAGAACTGCCATGTCCACAACACGCAGGTCTTAGAAACCATCCACGCCCAAAAGCCCCAGTAGAGAAGCCTACAGAACATCAGCTCTACATTAGGAGAGCTACACCATTGATGAATGGCTTTCTGGGTCAATGTCTGTCACTAGATAAGCACCATTTAGACTAACCTCTGCCATGTTCCAAATTAAGAAAGACATTTTGTGCTCCAATTTATGATCTCGCAGGGCCTCTTAAAGTCTACAATATTTATCACCTCTGTTTGCGAATCAGCACAAAATTCTGCCTCAAGAATAGCTTTGGCTCTGTAAAATGAAACAAATCTTACATTAAATTAAACCTTTGATTTTAAGCCCTATTCAGCGGTACTACCCTTCCAATACCAAATGTAAGTCTTAGCCTCTGTGGACACTAAAATATTTGCTCCTTCCTCCTTGCATTCTTAATTCGTCTAACCATACTGTGAACAGTTAGATGAATTAGGCTGTATACTTGATGCATGAGCAGAGAGCTCAGTGGAAGAAATTATTTTCAGTATGTCTGGATTTAGTTGAAAAAATTTACTAGGATTTCCAAACTCACACATCCGTTACTATGTATGGGTGGTGATGTGATAAATCTCCAGCTATAATGCACGCCAGTACTATAACTGAACTGGAACAAGGTGTGTTCTCATTCTCATAATATTTATTTGCTTTGCCTGTATCTCTGTCTAGTGTGTCTGTAACTCAATACACTTCATCACTAAATACAGATCAGCATTTGTATTCAGAGCACCTTTGCTTGCAACTGAACATCTTCCAAAACAACCAAGTTATGTAAGGCTCATTTGCACAGATCAAGTGTCAAAACCTTATACATTTCCTCTCTTTTGTTCCTACCTGTAATACCTGTCTGCCAAGGATTGCTCTGCTAATTAGCAAGGGTGGACCAAAAAAAATCCTTTCATTTAACACAGAAATACAACTCCAGGGCACATTATTCAGAGATCAGCATCTCCAGGAGAAATCTCTCTCCCTGGAATACCTATGTTCAGATTTTACACTAAGTGTTTTCTTGGTCACATGCTTTCCAAATAGCTGAGAAAGTTAGTAAAATATGAAGTATAACAGTTAACTTAGAGCTGTTAACATCACTACAGTATGAAAAGGATCCAAAGAGTAAATAGGTTAAAACACATTAATTGGTGTAAATCTGGGATAACTGCAAAGAAGTTACTACAGATTTACACCCACATAACTGAGATCAGCATTTGGCACAGAAGGCTTGTCCATGCATGTATATATTAAGTTCGAGAACTCAGAGTGAACACAGGGTAGACTAGCTACAATGTATTTTAAACTCCCTCCACCCCCCATCCCCAGCAGCAAGTCTCATAGCCCAGGTCTACAGACTTGAGCTTGCTGGGCTTGTGCTGGGGCGCTAAAAACACCAGTGTAGACATTGCAGCTCAGGCTCTGAAACCCACCCTCCAATGTGGGTTTCGGAGCCTGAGCTCCAGTCTCAGGCTGAATGTCTAGACCAGGGGTCGGCAACGTTCGGCACGCGGCTCGCCAGGGTAAGCACCCTGGCGGGCCGGGCCAGTTTTATTTACCTGCTGACGCGGCAGGTTCGGCCGATCGCGGCCCCCACTCGCCGCGGTTCGCCGTCCCGGGCCAATGGGGGCGGCGAGAAGCGGCGCGGGTTAGCGATGTGCTGGCCGCGGCTTCTCGCCGCCCCCATTGGCCCGGGACGGTGAACCTGCTTGCCATGTAGACGTACCCCAAGTCATACAATAATATAACTTTATACTCTTTTTATATTACAAGATAGAGACTATAAGACGGCATCATAGGGTTCCATATTTATTGGGTCATTAGTTCCCTTATCAGTTAAGCTGTTTGAAAAAACCTACATATTTTAGTTATAAACTACCAGCCCTGAAAATGCACCCTAGGATCTAGAAGTCAATCTGACAGGAGCGGGGGAGCTCTATCTGGCTCTGACTAAGCCATATGTTCCTGGATTCCCATGTGGGAGACAGTGCAACTCAGACCTCCTTGGGTCCGCTCTCTGGCTGCAGGTGAACATCTGGAAACAGATACAACCATTGACATCATGACTCCAGTACGACCCATGCTGACATGGGGAGGGGAGGAAAGTCAGCTGGGCAGCAGCAGCAACCATCCAGGCTCCTGGCTCTAAGTAGAACTGTGCTCCCTTCTCCACGGAGCCACAGGACTGCGAGGACGATCAGCCTACAAAACCCACAGGATGAGGGGATCCTGCAGTTATCCATGCCACCCTCTCCTCAGTAGCTAAAGGGCTGGGCCAGGAGTGGTAGCAAGGGAATTTGTTTCTTAAACAGAAAGGTGGAAGGGCAGAGAAGGGGGCCCCCTGGCAGGTGACAGAGCAGCAGATGCTCCTATGCCAGGAGGGTTTATTAGGAACCACGCGGTGCAGAGACAATATGGAGTACTGTTCCTCAGATTTAAGAGGTTAGATATACTCAGTGGTTGGATGTCAGGCCAGGTCCAGGACTTAACACATTCATATTTCTTCAGGATCTGCAAATCAATCTGATGATCTTTTCCTCTCCCTACTCAAAAACAACATACTGTACCATCATTGTCAGTTATTATGGCAGTTACGGGGCACAATTTGTCATCTACAGCTTAGGTTTGTGTCCAACCCAACACCCTCTATAACTACTCTAACAGGCTGATGAAATCTAGCTGGGCCATAGCTGCACCCAGTAGCAAAATAAGAAAAAGGCAGTGCTTCCCTGAAAGCAACATGCAGCCTCTATAACGCCGAACCTTTGAGAACTGACTACGCTTGGATAAAAGCTGCAGACACATATCCAGAGGCACAGCTTCAGCTCAGTCGAAGGCATTCAGCAGAAGACATACAGTATTGGGATGCAAGAAGTAAGTTTTTCATTAGTGGTGATTCCTCTGGAGGACCACCCAAGCACATTCCACTCACACCCCTAGAGAAAATTGTAGCCTCCAGCCTTTTCACTGTGTCAGCACTCGGACTAATTCGCATGGCTATGAATGCATTTGGCTAATCATAGCATAGGGATAATTCTCTGTATATAATTACATGCTGTACTAGGCAGTTAACACTGCAGGGATGTTAAGGTTTGTGTGTATGTAGGAGGAGGATGGCAAGTGAGGGTTATTATGCAATGTTCAAAAGGCAAGCAGGCAATTTCAGGAGTGCTGGTATTTTTTTGCATGAACATAAACCTCCAAACTGAAACCATATCTAGGTCGGTGTCAGGCTGATTAAGACATGAGGTAGCAGTTAATAGTGAAAGTATAAGATTAAATTTAAACTCTCCCATAACTCCTTTTCAAAACTCTTCTTTTGCACATGTATCGCCATGTGGTTAGGCCAGGGCCAGCTGCCCCAATACCCAGGGTATTAGGAAGCTTGTTCTGGTATGCACTCATTTATGATGCTCATTATGAGCATCCCTAAATCCCATTCAAGTCACGGGAACTGTAGTTATTCAGCAGCTCTGAAGATCAGGGCCTTTTTATCCAAGTCTGAGGCGCCCTTGAAGTCAGTGATGCACAGGGGAGACATGCAGAGCTGTTCAGGTGGGAATCAAATTGTACTGTCTCAAACAGATCTTCCTATCCTATTGTGGAAATATGCCATGACAAATGCTGCCAGGAAACACAGAGAGGCATTTAGGAGTTGAGCATTAGACCTAAGACAAGGTCCCCTATTGCTTAAATGAGAAGTCAGAATGAGGGAGAAAGGGAATTCACAGTATGCGGAGTAAGAGGTCCAAGAAAGTTCAGAGTATTGGCAACTCCAAGCATTCAAACGTCATGAGGCAGGACTCCCAAAACTCACGAGATTTGTAAGATAATTGCAAGTTTCTTTTAAAACTTTGGTTCCTTTAGATTTGCCTCTGAGGCTTTAGCATGTATTCAGGTCACATTTTCAAGTTGTCTCTCTGCCACCACCAGGGCAAAATTTTTTTTAAAATGGAAGTTGAGATTCTCACAGAAACAGTTAACTTCAAGAGATGGGGCTTTAGGAAAGACACCAAATATCACAAGTAGGGCTGTCAAGCAACTAAAAAAATTAAATCGCAATTAATCGCCCTGTTAAATAATAAAATACCATTTATTTAAATATTTTGGATGTTTTCCACATTTTCAAATATATTGATTTCAATTACAAAACAGAATACAAAGTGTATAGTGCTTATATTTATTTTTGATTACAAGTATTTGCACTGTAAAAAAACAAAAGAAATAGTATTTTTCAATTCACCTAATACAAGTACTGCAGTGCAATCTCTTTATCATGAAAGTTGAACTTACAAATGTAGAATTATGTACAAAAAAACTGCATTCAAAAATAAAACAATGTAACATTTTAGAGCCTACAAGTCCACTCAGTCCTACTTCTTGTTCAGCCAATCACTCAGACAAACAAGTTTGTTTACATTTGTAGAAGATAATGCTGCCCGCTTCTTGTTTACAATGTCACCGGAAAGTGAGAACAGGTGTTCTCATGGCACTGTTGTAGCTGGTGTCGCAAGATATTTACATGTCAGATGCACTAAAGATTCATATGTCCCTTCATGCTTCAACCACCATTCCAGAGGACGTGTGTCCATGCTGATGACGCTCATGAAATAAGAAGAGGGCAGCATTATCTCCTGTAAATGTAAACAACATGTTTGTCTTCACGATTGGCTGAACAAGAAGTAGGACTGAGTGGACTTCTAGGCTCTAAAGTTTTACATTGTTTTGTTTTTGAGTGCAGTTATGTAACAAAAAATATACATTTGTAAGTTGCACTTTCATGATAAAGAGATTGAACTACAGTACTTGTATGAGGTGAATTGAAATATACTATTTCTTTTATCATTTTTACAGTGCAAATATTTGTAATAAAAAATAACATACACTTTGTATTCTGTGTTGTAACTGAAATCAATATATGTAAAAATGTAGAAAAACATCCAAAATATTTAATAAATTTCAATTGGTATTCTATTGTTTAACAGTGTGATTAAAACTGCGATTAATCGCGATTAATTTTTTTGAGTTAATTGTGTGAGTTAACTGCGATGAATCGACAGCCCTAATCACCAGACATGCGATAAAATCATAAGAATTGACAACACTGAGTTAGATCCTCGGACTCTAACGAAAGAGTCGACCTAAAAAGGAAGGGTGTAGGTTGTTGATACAAGTGAAGTCAGGGCAATTCTCTCTATAAATCCCGTCTGAGCCAATGATTCTCTCTATGATCTTTGGCAAGTTATTTGATCTTAGTTTGTTCCTCTATCAACTCAGCTGGAAAACTGGGTTTAAAAGGGAGAGAGAGAGAGCAGGAACTGACTGAAAACCAGATGCTGAGTATGAGCTAAGCCTTTCCAGGTAAATAAATTATTTTAAATAAAAAAGTTATGTTAGATTCACTTCACATTTCATTTGGTATATTTAGTGCTGGCCCAGCGCCCATTTACCCTGCACGGATGAATATGACAACACTTGAGAGAAGGGATGTGGTGCCAAATCAATAGCGAGGACCATCAATCCTTGCAGGGAATATCATCCGACTGCCAAAGACAACACAGTGATAACTGGGAGTTCAACACAGTTTTCCAACCCTGCCCAAGGCTTAGGCCAAATTCAAGGCCAATGTGTCCCCTTCTATGCAGAAATATGAGAAGGCTACAGGGGGACTCAAGAAACCCCAGGAATTTAGTGCTACAAAGTGCGCTGGTGTAGAAGGCCATGAGTGAGGCTCTCCAGGGATCCCTAATCACAGGGAGGGCTGGACTCTGTGCTGCTTCTATGGTTACTCTTAACCCTGGTAGTAAGAGTCACGCTGGAGCCATGCTGCCAGCAGATAGGCAACCCTTCCTAAATCCCACCTGGGTCCAAAATAACCCAGCGCTGCTCAGCACCCCTCACAGAGAGGGGACAGCCTGACTCAGAGACTGTGGCTAGTTTTAGCTTCAGTTTGTGCT
Organism: Emys orbicularis; assembly: GCF_028017835.1. NCBI lineage: Eukaryota > Metazoa > Chordata > Testudines > Emydidae > Emys > Emys orbicularis. The sequence continues at coordinate 229,319,605 of NC_088683.1, forward strand.
CAGATGCTGAGAGAGGCAGGACAGCTCAAGGAGTCTCTGATTAACTCCCGTCCCCACAAAGGGAGTCTTTGAGCTGCTTTGGGATCTAGTGCATGGCTGGGGCAGTTCCTACCCACTGATGGGCTGAGCAGCCCTGGCTCATCATGACCCAGCTAACTGCCTGTCTATATCATCCCATGCAGAGGCCTCCCTATTGGCAGCAGCAGGAGTTTCTAGTCATTCTGTCTCCACCCCTGACTCCAAGCAGGCTGGGAAATGCTGACAGTGGGCTCTGGCAGCCCTCACTGCTGTAATCCATAGGGTAGGACCTGCTAGAGGCTCACCCCAGAGTTCCCGGAGCTGGGGCTGATGCTAGATTTTACTTTAATATAACTATGTAGTTATTCTGTTCCTTGCCAAATGAAAGGTAGCTGTGGTTTCAGATTCCCCAGGGGTGTTTTCGAGTGGGGAAGAACACACTTGTAAAGGAGACATGGGGAATTTACATTTTAGATTTCTGAAACCTAGGAGTGAATAAGGCGTCAGGTGGGGGCTTGAGCCATATGTTTTGCATATTTTAGAAAGGATCCCTTAGATGTAGTAATGAACCCAGGCCCTTTTACTCCCAGTTAAATAAAAGCCCTATTTCTACTGACCGGTCTTTCCGTTCAGGTAGTAGAGGCCTGTGATTTTTGGAGCAGAAGGTCACAAGGCCAGTTCCCCACTCTTCATGGTGCACATGTAATTAAAGCTGAGCAAATAACTGATTTTTTTTTTTTTGATCAGTAGCTGAATTAAAAAGTCCGGCCTCCCCTCAAAAAATTACGGTAGTTTTGGGTCAACTCAAAACAGAAATTTTTGTTTCTCACATGAACAAAACAGAAAGAGAAAATCATTGCATGTAAAACAAAACATTTCCTTTGACCCTGAACTAATTTGTTTCATTTTCAGGCATTTTTCATCCTTTTTGTTTTTTAAATGTAACCCCTCCTGCTACTCTCCCCTCTTGAGGATGGCACAGTATGTCCCTGAACCTTCATCATGGCCACTTCTCGGGTCAAATCTCTCAGTGCTGCTGCCACTGACGGGGCATCTTCCATCTCTCCAAGCACTGTAGTGGTGTGACTCCCTACCATCTTCGGCTGCACCACTGCATCCACTTGCAACAATCGCTCCTCCTCTTCACGTATCTCTCGAATGAGCTTGTGGAATGGGGGTGGGTTTTGGGCCCGCTCCCTCAGCTGCAGTCGCCACAACACCAACCCATCTTGTCGGGTGCCCCGAAGGATTTGGTCCAACCTAGCGGAATCAATGCGCTTGGTGGGGATGCCCTCCTTCTGCACTACCTGCTGTAGCAAATCCTCTAGTCTCCTGATGAAATCCGACAATCGTTCGTGGGGCTCCTGATAGGTATGGCGGAACCGATAATACAGGTCTTCACTGCTATCAGTAGTACCGTAGACACTCTCAAGAGCGGTTAAATAGTCTTGCACTGTGGCAGCTGGTTGTGAGTCTTTCAGGGCTCGGATAATTCGCATGGCAGGTCCCCTCAGACTCTCAAGCACACATTTCCGCTTCTCAGCATCAGAGCATTCCCACTCTTGGACAAGTGGCACCGTAAAATCCCTCCAGGTCTCGTAATCCTCCTCCCCTGGGGGTACAGGTGACACCCCTGAGAATGAATGTAACCGCTTGTATGGAGCACTTTCATATACCGGCCTCAATGCATCTTTGAGAGTGTTTCCTAGCTCTTTGGCCCATCCCACCAGGCTGGGTGCTGCAGGTGTTGGAGCCCCTCCTAATGCCAAAATTAATTCTTCTCTTGTCTGCTTCTCATCCACCATCAGAGCTTGCAATTTCTGCGCTAAAGAATCCACCTCAAGTGACACAGGCACACTAGGAGGGGACTGCTCTGCCCCCAGAATTGTCCAGGGAATACCTTCTACTTGCACCTCTTTGGGCACTTTATCAAGATCTGTTTCCTTGGAGTGAGTACATAGTGCTACCATGCCCTTCACTTTGCGGTTGTAAATACGGGTGCGGACCTTTACTCTCCCCAGTATTTCAGCTGCATCTAAGCTCTCCTCAATTTCATTTGGTTCCATCTCTTCTGGGAACCCCGCCACCAGCACAGCTTTGGTTACTGGGATTCGTGCCCCTTGGCACAGGTCTTCTAATAATCCTCTCTCCATTTTTATTTTTATTTTTTAAACTGAGATGAAAGTCACTCAGGAGTTTCTTTGCTCTGTGAAGAAGAGCCCAGGGTGCACAACGTAGGGGTGTGTGTGTGTGTGTGTGTGTGTGTGTGTGTGTGTGTGTGTACTGCAAAGTCCCCGTACGGGCCACCAAGTGTAACTTTAGCGCCCTCGTGGCCAAGATGGAGTTTGCTCTGCAGGCAGCTCTGGCCAAGAGAAGGCGCGCGCAGGAATGCAGCAGGAGAAATCCCTTCCACCCCCAGGGGCACCTGTTCCAAACCCCCCAGAGTGAACACAGACACCCACAGGAAAAGTACAGTGGATATAACAAGGGAAATATTTATTTACAGAGGGATGAGAGGAGAAAAACAACAAGGGGAAATATAGGGGGAGCAGTGAGACAGGGCTGCATCCAAGCCAAGGCCCCACAGGCCCAGTGGTAGCACAGTCTGGAAGGGCAGACACCGAGCAATGTGTCTGCACACAGAGTCAGGAGTCCTGAGCAAAGTTCCAGTCCAGTGGTGAGTCTTGGGTGCTCCTGGTCGTCTTCGGCGCCAGTGAACTTTCCCCAACAAACCCCTGCGGTGCCCTCTTCTGCCGCTCTCTGCAAAGCCACACAGAGCGACCACCTCCCCACTTAACTAGCTAGCAACCTCCCTCCTTGTCCCCAATGCAGAGTCACAAGCCCCAGTACTCACAGCCCCATGCAGCTCTGGGCAGCACTGATACTGGGTCCAGCTCCGGCCTGTCCTTCTCAGGCAATTCCTCCCTGGCACAGTGCTCCTCCTGGCTCCTGTCCTGGGGTGTCTTCGATCGGCCCTGTCCTTCCCAGGCTTCAGGCAAGTTCTCTGCTGCTTCACTTTTCCAGGGCCTGCAGGCTGCCTCTCCCCCTCCCTGGAGCTCCAGCGCTGCCCCCTGGAGTTTCCCTCCTTTTTTCTTACTCTCCCCCTCCCCCTTAGGAAAAAAGATTTAAAGGGCCATGTTCTCTAAACCCCAAAGGGGTTACATAAATAATTCTAGCTAAATGTAAAACAAAACATCATTTCAAGACAAAGTCAAAATGTTTTATTTCAAATACATGGAAACAAAATTTGACTTTTTTTTTAAATTCACAGCTGAAAATACTTGCTGAATTTGACCCAAATTTGCAAATAGTTTTGGTCAACCTGGAACTCCATTCTTCAGCAAATAAACTATGGGTCTGTATTTTTGCCCAGCTCTACATGTGATCACAAATCATTAGAAGGTGCATGGACAAAACTTTCAGTTTGCACCTACATTAGTCCTACCCCCTAGCACTCTTTGTTCCATGAGCATTGCAATTCATTCCCCCAAAAAACTGCAGTTGAGAAATATTGATAAAATCATATTTAATCAGTTATAAATTTTTTATCAGAAATGTTATTTGGCTTACAGACTACTAATTGTGTATATTTCTACAGCAAGTAGGCTAAACCCTAGGTTGTTTCACACTCATAGCTTGGCTGAGAATTGTGATATCATAAAAGGAGGTGGGATAGATTTTAAGCCTTCATCTTACAAAGTGACCTAAGTATCTCAATGTCCATTGCCTCTCTAAGATGGCAATGGGAATCTAGGATACTCAGCACCTGATAGGATTGGACACGATGGCCACAATTCTTCAAAGAAATCTACCACGTCATAAGAATCTGCCTGCCTTGACAAGTCCCATTAACTTCACTCGGACTCTGCACAGGAATAAGCCCTAAGTAAAGAAAGGGGGAAAGCTTCATGCTAATGAGTAAGATAAACAATATGAAATTTCTGATTAAGGTTTTAAAATTTATGCTAACAGCATGAGCAAGTGAAGTAGCAGAGGGGCTGGGCACAGTTATAGTTTTTGAACACCCTACACTACTACCAGGGCCGTTCCCAGGGGGGGTGCGGGGCCCGGGGTGGAAGTGACAAATCTGTCACTTCGTCACTTCCTGGACCGATCGCACTGGCCCGCCGGGCCCCCCAAAGTGCAGGGCCTGGAGTGGTCGCCCCAATTCGCTGTACCCAAGGGACAGCTCTGACTACTATTCAAGTTGAGTACTGCTGTCAGTGCTATATTCCCCAGAAAGGACAAGGCAGAGAGCCTGCATTCTCCACAACAAATAGAGAAGCGAGGTATGTGTGTGGAGGGAATAAACACTACACTGTCTTCAGGGGTGCACAGAAACTATGCTCCTGAAGGTCTGCAGACCTGAGGCACAATGCCTCCTGGTGCTCCCATGGTGGTATGTGTCCATTACGCCCCCTACTGCGGCTTAAGGCACAGTCAAATACAGAGGAATACAGAGAGAACAGAGAGTGCATTAAGTTACCGCAAGGATAACATAGCCAAGCCATTTGATGCAACCAGTGAAGTGAAAGATGGGGAGGTGTTTCTCCCTCTTTCTCCCCCACCGCCGTAGCAATGGAAATATGAGCTGGGCTTTGGACAGTGGCAGCACAGATTAGACTTTGGCTGACTTTGCAATGTCCATGCAGACTGGATTGACTAGTGAAGCACAGAGACTTAATAGGATATACTTTTCAATTACTTTTTCCAAAAATCAAGATTTATTAGGGTCGTGTAAAGCTACATCTTGCAGTCCAGATGCAGGGAAATCTTCCCACTGACTTTGGGGGAGGGGGAGCGTGGTTGTATGCAGGGCTGGCTCTAGGTTTTTTGCCGCTCCAAGCAAAAAACAAAAACAAAAATAAAAACCTACGGGAGCGCAATTGCCGAAGTGTCCGGAATGTCTGAAATTGTGCTGTCCCAAGCATGTGCTTGGTTTGCTGGTCCTAGAGCCGGCCCTGGTTGTATGAATGAATATGGACTATAGTATCTGGCCCACAATTACCGCTTTTCATGTTTCAAAGTTATCATAACAGTGCTGATGTGTAAGTGTAGAGCTGCATGAAACTACAAATTCTCACTGCCTATGTAAGTGTGTATTCTGATGAGCACTTTATAGGTTTCATCCAGGGGAAAGTCTCTCTGGGCTTGTCTAATATAGAGACTTAGTGTGTGGCAAGCTGGGGTGTTAGTTTATAGCACTCTAGCGTGTTGCACATTGTTGATGTATCGAGCCCGCTACTGTGAGCTAAAAGTTCTGTAGTGCACTTTGACCTACTGCTGTTTGACACACATGAGCACATCTATTGGGGCAAAACTGGAGGAAGGGAGAGAAATACAATTGTGAGAGCTGAATTTCATTCTCTTTTTTGCAGTAAAAAAAACTTTTACAAGCAGAAAGCTGCTATTTTGCTACTCTCAGCAAAATTGAGACATTTTTCATTGTGAAAATGTCGTATTTTCACCTAGGGCAAATTCATGGACATTTGCAACAAGGAGGAAAATTTTCATGTCCATGAATTTGCCCTAGCTGGAAATGTGACATTTTCACAGAGGAGTGTACCATTTTCTCTCAGCAAAAGAGATTTGTGACAAAACAAGAGTTCTCCCGCTGTAGGCCTTTCATTTTATTTTTAAAAAGTACCACGGAAAGTCTAATACCGTATATACTCGTTCATAGGCCGAATATTTTTGGTAAAAAAGTGACGCATCAAAGAGCGGGGGTCGGCTTATGAACGGGTCTACACCAAAATTTGATGATTTTAAACTCTATGGAATCATTGAATTGAATATCTAATACAAGGATCGGCAACCTTTGGCATGCGGCCCGCCAGGGTAAGCACCCTGGCGGGCCGGGCCAGGTTATTTACCTGCCGCGTCCACGGGTTCGGCCGATCGCAGCTCCCACTGGCCGTGGTTCGCCGCTCCAGGCCAATGGGGGCAGCAGGAAGCGGCGGACAGCACATCCCTCGGCCTGCACCACTTCCCGCCGCCGCCATTGGACTGGAGCAGCGAACCGCGGCCAGTGGGAGCAGTGATCGGCCGAACCTGTGGACACGGCAGGTAAACAAACCGGCCCGCCCCGCCAGGGGGCTTACCCTGATGGGCCGCGTGCCAAAGATTACCGAACCCTGATCTAATACAGTGTAGTTTTGTTTACCTGGAGTGTCTGCAGGCATGGAGCCCCTCAGCTCCCTGTGGCCCTGGTTCACCATTCCCAGCCAATGGGAGCTGTGGGAAGCGGCGCGCCACTTGCAGATGCTCCAAATAAACAAAACGTCCTGACCCGCCAGCAGCTTACCCTGACGGGCCGGGAGCCAAAGTTTTCCAACCCCTGAAATATAGGGTTGGTTTATGAAAGGATCATACAGTTTTTGCTATTTTTACCTATCCATTTTGGGGGGTCGGCTTATAAAAGAAAGGGCTAATGAACGAGTATATACGGTATATTCATAAAAACCTGTTTCTTTCTGACTTTGCCAACAATTTGAAGCTTCGTTATTCCTTGTTATTAGTATTTATTATTTTTTATTGCACAACACCTAGGGGCTCCAGTCATAGACCACAATGACATTATGTTAGGCACTGTACAAATACAGAATAAAGATGGACTTTGCCCCAAACAGCTTACATGCCAAGTGTAATACAAGAGACATCAATTCGATACACACAGGAGAGTACAAAGAAACAATGAGACAAGATTGGTCAGCATGATGGGCAATTGTCACAGCAGCTTAAGTTACCTGTGGGCATCATGGCAATTTGTATTTATTTCTATTACAGTAATGCCAAAGGAGTCGTTACCTCATTATGCTTGTGTAACCTACCACAGTACAGACATATAGTATTCTATATTTTCCAAAAGTAACTAGTGATTGAGTGCCTTCCATATCCTTTAAGGCACTTCTTTTTCAGAAAGTGTCAAGCACTTAGCCTCTGAAAAAATCAGGCCTTCTAAAGATGTTTCAAGGTGGGCGCCCAAAGTCACTAGTTGCTTTTGAAAATTTAGACCATAGCGAAAGGCCATCCCTGCTGCAGACTCCTTACAGTCTAATTCACAATAAGACGTAACCAGTGCTTGTAACAAAGCAATGGATGGCATACAGAGAAAGGATGAGTGTACCATCAATCAGAAACATGTGGTTACACAGACTAGTTGTGAGCACAGATAGTGATATTTGGATACAACTTTTAATACTTTAAAAATATAAATTAAGCTTTAAAAGAGTTTCTATGTACCCCATGCTGCCTCAGCAAGGTCTAGAGCAGGGGTTCCCGAACTTTTTCATCTGAGACCCACCTATGCAACTGCAATAGCCACTGAGGCCCACTATTAACACTTTTTGAGGAAAATTATTAATTTTAATTACATACATCTAAACTATAAATGTATGTAATTAACACTGTAAATAAACAATGTACTTGTTTCCTTTTCATTTTAATTTAAACAATTGTCACAATAGAATTCCCTAGCACTATGCACTCAAAGAAATGCTTCAAGATCTTTTAAATGAAAGTTTTAGTAAACCTATGCTTTTAAAAAAAAATGTTGAGAGCAAAATGTGGTATTCAAACGGGGGAAAAACACTATTTTGTATAACTGAACAATAAGCAACACAACAGTGTTAACAACATTGTTTAAAAAACACATTGTGTTATTTGATTTTAAAACAAAATAGTTGTCCAACTTTGAACACTATCTTGTTTCAATTTATTTTTAGTGTAAAATCTAAAATTCTGTGCTGTGTAAGTAAAGACCCAACCCTATTCTCTGCTAATTAGAAAAGAATCAAATATTGTAAATAAAAATATAAAATAACTTACAGACCAGGAGTCTTCTTAATGGGATGGATGTGCCTGCTTCTCCTTGCACAGTTTTTCCAGCTGGGGATATAAGTTAGTGAGGCTCAACCTGATCTCATCTTCAAGTTTCAGTCTTTCAGGCAGTTCAGGGTGCAGGGAGAGGGATAGCTAGGGGCTGTGTGCAGGCAGGGTATATAGCTCAGAATGCAGGCAGGGGGTAGCTAGGTGCAGGCAGGGGGCGTATCTCAGGATAAAGGCAGGTGGGTAGCTAGGGGCTGGGTGCTGAGAGGGGGGAGCTCAGGGTTCAGGGAGGGGCTGTGTCCAAGGGGTGCTGCTGCTGCTGCAGGGCCCAGCTGTACACTCAGTCCCTAGTTGACACAGTGGGGGCTGCTCTGCTCCTCGTGGCTGTGTGCGCAACTGGCCACGCCGTGCTGTCCTACACGGTCACTGTGGCCACTGGCAATCAGTGGTTCACGGGCACCAAAGATTACATCTACCTGAGTCTGGGAGGTGGGGTGGCAGTTACCCAGCCCTTGTGGGGGAACTAACCTGGATGCACAGAGTGCCTGGCATCGCTGCTCTTCCCCCTGAAACTCCACCATAATGGCGGACCACCTGGGACTGTGTCATGGCCCACCTTTGGGCCCTGGCCCCACAGTTTGGGAACCCTGGGCTGGAGCATCTGGAGGATGTGAACACAGAACAGAAGTAGGGCACTTGGAACATTGCTCTATGGAATATCCTACCACACAGCGCTAGAAGAAACATGGACCAGCCAAATTGGTTACACAGCCACCGTTAGGAGTGCTATTCACATGGCAATAAAACCTCAGACCTATTACATGCCAGTTCTGTTTCTGGAAGACTACCAGGCCTAGTTGACGGTGAGTTCTTCCTGAAGTGCTGCCACTGGTGGTCTGGCACCAGTGCAGCTCCATTGATGATGGAAACAGAGGAAGCACCAATGTAGGTCAGCAGCAGATTTTCAGAGAGAAGATCCTGTCCCTGTGTAGGCCTAAAGCCAGCTAAGAAGGAGTATACGTGCAATGTAAAAAGCCATGCTATAGATGCTGTCATTTATCCTCCATGTATTCACGTAAAAACCAAGATGACCATGTGGCATCCAAGGACTTCCTCACTGAAAATGTCGAAACCTACAATTCCCTGCATTTTAGCACATTAAAATATTTCTTCTGAAGTACTGTACACAAAAGCTATATGTCCCTCCTCACAGGACGAGTATCTTCACTTTTCCTCTGACGAGGAGCCCTAGGGAGTTCCACCTACTGCCGCTGCAGACAATCCTCAGACTATACACTAGCAGGGCGGGGTCAGGGGGGAATCTGAAGAGGATTAACCTAAAGAAACACCATTGGTTTGTGGGCAGACGTCTACAGGAGAACAATCTGCAGGACAGAATTTTACTATGAATCACTGATCAATTTGTTAGGAATTGTGGAAACAGTGCCAGTCTGCATGAGTCCATTATGCTGTGTTGCCAGTGTTCTCCCCCCCCCCCCCCCAAATGCACCCTCAAGTGTCTGACAAGCCACAGGTAACCGAGTGTTTATGTTTGCAAAGGGGGGAGTTAGGCACTGGAAATTTGTTTTCCTATTACCAAAGCCTCGTTAATTAGTAATGGCACCTCCTTCCTTTGTAAGACTCTTTAAACCTGTCATTTGGGGACATTTCATCCATTCTAAAGTTCTCTCTTCACAAGTATTGTCAAGAGTCCCACAGATAATCATGACCGTTACCACAGAAGAGGAGTCCGCTCCAGACACTGGGAAGTCATCATTAACTGCTCCATAGTTTGGTGGCAGAATCCCAGGAGCCTCCAGAAACTCCTTCAGTGATCAATGTGAACACTTATTTTCCCAACATTGTTACACAGAAAGTGTCGTCGTTTGCTTCACAGGCTCTGCGTTAGCACCCAGAGTTTGTGGTTATTTCCTTGAATAAGCACCTGTTTCAGTAGGTTCCAATGTTCTATTTTAAACTCCCTTTCAGACAGGCTAATTCACTTTAGAAAGCCAAAAATCAGATTAGATCATTATCAGGACAGTATAAAATGTCTTAGCAATTCATCTTCATGGCAGAGTTTGGATTAAGTCCAAACACTGGCAAATTCTGTAAATTTACTTTAAGTGCCCAGTGGGTTTTTTCTTTGGAAAGAGCTACAGTATATGAAAGAATTCATGAACAGTCAAGTCCATTTACTACAAAGGTTTAAGATTATTTTAGCACTGTTTTGTGGAAACTTAGGTACAAAGCAACAGCCAGAAACCACTATGCTATGTTTAATAGGAAAACAAGTGTACTAGATTGAAAGCTGTAGGAAATTTTTTTTTTGATTATAATAAATTGTAAACAGATTAAGACAAGAAGGAATCATTATGATCTGGTTTGACCTTCTGCATAATACCGGCCAACACAATAAGAGAAATAACTTTTTTTTTTGTTGTTCAGCAGCAAAACAAAAAGCCCCAAAAAATCAAATTTATTTTGGATCAATCCAAGATAAAAACTTCATTTTGATGAAGGAGATTCCTAAAGGAAATATTTCCAAAAACAAAACACTTCAACTTTTTTGAAGTGCCAAAATGAACTGTTTATACATTTTTAAAATGTTCTCTTCCCCTCCCCGCAACCCTCCAAGACAATGTTTCATTAGACCCAACTCTGCTCTGCGAGCAACTTTGCCCAGCTCTAATGATAACCTCTGTTTTAAGTGACAAGTGTTTATCTTTTGTTACAGAATGGCAGAGCCCTTAGTACCCTCTACTCCCATTGTCTTTGCTTGGGCTCCCAGGACCTCTTGGAAGCACTCAGCACCTTACAGGTTCAGGTTTTAATTTAAATTTTTTAATATTGGAGATATCCTATCTTCTAGAACTCAAAGGGACCTTGAAAGGTCATCAAGTCCAGCCCCCCACCTTCACTAGCAGGACCAAGTACTGATTTTTGCCCCAGATCCCTAAATGGTCCCCTCAAAGACTGAACTCACAACCCTGGGTTTAGCAGGCCAATGCTCAAACCACTGAGCTATCCCTCCCCCATTGTACAATACAATACAATACAATAATCTATAAGGGACTTACCATGCATATTGACTTAAAGTTGAAGCAGCCACAGACCAGAAGAGAAAGTTTTCACTGACAAGCATAAAACTATCTGTGAGGTGTTATGGTCTTAATTAAAGCTCGCAGGGTTTTTAGTAGCTATTGCCCTACATGAGAATTAAAATGTCTCAATTTCTCTTAAAGCTCTGGGTAGATTAACTGTTTACAGCGGCCTTTCGAGTCTGGGGTGATGATTATTTGTTTTGAAGGAGGAGTGGAAGCTTTTACAACAGTAAGATCTCTACGGAATTCAAAGAAGGGTTATTTTTGTTTCTTAGAATGCCATATTATGAATATACCTCAGGACTCCAAGTACAAATGGAGCTTTCCAACTTGCCATCATTGATGCAAGAGTTATTTAGCCTTCAAACCCAGAATTCATTCCACTACCCAAGGAATACAGTTGTCATCCAGAAAGACACAGTTTCCTGTTATCTTGGGTCTCAAATGTTGTGTTCATGAAGAGGAGGAACCCACAGCAGTAGCTAAATATAGATATAATATATGTAGCCTCGTTTAAAAAATGACTTGATAATTCTGTGCTAAACTATCATGTCTCGAAGGAGTGAGCTGTTTTCAGATCAATAGGATGAAAGTTACCCTTCATGATTCTATGAGTGTGGGCGACTCCTAGGAACACACGAAGAATGAATACAGTGACCACAAACACAGTTACATGTTAAAAAAAAAAATCTTGTTTATATTATGTTACACTTGCATACATACCCATCTACACAGCTTGAGAGAACCAAAGCAATAAGCTATGCTGTATTCATACATACCCAAAGATATTATAGAGTGTGGTGGATCTCTCAACAAGTGGCCATTGATAGAGGGGAAGACCTGAGCAGGAACCACCCAATGAGGTCTCCCCTTGGGGTCTTCCCACTTCAGCCCAGCTAGGGAACCTCTTGTGACCATGCCTAACACCTTACACATATGCATAAGGGTTCCAACCCTCCTTTCCTTATCTATACTTTCACACCCCATAAATTTTGGGGTGCCCCGCTTTTCATAGATTGTTCTTACTTCCCCTTTTTCTCATTAGCATCTCATTAACATTCACGTCAACCTGTTTCCAGGGTAAACTGCAGTCAGAACAGACCTTTCTGTGATGTTACAATCAGGTGTCTTGCAGTCTGCACAGGTATACTGTGAAATATTTTCTGTAGCATCACCTATTGGCACATCCTTTACAGTAATCTTGTGGTTTTATTGGCACAGGGTAAGTCTTAGGTCACCCACTCATGTCAAGTCTCCTTAAGCCTGAGGCCTAGTGTGGCTAAGCTGAAATCTTAGAGTTTAGCCTGTTGGCCTTGCATTCCAGCCTTGCTTTACTAATAAACCTAATACACACTCCTCATTCCTAAATACTTATCATATATTCCTATAGCCCTATCTTACTTGTATCTATTCATATGACAACATATGAGTTCATCATAACACACTTCAATGATATAAAATGAAATAATTGGCTAGGTGTGCTACCGCACTAGCTTCTCTGTACAACTCTGTCTAAGTTTCAGTCCTGTCTTATGATCTTCCTTTTGTTTCGAGCCTATTGCAGCACTGGGGGTTCCACATGTGACAGAGGATATAGTGTGCACTGTAAAAACTGATGTGCAAGATGGAGAGAAGGCAGATGGACTTTCAGATGCGAGGTTGAGTATAGAGTTGAGTTATTCCTCCCTCCCCTCTTCCCCCCAAACAGAGCACTTTTGACACGGAAATTCAAAAATACCCCAGAATTCTATCTGATACAGAGTACATCACACTTTCTTAATACCAATAGCCCAGACCTTCCAATATGCTATCGGGCCTTCTGCACAAGTTTGTTAGTGCTCATTGGCTGAACATCAGTGACTGATTGCATTTCTAATAATGACCATGTATTCTCCCAGTGGGACGTTGAACCTAGGCTTGCCCAGTGCCCAGGAGGTACTGTTACACCCACAGGATGAAAGTAAGACTACATTTATTTACTTCACTTCTGATATAAGTTTCCCCATTTTTAGAATTGGGCCAAATAGATTTGAAAAGGAATATAACTTGTTTTCACGACTATGGACATACAGAAGCATCAGCTTTCAAGTTACTGCCTAACGCAACAGCAGGGATGAGATTATGGACAATATAGAAAAATCCCAGCATCTGTCACCAGTATGTCTAGGTCTGCTTCAGCAGCACTTTCCTCCCATCTGATTGTCAATGACATTGAAAGGGGGCAGGAATTAGAGATGCTATTGAAAGACTACTTCTTTCTCCCTTAAAATATTTTTATTAACTTGAAGATCTTCAGCTACAAAAGATATCCAAAGCATTTTATATACCTTTGTGATGGGTTGAGTCACAGAGACCCACCTTGGGACTGCCACCTGATGTGCTGAGACTACTTCTGAGCCTATTTTCCCTGGAAGCTTGGGACTTCAGTACCCTGTCTTGTTGAGCCAGGCATGCTTACCTGCTACAAACACAGACCCAGGTCTGAACCACATCCTCCAAAAGCTGCAGACTTAACTGAAAACGGCTTAGAAAGTGTTCCTGTCTCTAGCACTCAGATACCCAACTCCCAATGGGATCCAAACCCCAAATAAATCCGTTTTACTCTGTATAAAGTTTATACAGGCTAAACTCAAATTGTTCGCCCTCTATAACACTGATAGAGAGATATGCACAGCTGTTCGCTCTCCCAGGTATTAATACTTGCTCTAGGTTAATTAATAAGCAAAAAGTGATTTTATTAAATATAAAAAGTAGGATTTAAGTGGCTCCAAGTAATAACAGACAGAACAAAGTGAATTACCAAGCAAAATAAAACAAAAGCACGCAAGTCTAAGCCTAATATAGTAAGAAACTGATTACAAATGAAACCTCACCTTCAGAGATGTTCCAATAAACTTCTATCACAGACTAGACTCCTTTCTAGTCTGGGCCCAATCCTTTCCCCGGTACAGTCCTTGTTCCAGCTCAGGTGGTAGCTAAGGGATTTCTCATGACTGCAGCCCCCTTTGTTCTGTTCCACCCCTTTATATATATTTTGCACAAGGCAGGAATCCTGTGTCCCTCTCTGGGTTCCCACCCCTCCTTCTAAATGGAAAAGCACCAGTTAAAGATGAATTTATGTCACTGTAAGACTTCATTACTCACTTGCCAGCACACACGTATATAGGAAGACTTACAAGTAAACAGAGCCATTTACAACCAATTGTCCTAGTTGATGGGAGCCATCAACATTCCAAGCCACCATTAATGGCACATACTTTGCATAATTACAATAGGACCTCAGAGTTATATTTCATATTTCTAGTTTCAGATACAAGAATGATACATTCATACAAATTGGATGACCACACTCAGTCAATTATAAGCTTTGTAATGATACCTTACAAGAGACCTTTTGCACGAAGCATATTCCAGTTACATCATATTCACACTCATTAGCATATTTTCATAAAATATCGTATAGAGTGCAACGTCACAACCTTTAACTAGCTGGCCACAAATATAAAACCTAGCCAGTTCCTTCCTTTGGCCATTATGCCTTAATCATTTCACATAGCCTGGCTCCCTCCCACCTACCCGCCTACTCCAGTAGCTAAGAACTCTTGAAGAGAAATTATGTCGACAGTGTTTATAGAAAGTGATCATTCCTTCCTCCCCTTACATTAAACACCATTTCTTGCACAGAATTTATTTCTATATTCAGAGCCAGATCATCAGCTTATATAAAGGAACATAGTATGTGGGCTTTCATAGGTGTAGAAGGACAGAGTCTCAGCTAGTATAAATGGACCTATGCCAGTTTTTGCCAGCTGAGGATCTGACACTGTATGACTGTCAAACCTCATTCAGATATAATGGCACCTTCACAGCCACGTCTATATTGGACAATTATGCCTTTTTTCCTGCTGTGGTGTGCTGCTTGTATAGCTGATCTTATATTTTATGGTATGTTTAACATTCAGATGGGTTTTTAATAACATTTAATGTGTATATGAAAAACATAAGAGCAATGTAACTGCTAAGAACAGTAGTTTATCATTTTTAGCTGCACCAAGAGCCAATCTGGCAATTTGCCAAGATCTTGAAGGCAGCAGTAAATTTGCATATAAATTACTTAGGATTTTAATCAGATATTAATAAACACAGGTTTATATAATTTATATAGATCACTCCAAGTGTAACAGTGCTTTACAAAGCCCATCTGCCAGTATCATTTGCTCTGAGGGCTGCAGGGAAGAAGTACTGCTTGGGAGATCCGCACTGCTTCTCCAGACTCAACTTCTGGAGGTGCAGCTTTGGTGTTTGAAGGTGGCCACACACACTAGAATGCAGCTTTGAGTCCACTAAAGGACTCAGAATGTATAAATTCATCGTTTAATTTTTCCTTTTAAAATCAACTGTGCAGAACCAGTTGACCACAACTCACACCCCCAATGATTTACATGTGGATCCTAGATTATGCAGGTTAGGTTCAGAACACATCTTAATACACTGCATTCCAGGGTAACTGTGGAAAAGCAGCACCTGATAAAGATGGCTGAAAAGTGCAGAAGGATCTGTGCACTTCCAAAAATGTTGCATCATTCAAGTAATTGATAACACACTATATGTGGTCCAAAATTTAGGGAGATTTATACTTCCAAGTATTAGTCTTGAAACGTTATTTGGTTGTATTGGTAGATTTGTCCTATTGACTCCTCTCTAAAAGCTCTAGTTTTTAAATAATCTCGACATTGTGATATTCCCAACAAGCCAGACTGCCTAAACAGGTCAGCGTCTGCACTTTGCTTTCTCTCCAGAGGTAATGCCCAGTGTATTTGCTAGCAGTTACACATTACCACACAGCTCTTTGTAAGCAAGCACATTTATTTTTAAGGTGACAGCATCACAGAGAAAACACATTAAAAACAATTAAAGAACCAACATGCATGCTAAAAAGCTTGCCAGAAATCACCCTGTCTCCAACCTCAGGCTCTGGTAAGTGCCAGCCCATTAAAACCCACACTGGGTTTTCCTCCATGGTTAAAGTTAATAACTTTCTCAGATTCAGTATACAAGCTTTTTCTATATACAGCTCGGAGCTTTGATTTTGGCTTCAGGAACAGGTAATCATCAGACAACGACCCACTCTTCAGGACATAGCTTCAAAAGACTGATTTATTTTTTATTTTTGCATAACCAGAGGTGGGGAATTTGCATTAACCTCTCTAGGTATTTCCCTGGAAATTCACTTCACACTTATTGTCCCAAAAAGTCCATTCTTCACTGGCACAATTTCAATATAATCCCTTGAACTCCCAGACCTCATATCACATCTCCCCCAAGGATTGCATATAATCCCAGACCACAATAATACATAAACTTTGCATTTAATACAATAAGGTTTTCCAAGGATATCGCACGGAATTGTCATCTTTCACAGATAAGTCTAAGCTTTTTATATAGCTCCTGTCACCACAGGTAACTACACTGCAGAAACTGAGCAGAACAAACACCCAGAACACAATGCTGTTTTTCTCTTTCCATTCCTATGGGGCAGCAAGCCTATTTTAAAGATATCGTCTACCTCTATTTTGGAAGTATCTATTGTGGATGAATAGATGCTATCCAATGTATCTCCCCAGTTAAAGCAGAGTAAGAGAAGAGATGTGTTATCTGCCAACCCCTATCTAGCTATGTAGATAGAAACAAAGACATTGAAATGGGAGTTAGCATTTTAATAAGTAAAGTTTTGCCTTCTTCACTCCCCAATTAAGTGCTCCAGCATGCAGATTTGTGAGGCCTAGACCTTCATAAGGAAGGACACTGATCAAATAGGAAAGAGTTGGGATGTATGGCCATGGTGAAGACACAGGAATTATTAAAATAATTATTTTGAATCAGCCCAGGCCTCTTAATTTAATTTTCCAAAGTGGATAGGTGAGATCAGGCATAGCAAAACTAGTTTTGCTTTTTTGTTAGACATTTGCAAACAGAAATTCAATAGCTTAATAGTTTAACCCAGCTGATGTATTCAGCTCCAGTGACTAAACATACGTTAAAGAGTTGTCACAGCTGACTTAGCTGGATGTTAGATTTATTCTACCCACAGATTCTCTCTAATGCTATTTTGTCATTAGGGACACGTGGTCTTTCCACTCTTCAGGGCCAAGCCAAACACAAAGCCCCACATTCTCCTCTCTCAGGGTTAAGCAGAAGGCTCTTCTCTCAAACTCTCTTTCCTCAGAGTTTAAGGAAAAACTCACAATTATTTCAGAAGGAACCCTTCACCAGGCATGCTCCATCAACATAGCTACTTGGATCTCAGCCAGTCCTAGCACCTACCTGCCATCCCCTCTTCATTTTATGTGCACCAGGATGTTTTCCTGGAAGGCAAATAGGTTCCAGCTGCTTCTGGGCCTTGTCCATTAACTCTTGCTTCCTTGCACTGAGTCCTAGCCTGAAAATCTGGGCCTTGATCCACAAAGGCACTTAGGCTCCACTGTGATCCACAAAACTCCCAATGAACCCTTTAGGTGCCTAAACACACGCAAAGCCTAAGCTTTCAGGGTGAAAGTTCCCTCAGCACCTAAGTTTCTGCCTCTGAGCATGTGCACTCTTGACTCAGTCTAGGCTTCCGGATGCCTATCTCCCGCTTAAGCCCCAGAGCGATCCACAAACTGGGGGAAGATAGGTGTTCATCCACCTAACTCACACGGGAGGCCTGATATAGTAGCAGAGGGGTAGCCGTGTTAGTCTGAATCTGTAAAAAGCAACAGAGGGTCCTGTGGCACCTTTAAGACTAACAGAAGTATTGGGAGCATAAGCTTTCGTGGGTAAGAACCTCACTTCTTCAGATGCAAGGCATCTTGCATCTGAAGAAGTGAGGTTCTTACCCACGAAAGCTTATGCTCCCAATACTTCTGTTAGTCTTAAAGGTGCCACAGGACCCTCTGATATAGTAGGTGTGCTCAGAGGCTGCCTACAGGATTGGGTCCCACTCAAAGTCTGGCCAGCACAAGATTTAAACCTTCAATAACTCAGCCAGAGGTTAGGGATCTATTACAGGGGTGGGCGGGTGAGGTTCTGTGGCCTGCAATGTGCAGGAGGTCAGACTAGATGATCTTTGATGGTCCCTTCTGACCTTAGAGTCTGAGTCTAAGAGGAGGTAGTAGTGGCTACCTTATAACTTTTAACCCAGTGGTTCTCTCATTCACATGGCATGTGGGAGATCCAGATTCAATTCCCCCTCCTCACCTGGTGGGAAGAAAGGATCTAAACAGGGGGCTCCCACTTCTCAGGAGAGTGCTCTAACCACTGGGCTTTTGTAGCTCACATTCTAAGGTGCCTGTCTCTCCCATGCATTGTACAAGGAGCCTAGGCACGTAATGCAGCTTTGTGGGATTGCAGTGTTGCTCCTGTGATTATTCTAGGCGCTTGACAGTTGGGTGTTGCAATGCTCAGCATTGCAGTGCCTAAGTCTTTGTGGATCCAGGCCCTGGTGCTTTCTGACTCATGGGCCAGATGGATAATGTGCCCTGTGAGTCACTTTGCCACAGGAGGAGGGAAATGCCTGTTCCCCTTTCCAGCACTTCACTTAAGCAAATACCATATGCACACCGGTTAAACCGTTTCCCCTATCCTGATTTTTGCAGTTAACTAGTGGGCCAAGTTTCCCACTGCAAGAAGGTAACATAGGGGTAACATAGATAAGAACACTGTTGATATTCTCATACAGTCACAACCCACTGGAAATAGGAATGACAACAAGCCAACAGCCTCCTCATAGTCAATTGCTTGGAAAAATTTCAACCCTGAAACGTCTGTACAAAGTAGGACACACACACACGCACGCACACACCTCTTCAGGGCTCAGTCTGTCTTTGAGGCACATCATGTAATAGTTTACAATTACAACCATCAATGGCAAAGAGAACCACGCCACAATAGCTCTGTAGTCAATTATAAATCATATAATAAATAAGTGGGATTGCAATTCACCAACTAGAAACTGGGCTGTGTACTTTGTTTGCCTGATTCTAAAAAAAGAGTTGGAAATTGAGGCTACAATATATACTGCATCTGTAATTTCTGTCCTCTCGAGCAGACTGTCTAGACAGCGAATGGGTTAGAACAAGGTAAGTTTGAGGATGCAAATTTAAAATATAACCATAGCAACAACAACAAAAAACAAGAAAAACAAACAAATTATGTCTATGCAAATTCCTGAGCTGTTAGAGGTGAGAACCCTTGTTAGCAATGAAATCTAATGGACTAAAGATAGAGTGACCAGACAGCAAATGTGAAAAATTGGGACAGGGGATGGGGGGTAATAGGAGCTTATGTAAGAAAAAGACCAAAAATCTTGACTGTCCCTATAAAATCGGGACATCTGATCACCCTAACTAAAGATACAAATTATATTGTAACTCAAGTGACATCTGCCTTGTTTAATGGTCTGAGAGCAGGCTTGAAAGAAAAACCCTTCATGTGGTGATTTCTTCCTATGTTTATTTATATTGTTCTCAGCTTCCCAGCACAATAGACAACACCAGGTTTTATGTAATTGGGCAAGGAATAATCTGATTGACCAGTGAGGCTTCTGAACTAAATGATAACCATATTGTATCTGCAATATCCAGATATTTCTCGGATTTCAATATCATTGTTCTATAGGAGTAACATAATCTTTTCACGTCTAGGCCACTGTTGCAAAATCCAGTCATGGCTAGGGTGACCGAACGTTATAACCATCTGCTGGGCTATGTGAAATGAGCTAGTTCAGCCCAGCTGCAGTGGGCAGATGTCCACATAAAATAGACACACCATCACTGTTAGCACTATAACTGAGATCCCTCCTAGTAGAAGTCAAAGTGGAGGCGCATTGGAAGGACAGTGTAGTTAAAGTTGCATTCCTGATTTTTGAGCTCTATCTACCCTACAGACAGAGCACTTCAGTATGAATTTAAAGTTAAATAAAGAAGAGCATGCCAGATTGTGTGATGGTGTCTTACATCTGGCTAAGGTGCTAGACTACATCTTGTTTAACTCTTAGAATCCTGGCATTTCCCAGACTACCAGCCAAATAAATGCATGGGATGAATGTGTCTAGTCTCTACATATGGTTAGACAACTCTTTACCATTCCTCCACTCTGCTTTTCTTTTAAAAGGCATTTCTATTGTTAGTTCTAGCAGCAACCTCCTTGAGAGTCATGGCATGACGTCAAAATAGGATACAGGGTCTATCTACCAAGCAGAGACATCAGTTTCAGATCACTCTAAATATGAAGAAAGGTGCTTTACCTATTGATTTGTACATTGGCCAGTCTTGTGTCTAACTGCCCCATAGCTTACTTATAGTGATGAACTATTCCTTGTAGTACTGCCTGCCAGTTTCAGCATCAGAACTACCCTCCTCCTCTCACATGATACTTCAAGAAGTGAAATATCTTGGGAGATATTTTGAGAAATCAGGTTTTAGCATGGTAGGATAGTGAGTAAAGGAATAAGGATATAGCCTTCCTATATCCGTAGTTGCTGTTTTCTCATGTCTAGCCCAAACATAGTACCCAAAGGTTACGTTTATTATTTCTATAGTGTCATTGCTGTGCATGGCGCTTGGCAGAGAATAATGATCCTTGTTCTGACAAGCTTACAATATAAACCTCCCAATCCTGCATTCAGATTGCAAGACTGGGGCCTGAGTGACATCTAATAAGTGACAACCTGAGAATATTGTTCTAGTTTGCAGTGAACCGGCTATTGTAACTGCACACACACATATCTTGTTAAACTTTCAAAACAGATACAAATTGGGAAAAAAACATTTGTAGACTATACTGCTGTTACGTAAAGATGCCTCATTTTAAATTAAAGAAATTTAAGAAAGACAATATATAAAATCTCCACAGGGAGAAAGCACAGTGTGTCTTGTTCCATAAATTCCTTGAGTTCGAATCCCTCATAGCCATGTCCCCTAGCAGATACGCAGAAAGACTTTTATATTGAAAATTTAGTTCACAAAAAAACATTCAATAACCCAAAACAGCAAATGGTAGAGTTGGGAGTCGGACCTGTCCAGTAAAGCTACATCCTACAGTGATGTAAATTATTAAAAATAAAATCAAGATTACATAGCCATATTTTCCATAGTTCATCATACTGCCATTTCCCCTAAATTAATTTTTCAGCTGCACAGGACAACATTTTATGAATGAAGTAGCCTACTGGGGATTTTTATGACTGTATGTGTCCCACAGGGGCTGGGAAGTGTTTGCATCACTGTCAGAGTCCTGAAAATCCCTCATTATTTCCAAATTATGCCTCGCTCCCACAGAAGCCATGTGTGGTGGCCAACATTCCGTCTTGCTGAGGGAAGTGCACATGCTCTTCCGAACCCTCTTAATTGGACTTGGGTTTTTCCAATGAGGCATGAAAAATACTTCCTCTTCCTAGCAACACAATACTCTTGGCGTGACTCTCTGCTACCCTTCTCTTCATGTAATTGGCTGTGTCTGTGCCTACTGAGTAGCAAATGCAACCGTTTTGATTTGGTACAGTTTTATGCTGATTCTCCACCCAATTTGCATAGGTGTAATGGACTATGCAAGGTGTGAGGGACTGGAGAATAAGGCCCAACACTTCTGCAAAACTCTCAGCCCCTGAAAGCGGAGGGGAAAACCATGACCTGAACTGAAACCCAGGTCTTCTAAATGGCATTGTGGATCATTACCCACCAGGCCAGCCCATGTGTTGTGCTTTGAGAACAAGAACATTGTCTTGTGTTCAGCAATCAAATCCTTATGTTATTAAGATCATGCAAGGAGCGCAAACAAACCAGAGCTACTGTTAAGCTGCAATCCCCAATTAATAGACTGAGAAAGAGTATGGGTATGTCTGAATTCCAAAGTAGAAAAGAACCTTTGGACCTCATCAGCTACATCCAACATGTTTATGCAGGCATTTAAGCCTCTCCGTACAACCCACGACTGTATTTTGATGTCACACTTATGTACCAAGGTGGTGAGTTTATACACATCCAAGCAGCAGTCTTCTGAGGTTTTATATAAAAAGATCACTTAGAGCATCTAGTTAATCTTCTGATGAGGCAGGATTGTTGCCTACAGTATATCCTCCAGTGCTTTGTCCAGTCACGTTTTAAGTGATTTATGGGGAAAAAATTAGGACTGAATCAGGTCACCCACAGCAGCTGATTACATCCAATGGTTCTGAATTCCATCCCCTGGAGCTCTAATGTTACATTCTCTGCATTTTTCTTGTAACTATAGCACCTCACTAACCTAGGAGCCAGCTTTTAACTTGGACACAAAAAATATAACAGTCCTAGCTGATTCCTCCATAAAGCTAGCCATATAACTCCTTTTCATTGACCGCCACGCCAAAAGCATTTCATATAGCCAGATGCCTGTTTTTTTTGGGGGGGGGGGGGGGGGGGTTGTTTTTTTTTACCGGTGTGGCCCGAGTCTCTCCCAGCGATCCACCTGCTCCCAGGGTTATGAGCATTTCAAACATGAGCAACACGTCCAAAAGTTTGTAGAAAAACAACTAGTTCTCATTTATAATTAGTACCAAAATGGCTGTCTCTTTTCCATTCTGAGCAAAGACTTACTAGAGCTCATTACCAAGACTACATTTTTAGCAAATATACCATTGTACATTAGTATTAAAACTAAATGGCAAGTGTCAAGATAAAGTCTATTTTAGGTGAAGCATTATACCTTACTTTTTTTATTCCCTTTGTTCACTCACTTGCAAAATTCATTCACTTATTTGCAGGCGAGCTCAGAGTCACGAGGGAGAATTAGAGAGAATTTACTGTCACTGAGGAAAAAAAGCTAAAGCATCTGCAGAGAAAGGAGGGAGAGAGAGAGGTTTCTGTGTTGGTTTAAGATTGTGTAATTGGGACTCTGCATGTATGTCAGACAATTTCTATTCTCTGAGGACTACGCATGTTGTCCAGAACCAACAACGTCATGGAAATGCTAGTCTTTGCCATGTGGTTTCTCAGCCACAGTTATGATAATTAAACCTGAAGACTCATGAGCATGGTGAAAGCAGTCATGGGTTTGCAAAAGAAAGCACAACGTTTACATTTTTTAGCATCTTACATTTGTAGTTAAGGATTCAGTCTGATTACATTTGCTGGTACTAATCTTCCAGTCCCCAACACCTGGGTCTTGCAGGGGTTCTCCTGATATAATGAGGAGTGACATGCAGTACAGAGCACCAGTTCTATCTAATCTGCACTGTCATCACCACTGTCAAAGGGGAACACTACAGGCGATACTTTTAAACTTGAACTACAGTTTAGAGGGATTTAGATGTTGTTTGTTACTATTTTTACGCAGCTCCTTTAACAAAAGAGACTTTGTTGCTGGAACAGAATTGCTGCATTACAGACTGTAAAACAATCCCAACTAATTAGTATTTGGAGCAGGAAAAAAAATCCTGCATGTGTTTTAAAATTAGTCATACAGGATTTATCCCAGTATATATGTAAAGGAAATTGTCATGGTTGATAAACCTAGCCTCTGACCTACCTTTTCTTTGTATCTCCTTTGCAAAGCTCATGTAATTCTCTCTATGCAATTTTCCCCAAATATGTTTTTGCTTTTCATACAAAAATAAAAGTGCTAATGGCAGTGGTTCAGCTCATGAAAAAACTTTACATAACAAAACAAGTGCATGAGCAGGCAATTTTTTTTCTTAAGGAACCAGATTTCAATGTCAAACTTCCACAGGGTTATTATAAACAACTGTGGGAAATTATGAAAAATGCATTCAGTGTCCTTTTACTGTTTGGACAATGAGAAATAGAACAAAAAGAAAATCCTGCATCTCTTATCCAGAACATTGCTCTACATTTTCTTGTATAATGATCTGGGCTAAAGCTATACTTGTATTAGCAAACCATTTAAAGCAAACAGAGCTTTAAAATAGAAGTGCCAAGAAAACTTCTTTCAGCCTAATTTCTAAACGAACGTATTACAGTCAAATGACATACAGACAAAATTGGAACCTGGGGAGAGGGAGGAGGGAAAAATCATTCAATCCAACTAGGCCCAGCCATACTTCCCCCACAAACAAGTTCCCTGGTGGTTCCTGCACTCAGGACTTGCAGATATGGGCTTTCCTGTACTCAGAAAGAATGTTAACCAAACCCACTCCATGCCAACCCTGGAAACAGGTCAGTATGCCCTCCCACACGCTGATGCTTGACAATAATGGGAGGGCCTATCACCAGCACTTCTCCAGAAGACTGGGAAGGAGGGGAAAGAGGCACCCCCTAAGATAATGTAGTTAATGGTCCATAGGCTGCCTGCCCTTGTCCCTCTTCTTGATTCTGAATACTGATCTTATTCCTGCAGCCTATTTTGCTCATGAGGGGCAAGAGTCAGGTCTGCAGAACTTAAAAGGCAAAGAACAACATCTGAATCCCTCTAAACCATAGTTTAGCATCCCACACAGCAGCCAGACCTATATCCCAAATAGGTTCATCTGTTTCTGAGCCAACATCCATGTAACTTCTGCAGCCTGCCCAGCTCTGAAGTCTGGGGAGATTTGCCGATGAACGAGCCGTCCAGATCAAATGTTTCACAAAAGAGTTCTATTGAGTGACTGCTGTGTGAGGTTAGCGTTCCCTTCATGATCTGTGATGAGTCTGAACCACAAACGTCCACATCCTCATAGTGTGGCTTATACCCAACTCCCATTTTAACAAGGAAAATATCTGCCTTTTTAAAGAGACGCTGTCACATTGTTTCATTTTTTGAATAGAAAAAAATTCCTTGTATAAAACTTGGGATAATAGTCCACGTCAGTATTTTCTGTTGCTGTATCTCATCTTGTCTCTCTCTCTCTCTCTACGCTTTTTTTTTTTTAAGAAGATTTTGCATAAAAAAACCAGGATCCAAATTTTGCTCTCCCATATGCCCAGGTAACCCTATTTATTTAAATAATAATCTAGAGTGGGTGTAAGAGCAACATTTGGTTTACAGTATATTTCTTTAAGGAATGTATCTGCTGCTCATTCCCTACCTGAAGCCCCTCTCTCTGTCTGGGATATAGTAGTTAATAGCTGTGAAAGTAACTATACTGTCATAGACAGAACAACATTTCTGCACACTGCAACAGGCTGGACAAGATGGACTACTTTGCCTTTTCTGCCTGTTTTTCCATCAGCCTAAAGTCAAAACTCTCATTGAGTTCTATAGGAAACTCATGGCACTACAGCAGAATGCAGCTCTTGTGGTTCTGTGAATATGCATCATGAGCAAATGAATTCTTAAGTAACAAAGATCCCATTTTTATGCAAATATTCCAAGTGATAAATGAGAGAAGGAAAACAAAGATAGGTACAGAATCCTATTCAATTACATAGAGTGTTTTTCAACGTTTATCAGGAGGCTTGGGCTGTTCTCTGTCACCTTTGTTCATAACGTTCTTAGAAGTCAAAGGGCTCCTTAAAGTTATAGAAGGAAGGACCAGCTCTCACTGGTGGCTGAGCCAAAGGAGTGAGGTCTGGGAGAGGGGATCCCTGAAGGTACCGACCAAATTCCAAAAGACACTTGAGTGGTGAGGAAACTGAGGCAGGGAATGGCATACATGTGTTTCTTGTTTTGCAAGGATCTGTGTATCTCTTGTGCTGTGTAAAGAGCGATTGATTTAGAAATCCGTCTGTCTTAGCTGCTTCAACTATCACAGATCCCTGAATGGTTAAACTATAAACAAGCATACCCACAAGGGTGAAGATCTAGTAAGGGTGCACATAAGCTACTGGGGAGTCTTGGAGGGGCTGAACACTGGTCTTGGACTAGGGCAGCTGGACCATGAGGTCCCAATGCCAAGAAGGGGTACCACACAGGAGTCTCTGCCCAGGGAGTGAGCTTAGAGGCCAAAAGATAGATAGGCACCTACCCAGACCTAAGGGCAGTTTAAAGCACATGGATCCAGTGTGTGGATCCAACCGCAGCAGCCTGGTGAGTGTCCAACCAGAGGAAGCTTGACAAGAGGGGCATAGAAGAGTCCAATCCAGATGGACCCATAAATCCATCTTATTTATTTTTCCATTTAAATTGAGAAAGTGAAATGAGTCCTTCACTTGTCTGACATCTGTGTTATTAGCTAACACTTGCCATGGCAAACAGAAAATCTGAGAGTGGATTTTTAGTCACTTGAAATGAATTTGCTTCTGAAACGAGCCCCCTCCCGCAAGTTGCCTGTAGTCAAATTTCAGTAATAAAACAAACCAGATTACAGAAGCCCAATAAGCTTCATGTGCTGCTGCCTTATTTCTGATTTAGAGAAAAACAAGGTTGACTTTGCAAGTATTAAAATGTTTTCCATGATTCCTTTAACCCTTTTTAAAGTGAAACTTCTGGTGTCCAGAAATAGATAGATTTCAATTCTATGTGGTACATTGGCTTCAGTTGTTACGAGAACTATGTTTTTTGCTGTTTAGATGAATATTTATATTACATTGGCACCCAAAATGTGTTAGGCAAGTACAAGAAGGCACAGTCCCTGTAATACCACCAAGCCCATTGCTGACCAACCAGCACAATGCCCACGATAGTTGTCTTCTCTGAAGGTGAAAGTCTCAAGCCAGCATCTATGATTTATAATTGGTGCTGTTCCACTAATGCTCCAGGGACCAGAGGTTGCATAGTGTAGATAGATTACATAGGCTGCTATTTGTGACAAGAAGGAAGGAAAACTGGTGATGGAAAGACAGAGCAGAGTCCCCTGTGCCTTGGGTCAATGATTCCTGGATACTCCAGAAGCCCCTCTGTGAGGCTGGGACTCTGGGATGGAGAAGAGGAGATTTTGGTGCAGTCATATGTACGTGTGAGGTCGGAAGAAGGAGGGCAGGGTGGGGAAAGGGTATGATTTACATAGGAGAGGAATAAACTTATGAACTGTGAGAACCACATGGCTATTCAGCTTTCTGGGTTATATAGATTTATGCATACAAAAAGCATGAAATATAAGTGCAGTGTATAGGAATTGGAGAATATCCCTCCAAATAGTTTGTGAGCCTTCTAGTGGTGATCACCGTGTTCTGAGAAGCTGCCAGAAACTAGCCAGAGTCTCTGTATGTATGTAGCTAAGCCAATTCAGGGCCATCATCACAATTTGAGTTCTGAGAGGGGAGTAAAGCAAAGATGTATTTCTCAGCTCTGCACTGCGGGCTTGGATTACATCTCTGGGTGAGACAAAAACAGCAGAAGACCATCTAACCCCCTGCCACATCCCACACCCCAACCCCCTGCCCTGAGCCCCCTGCCACATCCTGCACCCCAACCCCCTGCCCTGAGCCCCCTACCACATCCCACACCCCAACCCTCTGCCCTGAGCCCCCTGCCACATCCTGCACCCCTCCTGCACCCCAACCCCCTGCCCTGAGCCCCCTGCCACATCCTGCACCCCTCCTGCACCCCAACTCCCTGCCCTGAGCCCCCTGCCACATCTCGCACCCCTCCTGCACCCCAACCCCCTGCCCTGAGCCCCCTGCCCCATCTGTACCCCTCCTGCACCCCAACTCCCTGCCCTGAGCCCCCTGCCACATCCCGCACCCCTCCTGCACCCCAACTCCCTGCCTTGAGCCCCCTGCCACATCCCACACCCCAACCCCCTGCCCTGAGCCCCCTGCCACATCCCGTACCCCTCCTGCACCCCAACCCCCTGCCGAGCCCCCTGCCACATCCCGTACCCCTCCTGCACCCTAACTCCCTGCCCTGAGTCCCCTGCCACATCCCACACCTCAACCCCCTGCCTTGAGCCCCCTGCCACATCCCGCACCCCTCCTGCACCCCAACTCCCTGCCCTGAGCCCCCTGCCGCATCCTGCACCCCGACCCCCTGCTGCACCCCTCACCCTCTTGCACCCCACACACCAACTCCCTGCCCTGAGCCCCCTGCTGCACCCTGCACCCTTTCTGCACCCCCTGGGGGAAGCGTTGGGGTGGGGACTTCGGGGAAGGGGTTGGAATGGGGCAGGGAAGGGGTCGGAAGAGGTGGTGCGGGGCGGGGCCTAATGGAACAGGTGGAGTGGGGGCGGGGCTAGAGGCAGCGACGGGGGGTGTCAGTGATGCAGCCCTCGGGCCAATGCACTAGTCCTCATGTGGCCCTCGTGGTCATTTGAGTTTGAGACCCCTGATCTAAGGGATGATTCTCTACTGCCTTGCTCCTTGTACAGTCATTCACATCTGTGCACAGTGGGTGTCAATTGCTACCAGTCTGATAGGGTAGCTTTTCACACCCACTTTGCCCAGGGATAATTGACAACACAAAGTGCAAGGCTGTGAGAATCAGGCCAAGAATTTCTATGCCTTTACAAAGGCTGAAACGTTGAGAGAAGTTTTCAGATTTTTAATAATGAAGACAAAATATATGGGTGGTAACTAAATATTGTCGTTGCTTTTTAGACTGCAAAGCTGCCAATTGGTCACCACATTGCTGGCATAGGTCATGGTGAAGCACTTAACAGAGAAGACCGTGTGATAGTTGCCCTCTTCCTCCATCCTCCTCCTCCTCTTGTAATATGAGAATATGACTGCACGGTAATGAACCCAGACTTGTCCATCTACGAAGATCTCCAATGCCCCCTCCAGATGCTGCCTTAAGTCTAGGAATCCCTTCTGGTTAGAGGCCACAGCTCTTAAGAACGTGGGACTCTTACCAAAAGACAAGTGGCAGAGGCTGTGGGAAAACAGCAGGGTCAAGAATCAAGACCAGTTCACAGATCATACAGACCCACCACCTGACTTCAACATGCCACATAAGATATAGGTCACAGCAAGCTGCATCAGAACCTCACACAGGCATTGCAATCATCTACTACAGAAATGGAAAATGAAGGACAGTCCCCTATGCCAATGTGGAGAGGAGACCCAAACCATGGCACATCTAATGAATTGCTGCCTTCTCTGATCCTTCTCTGGAGGGACAGCCTTGATTCATTCTAGGGCACCAGAGGCCATAGAGTGGATGACAAACTTGTATGTTGATCTTTAATGTTGCTTTTCAAGAGAAAAGAAGTCTAAATATTATGGCTAGAATCACCAAGGAGATGCATTTGTCAGTGATTTTTAGAATTTCTAATGTTGGATTCTCCAGCTTTGACAAATAGGGATAAGGCAGGTCTTCCAAGCCCATTGTCACTGAGGCCTAGTCTTTAATAAAAGTTGCACCGATTTAATTAAATCTCTTTTAATCCACTACAAATCCCTAATGCACGGACACTTAAACTGGTTTAACTCTTGCTTATAGCAGTTTACCTTGCATCAGTAAATAACAAAGTTAAGGAAGCTGATTTAAGTGAGGGTTAAACCAGTTTACAGGTATCTGCATTTAAGCACTTAAGTCCATATCCTGCCAACATTTACACATATGCTTAACTTTACAGGTGGCAATAGTTCTGTTAGCCTCAATGGGACTATTCACCAATGTAAAGTTATATGTATAGTTGGGGCATTAAGACCTTATGTCAGGTGCTGCCTCTCAGTAGTCGTGCCTAGTGGTTAGAGCAGAGGTCAAAGCCCAATATAGGGTCATGACTAGGTCAAGAGTTGTGCTGGGGTCAGATCTGAGATCAGAGTCCGGAGTGAAGCGGCCTGTCAGGGAAATCTGCTGACGGGCCAGGACGGTTTGTTTACCTGCAGCGTCCGCAGGTTCGGCCGATCGCAGCTCCCCCTGGCCACGGTTCGACATTCCAGGCCAATGGGGGCTGCGGGAAGCGGCGGCCAGCACATCCCTCGGCCCTCACCACTTCCCACAGCCTCCATTGGCCTGGAACAGCAAACCGCGGCCAGTGGGATCTGCGATTGGCCGAACCTGCCGACGCTGCAGGTAAACAAACCGTCCTGGCCCACCAACAGATTTCCCTGATGGACTGCGTGCCAAAGGTTGCCAATCCCTGATCCATACCATAGCCAGAATCCAGGAACAAGCTGGGGGTCAAAGCTGGGTGGTCAGAGTCCAGGGACAAGCCAAGTCGGTATCATAGCCAGGGTCCAGATACAGGCTAAAGATTGAAGTCAGAGTCCAAGGGTCCAGGGAAGGTCAGGAAGCGGAGGCAATGCTGGGGTGGGTCAATAACAGGGCTGGAGCAAGGTCAAAGTAGGGCAAGAACAAGACTGGAACAAGAACAAGATCAAGAACAAGCTGAGATTCTCGAGTGTCTGATATTCTGCGAGGAAGCAGGAGGGTTCTTGGCCAGGTAGTGCTGCTGCACAGTGATCTGCAGCACTAGCAGGGCTGGGGAAATACCTGGGCCTGGCGGTCATCTGACCCATGCTCTACTGCCACATCTCTGAAGACTGTGCTACAGGCTCTGTCTGAAGAGTAAGTTAGTGCAGCTGAGTTGTTGCAGCATGGCTCAGTGGTGACTCACTGCAGCTCTGTTGGAGGGGAAAGAGAGCAAGCAGCCCTGGTTTGGCTGTGGGTTTGCCTCACACCTTAAACATCTAAATAAAAGTGGTCAGATTTCCAAGAGGTTCTGCTGAGTACTCTCATTTGCCATTGAATTCAAAGGGTTTGTGCATTCTTGGCACCTTTGAAAACCATCTTGAACAGTATTTACTTTATCAGAATATACCCACCAATTCTTTTTAAACAATTTTCTGCATTTGTTTTTCATTCCTCCCTCTGTCCCATTTTTCAACTTATTTTTCCATTGGAGTTTTCCCCCTCATCTCTGCCACTTTTTTCAAAGTCTCTGCAAAGCAGAGTGTCAATCTAATAACTTTGAGCTGAAGTTAAAATTTCAGTCCTACAGCGTTAAAGGAGGGGGTTGAAATTAGGCAAAAGAATTTGCTTATCCTTACTTAAAAAGCATGTATGTAAATTATATCGCCACTCCCCACAAAAATAGCTTTCAGCTCCCTTTTAAAAAAAAAAATAAAAGAAAGAAAAACACTAATCCTATTTCTATCGCTTTAAGGTTGCTCATATGTTTGCTCTACCAACTTTGACATTGTCTTTTTAAGTTTTTGGATCTGTGTAGGAGATCTAGCCGTAGGTTTTTTTTGGCTTAGATACAGTCCTTCTCAAAACCCCTCCGATTATCTCACAGGAGTGGCTTATGCCAAGTGTTTTTTCTCACACTGACCTCGTTTCCAGCTCCAGTTGCATTAGAAAATGTGATCTTGTCAGAATCTTCCTTTGGAGAGAATTTGTATTTTACAGATCTTGACAGATTTACAATTTCATGCTTTCATTTGAAATTTCTCAGATCCTTTCTCTGATGCATTTTAATCTGACAGTTTCTCAGTCAGAGCAGCTGTATTCTCTAGTGGTTAAAGCACAGGACGGGGAGTCAGGCTGTCTGGGTTCTATTTCTGGTGCTTCAGCAAATGGCGGGCTACCCTGTCTGTGCCAGCTCTGTCTATATCATACGGGAGAAATCATATTTATCAGCCTCACATCCATTAATGTTTGTAAAGGGTTTTGAGCTCCTTGGCTGCAGTGGAAGGTGGACTTAAAGCTGAAGGTTGCAAATGGCATTTGCCAAAGTGTAGCATTTCTGAGCAAGCCATACGAAGTCCCTATCTTTCTGACACTGATAAACTCAATGGGCCTACGCATGTACGGGTTTGTGTTAACAGAGTCTGGCTCAAAGAGGGAGAGGGGTGTAACTGTAATGGTGGATCTGCAAGAGGCATTTCCTTTAGAAAGATGAAATATAGATGCTTAGATGATATGTTTTTTCCTAAGAAAACATTCTTATATTGGTGGGGGGGATGGAAAAGGAGTACAAAACTAATCACGAGACAAATCTTCAACTGATACACAACTTAACTCCTCTGAAGTCAATAGGTCCCCACCCTGGCCAAGGCATCTGCCCTTACCTATGAACTTGCAAGATCATGGCCTTCTCTTTTTTTCCCAAATGCCCCTCAGACAGTAGGGCCGCAAACCTGCATTAAGAATAGCAGATTGGGAGAATGAGAGAGATCGATTATTGATCTGTCAGGACCCTGAAACCCAAAGCACAGCGAGAGGGTAAGAGCTAGAACCACCCGCTGTCCCTAGTGTTATACTTAGATTATAAACACTTTGGGGCACAGGGTGACCAAGTGTCCTTTTTTGAGCGGAACACCCGGTCGAAAAGGGACCCTGGTGGCTCTGGTCAACACCGCCGACTGGGCCGTTAAAAGCAGGGCCGGCTCCAGCATTTCTGGATTTCTGCAATCGCGACCGGCGGTGGCAATTGGGGGGGAAAAAAAAAAAAAAAAGCTGTGATCGGCGGCGGCGGCAGTTCGGCGGCAGGTCCTTCTCTCCTAGAGGGAGTGAGGAACCTGCCCCCCCCGAATTGCCGCACGTGCCGCCCCTCTCCCTTGGCCGCCCCAAGCACCTGCTTGTTAAGCTGGTGCCTGGAGCCGGCCCTGGTTAAAAGTTTGGTCGGCGGTGCTGCAGGGCTAAGGCAGGCTAGTCCCTACCTGTTCTGGCTCTGTGCTGCGCCCCGGAAGCGGCCCTCACCCCCTCCGGAACCCCAATTCCCTGCCCCAGCCCAATGAAAGTGAGTGAGGGTGTGGGAGAGCGAGCCACTGAGGGAGGGGGAATGTAGTGAGTAGGCAGCAGGGCCAGGGGCAGGGGCTCAGGGAAGTGGGGGGCTAGGGTGTTCGGTTTTGTGCAATTAGAAAGTTGGCAACCCTTTTGGGGTAGGGACCATTTCTTTGTTACATGTTTGTATAGGGCCTTGTATGGGGCTGGAGCCTCTAGGCACTTGTGCAATACCAATACTACTACTAAATAATGCAACACACTACAATACAAGCACCTAGGTACAGAGGGAAGCAAGGGAGTTGGAAGTTCATTCTCTAGCTGGGAGCTGAAGGAAACATCATTGTGAGGGAAACATTTCTTAAAAATAGATAGCCATTTTGATTGTCTAACTGTAAAACAATTAAAGACAATAACTCACAGTGAAAACAACGCATTTTAATAGAATCTATTTGTTGGTATTTCTAAGAAATAAGCAGACGCAATGGACTTATTTGTCCATCTTCTGCTAAGCGCAATGAAAGGAGGCAGGAAGATAAAGGAGAAGACAAAAAGAAATGCAGCCTGGTGGCGGAACAACTTAACTTTTGTTCATTTGATCGTTACAGCAAGCTAAAAGACAATGTCAGAAAGGACACCCTAGCAAGGATTGTGAAGTAGCAGATCTTCAGAGACCTATGACCTGAAATCTTTACATCAAGATTTGAGGATTTCAGTAACTGAGTCAGAATTTATGGGTCTATTGCAGGAATGGGTGGGAGAGGTTCTGTGGCCTGCACTGAGCAGGAGGTCGGACTAGATGATTATAATGGTCCCTTCGGGCCTTAAAGTCTGAGTATTTATTTAAAAGACTTTGAATGAGAGCTACACCAGCCCAGTACCAAACTAATTATTCAGCCTGCCACTTGTATGGCCTAAGTGAATGTATTTCAACTGTACATAATCTGAAACTCCTGGTGTTAATTTGCCATTTTTCAATCTCACCTGCAAAGTAGACTTATTATTTATTTGATCAAAAAGCTAGCTGGTTCGAAGGGCCACTCTTCTCTTGGGAACAAAGGTGTTGGAACTAGGGGCGCTGCCTAACCCCTGGCTTGAAGTGGTTTCGCTTATATACAGGGTTTATAGTTTGGTTCAGTGGTTCTCAGCACCCCCACTATACAAATTGTTCCAGCACCCCCTGCTTGGGAAAGTGAAAGACCACAGTTATCTTGTCTAACATGAGGCAACAGTTAGACTAAGTAGGCCTACAAGAAGAATAGTCTCAAGCCATGGACTGGGATTCAGAAGACCTGGGATTAATTCCTGGTTCAATTACAGGCTTCCTGTGTGATCTTGACAACGTCACTTCATCCCATTCCTCATCTGCAAAAGGGGGATACCACCTTTCTACTTTGCAGTGGGGTTGTGAAGATAAAATCCATTAGTAACTGTGAGTTGCTGAGATACTACAGAGCTAATGGCCATAGAAATACCATATTAGACTTTTCTTGTGTCAAACAATAATAAAATACTAAACACTTGAAGTTATTAAATAATTCCCAAAATGTTTGAGATAAGGGACCTAAATGATGTTAACTTAGGTTATGGCAGTATGAACTCTCAAATCTTTCCAGGGCAGGCTGACTAAACTGTGATTTTGCAGGGCAAGGGGGGCGTGGAAGAGAATATTTGATACTAGATTGATTTATTTTTAGCGGTTCCCTTTTTGGTAGCAGACTATTTACTTCTGACTTTAGCAGAATTCTGTCAAAAGAAGCAGGTGAACATGCAGAACCCCCAGAAATACTGGTATTCCCCAAACCTTAAAATGCCCTGGACAATTAGGAGTGGTTTATTCTGTATTTGTAAATAGGATTATTCCCTCTGGGCTACATCTTCCAACCACCATCCTCAAATGCAAAGCCTATTTAACCAGGGATAGTCCAGGGCGTCTCACAGGGGGTGGGTCCTTCCCCTCCTGGCAGTGGAGTTACAATGGAGCAGTTTTATTTCTGCTAGTGCAACACTAAGGCTGCAATAGGTCCTGCCACTCCTGTGCCCCTGCTCTAAGACAACAGTGGCCTGTTGATCAGCATAGTGGTAAATCACCTATCACTTGTCCCCCAAGCTGCCCTTCTCTCCCACCACTCAAGCCTTGCTGCCTCTGCTCATGTAGGATGCCTACTGAGTGGGGCTTCTCAGGAAGAATGGAAACCTTCTGCAGCCTCCCCAAATCCTGCTCCACACTGGTTCCCCTCCACATAGAAGGTGGCAGATTTTGTTTGGTTGTAATTATACCTTTATTTCAATACTAAGTTCAGACAAAAAGAACAGGAGTACTTGTGACACCTTAGAGACTAACAAATTTATTTGAGCATAAGCTTTCATGGCTACAGCCCACTTCATCGGATGCATAGAATGGAACATATAGTAAGGAGATATATATACACACATAAAGAGAACATGAAAAGGTGGGAGTTGCCCTACCAACTCTAAGAGGCTAATTAATTAAGATGAGCAGTTATCAGCAGGAGGGGAAAAAAACTTTTGTAGTGATAATCAAGATGACCCATTTCAGACAGTTTGACAAGAAGGTGTGAGGATACTTAACATGGGGAAATAGATTCAATGTGTGTAATGGCTCATATCTTGGGAGACAGACCTGTCCTCACTTACAGACAGCAATGCCCCTCTGCCATGTACCATGGCCAAACCGGACAGTCTCTACGCAAAAGAATAAATGGACACAAATCTGACATCAGGAATCATAACATTCAAAAACCAGTAGGAGAACACTTCAATCTCTCTGGTCACTCAGTAACAGACTTAAAGGTGGCAATCTTGCAACAGAAAAGCTTCAAAAACAGACTCCAACGAGAAACTGTTGAACTTGAATTAATATGCAAACTAGATACCATCAATTTAGGCTTGAATAGAGACTGGGAATGGCTGATCCATTACACAAATTGAATCTATTTCCCCATGTTAAGTATCCTCACACCTTCTTGTCAAACTGTCTGAAATGGGTCATCTTGATTATCACTACAAAAGTTTTTTTTCCTCCTGCTGATAATTGCTCATCTTAATTAATTAGCCTCTTAGAGTTGGTAGGGCAACTCCCACCTTTTCATGTTCTCTGTATGTGTATATATATCTCCTTACTATATGTTCCATTCTATGCATCCGATGAAGTGGGCTGTAGCCCACGAAAGCTTATGCTCAAATAAATTTGTTAGTCTCTAAGGTGCCACAAGTACTCCTGTTCTTTTTGTGGATACAGACTAACATGGCTGCTACTCTGAAACCTAAGTTCAGACATTTATAGATGTCTTGTTTTATAGACAGACTTTTTTTTAGCATTATTGCGATGCTCCCCCATAAGCATTCACAGGAAGCTGCTCTTCCTTATTCTATTGTTTCTAGCAGAGGTGTCGAATCCTGAAGGCTTTCTGCTATCTTCCCAGTTCTGAATTCTCCCCTCCTTATTACTTATACTTAGAAATGGGCTCATGCCACAGAGCTGAATCTAGTATCTGGATCTGAATTTTCCGCAACATCTGAGCAGTGTTCAGTGCCAGGAATTTGGTTTGGCCTTCTCGGGAGTTGAGGCCAGATATGAAGGTTGGATCCTAAGGGTCAGAGGGAGTTTGGATCCAGTGTGTGGTTCAATCCCACTTACATTTATTAAAATAATAAAAATCAATATTCTTATAGTAGATTTATTCTGAGTTTACTATGTGGGTGGTCTCTTTCCCACCCTCCATTCTTTTCTTATGAATTTAATCAAAGCAAGTTTTCTACAGTTGCCCCTCTAATTCGGTTACATTTCCTGACCCCTCTAACTTCTGTTTACCACGCTACTTTTGCTGCTCCTTGTTCTGAAAAATTCTTTAATGTTCTATTCATAGGCCACCCATCCAGCTTCCCCATGAGCATTAAAGGGGGCTGAAATGTAACAGATGATTCACTTTTTGACCATGTAAGGGTGGACAGCTTCTTCTCACCAACCCACATGCAATTCCCTTTCAATACTACATGCAGCCAACTCAAAGCTCCTCTTCTAGATGACTTACAACTACTATCACCCGTTCCCCTCCCCCCCCCCCCCCCCCCCCAATTGGTGCAAAAGTACAAGACTTCCTGTGACAGAGTGGCCAAGTCATCAGCCAGTATTAGAACTCTGCCGTGGATTTTTGCCTCACTTGGGTTAAATATTTCTTAAATTGTTCTACAAATTATGATGTTCACTGTGTTATATTGAAGTATGGTGTTATATGAGAACAACTGAACAGGTTTTCAGTGGAGATGGGCTGAAACCAAAACCCCAGTTCCAAAATTCCTGAGCTTTGGGGAAATTTAAATCCAGATCAAAACTGAGTCTCAGGCCAATCTGAACTTTTGGGGGTATCACAGTTCTCCACAGATTTTTGCTTTGTTCCTCTTTGGGTAAATCTAACCTAGCTTTAAGTGCTTTTTAATTTATAGTCAAATCCCCTTTATTTTAATCTTGCAGGAATGTGATCATGCTCTAACCAGAGGGTATATAGAAAACATGTCAGCATGTACATAATACCATATGCAAGAACTTACCTGAGAAACTATGGCATGATGACTACAGTATGTTGCTGGGAAGCAGGAAGACTAATCGGTGGCTGTAGGCCTAGCAACCTTTTATGGTTAAAACTGCCAGCAGGGTAGGGAGATGGGACAGAACAGGAATGCATACGGGCCCCATGCATAACATCCACTGGTTTATTTTTAATCACTCACCTAACATGTAGAATCTACTTCCTCAGAATGTTAGAATTATGAAGAAAAGAACAGCTTGCTTTATTTGTTGGTTTTCTTTAAAACAAATTAGTTCAATTATTCAAATCATGTGACTAGAAGTGTGAAAGGTCAGCCAGCCATGTGGAGCAACTTTAAAAAATTCTTCTCCAATTACAGGGGAAAGAGCTTCAGAGCAAAAAAAAACAAAAACCACACAAACTAAATTTACCAAAACCTTGTGGCTGGTTTTTCTTTGTGTTCCAGCTGAATTACTGTGAATGTTTTTAGGGTCTTAGTCATTGTTTTAAATTTTGTTGGAGTTACTGCCTGATTTGCACTTGGACATTTTATTCATTCTTCCAGTGGTAAATAAAGAGTTCTCTTGTATCACAGCTCATATTGTTCTGTGACATGCTTTGATCACTGTCTTCCTTACAAAGCAGTCTCCAAATGATGATACTTTGCCATATATGTATATGTATTTCATCCCAGGATCTCCAAGAACTTTGCACACACTAATGAATCAGGTCTCATACCTCTGAAGTGCTGTAGCTAACTATTATCCCTGTTTAAATTGAGATACAGAAAGGCAAACTCACTTGGCCAACACAACAGTGGAGGCCAGTGATAAGGCGTGGAGTAGAATGCAGTAGTTCTGACTCCCAGGACTGGTCTCTAATTCAGCAGAAGCACTCTGGGCTTACTCCTCTGGTTTACCTACTAAACTAGCTACTGCAGATGTAGCTATCCCTCTGTAGGCAGACATAGCTGCTGAACCCTTCTAAATAGGGTGACCATATTTCCCTATGCGGAACACGGGACACCTAGTAAAATTACTCTTATTCAAGCGAGTTTAACAGCAGTCAATCAGAACTATGTAGTACAAACATTCAAATTAACATCAAGTTGACAGAGCCCCCATTAAAAAGAAATACTGCATAGTTGGATTCTTTTTATTTACCTTCTTATCTTTAAGGCTTTAGGCTTCACACAGGGAGGGGTGACACACACACCCCTACACCCCCCCACACACACAGGGAGAGGTAACACACACACGTACCCCTTTCTCACACAGAAGGGTGACCAACCGACCCGACCCTCCTTGCCCAGCGCACTCTGCCCTCAATGCTTGGCTGGGGCCCTGGGATGGACCAGCCTCTCCTGGTACCTGGCGCTGCATCTTCCCGAGGCAACGCGGGGGGGGGGGAGGGAGATGCAGGGTCACGTGCCCTCCCCCCGCCCCAATTTCTGCCAAGGTTCACACCAGAATGTGGCCAGCAGCAGCCTTTTGGCACTGTGCGGGAGGGAAGGGACCGGAGCTGCTTTCAGCTGCGGGAGGGTTGTGGTGGTGGGGGGGGGGGGGGTAGAGAGGAAGGGATGACCGGGCCCATGTCTTTGCAGAGCTCATTCCTTCCCTCCCTCCCCCCCCCCCCCCCCCATGGCTGGAAGCAGCTTGTCCCTTCCTGCCCGTGTCGAAAGGCAGCTAACACCTCCAGGCTGCTGCTGGCCACCGACAGAACCCAGCTACTTCCTGTCCCCCAGCCACAGCGTGGGCAGGAAGGGGAACCTGACTGCAGGGACTTCAGCGCCCCAGAGCCCGGCCAGAGAGGTGGCTCAGCAGGGGAGGGTGCCTAGGGGATGGAGCAGCCCCACGCTCCCTGGGGGCAGGACCCAGGGTGGGGGTGAAGAGGGTGCTAAGCCCCTGCCTTGGTGAGGGCTGCTGTGGAGCCTGCAGATTTGGGGCAGAAACAGGCTGGAAATCACTTCCCCCACCCCCCACTCCAGAGCTTAGCTGAGGGGCGGAGAAGCTTCCCCGTGCCAGCGCTGTGCGGGGCTTTGGCACATACAGGGCTCGGCTCCTCCAGCACCAACACCGCGGGCCAGAGGGTCTTGGGCTTTCCGGGGGTGCTGGTCCGGCCAGAGGCAGTGGGGGAAGGAAGGAGCCTGCTGGCCAGGCTGTTGGTGAGTTGAGCGCTCCGACCAGGGGCTGGTTCTCTGCATAGCGCTGGGAGTGGGACGCGCTCCACTGAGGGGGCTATGGAGGAGCAGTGGGCAGGGCGGGGGGGGGTGAAGGGGCAAAACAGGGAGAGGACAGCAAGAGGGGAAGCACGTAAAGGGCTGATGGATGAGCAGCAGAGGCAACATGTAACTGGACGCCGCCTGGTGACTGCCCGCACTCACCATCTGCCACAGCTTGCAGCCAGCGCCAGCCGGAAATGAAATGGGGCCCTGCTGGCCAAGAGCCGGCACGCAGCAGGGGCTGTGCTGACGGACCAGCAGGAGGAGTGGCCTGGCCCTGCACGCTGCAGCTTTGCCCCACCACCAGCCTTGTATACCCACCCCCACTGGACCCCCCCACTCACCGCTGGTGGGCAGGCGACTGGCGAGAAGGGATCTGGCCAGTCACAGGACCCACCAATACTGAGGGGGGGAGGCAGAAAATATGGGGCAATTTGCCCATTTCTAAGAAAAAGTCGGGACAAATGCAGGAGGGCTTAAATACGGGACTGTCCCTTTAAAAATGGGACATGTGGTCACCCTACTTCTAAACCCTTCTGGTAATAATGACAATATGCACTTAATACAGCACTTTTCATCTTCAAAGCACTTTACAAATATTAGCTAACTCTTCTCCAACACATACACTGGTCCCTTTATCTAGCAAATCCTTTTTCTATGTATTCTTGCCATGATCACTAGTCAGACTAATTCTAACCACCTTACTACCTACTTGCTCTCAGGACATTTTCAGTTTCCAAGGTCCAAATCCTGAAATCAATGTGAATTAGGCACCTACGTACCTTTGAGGATCTGGGCCCTTTTAAAGTGTTGCCAACTCCACATAGCAGGAAGTCACCAGACAAACCCTGAAAAGTCACTAGATGTAGCTGTTTAAGCACTCAAAAGGAGTCCAAAATGTCACTGAACAAAATTTCCAGAGTGTGTGTGTATATATCTATATACACACACACACACACACACACATATACATACATACAGGCGAGTACAGTCACAAAATCATTCACAAGCAGCTCAGTAGTGTTAATAAAATCCATTCCATGCTTCTCTTACTACATTCTGTTGCACACCAGAAGCAGCTACCCCAGTACACTGTCAGCATCAGGAGGGTGCCCTCTGCTCCTTGGGAAGGGCACTCTGTACACTGCAGCCCTGGTTGGCTGGGGTTGGTTAATTTCAGCTGAGCCTTCAGTCTGGATTTGAGCCGACAGGTCAGTGAAAGGGAGAGTCCAGAGCGAGGGGGAAGAGGCATTCACCTGACCTGAGCTCAGCGCTGCAGGGAGCTAAGAAAGAAGATTTAAAAACAAAAATCCGCTAGCCGGACCCCTTCCCCGCACTTCCAGGGTTTCATTTCTGAAAACAGCTGGGCAGCTAATCCCAGGCCAAGCCAGGGGCAGGAGTAAAGGGGAACTGAAATCAAGCTAGCTCCACCTTTCATCCTGTAGTAAGGGCTTCACTCCTGGAGGCATGGAGCCATTGGGGCACATGGCCCTGTCTCATCCCACTCCACCTTCCATCCATGCGGCTCGCCTCGCAGGCTAGCCTGCCTCCGCCACCCACCCAGCCCCCTTTATTAGCCATTTTCCCCTGCATCACAGGGTGTGCTACCTACTACTACAGAGCAGCGAGAAAGAACACATTTGGGTAAAAACCCTGGCTAATGTGCTGCTCTCTCCAAAGTGCGCCTGGCTTTAGCAAAGTATTTAATTAGCCTCCACAGACTTCTTTTCCTCGCCAGCAGATTATAGTGATTTCAGCCCAAGAAGCCCTGGAATGTGATTCCTTCCGAGGACATGCTCAATTGAGACGTAATGACATTGACTTGGTGTGCAACAAAATGTAGTAAGAGGAGCATGGAATGGATTTTATTAACACTACTGAGCTGCTTGTGAATGATTTTGTGACTATACATATTGGTGACTTCTTTCTCTGAATGTCACTAATTGGCAGTGAAAGTCACTAGATTTGTCACTGGTCACTTATTTTCTCGCTAAGGAATCCAAAAAGTCACTAAATCTAGTGACATAGTAGCTAAGTTGGCAACATCCTCCTGGGAATTAGGGTTGTTCTGTGGCAGCTGTCCAGAAGCAAGCAAATAAAAACTAGACCTCAAAATCCAGATACGTAAAGCATGCTCTACTCTGCGCCTTAGGACACAGTGTAAGGAGTATCCAGTATATAGAAGGTTGCAGGGAACAGTCTCGCTTCGTAACCAGAGACAATCAAGGCTTAAACTGGCTGAACTGTCTGGAGTCACAGAACCAGTCAAAAGAAAAGATAGTTTAGTTGCTGGTTAAGGGAACATTATACTAGATGTCCAAACTGTAAAAATTGCATTGGTGGAATTTTATTAATCTGCAGAGAATGACAGAAGCTTTTCCTTGCAGATTATTATAAGCCCTGGTGACAAGAGAAACCCACAGACACACAACCCTGCTGGCCTCCCAAATTCAGACAATTTAGGATCTACTGCTGATTTTGCTAGATTCTCCAGAATTCTAATATGAATCTTTTTATACCTTAGTCGCTATGCAGCGTATTGCATGGTCTGGAAGGTTGTGTGGCCTCATGGTCACAAACACACCCAGTTGTTACCCTATTTACCATGTGTGTATAATTCTTTCCTTGCAAAGTATACATGTACTGCAGGCTTCGAGCAGGAGGATGGTTCCCTGCAGCTTTCACTCCTCAGCTCAGCCTCATCCTCCAAGCTTTCCTCGCTGCCAGTTCCTTCCACGTATATCTGCCCAGTTACATCAGTAGCCTAGTGATTACCACCCAGGTGCTCCTAATCCCCCAACAGAAAGTGTTTAATTGCTCATAGCTGAGCTTGCAGCCACCTTCATGGTGCCACTAATAGTGCCGTCACACAGTTCCCCCCTCCTCATTTCACTCGAGGCCTTTTCTTGCCTCCTGAAGAGGTCTTCTTCACTGCCCATGCTCCACCCTCTTTACGGGGTTGGGATTCTACTAGAGTTCCTGGGCCCTTTGGGGCTGGCCTTCCCTAGACCACCAGTGAGGGTCTCCTGCCTCCACCTGCAAAAATTATATTTTGAGGCTGGAGGTTTCCCCCACAGCTCAATCTCAGCCCATCACACCAATCACATCCTGCAGATCTCTCCTCCAGGTTTATATCTACCTGCGTGAATTGTCCCTCTAGACCAGGGGTCTCAAAGTCCTGGCCCGCGGGCCATCTGTGACCCAAGAACTACCCCAATGTGGCCCGTGGGGCTCCAGCAATTTTGGGGCCAGGTCTATCGCTTGGCACCGCCTCCCACCCCCAGGTGCTCCCCCATGCAATTTAAAATGGCTTGGGGGCCAGCCCACCAGTTCCTGCGCACTTGCTCCACATGGGTGCCAGCCCCTCCCTGTGGCCCAGGGTTGGGGCTGTGCCGTGCCTCCGCACCCTGCCCTCGCCCCAAGTGCCCCTGCGACCAATGGGAAGCTGCAGGGGCGGTGCCTGGGGACAGCAGCACACGGAGGTCCCCCAGCCCGCCCCGGCGCCCCAGGTAAGCGCCGCACTCCACAACCCTCCTCCCAGAGCCTGCACCCCCACTCCTTTCCCACACACCCCCTCCTGCCCCCAAACTCCCTCCCAGACCTTGCACCCACACACCCTCCTCCTGCACTCCCACCCCAGCCCAGAGCCTGCACCCAGCACACAAACTCCATCCCAGAGCCTGCACCCCAGGCCCCGTCCCCCACCCAAACTCCCTCCCACAGCCTGCACCCCAATCCCCTCCCCAAGACCTCCTCCCCCACCCAAACTCCCTCACAGAGCCTTAGGCAGGTGGGGCATGAGTGACATTATTGGCCCTCTGGGAGGATTTGAGGACTGGCACTGGCCCTAAAGTAAACTGAGTTTGAGACCCCTGCTCGAGAGCCACAATCTCAGGATCACTCTCTTCCCCTAACTTATCTTGCCCCTGGTTTGGGGCTGTCGGGGTTGATTTCTCCACCAAGGCTTCCTTGTCAGGACCCCCTCCCTCTCGTCAGTTTGTTCTTCAACCTGTGCTTTGTCCAGGGCTTGCTCCTCCTGGAACTGCCGCCGAATTGCTGCCGAAGAAGAAAGCAGCGCGGTGGAGCTGCCGCTGATCGCGATCACGGCTTTTTTTTTTTTTTTTTTCCCGCCGCTTGGGGCGGCAAAAACCCTGGAGCCGGCCCTGGATCAAGTTCACCCTTGGAGTAACTAATGAAAGGAGAGACACCATGGCTGAGTTGGTGCCCATCTCTCTATGCAATAGTGGTTTGT
Organism: Emys orbicularis; assembly: GCF_028017835.1. NCBI lineage: Eukaryota > Metazoa > Chordata > Testudines > Emydidae > Emys > Emys orbicularis. The sequence goes on from NC_088683.1 coordinate 229,363,081, forward strand.
TAAAGAGGGGTGTTTTTTTTACTGAGAAAATGTTTGTTTCTTCTTATGCTAGTTGTTTTCTGGCTGATTTTCATTAGAAGGGCTGATACTTCTCTGGTATTTAATCTGTCCTACTGCAAAAATAGCTAGAGGTGTTATAGCTATTTCAGCATTTTCATTATAATCCCCTCTTTCCAGATGGTTGTAATTCTGCAAGAAAATTTCCTTCTGACTGAAAATTGGTATAAAACAAAATCTCTGTACAAGAAAGATTAAAAAAAATTAAAAGCTTAAAAAAAATCAATCAAGCCACTTTAGAAATAAGTGATTGGGGGGGGAAAAAACAAATTCTTTGTGGTTTCAGATCAATAATTGCTCACCACTCTAGAAGAAACAACTGAGTTTTTAAAATCTGACATTTCAAAAGCTCTTAGACCAACCCCAGGTGCTGAAAGTTAGGCTCCTAAATCCAAATGTAGACACATGGATAAGAGGAGAACCTTCATTTTCAAATGTGAGGAACACCGCAGCTCCCATTGACTTCATGGGATTTGTGAATGCTCAGCACTTGGGCCAACCAGGCCACATTTATTTAGATGGGTTTAGGGGTGAAATCCTGGCCCCTGGACATCAATGACAAAACTGCTATTAACCAGCAGTGCAGCTGCAGTGGTACAGTTGTGCCACTGTAGGTCCGGTACAGTTGTGCCACTGTAGGTAGTATAGCCATAGCCTGAGTGTCAATAATTTTTTTAATTGCAAAAGAAACTGATGATAGAAAATGTGGCTGCTGTGCATGCACTGGAAATACCTTCTTGTTATGTCTTATACACCCTGAGGTAAAAGCCCTATTTAAATCAACAGAAAGACGACTCAGGGCTGTTAGAAATTACTCTCTGAAGTTAATTATTTCAGTCCAGAATAGAGTCTTGAGAAACCAAAGAATGAACACGTTTCATTAAAAAAAAATGAAATAAAAGGACATTGAAGTCATGACTTTAACTTTGCAAAGAAAAGACACTCACAGGTAAGGCTGATAACATGTAATATCTAGTCCCAGGAGGGGGTTGTCTTCTCTAAGAAGAAACAACTGCCCTTGTGAGAATAGATGTTTGAGGTCTGAGTCTTACTGGTGAATTTCTTTTCTTTTAAAAGTTTCATCAAGACTCATAATGCATTTTTAATCTAGCTTTTAATAAAGCGACTAGATGACAAACTCTAAATGACAGTATGTACAGTACAAAGTATGATAGAGAATAGCTTTAATGCATTCTGTTTATCCGTGAGATACAGTGCGATGTAATTCCAGGCTCTTTATTCCAACCAAGAATTCACATGTGTGTGTGGAAATGCAGTCTGCATCATGGCTCACTCGGCTAGGGTCCTGCTTTCCATCTCATGGAATGAATGAGAGAGAGAGAGAGAGAGAGTGTGTGTGTGTGTGTGTGTGTGTAAAATAGCAACCCTTACATTTATCTAGCAATATACATTTTTAAGGGACTGTACTAAAAATATTAACTAAATCTAAGAGCAGCCCTGTGACGTACATGATTATTAGTGCCTAAAAATGCACTGGACACTTCACAGAGACAAGTAAAGATGTGGTCCCTGTGCCAAACATCTTCAAGCCAAGGCCCCAGTTTTGCAATGTGTAGCATATGGGCAGATTGCTGAGTCTATGCAGCTTTTCAGTGGGGCTCCGTGGAGGTGCAGCAGCATGCTTGTCATACTACACATCACAGAATCAGGACCGAAGTTCAGGCCTGGTCTACAATGGGGGGGAGGATCGATCTAAGTTACGCAACTTCAGCTATGTGAATAATGTAGCTGAAGTCAACGTACTTAGATCGACTTACCGGGGTGTCTTCGCCGCAGTGAGTCGACTGCTGCCACTCCCCCGTCGACTCTGCCTGCGCCTCTCACCGAGCTGGAGTACAGGAGTCGACGGGAGAGTGCTCGGGGGGGTCGATTTATCGTGTCTAGACTACACACGATAAATCGACCCCTGCTGGATCAATCGCTGCCCGCCGATCTGGCGGGTAGTGAAGACATACCCTCAGACATAATGAAAGTTCAAGTCATAAAAAGGCAAAAGATAGCCTGGTCCTTCCTCTTCCATTCTGAGAGTAATCAGGTCACATGGTTCCTCACAGGGCCGGCTCTAGGTTTTTTGCCGCCCCAAGCAAAAAAAATTTTGGCTGCCCCCCCCCCTAGCCCTGGGCTCCCCCCGCACTCCCCTGCTGCCCCAACCCTGGGCTCTCCCCTCCACCCCACCCACACCCCCAGCCCTGGGCTTCCCCCCACCAGCGCTGACTCTGCCCACTCCCCCCTCGCCTCCAGCTGGTCCAGTGCTGGCAGGGTCGGGGTAAGCAGCAGGGCTCCCAGGCCGCACCTCAGCTCAGGGTCCCTCCAGCCGGGGCTCCCACCTCCAGGACCAGCCAGGACCCGGGAGGGCAGAGCCAGGGGAGCCGGGCAGGGCAGCCCCAGAGGGCATGGAGCCCCGGAGAGCAGGACATGGGTCCCACATGGCAGCATCCCGGGCACCGGTCCCCACTATGGCCCCGCTGCTGCTCCTGGCCGCCCTGCCGCAGTCCCTGGGTGGCTCTGGCCGCTTCACCCAGCACCGGCTGCGGCGCTGGGGGGCGGCCGCCCTGCGGCACCTGCAGGCAGCTCCGTGCGCCCCGCGGGGTGGCCCCCAGCCCGAGTGTCCCGCGCTCGGAGCCCGCCCGGCCAAAAGGTGTGGGCGCTGCTCCCCGACGCGAACCGCAATGGCCCCAGGGCGCCCCCCATTCAGGACGTGCTGCTGCTGCCAGGGCCAGCTCTAGGCTTTTGCTGCCCCAAGCGGAAAAAAAAAAAAAAAGGCTGGCTGGAATGCCGCCCCTGAAAATGTGCCGCCCCAAGCACGTGCTTGGTTTGCTGGTGCCTGGAGCCGGCCCTGGTTCCTCAGTAAGGCACATGCACATTTTGGATAGTGGGGTTTTGTTATTTGTTTGTTTACACTCACTCCTCAAAGCGACAAGGCAGATGCAAGGCTTTAAGATGAGATCTGAATATGGCAAAGGAGATGGCCTGGTGAATGGGTGTAGGGAGCATGTTCCATGTGCAAGGAGCAGCTCGGAAGAAGCACAGAAGGGGAAATGGGGAAGCAATGCGCACATCAGGATTAGCGTCACTGGCAGAATGAAGAGAATGGGGAAATGTGAATGGAGACGAAGTATGAAATAGAGCCTGGAGCTAACTGGTGTAAGGCCTTTTAAGTAATGAAATTAAGCTTAAATTTGACTGTAGAGCAGTAGGGCTTAATAGTTACATACTGGGCTTGAAATGAGCTGGAATGAGCCAGAACTCTGTTCGATCATTTCTCTGGCTGTCTTCTAGTTTATATGGATTTTAATTTTTTCATTTTGGGGGCAAAATGAAGATTCTAGCCTTTGTAGCTGCAAAGAACACATTCTGTATGTGACCCAGTGTAGGGCTATCTTCCTGAGTCTGCAGAGAAACAGCCAGTCAATGAGGTGTTAACTCTGAAGCATAATGTTATGTACATTTCCAACAATGCTTTTAACTGTTGAGGTTCTTACTCAGATGAACCTCCTGTTGCAGTCAAAGGGTATGTCTACACAGCAAAAAAAAAAAAAAAAAAAAAAACCCACAACAACAAAACTGCTGCTGGCCCATGGCAGCCGACAACCTCCTGGGGCTTGGGCTGCAGGACTGTTTCATTGTTTTGTATACTTCTGGGCTTGGACTGGAGCCTGGGATCTAGGACCCTTCAGGGTGGGAAGGTCCCAGAGCTTGGGCTGCAGTCTGAGCCCAGACGTCTATGCAGCAGTGAAACAGCTCCACAGCCTGAGCCCTGCAAACGTGAGTCAGCTGGCATGGACCAGTTGCAGGTTTTTCTTTGCTGTGTAGATGTACCCAAAGAGAGTTTGGCTATGTAAGAACTGAGTATAAACTAAGCAAGGCCCTCAGAATTCAGTTAGATATTAATTCATGTTCAGGCTAGAGGTCTGTAAAAGAGAGCTACTAGACAATGCAAATCGTGTGGGATCACCTCAGCTTTGTTGCTATCATCTGTTGATGAAATCTATACTGTCAGTACAAAACTATATTGTGGTTTTGCTGCAAAAAAATACTGAAGACAGCTAGATTTCACTTTGAATCAAAACTGAGACAAATCACACTATACTTGCTGGCGGAAATGTACTAAACAAACTTGCAATGGCAGGGAGATGGGTTGGATGACCTAATAGATTGTCCAATCTCTGAGTCTGTGAAAATGTGGAAATCTCACTCTGAGTCACATCAGAGAATCTTTCTTGATACTCACAAATCTGTCCAGGTTTGCCCAATGAATACTCGCAGTATTGAGCTGTTCAGCAGATGCAGATCAAACTCAGGTTCCCTCTCTGGTAAAAGAAGTGAGAAGAAGGAAAGAGCCCATTTCAGTCATTCCATGCTGGTTTATGCTTCAAATTCTAATGTGAACTGTGTGGGTTTGAACTTTTAGGAAGGAAACTGCCCTGGAGAAAGAGCGGAGATGTTTATCTGATATGGCACCGAGGACAGTTTTCTGATGCTATAGCTTCTGGTTTAATTTAAGGACATTATAATGCAAACTAAGGGACATTTCATGTTCACCTGCTGTACTGGATTGCAGATGTGGACTTCATGCTATGAGAAGGACAAACATCGGTAATGGTTGAAATTTATTTCTAAAGACTGGCCCAAATCTAAACCCTGGATTTAACCATCTCTAGAACTTTGAAATCTGAAGCCAAATCTAGTTCAAATTTTTTTTAATAGTGGCCCCTATCTATCTAATGGACCAACCTAAAATGCTGGATCTAAACACTCCTAAGCCTGGAATGATGGAAAACTGAATCCCAAGCCACATTTTACAGCTTGAGCCCCTCTCTGTTGTTTTATGTCTCAACAATACTGAGAGCAAGAATATTGGTAGGCAGGGTATTTAAAGAAAATGGGACTGGATTATATTGCTTAACCAATCATAATAGTGTGACCTTCTTGGATAGCTGCCTCTTGCAAGAATGTACAATGCCAAGACAATTAACAGTTGATAAATACTTTTTTCTTGACAAACAAGTATGATTTCTATTTTGTATATAGAGACCCTTAGGCTCTTTTCAGAGTGGAAAGAGGGTCCAGTAGTTTGAACCCAAATCAGACTCAGGAAAGCTGGGTTCAGTTCCTTGATCCACCACAGATTTTGTGTGTAACTTTAGGCAAGTCACTTAGTCTCTCTGAGTGCCTCAGTTCTGCCTCTGTAAAATGGGGAGGACAGAGCTTAAATAAAGATACGTCAAAGACTGTGAGGTGCTCAGTTACTATGGTAATGGGGGCCATATAAATAATTTAGATTGAGCTCAGAGATGAATGGGGTTTCAATTTCCCATCGGAATATACAGGTGCTCCTCACTCCACAATCAGAACTAGAGTGAGTAAAGGCCATGTAGGACTTGTCGGGGGACCCATGATGCCAGACATCAGAACAGAGGGGACTTATTTTGCGCTGCAAAGCAGTGTTTTTGGAAGTGTCCCAAATGGTATCCTCAAAGAGTGGGTAACAGATATTCTGCTGGTTCAGAACTCCAAGAGGAAGGGGGATGGGGGGCTGTTATTGCTATTCTTTTTGCTGATCCCATAATCCCATCTGGGAGCTTATCTTCTTTCTTCCAATGGAACTCCCGATGTGGGAGATGCAGCGAGCAATAGAGCACTCACTGGTATAAAAGTGCTCAGTTCTGCAGCATGCCCTGGTTAAAGCTGGGGGGAGATTAGTTCAACCTACTTTTTCCTTTCTCTCCTAAAAACAAACAAAATAACTCAGCAATCTTGCAAACCTGAGGAGATTTTAATCCCATCCAAAGCAACCAAGAAATGAGGGCAGGAAGAAATTATACCAGCAAATACTAGGTCTTAGTACAAATCAAAGAGAATCTTGAGGAAACAGGTGCTGATCATTAGTGATTCAGAGGTTTGCGAGGACAACTTCCCTCAACTTTCAATGCTTGGGATTGTTATGATAGCAGTGCACTCAGAACCTGGGGGAAAGGCATGCCATGTGTTTTGCTGGAGTGAGCCCTCTGATTGACACAGGAATAGCATTGCTGAAAGTAGCCTTTTACCAAGCTAAATACACCGTCTAATCTAGGTAATTCTAAGACACTAGAGTAGGTTATGTGATACGCACATTTTTTTTAAGCACAGTAGGATTTCAGCTTATGCTCAGCCCGATGAGTGTGCCTGCAATAGCTCATTCAGCTGTCATGGAATATCATTGATTACTAAATGCAAGATGCAAAAATTAGATCCAGATCTGGACTTTGAACACTCAAAGTTCAGGAGGGAAATTGGGAATATGGACCTGGACTTTGTGTTGGCTTATTATAAATATAAGGGACACTTGAAAAATGTGGATCTGGATACAGGTTGATATTTTAAATACTCCCAAAAGTACAGGGGTGTTTGGATCTGGGGTTCTTGTTCAGGCCTATTAGTTATTGATAGATACTTATACCTATCCTGTCCCAATCTTGATTTTTTCCCCATAACTAAAGGGGCACTATTAGCTTAGAATAGGTCCCAATTTCAGTAGTTGTCTTTTAAAGTATTTTTACAAAAGGTGATATTTATAGAAATGTTATGATTTTCTAAAATGCCAATTAAAACAGGTTCTTCCCCAATATTAAAATTTCCTCACAGTGTTATGAGTCAACATATAGTGGCCTTCCTCTAGGGAGGTTAAATTGCCAGGCTCTTTGAGATAAGGATCTCAAACTCATGGGTGTGTAAAACTTACACAACTAAATAACTAATAGTGTCAATAAAGTATTGTGCGTGAGAGTCAAAAAGTGTCACTGGTGAGCATGTAAGCTGAGTGGAATGCAAAATAAATCTGCATCACTAATAAAAAATTGAACTTATTTTTCACATTCTTTCAGTCTTAATAGGTTAGATGACTCGTTTAAAAAAATAAAAGAAATGGGCTAAATTTTCAAAAGCGATGAATGCTCTTGGTTACCTAACTTGACTATGTCAAAAAGCGCCTTATTTTCAAAGAGCAAATGCTCAGCATTTTCTAAAACTCAAGCCCCTTTATGGTGCCTTAAATGAAGCACCCATAAATAGAGGGTCACTAGTCACTAGCACTTGGAAGGCTCTGGTACAATTCCCTGCTCTGCCATGGATTTCCTGCATGATGCTGAGCAAGTGCTGTAAAATGGGAGTACCCCCTCACAGGGAGAACTGTGCTAAAATACAGCATAGCACTTTGAGAGAGACAGGTAAAAAAGTAGAGAAGGCATTTTTATAAAATATTTGCAGAGTGCCTATTTTTCATTTCCTCTACAGGGAATTTTAAAAGTACTTTTAAAAGCCCATGGGAAGATCTTTGGGAGAAGACAGGGTTAACACTCCCTACACACACACATATACGTATATGTGGGAAATAACTGAATGTATAACTGTCTTGGCCTTTTAGGGTATGTCTACACTGCAATTAAAAACCCACGGCAGGCCTGTGCCAGCTGACTTGGGCTCATGGGGCTGTTTAATTGCAGTGTAGAATTCTGGGTTCGGGTTGGAGCCCGAGCTCTGGGACCCTCCCACCTCACAGGGTCCTAGAGCCCAGGCTCCAGCCTGAGCCCAGATGTCTCCATTGCAATTAAACAGCCCCTAAGCCCGAGTCCAAGTCAGCTGGCATGGGCCAGCCTTGGGTATCTAACTGCAGTGTAGACATGCCCTCTGTCAATCATCCCCATGTCAGGAATATTAAGTGTATTTCTGATTCATGTACATTTGGATTCCTTTTTCACTGGGACGTGGCCTCTCCTTTCAACTGACATTATGCACCAATCATGGCTACCCATGTTAAAAGCTAGGCCAGCATTTTTAGCAACAGCTACTTCTCAATTAAAGGCCCATGTTTGCCTTTAAAAATGTCAATCATTCTACAGTCTCAATATCCAAACTCTGCAGGGCTTGTTAATAACAACATTCCCTAGCTGCAGTGAAAATTCATTCTGAATAAACTTTGCAAAAGAGGGCAACTCATATACTGGACAATTATTATCTAGGGACTCTTTTTCTTTCCAAAACCATGCCCATACTGCTAATGTTCTCTGCTCATTTGTGTTTGCTTTCCAAACAGCAAGAAGCTTAAAAACAACAGCAACCTTAGAACAGCGTACTCCATACTTGTCCTCTCTGAGTTCCAGTTCAGTTGCTGGAGTTGATAAAAGAACAATGAGACTCTTGCCAAATTCAGCTGACAGTTACACTTGTGTAAATCTGGACAGGAATTACTGATTTTTAGAACAGAGCAGAATTTGGCCCTCTGTCTTGAGATGGCTGGTCTCAAGCTGGAATAAAGTTCTGTAGCAGATTCCCTAGATTGTGCAGCACTCTGGTTGACAGACTGGAAAATCCTCAGCAGCCTAATTGAAATTAAAAAATGATGGGTCTGAATAAGATATGAACATGAATAATAAAAACAGTACAGTAGATCCAGTGTTATTTTTATATTAGATTTATGCTAACCCCACATTTTCAGTTTTCAATATTTTACAGTTTCTGCACTAAACATGTTCATCATAGAAGTTGTCGTCAGGGGGAGTTAGATATTTTCATAGCTTGTGGTACGGGGGCATTTGTCACTTGGGAAAGTGTGGGAGACAGTTTGGGATTGTGGGATAAGCCTGTTAGCTGATTATAACGGCTGGGAATGGTTAGCGAGACAGTTAACAGTGTTGACATTTAAAACATCCATCTTTAGGTTTCAACAACCCATTGAGATGAATGGGCCCGTTCACCTCTCTCTCAGAGCTATCATTTCATGTTGTCTGCAGACTCAGTATGAGAACACTGCATTTGTTTACACTCAGTTCATATTTTCAAGGTTATGGTTATGACACTACATGTTAGAAACATCAGAGCTGGACTATAATTCTGCAAGAGGTTGATTCTGTAGCAAATTCTGCAGCTATAAAATACACTGGGACCTGTACGTAGTCTCCACTATGCACTACAAATGGCAAAAATCTGACATTTCATATTTTAAAAGGACCATGTGGAAGGTTCTCTTTCCAGTTTATAGAATGCACTCCATCTAGACTTGAAATGTTTGTACAACATAAAACTAGATACAAAGTTTACAATATAAGTCATTGATATGCAATGTGCCTATGAAAACTCCTCTTCAAACCCTGAGAAATTACATTTGACACACACTCCCATGTAACACATGTATGTATTTCTCAACCCATCCCCATCATGCAAGTCTGAGATATTACACATGACTCGTACTGTTGCCAGAAGGTCAACAGACTTGGGCTTTGTTAGAGATAATGCCTGAAAACATCCCCATTTAAACCAGAGGCTGTTAGCTCGAACACTTCTTCTGATCTCAATTGCTGGGTTGTCATTCAGGGAGAGTGAGGTGGTCTTTCGGATAACCAGGATCCAAGCCATTTATGATTTTATAGATTAAAACTGACAACTTGAAGTGCACCTAAAAACAAACTGGAAGCCAGGGGTAGATCATGGATCAGACACTGTTTTGCTGGTGAGAAATACTCCCAAGCAAACTGGCTGCTACATACTGTACCACTCCTGCTGAAACTTCTACATGGTCCTCAGGTGTAGCTCCAGGTAGAGCATATTGCAATAACAAACTCAAAGTGATAAAGGCATGGGTCGTTGTGGCAAAGTCCACATCCAAAAGAAAAAGTCACGACTTTCTTGCTTGGACAACCAAGATTAGCTTGGGCTCCAGCAAGACCCCCAGACTTTGAAAACTTGAGTGGAAAATCCTGGGTGTACTCCCTAGTCAAGACAGACAAAATTACCTTTCCCTACTCAGAGGACACATGCATTACCTGGGAATGGGTGACAAGGGATGGATCACTAGATGATTCCCTATTCTGTTCATTCTCTCTGAAGCACCTGGCACTTGCCACTGTCAGAAGACAGGCTACTGGGCTAGATGGACCTTTGGTCTGAGGGCAGGTCTTCACTACGGGGGGGGGGGGGGGTCGATTTAAGATACGCAAATTCAGCTACGCGAATAGCGTAGCTGAATTCGACATATCGGAGCCGACTTACCCCGCTGTGAGGACGGCGGCAAAATCGACCTCCGCGGCTCCCAGTCGACGGCGCTTACTCCCCCCTCCGCTGGTGGAGTAAGAGTGTCGATTCGGGGTTCGATTGTCGCGTCCCGACGAGACGCGATAATTCGATCCCCGAGAGATCGATTTCTACCCGCCGATTCAGGCGGGTAGTGTAGACCTAGCCTGAGCCAGTATGGCCGTTTTTATGTTCTTACCACCTGTCTTATCCAGGTTGAGTCTCAGCCAGCTAGCTTGCAATGAAGTCTAGATACTGCCTAGGTCACTGAACTGCACCAGTAATGCTTTTAGAGCTGGGTGTCATTTGTACACTGAAGACTCCACAGTCAAACAACATCTTCAGCTTAGGCTACACTACTCTAGGCACCTCTGGGTATGCCTACTCTGCAAAAAGACACCCGCAGTTGGCCCATGTCAGCTGACTCTAGCCTGCGGGGCTCAGGCTGCGGGGCTATAAAATTGCAGTATAGACGGTCTGCAATTGTATAGCCCTACACCCCAAACCCAGTGACCCAAGCCAGCTGTGGGCATTTTACTGCAATGTAGACATGCCCTCTGTGTACACATGCATGACTTTAACTATTTATATGCTGGAAAGAGGAATACAAAGCCCCAGCTTCACTTTTGTCTCAATCAGCGCCTGGATGGGATTGTTTTTCTAAAAAATTGTTGACCTTTACTGAGCACCTACAGTGGCTGTGGAAGTTCCAAGCCTCTGCCAAACGAGGTTTAACAGCGCTACAGATGCCTACCAAATTGTTGCACCAGCAGCTTTAAACAATGGGCCAAATCTTTCGTGACCTTGGTTAAATCTAGAGCAGTGAAACGCAAACTGAACCTTTTGAGGTTTGTTCAAGCATCTGTGTAGATGAGCAGACAGTGTTCTGCAGCACCCCCTTCTGGCCCTCACAGGGATCTGCAGGGCCCAACCTCATTTTCTGAGGGGTATCTAATTCCCTTTCACAGCCCCTCTTCTCTGAGGTCTGGCTTCAGTTTCCCCAGCTAACACAGCATCTCAGCCCTCCCTGGCCACTCTTTACTCTTTTTCCCTTCAGAGTCCTCTGGGTTACCCAGGCCCCTCTTCTTGGGCTTATGCTTTCTGGATTCTCAGACTGTGTCTCCAGAAGGTTTCCCCCAACTGCTTCCCTCCAGCCTTCTATCAGGAGCTCAGCCTCAGCTCAAACAGCTCCTCTTCTCTGTATCCAGCAGCTCTCCCCTGCTGCCCTGTTGCTCAACCTCCCTCCTTTCTGGTCCACTCTTCCCAGCCTTATATCACTCAGGTACCTTCCCTTTCAATCCATCAGCAGCTGCCAATTGGTCACAAGTGCCTTCCCTTTCAGTCAACTGGGCAGCAGGCAATCAAGTCACAGGTGCCTTCCCTGCACCCCATGACAATCTGCGAGTTCAGCTCCTTATTTCAGCATCTTTGGTCTTCAGAAGTGGGCTGGAAATCTCAAGAAAACAGCTTCTCTTGTGTGATATCTTGTATTTAATTATAAGCCAAGCTGGAAAATCTTGCAAATACAGCTGCTTTTACATGTCAGTGCTTCCATTTCCAGTCCCAGATGGGAAGAACTGTGCAAAAATTGAGAGGAAAAAAAGTTAAGCAAACTTTCTCAGACTTTAAATATGACTTGATCTGATTGATGGGCTTGGACGGATTAAGCAGGCACGAGGAGCAGATCAACCATCGTACTGATGAGTCACATCACACCACCACAATATTGTGACGCAATGCGACATTACAACACCCCTACAAAAATGCTGTGGGAAAGGGCCCTTTTGGAATGTGGGTCTGGACTAAATCAATTTCTGGGAATGGGTGAAGATTTGCATTTGTCCTCATTTGGTCAAAAGCAGTTAGCTCATTGCAAAATTAGGGCCTGATGAGAAATTGCTCCATGAATAATCCAACTGAAGTCAATAAGATGACTTGCAAAGTCAGGTATTATTCAGCATAGGTATGGCTGGCAGAATGGGGCCCTTAGATATGTGATTTATAGCTCATTTGTAAAAGTCACGGCAGGAACATCACTTACAATAGCCATCAGTCATGTCATTCCCATTTGAGTCAGCCTGGAATCTTTTCCCTCTGATGAGCCACCTTGGAACGGAGGGTCCAGTTCCATAGTTAGATCCCCCACTGTAACACCAAATAATTCAGTCTGGCCAAGTAGCCAGAAGCCAGAGACAAAAGTTGAGCTCAGGGCACTGATTTGCAGACAGGGAACTGAGGCACAGAGACGCTAAGTGACTTGCCCAAGGTCAAGGAAGGAAGTCTGTGTTGGAGCAGGGACCTGACTCCAGATCTCCCAAGTCCTAGGCTGGTACTCTAACCAGTGGACCAGCCTTCCTCTACTGGAGTACTCATCTAGGGGCAGGGATCTTGTCTTCCACTATGTTAGCAGAGTGCCACGCACACTGTCAGTGCTTAATAAATAATACATCATCATCATAAATGCAACACAGGTCACTTTTTGTTCTCAGAATTAATCAGATTTCCTCAGGATTATAGTTTATAAAGCAATGCTACTGTAATCTGTTACATTAATAGCTTTGTTTACCAGTTGGAACCCTGTCACAGACCTCAACTATTGACACTGATTGAAACGTCATCAGTTTTGGTTTTTAGGGTTTACAAACCTTATTCTGAGCCTTCAAAGGGCCTGATCACATGCCCGTTAAAGTCAATGAAAGTTTTGCCATGGTCTTCAATGGGAGCAGGATGATGTCCAAAACATCTTTCCTCCCTGACTGGTTACAGAGATTACAACAATGAAATCTACCATCTCCAAGAAGAGCCACAGGATTCCAAGTTACAGTTCACAATATTGAAGGGGCTGATTTCCAGGAACTCAGGAACTGACAGAGCTTGTTGCTCTGTCCATTGAGCACATCTGAGAATAATCCCTTTTGCTAGTTCATCCCCGTATTAGTTTCATGATTCGTCTCCCAGACTCTTGAGCTGCTTCAGCCCGTGATTCATTAGTTCTCTGAGCCCTATTGCACCTGCCACACAAATGTTATTAGGTCACTGGTGATTAAATAATTCAGTTATTCTGGGGTGGCAGCATTTTGACAAACTGAGTTATACACGGAGGTCAAGCTGTCGTCATTGGACTCTATAATGGATGATGGTATCAGCCATGCAAAAATTGTTGGGGTCAGGGTTTTTAGGGCCAAGAGAAAGAGCTGAAAAAATTGGATGGCTTCTTCCGAAATATATGCTGTGTGATTCAGATCTATGAAAAAGGAGGCTGCCTCCGTACAATGTAATTTAGCAGACGAAATCTAGAGTTACCCCAAAAAACTGGTTTGAGAACTAAGGTCCCAGTTCAGCAAGGTACTGAAGCAAGTATATAACTTTAAGACTTTGACATCAGTGGGATTAATCATCTATTTAAAGTGATACACATGCTTCAGTACCTTGCAGAAACGATGCTTAATTGTCCAATATATCCAGTTTACAATACGTGTACAAAAATAGTAAGGAATACGGAAGTAGTGTTCTCAGTCTGGTTTCTAGCTGGACAATATTAACACCACTACAGTGACTGGCACTGACTGCCCAACCTTGTTGACAATTTTAGGAGAAAAGCCATGGATCAGTATAGAAATGCAGCTACTATGCCCTTTCAGTCTTACGAGAGGGTACTTTGATGTCACAGTTAAGGCACCATGGTAGGCCAGTGGAAGGAAGTTTACTGAAGAAACATTTCCTCTGTATATAACTATAGAAGTTCCATTTCCGATCATATCCTGCTGATACATTTCCCAGGCTCTAAACTTTATAAGGAAACCAAACAGAGAACAGGCTTGAATGAAATCTTGGTGATTTTGATATTGAAATTATTTTCATTGTGGCAAAGCAGAAAGTATTGCACAGATTAACTAAATACAGGCTGTTATTTTATAAATACTGAAGAAATTTCTTTTTCATAATGTAGTTATTTATGTGCCCTATATAATGCTCTAAGACTGTTGTATTATTAAGTGTAAGTAAGTCATGACTCAATTTCAATGTTGCCAGTTCATGGTCACAAGTTATTTGGTGTGTTTCTTAAAGCCCCCAATGCAGGAATCAAGTGATTATATCAAAATCCTAGATTTCTTAATAAAAGGTTTGTAGCCATCATAGTTGTGGAGAAAAGCTTGAAGATGTGACTCAAGGGCTCAGAAACCAGAAGGCAAATAAAGAGTCAACATGAATTTTTTTGAGACAATCAAGATTTTGGGGGCCATGTCTCATGAATTTCGAATAGTTGGGGTAGGCAATACCCCAATTTAAGGGACACGATCAAACTGAAAAATCAAACATTTTAAAATAAAGTTCTCTTACCTTACCACCACATGGGATTCTCAAAAAACTGGAAACAATTTTAAAGTTTAATTTAGTTTTCACCATTTGTGCTGTGGTTACTTCACTCATCTGGGACAATGAAAATAGGCTGGTTAATTTCACTTTTGTTTCTAGTGTGACCCCGGGGGAGTACTGGTATAAGACTAGTTTTTGTTTCCTGGATCCAATCACCTGACATAGACCAAGGTTACAGAAAGTTACTCCCATGGCTGGGGTCAGCATCCCTCATGATCTATGGCTATGCCTCCACCTTCCTTTTTGTTTAATAAAAAATGTAAAACAAAACAAAAAATAACCACAAACATCAGAGACATCTAGGATGGAGATTGGGATAGCTGACCTGAATCCTCTGGACATAGAAGATGATTATTCTGCCTCTTATTGATCAGTCAACAAATAATACATTTTGTAAATTCTTTGAGGTTTTTCTAAATTTGGGACCTAAACTATCTATTTAATCTGATGTTTGGAGGCACTTATACAAAGTTCACTATAGAGGTATTTGAGCTCATAACTGAGAGTGACCCTTTCAATGTTTTGTTAAATTCACAGAATACCAATCAAATATTTTAAAAGAGGATATAGAATTGGATTGTTTATTAATTTGACTAGCTATATTTCAGATATCTTGCTCCCATTATGCCTTTGATCTTGTCCCTCCTCCTCCAGACTAAGTTGGACTGTCACTGGGATATTTTACAAAGTATTATTACTTACAAAAATATTGTTCATTCCAGAAATGTTTAAATCTCTGGTTCTGCTTTACCGTTAGCATAAGCTACAGAATAATTCCTGATGTTTCAATTTGCATTCTCAAAAGATACACACAGTCTTATTGTTATCTGAGGTAGAAGAAATCGAAGAGCACAGGGTCAGAAGAAAGTCTTTATTCACGTGAGCAGACAAATACAGTTTTTAGCAATATTTTTGCAATGAATAAGATAAGGCCACTCAATCAGCAGAGGATAGGAATAACCTCTTCTAGGGAAGCAAAAATGTTACAACACAATTCTTCTCTGAAAAGTGACTATATAAAAATGGCACCTTTGTACTCAGCAGGCCTGCTCCATCTGTCTCTCTGCTAATGCTGATGACAAAAAAGCTTTGACTATTTTGTAAATTGTAACTGTTGTTAGCCAGCATAGCTATGGGGAGTGAACTGGATTCTATTCCCTCTTGTACATTAACAGAATGATTTACTAAGTTCCAATCAATTACACTTGTGCAAACTCTTTAGTCGATGGTATTGAACAAGTATTACTGCAGACAGAATTTGGTTTGCATCCACCTAATCTATTGGTAATGGTGCACAATGAAAAAAGGATATAGCTTGACTTTCAGGATCCCAGCTTGTGTTTGCAGGGCTGGAAGTTAGAAAGAAACATATTTTTACTTGTAAACAAAGAAATTAGAAATTGTTGGGATTCAATAAACATGGAACACAGGCTCACTTTTCAAAGTAGATCCATGCTTTAAGAATGAATCTGCCAACCTGTGTTCAGTTTTGGTCACCCTAGTCCAAAAAAAGTGATAAAACAGAAACAGTAGAGGTCCAGAGATAGGCAACAAAAACAATCAGAGGAAAGGAAAGGCTGCCGTATGGGGAGAGATTGAAAAGATTGGGAATCTTTTGTGTAGAGATGAATAAGAGGGGACATGACAAAGCTATCCCAAATCAGGAATAATGCAGGGAAGCTAAAGCTGGAGCTCCTGTAACCCAGTGGTGAGTGTGCATCACAGAGCCCCATCTGTGCCAATCTGCAAAGACTATGAGTTATTACGGCCGCACACTGAGGAGCATTGGCTTTTCAGTTCAAGCTGTAGCAGCTTGTGCTTTTTACTTCTGTAATGGGTGTTCACTCACTACAAGAGCACCTCCTTCTGTCCAGGCGTGGCATAGCAGCTTTCTTCCCATATGGTGCCCCCTGTCGATCTCACCCCATCGCTGCAGTGTTCTCTCTCTTTGCAACTCAGTCCTCCAGCTAGGTCACTATATAGGCCCTTCACTTCTGGTGTAGCAAAATCTCGCTGGACCAGCTGGCTGGTTGGCATGTCCAGTAATCCTGTGCCACTGCCCAGTGACTGGTAGGGGAACCCAGGCCCTCTCTTTGCACTGGGTTCCAGCCCAGTGACCCTATAACCAGCAGCCACGGTCTACGCAGTTCCCTTCCTTGCTGTGGTTTCCTTGGGCTTCTGTCTACCCTGCCTTCTCAGGCTGTCTTTCTCCACAACTCCTCTGGGCTTGACCCTTCTTCCAGGACTGGGATCCCAGGATTTATTCTCCCCTCTGGGTTTCCTGCTCTCCTCCCATCCCTCTGCTTCCAAAGAGTGACTGCAGACTCTCCCTCTGCAGCCCCTTGCTATTCCAAACTTCCTCCCTTTATAAACCTAGCCCATCTGCAATTCGTGTTTGTAAAGGACAGGGTTGGTAAAAGAAGGTTAATTGACCTGTTCTGGGCCACTTTACCCCTTCAGGGCTGGTGTGGGGTGAACAACCCATCACAAGATCCTTGGTTCAATTCCCAGTGTGTTGGCCAAATGGCAGCCATCACCCTCCTATATACCATTTCTTATGCTACAAAATGGAGGCATTCAATGAAATTGAAAAACAACCAATTTTAAAATAGTTAAAAATTATTTTTTTACAGTGTGTAATTAACCCATGGAATTCATTGCCACAAGATCTCATTTAATCCAAGCATTTAGTAAGATTCAGATAGGGTTATAGATGTATATAGTTAAAGAGAAAATTTAAAAATGATAGATATTGACCAGTCCTTTCAAGTATAAGCCAACCACTAATTTGTGGGGAATGGGAAGAAACTTTCCTTTGGGCAGTTCCTTTGAGAACTGGAAGTCCTGGCACAATCAGGGAACTATGATGCGATTGGAATAACAGAGACTTGGTGGGATAACTCACATGACTGGAGTACTGTCATGGATGGATATAAACTGTTCAGGAAGGACAGGCAGGGCAGAAAAGGTGGGGGAGTTGCGTTGTATGTAAGAGAGGAGTATGACTGCTCAGAGCTCCGATATGAAACTGCAGAAAAACCTGAGAGTCTCTGGATAAAGTTGAGAAGTGTGAGCAACAAGGGTGATGTCGTGGTTGGAGTCTGCTATAGACCACCAGACCAGGGGGATGAGGTGGATGAGGCTTTCTTCTGGCAACTAGCAGAAGTTGCTAGATCGCAGGCCCTGGTTCTCATGGGAGACTTTAATCACCCTGATATCTGCTGGGAGAGCAATACAGCGGTGCACAGACAATCCAGGAAGTTTTTGGAAAGTGTAGGGGACAATTTCCTGGTGCAAGTCCTGGAGGAACCAACTAGGGGCAGAGCTTTTCTTGACCTGCTGCTCACAAACAGGGAAGAATTAGTAGGGGAAGCAAAAGTGGATGGGAACCTGGGAGGCAGTGACCATGAGATGGTCGAGTTCAGGATCCTGACACAAGGAAGAAAGGAGAGCAGCAGAATACGGACCCTGGACTTCAGAAAAGCAGACTTTGACTCCCTCAGGGAACAGATGGGCAGGATCCCCTGGGAGAATAACATGAGGGGGAAAGGAGTCCAGGAGAGCTGGCTGTATTTTAAAGAATCCTTATTGCGGTTGCAGGAAAAAAACATCCCGATGTGTAGAAAGAATAGTAAATATGGCAGGCGACCAGCTTGGCTAAACAGTGAAATCCTTGCTGAACTTAAACGCAAAAAAGAAGCTTACAAGAAGTGGAAGATTGGACAAATGACCAGGGAGGAGTATAAAACTATTGCTCAGGCATGCAGGAATGAAATCAGGAAGGCCAAATCACACTTGGAGTTGCAGCTAGCAAGAGATGTTAAGAGTAACAAGAAAGGTTTCTTCAGGTATGTTAGCAACAAGAAGAAAGTCAAGGAAAGTGTGGGCCCCTTACTGAATGTGGGAGGCAACCTAGTGACCGAGGATGTGGAAAAAGCTAATGTACTCAATGATTTTTTTGCCTCTGTCTTCACAAACAAGGTCAGCTCCCAGACTGCTGCACTGGGCAGCACAATATGGGGAGAAGGTGACCAGCCCTATGTGGAGAAAGAAGTGGTTCGGGACTATTTAGAAAAACTGGATGTGCACAAGTCCATGGGGCCGGATGCGCTGCATCCGAGGGTGCTAAAGGAGTTGGCGGATGAGATTGCAGAGCCATTAGCCATTATTTTTGAAAACTCATGGCGATCGGGAGAGGTCCCGGATGACTGGAAAAAGGCTAATGTAGTGCCCATCTTTAAAAAAGGGAAGAAGGAGGATCCGGGGAACTACAGGCCAGTCAGCCTCACCTCAGTCCCTGGAAAAATCATGGAACAGGTCCTCAAGGAATCAATTATGAAACACTTAGAGGAGAGGAAAGTGATCAGGAACAGTCAGCATGGATTCACCAAAGGGAAGTCGTGCCTGACTAACCTAATTGCCTTCTATGATGAGATAACTGGCTCTGTGGATGAGGGGAAAGCAGTGGATGTGTTATTCCTTGACTTTAGCAAAGCTTTTGACACAGTCTCCCACAGTATTCTTGCCGCCAAGTTAAAGAAATATGGGCTGGATGAATGGACTGTAAGGTGGATAGAAAGCTGGCTAGATCGTCGGGCTCAACGGGTAGTGATCAATGGCTCCATGTCTAGTTGGCAGCCGGTTTCAAGCGGAGTGCCCCAAGGGTCGGTCCTGGGGCCGGTTTTGTTTAATATCTTTATTAATGATCTGGAGGATGGTGTGGACTGCACTCTCAGCAAGTTTGCAGATGACACTAAACTAGGAGGCGTGGTAGATACACTAGAGGGTAGGGATCGGATACAGAGGGACCTAGACAAATTAGAGGATTGGGCCAAAAAAAACCTGATGAGGTTCAACAAGGATAAGTGCAGAGTCCTGCACTTAGGACGGAAGAATCCCATGCACTGCTACAGACTAGGGACCGAATGGCTAGGTAGCAGTTCTGCAGAAAAGGACCTAGGGGTCACAGTGGACGAGAAGCTGGATATGAGTCAACAGTGTGCTCTTGTTGCCAAGAAGGCTAACGGCATTTTGGGCTGTATAAGTAGGGGCATTGCCAGCAGATCGAGGAACGTGATCGTTCCCCTTTATTCGACATTGGTGAGGCCTCATCTGGAATACTGTGTCCAATTTTGGGCCCCACACTACAAGAAGGATGTGGAAAAATTGGAAAGAGTCCAGCGGAGGGCAACAAAAATGATTAGGGGTCTGGAGCACATGACTTATGAGGAGAGGCTGAGGGAACTGGGATTGTTTAGTCTCCAGAAGAGAAGAATGAGGGGGGATTTGATAGCAGCCTTCAACTACCTGAAGGGAGGTTCCAAAGAGGATGGAGTTCGGCTGTTCTCAGTGGTGGCAGATGACAGAACAAGGAGCAATGGTCTCAAGTTGCAGTGGGGGAGGTCCAGGTTGGATATTAGGAAACACTATTTCACTAGGAGGGTGGTGAAGCACTGGAATGCGTTACCTAGGGAGGTGGTGGAGTCTCCTTCCTTGGAGGTTTTTAAGGCCCGGCTTGACAAAGCCCTGGCTGGGATGATTTAGTTGGGAATTGGTCCTGCTTTGAGCAGGGGGTTGGACTAGATGACCTCTTGAGGTCCCTTCCAACCCTGATATTCTATGATTCTATGATTCTATGATTCCATTATTGTCAAAAGTGGGGTATTTGCACCTTCCTCTGGCACTGGCCACTGTCAGAGACAACATACTGGACGAGATGGACCAATCTGGTGTGGCAATTCCTCCGTGCCTAAATATTACGGGGTTTCTATTTGTTTGCTTGTTTCCAAATTCTGCCTACAGCATATTTAATGTGTTTATAATTATGTATTAAGAGAGCCTATTCTCATTGGCTCAAGGTACTTTAACAAATACTTGACATATACAAACACCAAGGATAAAAGCTAAGAAAATACACAGATGAGCAGCCTATACAAACCCAACCCAGTTAAAACTGATATGTGGCCAAAATACCCACCTTTCATATCTAATCACCTCACAGTTGCTCCGCAAAAATCGCTTTCCAAAAGCCTACAACTGGTCCTGAAAGAAAAGCTTAAAACCAGACAAGCAGTTAACCAGAGCGGGCTGTGGGAGCCTAATTTAGGAGTGACCCATAATATGACAAGTAATCATCTGCGTTCTTTACATAACCTTCACCATCCATGTAGAAACCTGCAATTCACATTTCTAAGGGCGGGACATTATTATTATTTACTTTATAGTAATGCCCTAGAGGTCCTAATGAGGTTCAAAGGCCTGTTGTATTGGATGCTGTACAGACAGGCCCGGTGCAACCACTAGGCAAACTAGGTGGCCGCCTAGGGCGCCAAGATTTGAGGGTGCCAAAAAGCGGTGCCCAAAATGTCTGGGATGCTCACCAGGCACCGGCTAAACGTGTAACCCTCTTCCTGCCGCTGTGCGAGAGGGCGCTGTGGCTTTGATCAGCTCCGGCCGGCCGGGAAGTGACGTCATTCCTCCTCCGGCCGCCGGGGGCGCTGCGCTGCTCCCTGCTGCTCTGGCTCTTCCCCAGGCCCCCGCCCCTGCTCAGCCCCGTCCTGCCCCCTCTCCCCTGAGCTCTGCAGCAGGGCCGGGGCTGCACTCACCGGCGGTAGGAAGTGCAGGGATGTGGTTCCCCCTGCCCCCCAAGCCAGCCCCGCCCCCCCCGGAGGCCTGAGGAACCACACCCCCAGCGGGGGGCTATGTAGGGCCCCAGAATATCTAGGGACGGCCCTGGTTCCCGCCACCCTTCCCGCAGCCAGCCCCTGCTGCACCCCCTGCCCTGCCCACAGCCAGCCCCGCACCCCCTGCTCTGCCCGCAGCCAGCCTCACACCCCCGTCTCCAGCCAGCCCCAGCTGCACCCCCTGCTCTGCCCGCAGCCAGCCTCACACCCCCTGCCCTGCCCACAGCCACCCCTGCACCCTATCTCCAGCCAACCCCTGCCGCACCCCACTGCCCGAAGCCAGCCAGCCCCACACCCTGTCAGGTTATTCATTTATTTTCGTTAAATATGTAGACTAAATAATTAAATTAATAAATTTTCAAGCCGAATGTGTATTAATTCTAATGAACAATGCCACATTATGCAGTATTCATTTTTGAAAGTTTATAATAAGCGATGCTCTGGGGGGGGGGGCGCAAGGTGGAAGTTTCGCCTAGGGCGCAAAATATCCTTGCACCGGCCCTGTGTATAGAGATTAAAAGGAGAGTCCCTGCGAATTACAGTCTAAGTCCTTGATGCTGCAATTGATGGTGTGTGGGTGGATTGCTGTACATGACTTCAATGAGGCTCCACACTGGCTCAGCAATCTGTCAACATGCTACCAACTGCAGGGTCAGAGCCTAAATTAAGAGGAGAAGCAACATGGATGTAACAAACAATGGAGAGGAGTAAGGAAACCTGGATGAGTAAAATCCAAGTAAGAACATGCATTAACATAGGCCAGCTGTGTGCACAGATGTGTCCTGCAGAGCAGCATAGTGTGCTCTTCCAGTCATTAGAGAAGCTCTGGCACACTTCTTCGAATGTCATCTGAATGGAGCAGCTGTTAAAAAGAGGATAAAAGTAAATATTTATATTATGGTAGCACCCTTTGCAGCGTGTTTAAATATCAATGTTAGTATGTCAAATTAATCAGGTAATTAATAGCAAAGGGCCTGAGCCACGAAGTTCAGCCCCAGATCAAAGCCTTCCCCATATTCTCGGATGCATAGAGCTAGGTTTCTGGTTTGGTACTCATGATAGTAATTAACTGACAACACAGTTTTAAGAAAGCACCTTTTGAAATATATGAGTTCTTCCACTGGTTTGGAGAGTAATGAGCACAAGAGCTCACGTTGGCAAGTTTTTTTGCCAGCCGGTATGCCGCTAAATGCTAGAAATAGAATGTTGCCAAGAAGGGCCATTTTCACTACACATATTATGAAACATTTTGACCTAAATTTTCAAGAGTGACTAGTGAATTTGGCTGGCTCGGTTTCTAGTGCCCAGTGTGAGACACCTTTAAAGGGGCCTGATTTTCAGAGGGTGAGTGAACAGTGTCTCACGTTGGGCACCCACAATCACTAATAACTTTTGAAAAATTATGCCTTTGAGACCCAATGCAAATGAAAGAAGTTCTGCTCTCAAAATCCATTAATATCACTGGTTCAAGTTCAGAATTTAGTATCCTTTAGGAAAAATGGTGATTTGTGAACTAAGATACAGGTGAGGTCATCCATTAGTTCCCCCCCCCCCCCCCCAAGATAAGAATGTGGAATTTATAGTAAACAATGCAAGCTTTGTGCCAGCCTGATGAATGCAGGTATGACTAGCTTAACACACCCGAAATCTGTGACAAATAGAATGAACTGCTTGATTGTTTGACTGACCTGGGAACAAAATGATTTGGATATCAAGTGGCAGCCTTGCATCTAAACCTTCTTACAAAGCTGTAACCAGCAAAGCTTTTTAAAAGGACCTTCTCTGTGGGGCCTAAGAAGTGTGAGTACTGCATCTTATCAGTGTTTCTTTTCTGCCTTCTCTCCGGGTGGTGTCAGTGTGGACAGACATGATAAATTGCCCCTTCTTTTCCTCCACGACCCTGAACATTAACACACACTGCATCTTGTACTCCACTGCCAAATGGTCATACACATTTTTGCTGTTTTGTTATGCCTGTTTGTATGGTTGGGACTGGGAATGAGTGTCTGGGTAGCATTTGCAAGTGGACTTCCCAGTTTATTTTAGAATGTTGTCTGTCTTGGGGGCCTGGTTTGTATACAGTAAATGGCTTTTGCACCCTGCCCTGGTGGTTCCTGCCTGTATACTTCCAACTACAGCAGCTGCACCCCCTATGATAGCCACAAAATAATGGAGTAGAGGGTTGAGAAATGTTGCTATGAACTGAGGATATGGAGTACCGGAAGGGGAAACTGTTGGCGAAGGCCTGGGTCCTACTATCTTTGCAGTGGGTATGGGAAAGTTAGGTAGGAGACCTCTCCCCCACCCCCAAATAGACCAGGTGCAGTATGTGGCATTTAAAATGAGTCCTATTGATATTGTCTAGGATATCATCTCTCTGGAGCACAGGGCCATCCTCCGACTAACCTCATGTTCTTTAATGTAAGTTAGCAACTTGGTGACTTCCACATTTACATGCTAAATATGCATAGTCCATACTATTATATAGCCACCAGTACAACTATGAAATTATCCCATGTGGTTTCTGGCTCACCCCGTCAATGTGGCAGACCCTGGATTTTATTTTGGATTGGGACTGTGGCTGTCTGGGTGCAGATTTACACCCCTATTGTGGTCTGACCATTCCTTGAGCAGGCATAGGTCCAACTCACTTTTTCTCCTGTTCAGGGAAATTAAGCTATTTCATTTCTCTCCCCTTGCATACTAAGGGACCCAGCTGAGGTTCAGAACTCTCAGAAGGAAAACGCTGGTCAAGTCTGAAGAGGACACAATGGACAGACAAGAAAGGGAGGACATGGATGGAGATTTACAATTAAGGAAACTGGTATAAAAAGAGAGGGGAGCACTTAAAATGGAATTATTTCCAATGTAATAAATTGAAGAGAAAAGGGTCTTTAGCTTTTCCCCCCACTTTCCCCTCATTCTTTCACTAATAAATATTTTCCATAGTGGAAGGATACTTGTAAAAGAAAAAGGGGGGGGGGGAAGAAGTATGTTAAAAACATTCATTTAAACGTGGGGAGCCAAACTAGAATCACATTAAGGCTCCCCAGAATATCATAGAAGCATAAAAATTAAAGAATGGAAGAATCATCTAAATCCATCCTGTTGTCAATGCATAATTGCTCCCTACAATATATTCACAAGTTCTTAGTGCCTTGGCTTTGTTCCTCACATGCACCAGAGACATATTTTTGGTCTAATAAAGCACCCCTTGTCACGCCTTAATGCTGTAAGAATTTATTTACAACTCATCACTAATTATTTCCTCTTTTAAAACCCCATTCTTTGGATAGCAGTGAAGTTAAGCAATACAAATCACAGTAGCCAAGATATTTAAATAATCCATTAGTCCATCTCTGCCAATGAAAGATTGTTCTCCAAATACATATTGTATAGTGATCTGTCCAGTCTGATTTTTATTGTCTCAAGTGATGGGGTACCCAGCACTTTCTTACAGTCTAACAAAATTCACCGTTGAATGAGAGAAAACACTGTGGTTAATTTACTTATTTGCTTATCATTTCATCCCATTACTCCTGCTTGTGCACCCTCAGACCACCTTAATACAATTATTCTTCCTTACTGGTGTTTATACTAGACACATTCTTAAAAGTTAAAACTGGTTCCATTTAGTAGCTTACTTTGTGGCAAGGTGAACTTTTGCAAAGTAAGAGTGAAGTCCTGACTCCACTGAGGTCAACAGGGCCAGGATGTCACTCTAAACTTTTTAATAGTATCTCTCTCTCTCTCACACGCACACACCCCTTGGCACATGTGTTTGCAAATTAAATGCTCAAAGGTCAGCCATTTCAACACAGCATCTTTCCATGCCAAGTTTCTTTTCATATCATCTGTACAAATGACATCCTCAACAAAACACAAGTAGCAAGACAATTGGAAGCTATTGTAGCTTTTTATTTTACAACAGCACCCAGTTTCATACCATATACATTTTCCAAAATTGGATGTGCATAGTATAGAATGTTATATATCTTGCAATCTACCACACTAACATTTCTGCAGCTGTGAAAACAAGTCTTCTGGAATATGGTTATCAACTACACTGTATAAGTAAATATACAAATATATAGTAACCTGAGGGGAACTTTTTTAAAATTTTAGATTAACAATAAGGCTCCCAATACCAGTTTTATATCAAATGATCAATAGCAGACAAAGATGTAATACATAGTTTCATGAAGATAAAGAAAAGCTTCAAAATATATATTTTCTCTCATTTGGGATAGTCATGTCTTGAAAAAATAAGTTTTCACTCTAGTTGCTAAAATATGTGGGTTCATTATCCCTCTTTCCCAACTTTTATAACGACAACTACTTCTTGTCAATTAAGGTGTATATGTGCTGAAGGCTAAAGGACTGGCAGTGCTGGAGAAGTGATGCTCCTCCCTTTCAGACTGGAAGCTTTCACAAACTGTCTTTGTCATGATCTGGGATTTAAACTTGGCGGAAGCAGCTTCTACAACAGGGAGAGAGAATTGCCATATTAAGCTTATCCTAAAGCTTCTTGTGAAGAGTTCCAAATCACAACCACCCCCCAAGGTAGTTCTGTAATGCAAACAATTGTCCTCCAAGTCTTGTTAGGTATGAAGTAGGGTTTGAGGTATGAAAAACTCAGTCGCTAACCTCCCTCATTGCATCTCTCAAGATTATTTCTTATTTTAGGCCAGGCCACCACCTAAATAAAATTGTCTACCCTGCTTGCATGTGCAAGTGTAGTATGTGAAATGACAAGATATGCTCCGAGACCCTGAGTACAATATGAAGCTTGGAATGTTTAGAAGAAAGCTGAAAAAGTTCCTCTCGCTGAAGTGACCATCTCCCATCCTAGAAAACTGTGCTTGGAAATAATGTTTCAAGTTAAAACTGACATTTCTGAACCTAACAGGGTGAACTTGCTAATGATTGATATTTTTTAATCCATCAATATGGGAGCCATAATAAAAGATATTATATAAATTTCCATGGTGTCCTAATACTAGTTTAATAACCAGAACATTAATCTTTAATATTTAATATCTTTAAACAATGTTCTGTGATTGTAAAGTCAGACTGTTCTATCTTTAAACAGGTCCCCACAACTTGTTCATTGTGTCTGATGTTGAGCCATTATATACATTTAGAACAGAAATAAAATGGCCTGATTTTCAAACAGTTCTTAGCACTTTGTTCCCATTGACTTCAACGGGATTTATGGATGTTCAGCATTTCTGAAAATCAGGCCATTACAAGTGCTTAATTTTAGGCACCCATGTTTGAAAAGTTTAGCCTAAGGCTACAATTTTGAAATTGCCTATGTGACATAGGAGCCAAAGTCACATTTTCAAAAGTGACTTAGGAGCTTGGGAGCCTATGTCTCATTGAAAGTCCTAAGTCACTTAAGCACTTTTGACATTTTTTCCTTACGTCTCATTGAAAATTAATGGGACTTAAGATTCTAAAGGCCTAGGTCACTTTTGAAAATGGGACTTAGCTATATGCACCTAAATAAATGGCCTGATTTTCAAAGGGGCTGAGCACCTGTAACTCCCATTACATTTTAATTTTTAAACCAAAATAACAGCAGGAGCGGATTTTACATCTTCTGTAGGCTATCAGAACTGTCAAAGTACTAGGAAGATACTCCAGGTAACTTGCTTCCTGATTTTGTGCTTCAGAGATAAAACATGTCTCAAGTCTTCCCTTGCTATTTTGCTTTCCACACTGTGTAAAGTGGTACACCATCATCAATAATATAATAAACGACACATAAAATGACTGAATTAGGATGGCCCTTTGAGCTCAGTAGAACATTAGAATGCAGCTCTAAAAGCTCAGCATCAGAAATGGTATAAACCCTTTTATGTATTAACCCCTATGATTCAGGATGACTATGGGCCTGTCTACACTTAAAAGGCAGCAGTGGCACAGCTACGCCGATGCAGCTATGCTGCTGTAGCGCTTCAGTGAAGACACTACCTACCCTGACAGGAGACGTTCTCCCATCAGCATAGGTACTCCACCTCCCCGAGAGGTGGTAGCTATCTTGACAGAAGCTCTCTCATCAACATAAGGCTGTCTACACCAGGAGTTAGTTAGATCAGTACAACTGCCTTGCTCAGGGGTGTGGACATAAGTTGCTAGTGTAGACCAAGCCTAAGTAACATGTTCCACTGATGGTCATCCAGGTATCCCGATTCATAGTATAAGGAATAATTATAATAGTACTTTGCGTGACAGATCTTTGAAAAAGCCCTATGGACTACTTTTCTCCACCCTTACTTAAGCGTAGCATCTTACTCCATGAGTAGTCCCACTGAAATAAATGAGGCTTCTTGTGAAGTAAGGTCCTACTCAACATGAGTAAGATCTGCAGAATCTCACCCAAAGTGCTTAATAAAACATTTGCACATTTCTTAAGAGTTGAAAACCTTTTCCCAAACATTCTGGATCACAAATATGGAAAGTACCACACAACTCTGTCCTTTAAAATTGTCATTTTGTTACTTAATAAAACGACAAAACAAGAATTAAAAAAAATTTAAACTCACTCAAATCTAACAATTCAATTTTGTAAATGAAAAGAATGACTCGTGTATGCAGTGTTGGTCCCAGGATATTAGAGAGCCAAGGTGGATGAGGTAATATCTTTTATTGGAACTACTTCTGCTGGTGACAGAGACAAGCTTTTGAGCTACAAAACTTGTCTCTCTCACCAACAGAAGTAGGTCCAATAAAGGATATTACCTCACCCACCTTGTCTCTCTAAATGACTGGTGTAAATTCTGAACATTGTCACTAATAGGGAAGATGATGGCAGATTTCTTCTGCAGCTCACTGGGAGAAGCTGTGATTCTAACTTCATTTAGTCACAAGCCATGGTCATCTCATTAACATGAGATGTTTTAACATTAGCATTAACACAGAAGTAGTCAGAAATCCAAAAATTCAGTTCTGTGTCATAGACACGAACAGTGGTTAGCTAGCTAAGGAGTGACGTACACCTCTACCCCAATATAACGCTGTCCTCGGGAGCCAAAAAATCTTACCGCATTATAGGTGAAACTTGCTATATCGAACTTGCTTTGATCCACCAGAGTGCGCAGCTTCTCCCCCCCCATCCCTCCCGGAGCGCTGCTTTACCGCGTTGTATCCGAATTCGTGTTATATCGGGTCGTGTTATATCGGGGTAGAGGTGTATTACCAAACAAACTTTCAGTTAACATAGTTTTACAAATGTGAGGACTGCCCTCCCAACATTGGAATAATGTTTTATAAACTCTGAATCCATATAAACTTCAGCCAAGGGAGTCTGTTCAGTCACCATGTCAACTTTAAACATTTACATTGATGTCATTCTTGTTTTACGTCTCGAAAAAACTTCTGGCTGCTCTGCTATTCCGCTTCAGCTTTTTCACATTTATCCATTTTGCACTGTATCCTGACAGGAGACTGGCTAGTTATTTCTAACCCACCCTTGGGGAGCATTCCAAAACAAGATGGATAAAACATCAAAAATAATAGAAGAAAATGTACGCAAAGCTTTTGCAAACTTAATGCAGATGCTTAGTTTACATCACTGAGCAATGGACTATACAATGCATCTCATGTGGGGCTGTGAGGGGGGAAGGAAAGAAATAGGATGGCATGCATGCTATGTTTTTATCAATGAGGCATATGTCAAAGGGGACAGGCTGATTTCATTACTTCTAAAACTACCTGTTATAAGAGGATTGGCCCAATAACTAAAAGGTTCACTAGAAAGCTTCCATTGTCAGAAAGTCTCATAGAGGACATAATCCAATGTCCACTGAAGTCAATGGAAAGATGCCCATTGACTTCAACTGGCCCTGGATCAGACCCAGATAGAGTACTATAGCCTTTGACTCTCTCTTTGGAGAAGGGAAAGGTCCTGGGAGCCTCATCCTGTAAGGAGCCTCTCCTGTGCGGTATTAAGGCCACTCAATGGACAACCCCTTGTAGGATTCATTTCTTCACATCATAGTCATTAAAAATCCTACCTAGAGCATATACATATGTTTATTTCATTTGGAATCAAACATCTAGTTCAGGTCCTTTAAAAAAACGCAATAGCTAGTAAAACAGGAATGCAGACCAATGCAAACAAACATGAAATAAAACCCATGTCTCCAAAGACAAGCACAATATACAGTATGCTTCATTTTAACTTCCAGTGGTAAAATTACAATGCTGTTGTTTTAACAAGCACACATTAATTACATACAGAGAAACATGCCCATTTCTAACTTTCCCTGTGGAGTATAGCTTTAAAAAAAAAGTTTCTAAAATCAGCAAGTTTCAACACTTTTTAGTTCTCAAAACTGCATTTTCACATGATTTTTAACTTATAAAACACAAACCCTGCAATATTTATAAGACATAAATGACCAATAATCATAAATGGCACTAAAGACAATTAAGTGACAGTTGATTGTGAATATAGACTATCTGTACAATTATTTTTATTCTCTTTTGTGTTTTAAAACCACAGACACTAACTCCTGGTATAAACCTATGTGAAATCAGAAACATCCAAGAAACCACCTTAGAATAGGAACTTTAAATATAAAGAAGAATTTTGAATGCATGAAACTTTTAATAATTGGTTTTCAAGGAAGTACATAAATCAGGAATTCTTTAAATAAATAAACCACTAATAATTTCAGAGTTAGATGATTGATTTTGGTGGTTAACTGCATTTTGTAATATCCTGAAGGACAAGTCGGAAATAACTTTCATTTCTTAGACATAACCTACGGTTTGACATTTATCTCATCTACCCTCTTCATCTGAAAGGGAAAATGTGCAAGGTGGTGTGCAAAAAAACCCAACAAACCCAACTCACATTCCACTTTGCCTCAGTGAAAACTTTACAAAGACTTCACATTGTTGTGCTAATAGAGTCAAAAATTCTTGACACAAATGTCCATTTATTGCCATTAAATAATGTACTGAAGGTCACAAGACAGTTACAGGACGAAGCTGTTCCAACTGAGTCTCCAATGCAATTCGTTCTTTGTGAACTTCCTGGAGCACAGAGAAAAAATAAATGCTATAACTTTTGTGGCACCCACACATACAAAGCTGCATTATTAAAGAGTAGTCTAGTAACAGCTGGCATTTACTACAGATCTCATACCACTTACATCACGCTTTATCGTTTCAAGGCACCATACAAACGTTAGACAATTAACCCTCACAACAACCTACTGAGATAAGTAGAATTATTCCCTTTTTACAGATGGGGAAATGAGCAGAGAGAGGCCAGGGACTTGCCCAACCTGGCCGATGAGAGGAAGGATGGCCCAGTGGTGAGTGCACAGACTTGAGACACCTGGGTTCAATTCCCTGCTCCAAAACAGACTTCCTGTGTGACCCTGGCATGCTACTGTCTCTCTCAGTTCCCCGTCTGTAAACTGGGGATAGCAGCACGACCTGACCTAATTGGAGTCTTGTGAGGATCAGTACATTAAAGACTGTAAGGTGCTCAGATGTGCAAATGGGGGGCATATAAATACCATAGAGAGAGAGAGTCAAAAATGTAATGGTGGCAGAGTGTTTGCTATTAAAACTTACGAGTGAGACATCCTTCCCCAAGGTCAGTCCACTGGGCCATACTGCCTCTTTTTACCTTGCTATTGAAGGTTGCATGCTCAGCCCTGGTAGGGATAGTCTGCCTTGCACTGCTCCTGAGAGATCCTTCTAGACAATTCAGGAATAGTGGTAATGATAAACTCCTATGTGGAATTACACTTCAGTCCTGATCCAAGGAAGGTGGTTGTAACATGGGACGTTGAGTGGGTGGGATGTGAAGCTAGGAAAAATATAGCATGGGGATTTCTCAGGACTGTGACAGAGATGCAGAGGAATGCTAAAGGAAGGAAAGAAGGTCAAGGCAGGCCGACTCAGTGGCAGCCCACTGCACTATTAGGTCAGACATCAGGGTTCAGTTTCTGGTCCTGGTCTCACATTTCCAGACCATTATAGAGCTGGAAGTGCTGCAAAAGGTGGCACTTTCAACCCGGTAGGGAAAAGCAACAGCAGTCTCCTCTGACTGATTGGCAATCAGTGTTGATGGTCTCTGAAAGGATTCCCAGTATGTTCAGACCTGCTTACGTAGAAGTATGATAGTCTATATAAGTGACATGAAGCTTCAGCAGAAGAAAAATGAAGGAATTTATTGACTTCATGACTGGACAATTAAAAAGAACAGAATTTATTTTTATCAGGAACTTACCAATTTAAATACGCCAAGAAGTTCTCAAATACAAGCCAATGGACAGTGTTTTAAAATCACTCTTAGAAGCTTATCTAAGGCAACAGTACAGCCAATACTTTGTATACTGAATGACTGAACGTAAGAAGCTAAACAACAACTGATCAGGACAAAGAAAACTATGGCTGAGTTCCTCTCATGCGTGAGGAGACAGAATTAAATGCTCTAGGAGCATTCAAAAGACAAGAATTATCATTTAAACTCAATTCAATCGACAACACAGCCCTTTGCACTTAGGTTACGCATTTTCTTATATAGGCCACTCACCCCTAAAGGTACAGCGTAGCCACTCTTTCAAAAGAGAGTCTGGAAACAAAGCAGTAGGTTTCATCTATAAAGAGGAACTAGATCCTTAGCCAGTGGTGAAAAACAACCGATTGCATCAAGCCTTGTAATTGTGATATTCAATGTGTTCCTTACCTTCAGTTGCTGCTGGAGTTCACTGTTCAACCTGGCTAGCACCGCATTGGCTTCTTTGTTTTTACGAATAGTAGTCTGAATAGCCCTCTTCTGTTTGGAAGACTGTCTGCTGGAGATAAATACAAAACATTTCAATGAAAAGAGCCTCAACAGTGACTGTTCCCAGGAGACCAGACATCCACTTTATGTACATGTGTACTGAACCTTTTGATCAAAAGAAAAAGATACAAATTTACAAGAAAATGTAGTAAATAAGTGTTGATGACTGAATGAGTGATTCAAAAGCAAAATGGTCTAATTTTTTAATCTGAACCATCGACCTATTTTAGGCCCATTTCAACTATTTTATTTTCAATGTACTTGTATTTATTGCAATATCCTTGCTAATTATTGTTTTCAAACACTTAATGGGGGTTAAAATGTCACTAATGCCTAATGGAAAATGTACAGAACATTCTATTTAGAAACAATTTTACTTATTTTTAGTATCTTTTAATTATTTATTATTAAGGACATCTGCATGAAAATAAAATCTTTGCTTTTTCAAGAGTTTAGCTGCTCTTGCTGCTTTTTTCTACACTTGAAATACTAATCTTCCATTTTCATACCAGTCATTTCCAACATAGCTGATTGTGATGTCACACACAGAAATGGGACTTCAGATAGATCAATTATGGACATTATTCATCTGTCCATGACTCTTAAAGAAACAAAGATTTTTTTAAATGCAAATGTTGCTAGTAATAAAAAAACAACAAGGAAAGGAAATATGATAAATATAGGTTAGATAAGCAGAACTGTTTTCTAAATAGACATTTTAAAGTTGTACATGAGGTGTCAGCAGCTCTTTAATGACAACGTGATCTAAGACAGATGTACATGGTGGCAAGCAGTTGGGGAAAGCCCAAGTTAGCTCTTTCTCTGAACAGAGCGGACAGCTGTGATCTTTGCAATAGAACCTGTGCCTGTTTCTTATAAAAGGTTGGTCCTTTTGCTATTATTTTTCACCTTTCCACCAACCTGTTTATCTACATTTTGCCCCTAATCAATCTTTATAATACAATTAAAAAATAAAATAAGTCAAAGCCTACACGTATCTCTAGTCTATGTGGTCATTTAAATGTTTTGGAGAAAATACAAACATCTGCATCAGATAGGGCTGATTAGGGATGCTAGCAGGTGTTGCAATTTTCCTTGGTCCCCCTATATAACTGGGGCTCCAAAAACATGTACAGTAACTCCTCACTTAACGTTGTAGTTATGTTCCTGAAAAATGCGACTTTAAGTGAAACAATGTTAAGCGAATCCAATTTCTCCATAAGAATGAATGTAAATGGCGGGGGGGGGATAGGTTCCAGGGAAATTTTTTTTTGCCATTCGGTACAGTACTATAGTTGAGAGGTGCCCCTGCCTTACCCCACGCAGGCACAACCCACTGGCACTGGAGACAATGAGGCAGGCAAGGAGGAGGCTGAAGGTGCTGTAGGCTAAGAGAAGCACGTTGCGCAGCAGCAGCGGCAGCTTCCCCTATTCAGCAAGCACTAGGGGCGGGGGGCTCAACGCTCGGCCTGCCCACTCCACCCCTTCCCCCAAGCTCCCACCCTTAACCCGCCTCTTCTTCCCCCCTCCTCCTTTACTCCGCATGCCACGTCCTCGCTCCTCCCCCCTCCCTCCTGAAAGCAGCAAGCCAGCTGATTGCCGCAGGCAGGAGGTGGGGGGAGGAGGTAGAAGGTGCTGATCTGCTGGGTCTGTCGGCGGGCGGGAGGTGCTGTGGAGGGGGGCATAGGGGAGCTGATGGGGGGCTGCCAGCTGTGGACAAAGCAGGCAGCCAAACAACGTTATAGCGAAGCTTTGCACAACTTTAAACGGAGCATGTTCAGTAATTGAGCAGGGACGTAAGATCGAAACAACGTTAAGCGAGAGGACATTAAGTGGGGAGTTACTGTACTAGCATTCTCAGGCCATCTCAGGAGCCCTATTTTCTATTTTAATCTTCCAAGTTATGTAGCACTAGGGATGTAAATATTGTTTAAAAAGTTAACTGGTTAAACGATTAAAATTATATTGTTTAACTGAGGCAGCCGGGGCTGGGGTCCCTCTGGCGGGTGAAAGGCCACCAGGGCTGGGGCTGCTCCGGCCGGCCAGCGGCGGGTTAATGGGTAAGGTCGGTTAACACTAATCCTAATGCTTACCGGTTAACCTAGGTAGCACAGATTCAGGCCCTCAACAGCTTGATTGTACACGTATTGTGAAAAACTGACTGGATGACTCAGCTGGCCTGGTTTTGGCTCAGATTACCTGGTCCAAAATCATCGAATCATAGGGTCATTTAATCTACTCCCCTGCCAAGATGCAGGATTTGTTGTGTCTAACCATCAAGACAGATGGCTAGCCAGCCTCCTTTTGAAAACCTCCAGTGAAGGAGCTTCCACAACATCCCTAGACAATCTGTTGATGAGAAACGGAGGATTTGGGCTAAGCACAGCCTTGTTTTTTTGCGTACAACTTCAGCTGCAGGAAATGTGCAAACCCAAAGAAAGATTCAACTGCACTCATTTCACATATGAATCCTGGAATAAAATAAATTTGACTGAATACAGCCCTTTTCCCACTCCATCACTTGTGCCTGCATTACTGTTATTGGACTTGTTATTGGAGTCATGAAGACTCTTTGGTCTCGGTGATTTCAATATCTATGCTTTCAATTTGCACACTGGCAATAGCTGTAGCATGCTGACTCTAGATCTCATAGCATCATGGCAATCAAAAGATTATTCCAGGTGGTTTATGGCTCAACTCATGCTGATGTTATACTCTTTTCTTTGGGATGGATCTAGAAATGAGCGTTAAACATGTATTGTAATCATTTTCTGATCGACGTCTCCCCTAGGCTGAAAGTGAAAGCCTTACTTGACTCCTGTCAGCTTGGTAGAACTTTTTCTATATTTCATCCTCGGAAACTGTTAGATCCAATGAGATGGCAGAATAGAAGGGGGAAATATTGCTTTTCAGTGTTTGGGCCTCTCTTTGATGGAGTGGAACACTACAACTATCTATTGCTCAACATCAGTGAAGACACTTGGATACCACCTACCCTCAAGTTAGTCGTACCAAAGGCGGCGTCTTAGAATGCTTGGGACTGAAGAGAAGCGCTTAGTCTGACCAGTTGTGTCAGAGAATTTTGGCACTCCTACACTATGGCTGAAGTGGTGGTGAAAGCAGTGTTGTTCTCCTCAGCCACTGCATTTGCAAACACCTGACCAGTGGTGTTGTTCAGTGTTGTGAATGCCCGTGTAACTGAGACTGTGTTGAAGTTTAGTTCCTGGCTGTGGAGAACTGCCATCTTATTATGATGACAAGATTGAAGGGATTTGGAGCCATTCCCCGCATGCTCATCTCCCGGTTGGTTAACAAGTCAGAACTGCCAATATGAGTGAGCACAACTTCAGCAGCGTTATGCAGGCTTCAAATACCTGCTAACGGGGTCAACACAAGATCCCTGCTACCTTGTTACAAGGGGTAGTTGAGTGGTAGCTTTTGTGATGTGGACACATATTTGTTGACTGAAACCATCAAGTGCATTTCAAAGAGTTCATTGTTCAGCTATCAGATGTTAACAATTTTTGGTCACTACTGACATGGCCTGCATTTGAACTGGCAATCAAGAGTTGAGGTCTGTATCTCATTACCAATGCCCTGAGTCATTCAATCATTAAATAAGAGAATGAGGCAAAAAACAGTCAAGTCATAGCTCATGATGCAGCTTAATGTAGTTTTTAGGTGTGTGATTTACTTTTGGGCTGGAAGATGGGGTTTGACTGCAGGCAAGGAAGAGGTCACACTGCTAGTGGGAGTAAGCTCCTGGTTTTCCAACATCTGATTTTCGGAGCGGAATTTCCTACGGATTGGTTTGGATGGTGGCTGAGTAAGCAGAATCTCCTTTGGAGAAAAAACAAACAAACAAAGATTCAGTTAGTCCTTAAATAAGTCAGCGTCTAAAGACATGCTAAAATGTTGACGTGGCGAAAGAAAGGGCTATGATGAGTGAATGCTTTTGACACAGAAACTGCTGAAGTATGGCCTAAGCTTTGTGCTCTTTCAATTTTGACTAAATTCAGTAATAACCTGCTTTTTAGAAACTGCATTCTGTCATTTTAATATTAATTTTCTATATTTGCAGGTTGGCTATTTTTGTTGGTGTGTCTTGCCCTCCCTCCCTTCAATTGTCTTGCATGCATTACTTCTGTTTTATCTTAATTTGGACTGTATGCTGTTCAGGGCAGGGACTGTCCATGCAAATGTGTGTACATGCGTCTGTGTACAGGTAGCATACTGGGGCCAGAACTCCAACTGGGGCTTCTAGACATTACCAGAATATAATAATTAAAAAATTATGCTCTGTGTAATATGAGGATTTTGCCTGCATACGCTGCCATCGTGATCAACACAGGACACCTTAAATTTCCCAGGAATGACCAATATTGATCGCCAGCTAAGGATTATAAAGCATCTACCCATTATATGGCCTCATCTCATCCCCATAGAATCTGAGTGCCTCACAAACATATCAATTTATCCTCATGACACCTCTGAGAGGTACAGAACTACTACCAACCTCACAGTACAGCTGGGATTCAGTGTCTGAGAGAGACTGACTTACCCAAGGTCACACAGAAAAGCTGTGGCACAGCTAGGAATTGAACCCAGATCTCCTGTGTCCCAGGCAAATGCCTCAAACACAAGACAGGCTTCCTCTATCCTATGATGTCGGTCCCAAAAATACTTTCCCTTTTAGAGGCAGCTCGGAAACTGGCTTACAAAGACCTACATATAAACCATCATTGCAGAATGAGTGCACGTGAGGCTAGGGATTTGTCATGGAGAAGTACATGAAAAGATGTGGTCAGGTTCAGGTAGAAAAGACAAAATACATTAATTTTTAATAAACAATGCCAGAAGTGCTTTCATTATTTTAATTAAAATATCCTTGATTTTGCCCAAAACTTTAACAACACTGCAGTATCAGGCTGTTCTAATAATAATATTATTATTATGAAGCTTAGCTTTCATAGCACATATTTCATCTGTAGATCTCAAAGTGCTTTACCAAAGAGAAGCCTGTAGTATCATCATCTTCATTTCACCAAGCAAGAAGCTGAGGCACAAAATGGTAAAGTGACTTGCCAAAGGTTACATAGTAAATTAATGGCAGAGCCAGGACTAGAACCCATCTTTCATTATATGGTCTAGTGGTGTATTCACTGGACCAGGCTACCTTACTTTCTATGTCTTAGGAACCAATTAATACAATACAAATAAATTAAACAAAGTAATACACCTTTAAATGACCCAGTGAAGTGCCCAAAAGGCTGCAATATGTAATCTGAGTCAGCAGAGGGCTATTGTGGGTGTTTTGCAATAAAAAGTAATTTAAGGCCATGAATAGAGTTAGCGTTATGAGAGGGTAGAGTCTCTAACATTCCAAAATCCCACAGGGTTCCATGACTACTTTAACAATATTTAAAAGAACCAACCAAAAAAACCCACAAAAAAACCAGGATCTGTTGCACACCACCCAACATGGAAAGCCACTTGCCTTAAATATGTGGAATACCACAGTCAAAATAATCACATGGCATTGTATAATTAATGTATTTGCTTACTGCTTATTAAAAAAATGTATACCCAGGCTGAGAGTGATTACATCTACATACCAGATTTTCACAAGATATTTGTGACTATACACTGTTTTGCTTGTTTTCACAATGGAGATGGGTCCCTTAGTGTTTGTTAATTGAAGTGAGTGAATGTGGTCCTCGTGTAAGTTGCTGGTTTAATGGTGTTAGTGCCTGAGTCCCCCACTTACATAGAGAATGGCTGCAGTGTGAGTCATTGCAATGGAAGCTCCCCCACCCTGTCTCATTAGAGCATTGGCCTGCTAAACCCAGGGTTGTGAGTTCAATCCTTAAGGGGGCCACTTAGGGATCTGGGGTAAAATCAATACTTGGTCCTGCTAGTGAAGGCAGGGGGCTGGACTCGATGATCTTTCAAGGTCCCTTCCAGTTCTAGGAGATAGGATATCTCCATTAGCATGCCCAAATCTAGAAAGGGTAGGATCACCAATTGGGGCAGAGGATAGTTCAGCCTCTATGCGTATTCAGTCCTGGGCCTCCTATGGGGCTGCCAATAGTGATGATGGTTTTATGAATGTGGACACCAGGCTGCTAGAATCTGAAATGAGACCAAGAGCTCATTTCCAGGACCTCACTGAACAGCCATCAAATGGTAATATCTGTCAGTCAGTATTGCTGGCATGAGCTGGATTTCCACCACTAACCTTTAGGAGAAAGGCCCAGAATCTCATTTCCAAAACTCAGTCCCCTGGTTCCCCTTTGTTTTTTTTAAATAATTGAATAGTATCTATGTTTGCCATTTAATTGAACAGGGTAGCAGAAGAGTGTAACTATTATATGGTTATAGATCTGGAGTAAGATTGCGCTTTGGGGCCTCACACTTGGCAGGGTTGAATAGCTCTCTCTGAAAATGTCACGTGAGACGACTAGGGAACCTGTGTGTGATTTCTACATGCTTGAATGAGTGAGAGCTGGGGAAATGCAAAATACACAATCTCTGTTAGTATGGCAAAAAACAGCCAAACCTGGATGTCAAAAAGCCCCATTTTCATGAGTGCTATTTGAGGGGCTGGTACATTCCTAAAGCCAGACAAACAGAAAACACAGAGAACCTTACTTGGCAGGATGATAGGGAAGTCAGTCCTTTTGAGAACAAAAGAAATTTGAGTTGCACAAACTGATCTGAAAGCAGTTCTACTATCCTGTAGTTTGTTTTGGGCTGAGACAATACCACTAGTGCTAACTGAACTTGGAAACTAGCCTATAAGAAGTTCGTTGGTTAAAGATAGACACATTGAGCCTGCCAGAAGGTGCCAGGAAGATAAGTTGTGAGTATCTGGTTAAAAACACACCTGGATAAGACACTGATGACAAAGCTAGCTTTTTAAGATGCGAGTTAGATGGACTTTTCAGCTATGTCCTAGGCAACATCCCATAATTGTAATTAAGCTTCTCACCCTCTTAGTGACTAGGGGGAAGAGTCTCAGGGATCTCTCTAACTACTGGTTCTCTCTATTGTGTTTTTCGAATACATTTGCTTTCACTTAAAAACTACCTGCATGTAGTTTGGGGAAACTGTTGTGCTCGTTTGGAGAGATGAACACTGCTGGTTGTTCTAGGAGGAAGGAAGCTGTCTTCTGAGCAGTAGTCACTGGTGCCTAGTGCAAGTGGTACATTTGTTGGTGCCAGAGTCCCCACTCAGTACATTCGTCCCTTCCTCAATAAAAAAGCAACACCCAAAAGGAGTTCAAAGGAAGTGTGTGTGTGTGTGTGTGTGTGTGTGTGTGGTGTGTGGTGTGTGTGTGTGTGTGTGTGTGTACGTACACAGAGGATGTGGGGGAACCTGAGTGAAGCATCAGGAAGATGCACATGGGAGAGGGTCCAACCCCATAAAAAAAATTGGAGAATGAGGAAGAAAATTAAAGAGATTAATTCCCTGGTAAATTCTGGAAGAGCAGCTGCAAGTTCCTGCATTTTAGGAGATGATGGCATTTCAAAACAAGCGTTTTATGTTCTAGACGTCAGCTTTTTTATATGGAATGCTCTGCTATAAAAAACTTCCTAATGACAAGTTAAGTTCTATTGATAAAATAGTTCCTGAAACGGACAAGTAAACGCTCCATAACCACTGGGCCCTCCTGAAACTTACAGTTCCCAGAGGCTCACTTTGCCCTGCTGCCCCCCTACTCCCATCCAAAACTCTCCCCATCTGTGTCCTGCTGCCCCCATATCACTAAGCTGTCCCTTGCGGGGCGGGGGAAGGACGGCTGAAGTTCTGCAGAACAACTCTGATAGATACTCCTGCCTCCTCTTTCATTGTACTGAGGAGGAGGATCTTCAGGCCACTGCTGCAGATCTCCGGCAGGCCTGTGCCCTGGGGATACACTCCAGGAAGCTGGGGTGGGTGGGGCTAGTGGCTATTTAAGGCTGCCAGTTTCAGGAGCCCAGCTACATGTGGTCAGCTCTATAGTGGGCTGGGTTGGCTGTAGCTATGCTCTCTCTGGCTTCTTCTCTGCAAAGCTGCCTCTGGTGGCTAGAGGTCATATGGGTGACTGAACATCAGGAGCAGCTGCAGCATCTGGCACAGGAGCTACCAGCCAAATAAACAGGTCATGGTGCTCATTTGGGGAAGAAACATCACTGGGCAGGGAGAGGCAGGGAGTACAGAAGGAAAGCGGAAGAAAGCCCACTTTACCACCTGTGGGGGTGTTTTAACAGCTCCCTCTCCCACCAGACATCACCCAAACTCTCCCGACTCTCCTACAGGCCACCTAGACTCTCACCTCCACCCATGCATCATGCAGTTCCGTCCCTTTCAAGAACACCCCTCTGTGGCAGTATCTGGTACCACACTGTGCCGTACATCAGCACTAAATAGACACTACGTAATGTCTGTGCTGCGTTAGTACTGGTGGAGTATTATTGGAGATCTTAGGCCTCTAACTCCTTATTAACAACTGCCCCTGCTACTGATCTTAGATGGAAAGGACTGAGGTGGCAGCCAGAGTGATGGCTCAAAAGCAAAGGCACAAAGGGGTGTGACCCTAAAAGGCACTAGGAGGAAAATGACATAACCCAGTCCTTTGGAGTCACGCCTCCTCTTGGTTCGCAATAGCCGGAATGTGTTGACCTTCCCGGCACGCTGCAAAGCCCAACTTTTCAGGAGGGCTACCAAAGAAGCAACTGTTGTTAGGGGAAAACATACAGGGGAAGAGGAAGTTGGGGGCTGGTTTGTTTTTGTGGTGCCTGATTATTTAGTACACATTAGGGGGTGTTTCCTATTCCCAGCATTTGTCAGAAGCACCTAGAGCATTCAGAGAGGTGCCTCTTGTTGTTTCATAAATCTAAAGAAATAAATAAGCCAATGTGGGCACAGGGAAACCTTAAAGAGCACGGGTGAAATCATGGCCCCACTGAATTCAATGGCAAAACTCCTAAAGATGTCAATGGGGCCAGGATTCACCCCTGGAAAATGCAAGGCTGTAGTTACAGCATATCTATTTTATATGCCTGCAAGCATATAAAACCTGTAATTCATGTTTTAAACAAAGTCCTGCAATTCTATGCATATTATATAAGAGATCCTGAGCTCTAATAAACTGGTGTACTTATGCTGGATCCTTAATGTCAGATTTTTAAAATGTTTCATGTTGGAAGGGCTGGAAGGAAATGAGGACCAGACACCATTGATCTCTTCTCCCCAGTTCTTTAAGGGCCCGTGTGTTTATACTGTAAACAAATGGCAAGTTGTTTTTCTTAATGCACATGTACTGACGTGTGGATTGAAAGCTTTCTTAA
Source organism: Emys orbicularis (assembly GCF_028017835.1). Lineage (NCBI taxonomy): Eukaryota > Metazoa > Chordata > Testudines > Emydidae > Emys > Emys orbicularis. The sequence goes on from NC_088683.1 coordinate 229,404,414, forward strand.
TGATTTATCTGAGCTGATGGTGGATGTCACATGAGTCCAATTCCCCCTGGTGTCCTGACCTCCAGAAAAAGTAAACATGTAAAAATGTAACCCTAAACCTCAGTTTAATTGCTTTAAAACTTAAAACAACGAAGGTCAGTTGATGAAGCCAAAAAGATAAAGGCAGATCATTCAACAACGGCATTAAACATATTGGCCTTACCTTTCTCGTTGGGCTGCTTTCTTCTGTCTGTGATGGAGCTCTATTCATCTGAGGATGTAATTCCATCTCAGATACTTGTTCTGTCTGTAACAACAAATCAGTCACCGCTACACCCAGAAAATGACTAGCAGTCATGTACAATAAAGACAATGAAAGCAAACACTAGACACAAAAGGAAAGTTACTTTAGCAATTTAACTCTGAGGGGGAAAGTTATGGTGACAGCTAAGTGAATGACACACGTCTTTTGTATATTTTTAATTAAACCATTTCCCCCCTTTATTGTGTTAAGAAAACAAGAGAAAACTTTTTGTGAAAAGCTAAAAACGGCAACGTCTCTCAACATAAATGGCCTGCTACCCAGGAGTCTTTTCTAGGGTTTGGTTCCTACAATACAGCACATAAAGCTCTTCCATTATGAGAAAAGAAAAGCCACAGCAACAACTACAAAGGTCAGGGGTGCAAACTGTCACTGGATCCTGAAGACTCCAGTTGAAAAACTGAACAAATAGTAATATGAACATATATTGAGATCAAATGATATTCAGTGGGAGGGAGGGGTTTACAGGGGAGCCTCTGACTGTGGGTGCTAAGGCCTAGAACAAGAAAATGGGAACTACCGCAAAAACTGTGATGATGTCACTTTATATACAAGGTATAGAAAGAGACAAATCTACCTCCTTCCTGTCCTAATCCAGCTCCAAATAGAAAATAATTGCAACAGTCAAAGCATTTCCAAGGAAAAGTCCTTAAATGTATCAGGCTAGGCTGAAAATTAAAACAGGGGGTTACTGCACTACAGCACGCTCACTTCTCCAAAATGGTTTATTTCTGTGCGGCTACATTTAAAGGGTTAAGTCCCGGGCTCCACAGGCGTCAATGGCAAAACTCCCATTAACTTTAGTGGGGCCTGGATTTCACCTAAAGACTCTTACCAACAATTTATCAAGCACGGAATAACCTATTCTGTTATTGCTGACAGACTCTTGCTGAGAGACTTTGGAAGCAATGACAGTCCCTACATTATCACGATCTAGAGTAGTCGAAGTTACTTCAATGCCTCTGATTCAGCGCAACCCATAAATCAAACCATGTCAGAATTAGATATAGATTATAACATATTTAAAGAGGGGCTTTATCATACCACTTCCACTCCCTTCACCACAGAAGCATGGAAGCTGGTGGGGAGAGGAAGCTCTGTCGTGTTTGCTAGAGCTCTACAACTGAAAGGGGTAGAACTAATGCTAGGAGAGGGATTTGTGATCTTCCTTTAAATGCATATGTAATTCCTCAAGACAGAAGGGAAAATAAAATGCGATGGCTGACCAGATTTCCCTTTTCCTCCTTCAAGTATGGTACATTTGAACTGCAAACCAATGCTGAAAAGAATTTGCCAGGGGGCTAATATGTGTACTAACATTTTGATTCCAAAAACCTTCCAGGTATTTCTAGACTGAGATAATAACTGAAGGCTCCTGACATACAGAGGAATGAAAGGGGGGGAAGGGCACACTCTGCTGAATCACTGAAATCAAGGATTTAATTTTTTCTTAATAAAACATGTCTCTCTGTTATCCAGTGAAAAACAATAGATTCCCTACTTTCCAGAACCATTTCTTGTGTAACAAAGAAATTCAGCACCAAAACACAGGCTTCAGTGGCTTGGCAACAGCATATCGGGCAGGCACTCCAGGCATATAAATTCTAATGAATGATCTTGGGACAGCAGAGCTCAAATGCATCACGGAGGCAATGAATTTGGACACTGGGGGAATGAAAATCTCCGCCCTCACCCACATTCCTTTGATAAAGGGTTGATTCACAGAGAAAAACCAATGATGATGGCCCCAGAGGGAGCCATGTGGTATGTCCCCCTGCTCAGAAGAAATGTACGGAAGGGGACCACATGTAACTGAGTGAGAAAGGAAGCAGGAAAAAAATCAAGTAAAAGATTCTAGGAGGATAGTTTGAGATGGAAGGAAGAGATAACCAGAGAAGCACCATTTGGTTCTGACTACTGATTAGATTTTGGCAGGTACAAAAAAGATCATACTTCAGTTGCAAAGTTACAGCACTTTACTCCCCTCATCCCCCCGCCACCGACTGCCTTCACACACACACACACACACACACAGGTTGGGATTTGCAAAAGTGCTCAGCTCCCATTGAAGTCAATGGTAAAACTCTCACTGAAGTTAATGGGAGCAGAGTTAGGCTGCCTTTGACCATCCCAACCTACAACTAAACTGATCCAAACAGAAAGGCCTCACAGCAGAACAATGTTACTTAAAATAATATTTGTAAAAGGAAAGAAAAAAGTACAAGTTTTGGACACTATCAGATGCAAATATTGAACCAAGTGTTGATGCCAATGCTAAAGGAAAAGATTTCAGAATTTCCTGCCAATCTGATGACACAGCATTTTTTATGTTTATTGGCTATTTGAGTGCTGTGGGCATGGGCCACCCATTAGAATAACAGCTTCAGTGATTGCAGGGTTACATTTCTATTGTACTATTCGCTGCTGTCAAAAGCCATTGGTGTTGGTACCGCCCTGCCTATTCATTTGTGATCATGAGGATCATACCCCAGTGTGGAATGCGGATCTCACAATACAATTGGGTACGGCTAACTAGAGAGGTCAGATGGTTAAATACATACACAGATTTTATAAAAGAAAGGAATCAGTTCTGGTACAGGAGCTGATGTAAAATGAATACAACCACTGGTTGTCGTGTCCTTAAAGTGCCACCTAGTGGTATTTAGAACAGGTCATTACTGTGTTTCTCAGAACACAGTCCGCACAAGAGATGCATGCATATTCATCAGCTTGGGACTGATCTGATGGTTCTGAATTCATTCACAAGCAGGGGTGAAAGTAAGGCGGTACAGGCCGGTACGGCATACCGGTAAAAAGTGGTTGCCTGTACCGGCCCATACCGCTGACTTTAAAGTGCTGCTGCTCCTTTTGCCCACCCCCCACCCCCCTGGCTGTCAGCAGCCCTGCCAGGTTCCTACTGTCAATGCCGCCGATGCGGGGGGGGGGGGGGGGGCACAAAAGGGGCAGCAACATTAAAGTGCTGCCGCAGCAAAAGGACCCTGCTTAAAGAGCTGCCGCAGCAGCGCTTTAACATCCCTGCCCCTTTTGCCCCCCCGAGGCCGCCGATGGGGGTGGGGGCAAAAGGAGCAGCTACCCAGGGGCTGGCGATTTAAAAGGGCCTGAGGCTCCGGCCACTGCGGGTAGCTGCAGTGGCCGGAGCCCTGGGCCCTTTAAATTGCTGCTGGAGCCCCAGGGGGTGCGGGTGGGCTGGCTGAGGGACACTGACCCCCCCAGCCTTGCCCCTTCCGGGGAGGAGGGGGGGAAGAGCTGCCCCCCCCCCCCCCCCACCGGTAAGAGAGAAATTTTACTTTCACCCCGGTTCACAAGGCAGGCGGACAACAGGCTACACTGGAGGCAGCGTGTATGAACTCTTCTGAACTTTCCATTTCCTCTTATAAAAAGGAAGCCTGGTCTATACCTAAAAGTTTTCCTAACATAGCTACGTTAGGTGTATGAAAAAAAATCGGCCCCCTAATCAACATAGCTATGCCAGCAAAAGCCCTAAGGTGGAAGCAGTTATACCAGTAATAAAGTCTTTTTACCAGTATCACTTATTTTGTTCGGGGAACTGGTATAAGATATAGCAGCAAAAGCATTTCCCCTCACTGGTCCCACTCAGATTTTAAAGGAATAGTCATACAGACAACGGGTGTGTTACTTTTTCATGAGCTGCCTCTGCTGGGGATTTCCCCTTTGAGGAAGATCCAGCGAAGAGATAACAGTCAGGACGGCCTGGGCAATACCAGAGACATAGTAGACCTGAGGGGATTCATGGGATTTTGGAGCCAGACCTCTTTCCTCATGGAGGTAGCAATCTCTCTCTCCCCAGTAAAAGAATGCAGAGGATACTCCACAAGAAGCAGCTACAGGTATTCATCTACATGGGAATGATCTGGTCTAAAGTTATTTCAGAAACAGTGTGGCATTTACAATGACAGCTTTTTTCTTTTGGCAGGGGATTTCCCCCCCATTCATTTCACTGCCTTCACCTTTGGGCCCTACATACCTGCACCTGTCTCTCTTGCTGTGGGCTGAGTGCCAGTTGCTCCAGAATATGTCACAATGACAGTCTGAGCAGCTGCTATGGAGCACGGGGAGAAGGTGATCACTGACAAGCAATGTGAGGTGTGCTCCCTCTATTCTATTCCATTCTAGCTCTTTTACCATGCTCATCAGTGAATACCTGGGCACCTCTCCTTCATTCGGGAGCTGAGCAACAAGTTCCTTGCTTCCCATGTGATTTTACAACTCTGTGGTATGAGGAATTCTTCCTTGGTGCTAAAGACTTCAGTCTTCTACTGTAGAGTCTGAAAGTCTTCAGCATGTAAGCACCACTTTACAACTTAAATGCAAGGCCTTGTCTACACATGAAAGTAGCACCACTTTAACTACATTGGTATAATTAAAGCACTGCAATATACTGAGTGCGGATGCAGTTAGACGGATATATAAGCTATACTTGTATAAGGCATCTTTATACTGTTATAACTGCGTCCACACAAGGGGTTGTACCAGTATAACTATTTTGGTTTAAAAAAAAAAAAATCACATCCCTAACTGACACAGTTATAGTGGTACAAAACCTGTGTGTATACCAGGCCTAAGACTATACTATTTTGGGAAAGAGTAATAAAGGACTAAACAAAAGACTAACATTAACATACTCTTCTATTTCAAAATTCTTCAAAAGCCTTACTGCTCACCCAGACCAATGTACAGCAGTTCATATTCCAAAGAGATATTCCTCCTATGTTCCTCAGCTGCACATCATATTCATATTTTCTGAGGATACTCTTACCCTCCAAGCAGGGGGTTACAAGGGCATGGCTACACTTGTGAGTTAGAGCGCATTAAAGCAGCCCAGTGCGCTCTAACTCACGACCCATCCACACTGGCAAGGCATGTAGAGTGCTCTGACTCCGCAGCTAGAGCGCTCCTGTACTCCACCTCGGCGAATGGAATAACCTTTGATGCGCCCCCACTGGAGCACTGTGGCGCCAGTGTGGACGCCCTGGCCGGTTAATGCACTCTGATCGGCCTCCAGAAGTGTCCCACAATGCCTGTTCTAGCCACTCTGGAGCAATGACGAGGTGCTGGACCTAATCAGTGTTTGGGAGGAGGAAGCTGTCCAGTCCCAGCTGCGCTCCAGCCGTAGGAATTACGATACCTTTGGGCAGATATCAAGGGACATGATGGAAAGGGGCCATGACGGGGACGCTCTACAGTGCAGGGTTAAAGTGAGGGAGCTGCAGAATGCCTACCACAAAGCTCACGAGGCAAACAGCCGCTCCGGTGCTGCCCCCACGACCTGCCGTTTTTACAAAGAGCTGGATGCGATATTTGGGGGTGACCCCACCTCCACTCTGAATACCACCAATGGACACTTCAGAGCCTAGTCCAACAAGGCAGGAGGTGGAGGAAGCTAGGTGGGCTGGTGCCAGAATTGGAATATGCGTCCCATCTATCGCCCCTCTGCAGTTAGGGAAACCCATTTGTGCAAAGCCAGACACAATGTCATGCACGTTACCCAGAGTCACGGTTCTTCTGAGCAGGATGCGATTAATGGCCCTGCAAACTTGCATCAACACGATTCCAACTGTGGACTTCCCCACTCCAAACTGGTTAGCGACCGATCGGTAGCTGTTTGGAGTTGCCAGCTTCCAGATTGCAATAGCCACCCGCTTCTCCACTGGCAGGGCAGCTCTCAATCTCGTGTCCTTGCGCTGCAGGGTGGAGGCGAGCTCAGCACCCAGTCCCATGAAAGTGGCTTTTCTCATCCGAAAGTTCTGCAGCCACTGCTCATCATCCCAGACTTGCAGGACGATGTGATCCCATCACTCAGTGCTTTTTTCCCCAAGCCCAAAAGCGGCATTCCATGGTGGTGAGCATGTCTGTGAATGCCACAAGCAATCTCGTGTCGTATGCGTTACTCAAGTCGATATCATCGTCGGAGTCCTCACTGTCACTTTGGATCTTAAAGAATAACTCGACTGCCAAACGTGATGTGCTGGCGAGACTCGTCAGCATATTCCTCAGCAGTTCGGGCTCCATTCCCGCAAACCGAAAGGGAAGACAGAGTGCGCAGCACAAAAAACATTGAAAGATGGCGCCAATTGTGGATGGAAGCAAAGGGATTGCTGGGATGCAAACCGATGCATCACGGGGCGTTGGGACAGGACCCAGAATGCCCCGCACCCTCCACCCCCTTCCCACAAGCCACAGCACCGGAATGGGAAGAGGTGCTCTGTGGGATAGCTGCCCACAATGCACTGCTCCCAATGCCGCTGCAAGTGCCACAAATGTGGCCACACCAGTATGCTTGCAGCTGTCAATGTGGACAGACTGCAGCGCTTTCCCTACTGCGCTCTCCGAAGGCTGGTTTAACTCAAAGCACTCTACATTTGCAAGTGTAGCCATGCCCTAAGAAGCTTCCATTCTAGAGGAATGTACTAGCAAGGCTCAGATCTCAATCTCCTACTGAGCGATCAAACTTGTAGCTCAGCAGCCAATATTAAGTTTTCCCTAATGGGCAGAGAAGAGGACAGTGTCAGGGCCCCTGGTTTTTATTCAGACACTCACTACTTCATTCTGTGACCCTGGGCCAGTCAGCCATAATAACCTCTCTACTGTTATCAGTAACAACATCTATCTGATGGGTTGTTGCAAGACTTGCTTAATTGTTTAGTACTTTGAAGTCCTCAGATGACAGGTTTAGATAAATGCAAAAATTACATTATTTTACATTTCATTTTTGTTTTTAGGTTCCGGTCCTCACTCCTCAAGCAAAGCAGGATTATACACAGATTTTTGCACTTTGCTACAAGGAAGTGCATGATTGACCTTCCAAAGCAAAATAGATAACACACTTCATATTTCAGTTATATTGAAACATTTCTGCGGGAGAGAAATACATATGGAGGGCCTGATCTTGCCAACACTTACAGGAGTGCTGTATTCAGCATTCACAGGATCACCCGATGCTGATCACTTATAGTGCCACTTCTTCAATTTACAAAGAGGGGAGTGCAGAAGAGCTTATCTGTAAGGTGAGGTGGACTACTCATGCTTTACACTCTATAGGATACTAATTATACCCTTCTGTCACCTATAAATAGATTAATTTTGAGGGGCAGCTTTTTCTCCTTTCTAAATGTTCACATATTTGTGTTTCAAACCAATTTTTCTGTTTAAAGGCTATTTCCAAAAAAACCAAGCCTTCTCCCTTCAGTTTCGGTGAGCCTGGTATATACCACATTGAACTGTCAATTCTTTTTACAGCTTGTTACAAAAACTGTAAGTGATAAGGCAGAAAGAAAACCTATAGGGATGCAAATGCAACAAGCTGCCAAGATCTTAGTGTGCTGACTGCTTTCTCAGCACTGTGCAATCCTGAAATTTTGATAAGCGCTTTTTAAAAAAAGCTATCTGAGAGTTGGTGATAAGGTTTGGGGAAAAGGCAGTAAATATGCACAAAGTGGCCACAATGTTCAACCCAACTGCAAGTAATGCATGGGACCCAGATGGAAACATTAACAATCTGCTTTAATACTCCACTTTCACAGAACCATATTAATATAAGCTGAAAGGGGGCATGTGCACTCTGTTAGAGACACAGGCATATGATTCTCATTTAAACAATTTTTGCAGCAAAATACAAAATTAATTTTTTTTTTAATTTAAGAGATTTGTCTCCCTATGGAAACCACTTTAGAAAAGGTTTCATTGCATCTGTCACTGAACCCCAAAATAACTTATTAAATGTGCTGGTCGCTATCATTTTAAACCCTTTTTATTTTTCTGGTCTGGCTATTCTGGATTTAAGATATAATTTTCCCCTGACAGAGGAGGATAATCCACTTGTATTGTATTCAAAGTGACAGATGGCAGAATATTTCATACTACAGACGATTTATAGTTTTATTACAGTCACAGTCTTCTTTAGCATCTAACACATTGATTATACACCATATGTTAACCCACAGCAAATAGGGTGGACTGTATCAATCCTTTATAAAACAATTCCTTTTTTCTAATACAATGTTTGGATATACAGGCTAAAAAAAGGGTTTACTGTGACTTAATAATGTAAGAAAAGATTCGCTCTACTTGTACCACTCCGTATGCAAGTACTAGGTTGCCATAACCTCAATACATTATTTCCTTTTGATTTCTAAAACAAAAATGTACTTATCTAGAGCTCTAGATGTCCTGCCAGCACTTACAATCACATGCACAAATGTCATCAAGATTCAATATAAAAAAGCACGCCAATTAGCCTAATGTTTAAACAAAAACACAGCCGCAATAGAATAATAGAAACAAATCAACATATTCTGTCCCATTCACTCAATGCCTTTACTTTCCCTGAATGCCTGTGCGAACAGCAGGGCCGGCTCTAGGATTTTTGCAGCCCAAAGCAAAAACAATTTTGGCCGCCCCCCCCCTCCCCTGTTTTTTAATTACCCGCACCCCCGCCCCGCCTCAACTCCGCCCCTTCCCCAAATCCCCAGCCCTGCTCTCAGGCCTGGGAGGGAGGGGGAGCAGCGGCGCGCGAAACGGCTGTTTCGCGCGCCACGGCCTCTCGGGATCTCCCCCTCCCTCCCAGGTTTGAGAGCCTGGGAGGGAGGGGGAGACTCCGAGTGGCCGCGGCGCAGGCGCCGCTTCTCCCCCTCCCTCCCAGGCTTGAGAGCCTGGGAGGGAGGGTGAGTAGCGGCGCGCGAGCGGCAGCGGAGGTGAGCTAGGGCGGCCGGGGCACATTTTTAGGGGCGGCATTCTGGCACCGGCCATGCCGCCCCTAAAAATGTGCCGCCCCAAGCACCAGCTTGTTTTGCTGGTGCCTAGAGCCGGCCCTGGCGAACAGATAGGTCATGCTAGATCCCCTAAAGGTCAGCAGACTTGGGCTATTTGGAACCAAAGGGGGGGAGAAAAGAATTCCACATTCAAGGGACCCTCACAGAGATTATCCTGTTGACAGCTCTGTAGTTAATTCTGGTAGTATTAAAATGGAATGCATTTTCTTATTTATCACACATGAAGGGGCCTGGTTCCAAAGACCATTAAATTCAGCAGAATGACTCATTGATTTCAATGGTAATTGGATAGTTGATTAATAATTATTTAGACCCTGATTAAAGGAAGCACCGAAGTCTGTGAATAGGGTTAGATAGTAGATATCTTTGTTAACGTTTAAAAAAGGAATAGTGTGAAAACTTTAAGGAATTATCCAGTACCAGACTACATTTTTAGATCTAAATGTTCTAACAGTTGTAAAAATAATAATGTCTCAGTTTTCAAATGTAACTCATTTCAAATTAAATAATTGAAAATCGTTTTTTTCGTTACTGACTGTTCCTGACAAGCCTTGTGTTCAGGATCCATTTTTGCACTGATGTTATCACAGCTACTGAGAAAAGATCTGCACTGATTTAGGGTTTGTGATGTCATGAGCAGTTCCAACAGATACATGGTATCCTGATCTCAGCAGTAAAATTAGAAAAATATTTTTTCAACTATTTTGCTTTTAAAAATTACAGATACAAGATTGTGAACTCTCTTTGTCTATGCCAGGGGTGGGCAAACTACGGCCCAGGGGCCGCATATTATTTTAATTTTAATTTTGATTTTAATCTGGCCCTTTGAGCTCCAGCCGGGAAGTGGGGTAGGGGGCTTGCCCCGCTCTGCGCGGCTGCCGGAAGCAGCAGCATGTCCCCCCCTCCGGCTCCTACGCATAGGGGTAAGCGCCACCCAGAGCCTGCACCCCTGACCCCCTCCCATGCCCCAACGCCCTGACCCTCTCCCGCCCTCCAAACCCATCGGTCCCAGCCCGGAGCACCCTCCTGCATCCTCAACCCCTCATCCTCAGGCCCACCCCAGAGCCCACACCCTCCAGCCAGAGCCCTCACCACCCCTGCACCCCAACCCCCAATTTCATGAGCATTCATGGCCCACTATGCAATTTCCATACCCAGATGTGGCCCTCGGGCCAAAAAGTTTGCCCATCCCTGGTCTATGTTTACAGTCCCTGCTGAAATGGGGCCCCAATCTGATTGCGACCTTCAGGTTCTGATTCAATACCCACTGAAAGTAATAGAAAGACTCTCACTGACTTCCAGCAACTTGGATCAGGCCCTTAGATGCTACTGGAAAATAACAATAATTTATACTTTCACAGCTAGATTGCGTAAACCTTACTTACACTGGTGAGAACGTAGTGATATAATAATCAAATTAACCTCATTGAGTAAGTGCTTCCCAAGGTGAAGAAAGGCTACCAAACATTTATAAGGGTTGCACAATCTAACCTTCAGTCTACAGAATACCGTATTAGAAACTCAAGATTTTAATCTTTTAAGGCTCTGCAGCTCACGACTTCTTAACTATTCCATTTATTTTAAAGAATTTGCCAGAAGCTGGGAATGGGCGACAGGGGATGGATCACTTGATGATTACCTGTTCTGTTCATTCCCTCTGGGGCACCTGGCATTGGCCACTATCGGAAGACAGGATACTGGGCTAGCTGGACCTTTGGTCTGACCCAGTATGGACGTTCTTATGTTCTTATTCACTTGAGTGAGTGTATACTTTTTAATCAATGTGTGCCGAAATCACCAGTACAAACGTGAAAATAGTAATCAAGTTTCCAAAAATAAATTACAGAAGAATCAGCATCAATTTACAAAACCAACAATTTTGTAAACCAGACTATAGGAGAGGAGGCTAGGAATAATTGGTTTTTCAGCCAAGATATATAGTCCCTCATTTTCCACGTCTCCCCTCATGTAGTACATGCAGGACTTGAGATGTATAGTGATTTATGCAGTGGAAGATACCAGTATAGTGCAATTTAAGTTAGGAGTGCTAATTTAAGTGTGATATATGCTGCATTTATTTAGCTGACTCTGGATAAAACCCTGAACACCTATTTTCTGTTCAGTGTACCTCGATAATTCCTATTAACATTAATGTGCTAATAAATCCCCCACACTATGCAGCTGTTGAAACCAGCTCCTGTAGACCCAAAAGCCAACTGTAATAAGGTATTATTTTGTTTTACATAAAAGAATATGGGCCCTATCTAATCTTTGGGTGCATGTGCTCAGTTCAGTTCAAACAGAATCTCATTCATGTGCGTTCAAAGTCAATTCCAGTTGTAAATATATATTGTTACAAATTGTTATTTTGCTTAGTTGATTAATAATTTCATCCCGACTCTCCATCATTATTAGCATGGATCCCTGCTGCCACTAAATAACATGCATTTTGTTTGTATACACTGGCCAGCTTGTCTCCCTAACCTTCTGTTATTATTAACTGTTTGTATTACTGTAGTGCCTAAGAGCCCCAGTTCTGGACCTGGACATCACTGTATTTGGAACTGTACAAACACAGAACAAAGAGACAGGCCCAGGCCCAAAGAGCTTAGAGCAGTAGATACTGGACAATCTAGTTAGACTGATTCCATCCCTCCTTAATTACTGATCCTTCGAGTTATCAGCTGTAGACACAAGGAGGAAAATTTGAAAAACACGTTTATTCCTATATCTAAGAAAATGTTGCAGGAGGAGTATGTACAAAAACCACCACTGGGTATTATACAAGATAGCAGTGGAACTATATACACCCAATATTAGAAGGAAACACACTAGATCTGTAGATGGAAAATACTTCAAAATAATTTATTAGCCAAAACAGAAGACTAGCCTTTGTGTAAATCTACTTCTATTAAAAATCAGAGGGGTAGCCGTGTTTGCTGCTTTTTGCAGATCCAGACTAAGAGTCCTGTGGCACCTTATAGACTAACAGACGTATTGGAGCATGAGCTTTCATGGGTGAATGCATCCGACGAAGTGGGTATTCACCCACAAAAGCTCATGCTCCAATACGTCTGTTAGTCTATAAGGTGCCACAGGACTCTCTGCTGCTTCTATTAAAAAGTCTTTCCAGCAAACTTTCACAGTGACTTGGGCAAACTTGGATTGCCTTTAAAAAATACAGAAACACAATATCAGTGAATGAAGGTAAGCATTTTAGTAAGCATTTGATACTGTGTTTCACAAAATCTTACAGGAAAAATTAATTCAAATTGGCTTACAGAGGAAAACAGAGATGTGGATTGTAAACTGGATTAAGAGACCATAAACAATAGCTTGGATACCTCTCTACACTACAGTATCTAAGCACTGATGAAAGGCAAATTTATTTATTGCAGTTACCACAGGAACACTGAGATTGATTTCAGAGCATTAGGAAAAATGTTGGTGAAAATTATATTGAAACAGGGGTCCATTGTGTGAAATGATACAGATGAGGATTGGACTCAGTGCAGACTCTGACAACAGATAAGCTCACAGAGGACATGGGTTACAGTAGTTCCTCAGGGAAAGTCAAGAAGAAGTATATGCATGGTTAATCAACCACATCCTCAAGTTCTATAGACAGATGACAAGGATGCATGCACACCCACAAATTTACCTACAGGGCTACGAGTGACAGAGTCCTGGGGAACAAACCCAGCTGCCATTTCCCTCATTATTAGCTCACCCGAAGACAACATTCCCAACTCCTTTAGGCCCAAGAGAGGGGCTGAGGAACAAGGCCAGTTTAAGGCAATGCAGTGCCCTAACGACAGCTCTGGCAAACACTTCCAGAGCTCTGCCCCCATGGCTCTGTGCCCAGCCACACCCTTCCCTAGTTGAAGTGATAACAGAACCCTCCTTCCCCTCCCAGGCAGCGACAGCAGTACGATGATCCTTTCTACACCAGAGAAGAAGCAAGATGGGCCCCCTCTGCCTCCTAAGAGGCATGAGTGGCAGCAGCACCCCCACACACCACCACTAATATTTACCCCAATAACCAGGGTATATCTGCTTTGGTTGGTGGGCAAGGCCTGCTGCATTCTTCTCCTTCTGCTACATGCAGAGTCCTCTGCTGGGTTGGCCTTGTCGGGGGCACCCAGAGCCGCAAGCCATTTTGATGCATGGGACAGTGCACATCACTTGGAGCTGTTGTTTCAAGCTGTCTGCAGATTCAGGCAAACATCTCTGCATCGGTTACATTTGGGGGGCCATAGCCCATACAATTTCAAAATTTTCTTCACAACTATGAAATCTAGCAACTTTCCTTTAAAAAAATAAAAAAAAAAGAACTGAGATTCAGATGTAATCACAAGACTCCAGGAGCAGAGGTCCTTGACATAGGCCTCTGGTGCCTATGTAGGGTGGCCAACTTTCTAATTTGTGAAAACCGGACACTGAGTGCCGGAACTTCCCCCGCCCCCTGCTCCGCCTCTTCCCCCGAGGCCCTCCGCCCACTCCTCTTTCCATCCTACCGTCGCTCGCTGCTCTTTCCATCCCCCTCCCCCTGCCAGCTGAGCAGGGCTCTAGGGGTGGAGGTGTGACTGGGCAAGGCGCTGGACAGAGAGAGCCAGACTCTGGGGGTGAGTAACTGGGGCAAGATGGGGGAGAGAGAGTCAGGCTCCGGAGGTGGGGGGGTGACTGGGGCAGGCTGGGGGAGGGAGAGGCATGCTCTGGGGGTGGAGGAGTGAGTGGGGCAGGACGGGGCAGGGAGAGCAACGCTCGGGGCAGGACCAGGGAGCCGCCAGAACCTCTCTCTGCGGGAGCTGTTGCTGAATGCTCCTCCAGGCTCCAGCAGCAGCAGCAGCTGCTCTTCCCGCCCCCCAGCGGCAGAGGCGGTTACTACAAGTAACTGGACTTTTAGTGTCCAGTTAGCACTGCTGACTGGACCCTGACAGGTTCCCTTTTCGACCAGACTTTCCGGTCGAAAACCAGGCACCTGGCAACCCTATGCCTTAATCCAGCCATGATGGGTTTTATTTAATAGGAAACAGGGTACTTTGCCTGGAAAGCAGGACCAGGGTTGAGGATACCAGTGCTATATCTGCCCAAAGCTATTAAGTGGGCTATAACCGCCCAATGGCCCAAACCTGCTTATCCACCATTTAGCTAAGATGAACTATAAATCAATAAATAATGTGGTGGGTTGGATGTGGGCACAGTGTAATGAATTTCTGACACAACCAGAAGTTTTTAGTGCTATGAATTACTGTGTTGTTTCAATAATATAGTGAGGTTGGCTGCCTAGGAAGTACTGGCAGGAAGAGGGAAGTCTAACAAAAAAGCTGAAACAATTTCTGAAAACTACAAAAGTACAGGACCAAAGTTAAAGCTCCATTTCTACATTGTTATTGATTACTCTCGCACAGGAGCTTCTGCCCAATTAAAATATAATTGCTAAACTTCTATCCTACCATAACTTGCTGATGCACAACAGTACCTGGAGTCCAGTGAATCCCTTAATTTCATTCGATGAGTATGTCTTAACTGCACAGTTAAACTGGGCTCTTACTAGGTTTAGCCTACATTCCCCTACCATCTACACAGGAAAACCTCTGGACAGGTCTGGAGAGTCTTTAAGCCCAGACTAGTTTACACAGCTGTGGGGTGGATTAGAACCTGAGCTCCACTTTCACTTGGGTTGGAACCCTCTCACTTTGCAGTGAGAATGCCAGTTAACTCACTCAAGTACTGATAGTCCTCAAACCCTTCCCACAATTCCCCCTGAAGGACAAAGTTCTCCCACAACTGACCTGGAAAGAATCATAGAAAGTCTCAACACAAAGAACCATGGGCTATGCTCCTGGACACACATGGGTGAATGCAGAAACAGCGAGGATGCAGTAACGTGGGTGGGGCTTTCCTGTGGGGACTCTCCCCCTGGACTAGGCTAAGGTGGGTGCCAATCACCCAGGTTAACTGTGCAGGGAACACATACTCTAAACACCTAACCAATCCTAGCTGCCTCTCAGTCATCCATGGAAAACTCCAGTCTTCAGAATAAATTGTTTCCCTCTTCCTACACTCCATCAATTGATTTACAAAACAATGCCAAAATAATCACACCATAAGCATGCACAAGTGGTGCAGGGCAGCCTTAAAATACTTGGGACACATTTCATTCCCAAACTACATCTGTGATTCAGGGTGCTTAGCTATATATGGAGATTGAAATGTTAAGGCAATAAAAAGAATTTCCAATAACACTGTAGAAAATTAGTTGAAACAGAAATTTAAGAAGAGCAAGATAAGTCCTAAAACAGGTAAAAGCCGAGTATGTCACGCCAGTTTCAATGTTTTACTTCAGTTCTTCCTGATCCTGTCTCTATTCTGAAAACAGATTGGCTTCGCTTGAATTTATTCATGCTCTTTAAGTCAAGGGCCCCATTTGGGTAATGTAATCCATATGTTTGTTATAGCTGTGCTTGCTATAATTAAGGATCAGATAAGTTGAATTATGAACCCCATCCTCTATATACAATCTTGACCATTTAAAGGCACATTTTGATGACTAGGCACAGAAGATGTGAGCAAGGATGCAGCTGACATGGTCTAAAATATTATTAAAATTATTTTTCAATTCGAAGTCAAAATAACAGTATTCTGAGAAGGTAGAAATATCTTTTTTTTAAAACCCTGCTGTAACGCCCGCCAACCCCTGATAATTTTTAAAAGTAAAGTGTCATATGTTTCTCCAACACTATGTATTTTGCAAGGAATAGCGTATTGTAATGGGAGAGAAGAAAGCATTAGGAACTTTACATGGGAATTATAGTTTACAATTTTAGAGCGTACCTGTTCCTTTAGTCTGAATTCTACATAGCTGGATTTGGCCTGGGCAACAGGCTCGGTATTTGTGACATGGTGAGGACCCTGCTGGATATGAAAATACATATGAGTCTCTCCTGTTGCATGGTCAGAGAGAATAAAATCTATCACATGCAGAGAAAATAAGCAATTAGCAAAAGTATTACCTGAGCACTGGTTTGATCCTCAAGAAAAGGGTTTTGTTTTGCTCGTTTGTTTATTTTCCAGACAGCGGTGACTGTAAGACTTTTGAGTGTGAAAGGGTACAATGGAGATGGAGATGCAGTGAAAGGGTACAGCTGATGATGGCAGTGATATAAGGGAGGCAGGAAGCAATAATTCAGAGTAGAAGGGGGTGCGATGAATAGACACGACTTACAGGAGATTAGGCAAAGCAAAGCTTTGATGAATGCACTAAGGTTGTAGTTGGATCAAAGAAGGCTTAAGGCAGCAATCTATATAATCCTCCAAATGAAGAATTTAGCAAATTCCAAAGATAATTTAGGGAAGAAGGGGGTGGAGAGAGAATTGTTGTTTGTGACCCAGCAAATGGCCACCTTCCCTTTAGAGAACACATGCCCCAGCCTACCAATTAGGGGGCACTATGCTGCTGGAGATTCTGACTTTTATTTGAGACTTAAAACTGAAGTCCTGACTGCTGATGGTCGACTCAAAGGTGCCAATGCACTTTTTACGGGGAGTCGGAATGTTAGCTCCACAGTGGTCAGGGACTCAGTTCTACATCTCATCTGAAAGATTAACATATAAAATAAATTGCCATGTAAGGCCAACTGGAGCCAATGGTATAAATGAGTAAAACAGCTAGACAGACATTTTTATAAAAGAGGATTAAGAGAGGTGGCAAACAAGGAGGTGAAGATGCAATCACTATGATAGGTCTTGCTGAGCTAACTGGCCTTTGCGTATCCATCATTCCTTATGAACTGAAGAACCTACACATCGTACATTCCTTGGGACGACTGCTCATGATTAGATCCATTTAGGGTGACCAGACGTCCTGATAAAATCGGGACCGTCCCGATTTTTAGCTGTTTGTCCCGTGTCCCGACCGATCTCTGGTCGGGACACAATTTGCACTCGGCTTTTTTTTTTTTTTTTTTTTTGTGGCCCCCCGCCCCCGGTGTCCTGAAATTTTCTTCATCTCATCTGGTCACCCTAGATCCATTTGCTTTACACAATGGTTGTGTGACACTGATGAACCAAAAGTCAGTAAATCACAGCATGCCACTCAATAATGTAGCTAACGTGGGACTTATTTCCTTTTAGCATGACTTTTCACACTGATATGTAACATATCATAATGTGATATGCATTTGCTCCCTGCATTGCCGCCTTGACAGCATTTACAGCTTGAGAAGCAAGAAATAGGCTGGGAATCAAACCTGTGCCTTCCAGATAGCAAACACTACCATCAGGCTAGCCTTATGGCACAGCTTGTAAATTACAACGTTTTCTACTGGACATACCCAGCTCCACAACGATGAGCTGGAAGGAGTCAATAATACGACATCATGGCATACTGGATAGACAGACCAAACAAAGTTAACGTTATCCATACACAAAAAGCCTGACATTGTAAAGCATTCTATAGATGAGTATTAGCTTTATAATGAGAATGGTTAGATATCCAAGCCTGCATGTATTTATTACCACAGTATAAAAACAACCATCACCACTGTACACCAATTATCCACATACTGAAATTCTGTACATACCTGTGATACAAAAGGCCTAGGGGGCAGGGCAGGTGGTGGTGGTAACCAACCTGACTTCACAGCTGAAATGAGAGAGAAACAAATAAAATTAACTAATACAACTAAAAACTAGATCAGTGGTTTGCAAACTTTTTGAGCTGAGCCCCCTCTTTGAGTTACAATTTTTGGATGCACCCCCCCAACCCAGACAAAAATAGACACATGCAAAAGTATGCTTGATAGCCTACTCATAAACCTAACAGAGACCTTGATGCCAACTTTTAATTAAATTACCTACACCTGTAAGTTTCAAATACACAGACACTTACCAATTGCACAGCCAAGGCTTCCTCAGCAGTGGGCCGCTTCTACCTTGCAGCCAGGCTGCACCACTAGGGCAGGGCCAATACCTGTCCCTCTGCCCCTCCCCCCCAGGTTTTCAGGGTGGGGGAAGGCATGTGCCACTGGGTCTGGGGGCAGAGCGAGTGCTGGGCGCAGAGGCTGATGGGCACAGAAATCGGTATGGCTGCGGCAGATGTTTACACTGACCCAGAGGCTGGGAGCCCCGCTGAGGTAAGTCAGGAGGGGGCCCTGGGAGAGCTGGCCTGGGCCCCGCCACACAGTGCTGGCACGAGACACTTGGCATCCCCACTCACCCCTCCCCCCCCCGAACATTCCTCCATCCCCTCAGGGAGGCGTGCCCCACAGTTTGAAAACCTTGGAACTAGACTATTTTCTCTGCTGACTGTCAGTGAACAGGTGGTTTTCAACATTTTTAATGATGAAAATCAACCTGGGTCTTTACTGAAAACAAATCTGAGCAAACACTGTTTGAAACCTCTTCCTGCTACAGCACACCCTCTGAAAAAGACCAGAGATTTAAATGCTATAAAAAGCTTACTGTTAAAATAAAAGGTAAAGATATATTCAGTCAGCCACAAAGATATATACAGTCAGCTGCATGCAGCTAAAACAATTTAACTGTAGTTAAAGTACAGAGCTGGGGTGAAAGTCTACTTATTTTTAGGACTCTGTTCTTTGTCATTAACATTATTGCCTTTTTAAAAAACTAATGCAGTGTACTAATGTAGACATTAGGGTTTGCTCAAGATAAAATACTCTGACAAGTCACAAAGCCCAGTCAGAGAAGAAAATATCTCCCATGGAATTAGAATGGATGCTTAAGTGAAGCATACAGAGATCAGTTTTAGCTTTGATTTGTTTTGGGTTTTTTTGAAGGGAAAAAATATTTTAACAGTCACTTTTGGGCCCCTTGGGTAATCTAACAAAGCAACATCATGCGATCTTTCATTCTGAGCCAGTGAACTGAGTTGGTAACAACCATGTGGGCCATCCATTATAATTCTCAATCTGGCTCTCGTTAAATCCGTAAAACCCATCTCAGGGCAGAACTGCAGGGAAGATGAGGCTTTGTAAAGGCAGCTGTGATAAGGAGGACTAGATTAACACATAGATATCAAGTGAATTTGATGGAAGTCTCGACTGATTTTCCCTTCTAGAGGCCCCTATGCTGCGTAGCCTTCCCACCTTCCTTGCCTTTGAAAAAATACGAGTCAGCCTATCTCAGATTTGTGTTTATTTGTAAAACCTAAAATGTAGCACTAAACCAACAATTAAAATAAAACAGCCCTTTTACTATAATAGTGCTAAACAAGGGGTTATATATACACATTTGTGTTTAGTTATATCCATATTCTAAAAGACCACATAGACCATTACAAGTTTTGTTACAGCATAACCATTTAACTTATTAAAATGCATTCGATATAAAATTGTCCATAAGTTTTCCATAATGCAAACCTGTTCGTTTCCTTAAAAATAATAAAAAATAAAAAAGAGGATCTAAAGCACAAAGGCCCAGATTTTTAAAGTTATTTAGGCGTTGTTACACTCAGCGACGCAACAATGGGATCTACACTCCTAAGTGTCTAAATCCCTTTTGAAAATGAGATGCAAGTTCCTAAATCAGTTAGGTATTGCAACGCTGAGTGCAACAATGCCTAAATTGCTTTAAAATCTGGACCCAAGTACACAGAGATGTTCATGTAAAAATGCATGGGTAAAACATTGAATACAGTTGAATTGGCTAACTACAGCTCCAAAGAGGTGTGTGACACACAAGATGGAAAAAACAAAGAAGTGCCAAACAGGGATGCAGAACTACTGAATCCTAATTTAGGCTACCTAGGGAAGCCGCTTATATACTGAAGGTATAAAAGACTATTCACAAAATATCCAAACGGGCAAAGATTAAGTTACTAGAACCCTTCACACCATGTTTAGTTAGATTTTTTAAAAGCCACTATACAGCTGTGATGTTTTCATCTGTCATCACTCACCTCATCCACCCAACTAGTCTTTGGGTGGGAGCGGAGGGGTGAGAAACCTTCCCTTCCCTACCCCAGATTCCTGATTATTACTGTTTATTGAGTGCTGACAGTGTGCCTGGCAAGTACAGACTAATAGTCCCTACTCCAAGTGGAATCTAGTTCAGACACAAAAGTTCCCCAGGTCAGTCACACACATTCTATGTACAAGATGGTTGCATATGCTCAAAGTGATGAACTTATCTTGGGGAAATCTTGCAGGAGTCATGCTTAGGAATTAAACTGAAAAATCTGAATATATTTTACATTGCCTGAGGTAGGAGAATGATAAGAATATCATCATCTATGGTTTTCCACAGACTTCAAAATGTTTTGCAAAGGAAAGGAAGTGTTATCTCCATTTTACAGATGGAAAAGACAGAGACTGAGCTGAGGTGACTTGCCCAAGGTCACCCAGCAGATCAGTGGCAGTGCCAACTAAAGAACACAGGTTATCTGATTCCCAGTGCCGTGCCCTATCCACTGGATCATACTGTGCACTGAGTGCTGAGAAATCAGATCGCTCACACCACAAAAGCAAGAAAGGAGCAATTTCTGAAGCCTAGGGAAACTCTTAGTTAGACTAACATCATGATATGCACCATTCAATAACAAGGTAATAAAATCACCATAGGTCAGTCCCTTCCAGTTGAGACTATTTCTTACAATTATGCTGTGGGAGCCAGAACTTAAAGCTACAGAGGACATTACAGTATGAGTGGCAGGACTGGCGAGGTAATCCAAACTCATGGGACTAGGCAGTGATGGAGTACAGTACTCATAGCCAATGGTCGTTGGTACTGCATACTGTGTTCGGTTGTTCCTTTAACTTTCTGACTAATTTGGCCCACTTCTTGTGCCTACTAATTTTCTGTTTACCTCTGACATGCCCTCATAGCCATTTGTACAAAAAAGGCTCCTCACCTCCTCTTCATGCCAGAGCTGTCTTTCATAGGCGCCGACTCGTGGGTGCTTTGGGGCTGGAGCACCCATAGAAAAAAAAATAGCTCCAGGGCTTAGCACCCACTGGCAGTCAGCTACCCCACCTCCCCCCTAACGTCTCCTGCCCGCCAGCGGCCCTGCCAATCAACTCTTTCCCCTCCCTCCCAGCACCTCCCACCTGCCGCAATCAGCTGTTCCATAGCGTGCAGGAGACACTGGGAGGAGAGGGGATGGGGCGCGCTTGGGGGAGGGGACGCAACTGGGCGGGAAAAGGCAGGGCAGGGGTGGGGCCTTAGGGGAAAGGGTGGAGTGGAGACAGGGCCTGAGCAGAGGTTGAGCACCCCTGGGGAAAGGAGGAAGGTGGCGCCTGTGCTGTCTTTAACCTCAACATTGCTCCAGAGAATACAGCATCTAGTGTGCATTTTGTATCCCCAACACTCATCACTGTATCCCAGTGATACACTTGATCCCCAGAGAAATGATGAGATTCTATACAGAGGAAATGAGTTTGCCCAACAGGGAAAGCATGTTCTGAAGTTGCTCCCAAGCTCAGAACGTGTACTTGGCACCCACACAACGCTGCCAGAATGGTCCACACAACCTTCCTTATTAAAATTACTTTACTCTGAAGTGCTCAAGTACAGCACAGAGCATCTTATTTCAGCTTTTAAAATATGCCACATTTCAGAGTTTAGTATTTTAAGCTAGTGAGATACTTAACCATGCGAATTTGACCCAGTTTCCTCTTTTTTTAATCCTACAAATTCTAACTTAAGCTATTCATGAAATATTCATAAAATCCCTGCTGTTTCAGAACATCTATGGCCTGTTGTTAGAAGGAAATCATGCTTATGTTAGTACAATTGCCAGAGAAGATTTGGAGTCAGCTGACTATCAAGAGGTAATAACTTCTTATAAAAACCATGCTCTGTTTTTTCCCAAAGGGCAATGAAAAGAGTGTTAATGACAGGTGATATTGACTTGGACCTTCTCAAGTATCATTCCCCTAAAAAAGGAGCATGCTATAAAACAAATACATTTTTGCACATTTCAGCAGCTGTCCCGGAAGGACAGCCTTTCTTGGAAATTGGTCTACATAGGGTTTGTCGGTGTTGGGTTCTGACTGTTAAAGATGGTATTGTGTGTACTTTGGAAGTATAAACTAGCACAGCAAACAGTTCTTTCCATGGTGAACACAAATATCAGGCTTCTTTCATAGAAAACAGCAGCAAGTAACTGGAAAAGAGGAGGTTACTTATCGTAACTGGATGTTCTTTGAGATATGTGATCCCTATCTGTATTCCACTAGGGTTACATATGCGCATCGTATGCCCAGAGAAGGAGAATTTGAAAGTAGTGTCCATTGGTCCATGCATGCACCTTGTGCTTCCCATCTCAGGCGACAAAGGGTGAGGCGAATTGACCATGTCTCCAGTTTCTTTTCCATGGTGAATCTGACAGATCCAAAGCAGAGGGGAAGGAGGGCGAGAAGTGGAATACAGATAGGGACCACACATCTCAAAGACCCTCCAGTTACAGGTAAGTAACCTCCTCTCCTTCTTTGAGTGATGGTCCCTATTATATTCCATTGTGCATGACTGACAAGCAGGACCTAAGTTGGAGGAGGGTGGAAGGTTGGGGATGGAAGGGTCATGCGGAGAACCGCCGTGCCAAAGGAGACATGCACTGCTGAGTCCTGTACCAAGGCATAGTGTGTTGCAGATGTATGGACAGAACTCCATGTGGCTGCTCTACATATGTCTATGAGAGGCACATGCCGTGGTCATTGCTTCAGCTCTAGTGGAGTGAAGCCCTACCCTTGTGGTGGGAGGTAGGTTCGACAGCTGGTAGCAGAGTTTAATGCAGCCAGAAATCCATTTGGAGATTCTCTGGGTGGATATGGCCTGTCCTGATTCTCTCTGCTACCACAACAGTCTAGGGGACTTCCTGATTGTTTTTGTTCCCTGCAGGTAAAAGACCCAACTTCATCGGACATTGAGGGAATGGAGTCTATATTCTTCTGCAGACGCATGCAGTTTCTGGAAAAAAACAGGTAAGTGAATGGATTGGTTAATTTGAAACTGGGAGATCACCTTTGGTAAACATTTTGGGTGTAGGCGTAAGGAGACCTTAACCTTGTGGAATACTGTAAATGGCGGGTCCACCATCATAGCTCTGAATTCCCCAACCCTTCTCACTGAAGTGATAGCAACAAAAAAGGTGACCTTCATGGAGAGGAGGGACATGGATCAAGACGCCATTGGTTCAAAAGGGGAAGTTGTTAATCCCAATCCTTGTTGTAATAAGGTGTTCAGCTCTTGGGTGAGAAAACTGTCATAAGAGTGGTCCCCGAAGGGGGATGGGGCAAAGGGTCT
The DNA here is from genome assembly GCF_028017835.1 of Emys orbicularis. Classification (NCBI taxonomy): domain Eukaryota; kingdom Metazoa; phylum Chordata; order Testudines; family Emydidae; genus Emys; species Emys orbicularis. The sequence goes on from NC_088683.1 coordinate 229,427,793, forward strand.
TGAAGCATTACAAACTTGATCATATCTCCAGGGCGGATGATATTCAGCACTCATTTGTCCCTTGTTATTGCACTCTGAGTGTGAAAAAGAGTGCTAGATAACCCCTGAAAGGAGTCAAAGGGTCGTGAGGTGTTAGGCTCAGTGGTTGGCAGCTCTCGAGCTCACATCAAGAGCTCGCATCAAAAATACCTCTTGGTTTGGGTTGGGTTTGAGACTGAAGCCTGAGGGGGGGGCCAGGGAAATGAGACCTTTGGATCTTTTGTCGCTTGCATGGAGGTTCATAGGGTCTATGTTGGTAAAACTGTGGAGACCTGTACCTCTGTGTGGATGACGGGCAGTGGGACTTTCATTTCGAGGCAAAAGTGTAGATGTCCAATGAGCGAAGAGTAGCCCTAGAGTCTTTTAGTGTATGCAAAGACTCATCTGTCTTCAGGTTGAAGAGATGTGATTCACCAAAAGGGAGATCCTTGATTGTGTTCTGGACCTCCCTTGAAAAACCAGAAGCATGAAGCCAAGACTCTACACATCACGATGACTGTAGCCGTGGCCCTGGAGGAAGCATCAGCTGCATCCACTGTGGATTGTAGGGCAGTTCTGGCTATGAGTTGCCCTTCCTTGCCAAGGGTCTGAAAGCAGGCACAGTCTTAGCAAATTCCTCTAATTTAGTATAATTCAAGAAGTCATATTGAGCCAACAATGCTTCATAATTGGCTGTCCTGAATTGTAAACTGGAGGAAAAGACTACTTTTCTCCCCAGTAGATCCAGACGCTTCCCTTCCTTGTCCGCAGGTGTGGCTCGAGGGTGTTTGTTGTTTAGCCATTTCTGCAGCAGCCTGAAATACCAGTGAGTTTGGAGCTGGGTGGGAGAAGAGGAATTCTGAGCCCTTGGCCAGGACACAGTAGTGTCTCTCTGCTCCTTTAAGGGTGGCGGTACATGTGGCAGAGTGTGCCACGTGTGTCCTGGCTGGCTCCAGTATGGCTTCGTTGATCGTAGTGCTATTCTGGTCAGTCCCGAAGTATGGAGAACGTCCAGAAGCTTATGCTGATAGTCTTGGATCTCTTCCAGAGGAATGTGGAGTTCCCCCCACAACGCCCTGTAAAAGATCTTGAAATTGTCTGAAGTTATCCAGTAAGGACAGGGGTGATGTAGTCACAGCTTCGTCCGGCGATGAGGATGGGAATCTAGCTGGCTCCAGCAGAACTTCCAGAATTGGGGTATAAAATTCTTCCTCCGCTATCTGACCCATGGGCATGCCTGATGGATCCCTCAGGGGAGGTGGGGGGGAGAAACAGGTGGCGACTCTTGCAGACTGGGTGGGCTCCAAAGGAGAATACTGTGCTCAGGGCTCCCAATGTGGCCAATAAGCAGGATCAACAGGAGGTTGCAGGAGTCCCCATGGCATGGGGCACCAGTGGCTCTGGGGAAGGTGAGGAGGTAGTTGCTCCCATGGGTGTCAGTCTATGTGATGGTGCATAGGAGTGGTACGGTGTAGACAGTTCTTCCCCCAGTTCCACTTCATCAGAAGAGGAAAAGGCGGACTCTGGTTCCAATGGTGGTACCATTGGTGCCGATAGAGCGGTGCATAACACATGCGAGGAGGCAGTACCATAGGTATATCCCGTGGCAGGGACATGAGTTCTCTGGAAGTGGAAGGACTGAATGGAGGAAGAGACTCTGGATCCAGTAAGGCGAAGACGTCATGGGGTGCAGCCACATATCTGCATCTCCCTAGTGTAAGGGGCACTCTCTCTTCTCCGGTTGCCAGTAGCAGCGCTGAAGTCTTTCCTGGAGGAGGGTCTCACGTTGTGTGAGATGCCAGAGATGGCAGTACGACAGTTCACTGCCCGGAACAGCTGTATCCCATTGTTTGTGGGTCTTCGTCTCGTGCCTGTGAGACTTAGAACATGCTATGTCCCCTTGTGCTGAGCTGGTGGAGGGAATGTCCAGTTTCTTGGACTTGGAGGAAGACTTACTCCAATAAGCATGGAACTGCTTCCTAATCTCCTGACTAGGCTCTGCCATTGGGCCTTTGGGGGTGGTTTCACCAGCACCGGAGTCAGACGTAGCAGCAGGAGGCACACTCCTTGCTGAATCAAGCTAATATACATGGGGGGGTTCCCCGGCCTGGGTCTGAATGTTGTCTCATGGCCACCTCCACGAGATGCCTGCGGAGACAAAGTGCTTAGACTTCTTGGGTACAGCTAAGAAAGGACTGGCAGATACTGCACCTAGCCACAGTCTGAGCTTCTCCCAGGAAGTAGAGGCAGAGTTGGTGTTTGTCAGTGACAGAGAAGGATTGCGGGCAAGAAGCACAGAGTTTGAAGCCCAGAGTTCTGCGGGGGGCAGGGATAGGGAAAATCCCCCAAGTCTGCTCTAGTCTAACTGTTAAAAATGAGTAACTACTAAAACTAGGAAATAAATAAACCTAGTAAAACTACAGCTAAATCTGATAAAACTATTCGTAACTGTAATTATTAAAACTGCGTCAGAGACAATTACACTGAAGGCTCCGACCCGGACCATGTGGCGGGGAGAAGTAACTGGAGACGCGGTCGGTCCACCCCATCCTTTTTTCGCCTCGGACAGAAGTACGCAGCAAGTAAGGGCGCATACGTGGACCAACGGACACTACTTTCAAATTTTCCAACTCCAGGCACATGGTGTGCATGCGTAACCCACAGTGGAATGCAATAGGGATCATCACTCGAAGAAGCATAATCCTTCCCTCGGACTGCTCAATCACATCTTAAGAGTGCAGTAGTCCCCAAGACTGCTGCACTCTCCTCTCCCCATTCCACAGGTGGTGGTGAGGTAGAAATGGCCACTGGATCCCAGCTCTCTTACTCGACTTACCTGGTGTAAGAGAATTGGCAAGGAGTCCAGAGGAGGAGGTGGCTACCACTGTAGCCTCAGCTAACCCAGGAAAATTGGGGCCCTTAGTTCTCCACCAATCATAACAACAGCGGAAGCTGTAGCGTAGATGGGGCTCGTTTTACCAGATTCTGGGAGACGAGAGGAAAATAGAGATCGTGCCCCAGGTTTATTTTTAGGCATTATAAAGATTCTTGTCTCTACCAGTATCTCATGTAAGAATGATACCCCAAAGCTTCATATTGCAAAGCTAACAGATATAGACAAAGCAGAATGGCACTAATCATTGTATTTTCAAACTGGCAAAAAAACTAACTGTGAAGCTTCCAGTAAACTAAGCAGGAGATGCATGCTAAAACCCCACTTAATTATTTTTAAAATGTTGAGGTAAAGGCCCTATGTCACTTTGGCACATCATTCTAAACAACTATAACTATGAAAGAAAAATCACTTATCTTGATGGACCCCACGCCACTCCCAAAAATGTGTATACACACACGGCTCAGAGCATTTTGTAGTACTGCACAAGGTCAGTCACAGAGTACTCCTTCATTCCCAGATACATGGGGATATAGCAAGACATGAGGAAATAACTAATTTAAAATAAATCATTTAAAAGCTTTCATTAATAACAGTTCCCTTTTTCAAATTTAAATAAAATTACTTAAGACAAAAATCATAAGAAAAATGGGAGTAAGGGGAAAAGGTGAATATAATCATTATCCCAAATTATTTCTACAATAAAATCTGCTTTAATTTTATTTGTACTGTGCCAAGGAATCAAGCCAGCATAAACTTTTACATTCACAAGGATGGAACAGAGCAAGAAGATATCCTAGATATCATTCATGTTGAAATGCCTAAGTAGTGGGGGTAAGGGGAGGGGGAAGGAGTCTTCTTTTTAAAATCATTGTGATATTTAAAATCAGAATGAAGGTTGCACTACTGTAGACAACAAATGTTGATAAATGCAAAGTAATGCTCATTGGAAAACATAATCCCAATCATACAAAATGATTGGTATTAAATTAGCTTTTACCGCTCAAGAAAGAGATCTTGTAGTCATTGTGGATAGTTCTCTGAAAAACATCTGCTCAAAAAAGCTAACAGAATGTTAGGAACTACAGTCAAACCCCGCAATAAGGCGCCCCGCCATAACGCGAAATCGCATATAACGCAATCACAATTTGCCCCCCTTTTAAGACACACAGTAATACAGTACTGTATATACTGTACCAGTTGTCCCCAACGCCATGATGGCTGCCGGGACATTGATGTGCCCCCACCTAGTGCCAGGCAGGGGAGAGAAGCTGCGGCCCCGCGCCTGCCGAGGACAGAGAGCACCAGCGCCCACAGCCCTGTTGTTCTCTGTCCCCGGCAGGCGCGGGGCCGCGTTTCCTCTTGAAGCCGGAGCGAAGCCGTGGCCCCGCACCTGCCTGGGACAGAGAACAACAGGGCTGTGGGCGCCGGTGCTCACAATCCCTGGCAGGCGCGGGGCCGCAGCTTCTCTCCCCTGCTGGGCACTAGGGGCACTAGGCAGCGCACATCAATGCACCACCTTGAGGAGTAGCGCCTCAAACTAGGCACTAGGGGCACTTGGCGGCACACATCAATGCACCGCTATACCGCGACCCTGCATTTAGCACGATGTAATTTTTTGGACCCCAAACATCGCGGTGTAGCGGGGTTTCACTGTATTAAGAAAGGAATAGATAATAAGACAGAAAATGTCAGAATGCCATTATATAAATTCATGGCGTGCCCACACCTTTAATACTGCATGCAGTTCCAGTCACCCTTTCTTAAAACAGATGTATTGAAATTGGAAAAGGCACAGAGAAGGGCAACAAAAATTATTAGGAATATGGAATAGCTTCCGTATGAGAGATTAAAAAAGCATGGGACTCTTCAGCTTGGAAAAGAGATGACTAAGGGACAATATGATACAGTTCTACAAAATCATGAATGGTGTGGAGAAAGTGAATAAAGAAGTGTTATTTACTCCTTCATGGTCAAGTTCAGGATCCTGACACAAGGAAGAAAGGAGAGCAGCAGAATACGGACCCTGGACTTCAGAAAAGCAGACTTTGACTCCCTCAGGGAACAGATGGGCAGGATCCCCTGGGAGAATAACATGAAGGGCAAAGGGGTCCAGGAGAGCTGGCTGTATTTTAAAGAATCCTTATTGCGGTTGCAGGAACAAACCATCCCGATGTGTAGAAAGAATAGTAAATATGGCAGGCGACCAGCTTGGCTAAACAGTGAAATCCTTGCTGATCTTAAACGCAAAAAAGAAGCTTACAAGAAGTGGAAGATTGGACAAATGACCAGGGAGGAGTATAAAAATATTGCTCAGGCATGCAGGAGTGAAATCAGGAAGGCCAAATCACACTTGGAGTTGCAGCTAGCAAGAGATGTTAAGAGTAACAAGAAGGGTTTCTTCAGGTATGTTAGCAACAAGAAGAAAGTCAAGGAAAGTGTGGGCCCCTTACTGAATGAGGGAGGCAACCTAGTGACTGAGGATGTGGAAAAAGCTAATGTACTCAATGATTTTTTTGCCTCTGTCTTCACAAACAAGGTCAGCTCCCAGACTGCTGCACTGGGCAGCACAATATGGGGAGAAGGTGACCAGCCCTCTGTGGAGAAAGAAGTGGTTCGGGACTATTTAGAAAAACTGGACGTGCACAAGTCCATGGGGCCGGATGCGCTGCATCCGAGGGTGCTAAAGGAGTTGGTGGATGAGATTGCAGAGCCATTAGCCATTATTTTTGAAAACTCATGGCGATTGGGGGAGGTCCCGGATGACTGGAAAAAGGCTAATGTAGTGCCCATCTTTAAAAAAGGGAAGAAGGAGGATCCGGGGAACTACAGGCCAGTCAGCCTCACCTCAGTCCCTGGAAAAATCATGGAGCAGGTCCTCAAGGAATCAATTATGAAACACTTAGAGGAGAGGAAAGTGATCAGGAACAGTCAGCATGGATTCACCAAGGGGAAGTCGTGCCTGACTAACCTAATTGCCTTCTATGATGAGATAACTGGCTCTGTGGATGAGGGGAAAGCAGTGGATGTGTTATTCCTTGACTTTAGCAAAGCTTTTGATACAGTCTCCCACAGTATTCTTGCTGCCAAGTTAAAGAAGTATGGGCTGGATGAATGGACTGTAAGGTGGATAGAAAGCTGGCTAGATCGTCGGGCTCAACGGGTAGTGATCAATGGCTCCATGTCTAGTTGGCAGCCAGTTTCAAGCGGAGTGCCCCAAGGGTCGGTCCTGGGGCCGGTTTTGTTTAATATCTTTATTAATGATCTGGAGGATGGAGTGGACTGTACTCTCAGCAAGTTTGCCGATGACACTAAACTAGGAGGCGTGGTAGATACACTAGAGGGTAGGGATCGGATACAGAGGGACCTAGACAAATTAGAGGATTGGGCCAAAAGAAACCTGATGAGGTTCAACAAGGACAAGTGCAGAGTCCTGCACTTAGGACGGAAGAATCCCATGCACAGCTACAGACTAGGGACCGAATGGCTAGGTAGCAGTTCTGCAGAAAAGGACCTAGGGGTCACAGTGGACGAGAAGCTGGATATGAGTCAACAGTGTGCTCTTGTTGCCAAGAAGGCTAACGGCATTTTGGGCTGTATAAGTAGGGGCATTGCCAGCAGATCGAGGGATGTGATCGTTCCCCTTTATTCGACATTGGTGAGGCCTCATCTGGAGTACTGTGTCCAGTTTTGGGCCCCACACTACAAGAAGGCTGTGGAAAAATTGGAAAGAGTCCAGCGGAGGGCAACAAAAATGATTAGGGGTCTGGAGTGCATGACTTATGAGGAGAGGCTGAGGGAACTGGGATTGTTTAGTCTCCAGAAGAGAAGAATGAGGGGGGATTTGATAGCTGCTTTCAACTACCTGAAGGGGGGTTCCAAAGAGGATGGAACTCGGCTGTTCTCAATGGTGGCAGATGACAGAACAAGGAGCAATGGTCTCAAGTTGCAGTGGGGGAGGTCTAGGTTGGATATTAGGAAACACTATTTCACTAGGAGGGTGGTGAAGCACTGGAATGCGTTACCTAGGGAGGTGGTGGAGTCTCCTTCCTTGGAGGTTTTTAAGGACAAAGCCCTGGCTGGGATGATTTAGTTGGGAATTGGTCCTGCTTTGAGCAGGGGGTTGGACTAGATGACCTCCTGAGGTCCCTTCCAACCCTGATATTCTATGATTCTATGTAACACAACAACCAGGAGTCACCCAATTAAATTAATAGGCAGCAGTTTTAAAACAAATAATAGGAAGTAGTTCTTCAAACAACGCACAGTCAAACTGTGGAACTCCTTGCCAGGGGATGTTGTGAAGGCCAAAACTATAACAGGTTCAAAAAAGAACCAGATAAGTTCGCAGAGGATAGATCCATCAATGGCTGTTAGCCAGGATGGGCAAGGATACAACCCCATGCTCTGGGTGTCCCTAGCCTCCGATTGCCAGAAGCTGGGTGTGGACGACAGGGGATTGATCACTTGATGACTGCCTGATCTGTTCATTCTCTCTGAAGCACCTGGCACTGGCCACTGTCGGAAGACAGGCTACTGGGCTAGATGGACCACTGGTCTGACCCAGTATGGCTGTTCATGTTACACCTCCATTACCAAGGGGACTTTTTTGGTTGTGCATATGTGTGTATGTAGAGTGCCTAGCACAATGGGGCCCTGACCTCTGATTGGGGCCAATTAGATGCTATGTAACACAAGTATATACATTCATACAGCAGGGACTCAATCTTGCCCTGAACCCTCAATGATCCCGAAGGAGCTGAGGGGGCACTCCACCACTCTCAGAAAGTGCTCAGTACCTGGCAGGATCAAGCCCAACATAGTCTAATTGATCTCCTCCATTTCTACTTTCCAGCATTCTATGATTAACATGCAGGAGTGTGGCTGCTGATTTTATTTATCTTCAGTCTATACTGGGCACTTAGTATTCTTTAGCTCAAAATATAAGAACAGCAAGCTGTGCCCTTCTAACGAAATGACAGTGACATATTTTTATTGAATAAAATTGCCATAATGCATTCAGTTGTGAGGTGCCATAAACAGTTTTATTAATAAAGCATTTAGTATGGTTTTTAACATGAAAGAGGAGTAGCGCCTCAAACTAAAATTACTGGAAACTTTAGAATGATGTTTATTGTATTCCTTGGCAGCTGTCTTCCTTCTCACTTTTATGCGTCTTTCATGACAACAGATTTTCACATTAGCAAGTGCGTAATGCTGTCAGGGTAAGAAAAAAAAATCGTTCTGGCTCTCCTAAACTAAAATATAATGCATGATTCTGAAAATGAGGCCTTACCCCTCAAATTGTGTCCAAGTATGTGATATACACACACATCCCTTTATAGACACTCAGGCTCTTAATATAGACATGCACATTTCAAATGTTAATCATACATAATGTTATGTCATATTAATATATATTGCAGTAGCATCCAAAAATGAATTAAGCACTTTCCAAGCATACAGAAAAAAATATTGCCAGCCATGAAGTGTTCACACTTCAGGGGGCTCAATTTACAAACACAAAGTGAGTAACTCACTCACGAGAGTAAAGTTACTCACCTACATATGTGCTGGGTCAGGCCCTAAAATGGCAAGGCAAAACAAGCAAGCAAGGAAAATGTCTGAAGTGATGTAAAGCAGACTGCCTGCTAAACTTGCTTTATTTTTAAATCCCTTGCCCATAAACTTATTTTAATACATTTTATACTATTTTAGTATATTTTTTCATGTCCATTTATCATTTTTATTCATGTCTTTTCTTTTTCAGTTTTTAAGCCATCTCATTTTCTAATTATTGTTCTTTTCTATTTTCTAAACATTATCTATTTTCCTGTTTTTTAATCATTATCTAGTTTCAGATTTTGTAAAATTGTTTTTAAATGTGTCTAGTGTCCTGTCACAGGGAGGCTACTGGCTACTTTTGTCAGCAGGCAGTGTGCCACCCCTACCCCCATCCCACCCACCATGGTGATGGAAAACCGATACACTGCCCTGGCAACAAGCGATGAGGAATCGCCCCCAAAGGTGGAGAAGGAGAAGCCATGTACCCCCAAGGCTGGGAGGATCGCAGCCACCGCTCCCAGGAGGAAACATAAGGTAGTGGTGGTTGGTGACTCTCATCTGAGGGAGACGGAGGCACCCATCTGTCAGCCTGACATGGCATCCCAGGAGTTATGCAGCCTGCCAGAGACCTGTATCCGAGACGTTATGGAGGGATTGTCGAGAATCTTCCAGCCAAATCATGACCAAAAATCTATCTGTGTCTAGTTACATGGTGATACGAGAATCTTCCAGCCCTCTGACTACTACCCCATGCTACTCATCCATGTGGGCACTAATGATACTGCGAGGTATGACCCTCAGCAGATCAGAAGTGACTACAGGGCTCTGGGAGTACCGCAGTGTGAGGGAGTTGGGAGTGCAGGTGGTGTTCTCTTCGATCCTTCCAGTCAAGGGTAGGGGCCCTAGCAGAGACAGATGCATCCTGGAGGTGAATGCCTGGCTGCAAGGATGGTGTCAGCAAGAGGACTTCGGCTTCCTTGACCATGGGATGCTGTTCCCAGAAGAAGGACTGCTAAGTAGAGATGGGGTCCACCTTTCAAGGAAGGGGGAAAAGTATGTTTGGATACAGACTAGCTAATCTAGTGATATGAGATTTAAACTAGGGTGGATGGGGGCAGGAGACAAAAGCTCACAGGTAGTCAAAAATATGGAGACCTGGGAGAAGGGTTGGTATCTGGGGGGAAGCATGGGCTGTTATAGCAGGGATAAGGGAGAAACAAAAGGGAACATAGGGGGGAATCAAATCAGTATCTTAGATGTCTGTATACTAATGCAAGAAGTATGGGGAATAAGCAGGAAGAACTAGAAATGCTAGTTAATAAACACAACTATGACTGTTGGCATCACATAGTGGGATAATACACATGACTGGAATACTAGTATAGAAGGGTACAGCTTGCTCAGGAAGAACAGGCAGGATAAAAAAAGGGAGGAAGTGTTGCCTTATATATTAAACATGTATATACTTGGACTGAGGCTGAGATGGAAATAGGAGACAGACTTGCTGAAAGTCTCTGGCTAGGATAAAAGGGATAAAAAACAAGGGTGATGTCATGGTAGGGGTCTACTACAGACCACCTAACCAGGAAGACAAGGTGGATGAGGCTGTTTATAAACTAACAAAATCATCCAAAGCACAGGACTTAGTGGTGATGGGGAACATCTGTTGGGAAAATAATTCAGTAGGGCACAGATTAGCCAACAAGTTCTTGGAATGTATTGGAGACAATTTTTATTTCAGAAGGTGGAGAAAGCTACTAGGGTAGAGGCTGTTCCAGATTTGATTTTGACAAATCGGGAAGAAATGGTTGAGAATCTGAAAGTGGAAGGCAGCTTATGTAAAAGTGACCATGAAATGATAGAGTTCATGATTCTAAGGAATTGTAGGAGGGAAAACAGCATAATAAAGAAAATGGATTTCAAGAAGGCAGACTTTAGCAAACTCAGAGAGTTGGAAGGTAAGATTCCTTGGGAAGCAAGTCTAAGGGGAAAAACAGGCCAGTGGGAGCCGCGATCGGCCGGACCTGCGGACGCGGCAGGTAAACAAACCGGCCTGGCCCGCCAGGGGCTTTCCCTAAACAAGTGGCATTCCAAGTTTGGGAAACACTGGTCTAGATAATACTTAGTCCTGCCATGAGTGCAGAGGACAGGACTAAATGTCCTCTAAAGGTCCCTTCCAGTCCCACGATTCTGTGATTATTGCCCTGGCCTGTTTTATATTTAGCTTCATCCTTTATCCGCCCACGTGGAGGCACACTCCCTCCACCTTGCAGCATGGCTCTGACAGATCCCTGCTGTAAGAACTTCCCCAGCTGGTGGTGGTACCCAGAGTTTCGCACTAAGGATGGTGGCAAATCCCAAATCCACGTGGGGCTAATACATTTTCTGGTTGTATTAGTTTTCTATGAGAAACGTTTAAGGGCATGCTGGTGCAGGGGAACAATGAGCAACCCCATGTACATAGAGGAGGTATCTGAGCCTCTAGCTATTATCTTTGGAAAATCATGGGAGATGGGAGAGATTCCAGAAGACTGGAAAAGGGCAAATATAGTGCCCATCTATAAAAAGGGAAATAAAAACAACCCAGGAAACTACAGACCAGTTAGTTTAACTTCTGTGCCAGGGAAGATAATGGAGCAAGTAATTAAGGAAATCATCTGCAAACACTTGGAAGGTGGTAAGGTGATAGGGAACAGCCAGCATGGATTTGTAAAGAACAAATCATGTCAAACCAATCTGATAGCTTTCTTCGATAGGATAACGAGTCTTGTGGATAAGGGAGAAGCTGTGGATGTGGTATACCTAGACTTTAGTAAGGCATTTGATACGGTCTCGCATGATATTCTTATCGATAAACTAGGCAAATACAATTTAGATGGGGCTACTATAAGGTGGGTGCATAACTGGCTGGATAACCGTACTCAGAGAGTTGTTATTAATGGTTCCCAATCCTGCTGGAAAGGCATAACGAGTGGAGTTCCGCAGGGGTCTGTTTTGGGACCGGCTCTGTTCAATATCTTCATTAACGACTTAGATATTGGCATAGAAAGTACGCTTATTAAGTTTGCGGATGATACCAAACTGGGAGGGATTGCAACTGCTTTGGAGGACAGGGTCATAATTCAAAATGATCTGGACAAATTGGAGAAATGGTCTGAGTTAAACAGGATGAAGTTTAACAAAGACAAATGCAAAGTGCTCCACTTAGGAAGAAAAAATCAGTTTCACACATACAGAATGGGAAGAGACTGTCTAGGAAGGAGTACGGCAGAAAGGGATCTAGGGGTTATAGTGGACCACAAGCTAAATATGAGTCAACAGTGTGATGCTGTTGCAAAAAAAGCAAACATGATTCTGGGATGTATTAACAGGTGTGTTGTGAGCAAGACACGAGAAGTCATTCTTCCGCTCTACTCTGCTCTGGTTAGGCCTCAGCTGGAGTATTGTGTCCAGTTTTGGGCACCGCATTTCAAGAAAGATGTGGAGAAATTGGAAAGGGTCCAGAGAAGAGCAACAAGAATGATTAAAGGTCTTGAGAACATGACCTATGAAGGAAGGCTGAAAGAATTGGGTTTGTTTAGTTTGGAAAAGAGAAGACTGAGAGGGGACATGATAGCAGTTTTCAGGTATCTAAAAGGGTGTCATAAGGAGGAGGGAGAAAACTTGTTCACCTTAGCCTCTAAGGATAGAACAAGAAGCAATGGGCTTAAACTGCAGCAAGGGAGGTCTAGGTTGGACATTAGGAAAAAGTTCCTAACTGTCAGGGTGGTTAAACACTGGAATAAATTGCCTAGGGAGGTTGTGGAATCTCCATCTCTGGAGATATTTAAGAGTAGGTTAGATAAATGTCTATCAGGGATGGTCTAGACAGTATTTGGTCCTGCCATGCGGGCAGGGGACTGGACTCGATGACCTCTCGAGGTCCCTTCCAGTCCTAGAATCTATGAATCTATGAAATCCCTGCTCTTGCCCCAATCACACTCCCGCAGCCCTAGCCCTAGCCACTACCCATCCCTTCCTTTCCCTGGATCGCCAGACTCTCAGAAGTCTCTGCAGAAGGCAACTGACTCTTTTCCATGTGGGGAAGGGAAGATCCATACTTCAAGGGTCTCCTCCACATAAGAATTATTTTACTTAGATTGTACACTGTTTGGAGGAGACACCAACATTTCATTGTGTGTGCCTAGAGTCTAGCAAGATGGAGCCCCAAGATACTACTGCAATAGAAATAAATAGTAATGGAGGATGTCAGTAACGCATACAGAGGTTATTATAGAAGTGGGAGGGAGAGGTTCTGTGGCTTGCGATGTGCAGGTGGTCAGCTAAACGATCATGATGGTCCCTTCTGGCCTTAAAGTTTATGAGTAATTAGAATTGGTCAAGAATTTTTGAACTTTGAACATTTTCATGGAATAAGGGGAAATTTTTTTGCAAACACTTTCATGAAAACATTTCCCATTTTTTGCCCAGCAATAATAAAATAAATAGTAGGTTGTGATCTGGCCCTCATACCTACATAAGTGAAGATAAAATAATAAAATAAAAAAAGCAAGCTCAAAAACCTTGACAAATTCTTACTAAGAAAACATGGTATTTAATTTACACAGACTGAGGTAGAGCAACAAAAAAGCTGGCCCTGAGTTACTGACTACTATGGCTGAAACCAACATCCTATAGTCGTTTTGGAAGAAGCGAGTCCACTGACTGTTTGCTTACACACCCATGAAAGAACCGGTGCCTGCATTCCACATACCTTGTACTGCAAGAATATTCTCAGTGGGACTTGAGTTCCAAAAGTAAATCAGCAACTGAAGCTGCCAGTCACAAATTCATTTCGTAAATACTTACGTGACTATTTTGATGGATGATACAACATACATTTAATCTGTAATTATATTTTCTACTGCTTCCATCTATTCAGGAATCTTATTGATTATTGCAACTACAGTACTTGGCCAAAGCTGCCTTTCTTTCCAAAACAAATAACCTTTGTGTCACACAGGCATTAATTAAAGAACTGTAATGAAGAACTGGAATTAAACAGCGAATAAAATGCATTCCAGACTATATTATACAAAAGCATTACATTTCAAAGATAACTGCATTGCTATAACATGGACTCTGATCATCGCCAAAAAAAACAGAACTTAGCCCAGACTGCAGTCCAGAAGAAAACTCTTTAATGGCTTTGATAGACAGAAAATGTTGTGAGCAGCTGGACAGCAGGTAGCCAATGCAGACTGTTTTTAAAGCCATGACGCCTGCCAAAATTCAGAGGAATACTTCACCCATTGCTGGCCCATGCTATCCTCAATATTTTATTTTATTTCCAAATTCAAGTCCACAGGAAGAATCTGAAGGCAGACTCCCAAGGTATGCAAAGACACAAGAGGGAGAGCACATTGTATCCACTGTATTCACCAACACCATCAGCTGTATGCCTCCTGTGGCTTGTTTCAGGAGCTCAAACAGCAGAGTGTCAGAGACTTTTGAAAGTGTGAGGTCAATCCCGGTGAATGACACATTCTCCCATTTTTCAAACCCACCCCTTTCCCAAAACAGGGATTGTTACTGCTTCAGGATGCGACCATTAACAGGACCACCAACATGCCTCACTGCACCATCACCTAGCCTGCAAAACTGCTCTTTTTATCAGTGATCAGAAAGCAGGAAAATCTCTCATTCACAGCCTCTTACCCAAACTGGCCGGTTGGGAAATGAAGGCCACTACAAAAGAGTCCAAAAATAGCCAAAAGGCAAGAATATCCCTTCCACAATGTTCCCCCCTCTCCTGCGGATCCAAGAAGCAAAAGACTCCACGTGACAGAGCACCAGGTCACCCCTGGAACACCCTTTCTCCAAGTCCATATTATGTACAGCCTTGGAGAAAAAATGGGCATGTTTCTTATCTAAGTGAAGGTATAAAGAGGAGCTAAAGATGTTGCCAATTCATGTACGTATTTAAGTAACATTTCTGCTTGTACTTGAAACATGCTATTATGTTTCCAGGACTGAATAAAGCTCAACAATACATCTAAATGTGCACACGTACACCAACATGCTGTGTGCCAAGGGCTATATATTCAGCAAAAATAATACATGGTGAACCTAGCAATGAGGATTAATGTTGTCATCTGCTAAACCAAAGACAATGTGGTAAGCAAGGAGCTAGTAATCTCATTTAAAAAACCCCAAAGTCTTATATTGGTATTATTGAACCAAAGCAAGATCCTGTTATGTACAAACCTATGCAGAAATGCACCTATTTCCCCCTGAATAAATACACTAATGGCCTATACATCTGATGTTGGGCAGAAAACTGTACCTAAGGATATCTTGCTCAATCAGTTTTGGAAAACTTCTGCTTCAAGACACTAAAACTGTTCCAGCTGCTTTCTTTCATTGCAAAAACTGCTTGCGCTATGTTTGAAAAATGTGTTATCTTGAAAGCTTAGTCATCAGTGAACAGTTTTATAAGAGGAAAAGATCAGACCATATGCACAGTGTTGTATAATTTTACTACTTGCTGACACCAATACTGAACTTTTTATTTTTTGTTTAACAACATTAAATAATGTTGTGCTGCCATACATGTTTTCTAACAATATGTTAGCTATGGAACTATGTGCTTAAGTGCCTCCCTATTTAGGGAAAACACTTAAGGATGTGCTTAAATCCCATTGGCTTCCACAGGACTTCCTGCTTTCCCGAAAAGGAATCCTTTCCTGAATCATAGCCTCAGTGAACAACAAAGAAAATATATATATAAAGATATATAAAATATATATATAAAATTATCTTCTCAACATCTGATGCAGAAATATATTGGTAACATTAACAATTGTATATGTAAATATTTATTAAGGATAGCTAGCTATTTAGAATAGATGTATTTCTGAAGCACCTATTGCACTAGAACCTGAATGATAAGCAATAAGAATGTTTACCTTGTGTGTTTTGCTGGAAGATTTTATTTAGGTCCAAGGAGGAGGCTCTGGAATGTGATTTCTGCGGTCTTGGTGGTGGCATAGGGGGCTCTTCCCCCTTTTTCATTGCATCTTCAATAGATGTGCTGGAATAGGACCTAAAGGAAAATAAAAGAATCTCAAAGGAAAATAAAATCAACTGATATTTTTAGACCATTCATTTGTACAAATGTAGTAAATATTGACTGGAGTTGAGCTTGACAGTGGAAAATCATTGCCTCATGGATTGAAAGGGCAGCTGATGGTGGTGGGATATAATATTAGATGGTACAGACGGAGGGCACTATTGCTCTAGAGAGTGGGAGGGTTACTTTTCAACACACAGAACAAGTACAAGTGTTAAAAATGCCTTTTAGCCTCATTGTTTTAGTTTTATAGTTTCAGGCTCCACTCCTTTAACTCAGAGGGTCATGTGACCTCAGCCAACAGCAGAATAATTATAGTAACTATCTTGAATACACCTGAATGAAAATTTCTTTCCTCTCTACCGACTTTCTTCCTCTCCTTCTCCATAAACTTTAATTTGAACTCTCAACATGTTGGGCTCTGGCTGCCGCTAGGAGTATATTAAAAGTGCTAACTTGCTTCTGAAGCATTTTCACTATGATATTTATTTCCTACCATATGGCTGAATTCTGAAAGCACAAAAATAAATAAATGCAGCCAAAACGTTGCATTAACTGTAACATAAGTTGTAGTACTTAAAATAAGAAGGTGTCCTGGCAGGAGCCCACTTTCAGCCTGCAGTTTTGATGTATTCTGCCAGCATAACCCCGGGCACAGGGCTGCTGGCAATGCAAAATCTCCCTAAGAGGATCTGTAACAGTGCAACATGCCTGCAACCCCATCTCCTTTGTAGGGTCTGCAGCTGAGTGGGACTGGCCAAAAAGGTGCCCAGTCTTACTCAGTTCACCCTCACAGCACCTGCTTATGGGGCTCCTACAGACCACTGGGGAAATTAAAAAGCTGTCCTTCTCTAATGGAATTCTTGTGGGAGGGCACCATTAGAAACACTGCCTGCCCTCACTGTTTCAGGGAGGAGAAATTTGTACCTCCTTGAGCAATCAGGCCAGACAAGCCCACGGCTTTTTTGCCCTAAATCTGTTGCAGCAGAGACAATCTGAGCTGTCTGGTTCAGATCACATGATTCTCCTTCAACCAATGAGCTAGCTAGTTGGTAATCTGGGGGCCTAAACTAATAATTAAGTGGTAGGACAACAAGGCAAAACTATTTGAACTCACATTACCATGCCTTAAACTGGAATGTGACTATCTATTCATAGGTGCAATATATGTATCACTTGAATTCACTGTTCACAATGATCCATTTTCATGATACTGCCTGTGTATTATGCAATGTATTTTCTAAACACTTTTAACAAATTTCATTATCTTGAGTGGAGTCCAATAATTTCTGCTGTTGGAGTCACAAGGTCTTTTTGCAAGCCTGCAGACTTTACTCAAATCAGAATTGACAACATGAAGTATTATACTTACTATAACACATTATGCATGACAAGCAAGACAAAAAAAGATTCATCAACAACAGGCAAAAACTCCAACTAATGGGAAAAGGGATCAGCAGCTTTTGCCAAACTGGCAGTAGTTAGTAGGCAACTCTTTGTTAACAGGTTGGACACTGGCAACTTCAATCTTATATTTTTGATTAAACCAATAAACATATGAGGTAAAACCAAACTTGTTTCAGAGTTCACATGCAACATGTTGCCTTTGCTTCACTGCATTTTTCACCCCAGGGTTTAGAATCCTCCAACCCAACTCATTTAAAACCTGATCCAAAACCCATGAAAGTCAGAGGGCTTTGGATTAGGCCCTTAAAATATTGCACTTCAAATATATACAATAAACAATGGAAGGGGAGCTATATTGGAGAAAAAATAGGCAGCTTTATACTTTATCATTCATTGTAAGGAACTGTAAAGTAGTGCCTAGGAGGCAAAAATGCATCTGGCCTTGCAGAGTTAATACAATGCTACTTGAAGGCCACCATATTGACTGACACCAGGGATTGAACTGGGGACCCCCAGAACTAAAAGCATGATCTTTATAGATTGAACTAAGCTAAGAGCAGTAACAGACTCCTCTCTAGAGTTGGTCAGATAAACTTCAAGGGAACCATATTTGTCACAATCTGCAGTTCTATCAAACTCGAAATGCCGTCTATTTTGCAGGAATTTTAGTTTTAAAATAGTCAATATCCTATTGCAACATTATTTAAATGAAATCAAAATCAAAAAGGGGGGGGGGGTTGAATTTTCCTCTGCACAGAATTTCAAAATTCAGGTTTTGTTCCTAATTAAAACAAAGCCAAATTCTGAAACCTCGAAATCCTTTGCAAAATGGAACTTCTGTCCTCTACACATCTCTACTCATCTCCTCTGTGGATCAGGCACAGAGGGGAACACGTAAACACATACAGACCTGTGGGTTATGCAATACATGATAGACAGGGGTTCTGAGGTTAAAAATGAACTTAATCCATACTTTTGAAGTATTATATCGAAGTCCCTTAGTCACATGATTTTCTTTTCAAAGTAATTTATGATTTCCCCCCCCATTTTATGATTTTAAACCACAATTAAGTGAATTTTAAGACCGTAAATGCTCCAGCTTGAGTTGGGCACAAAGCGTGCAGGTGCTGTGCAATCTTCGTGGACACAGACTCTGTCAGCCATGTCTCTCAGCCCTACCCTGCCATTCTATTCCAACTCATGACCAAATATCTATCTGTGTCTAGTTACATGGTGATTCTGTCATGTGGCTAAACAGCTAGTAGGGACTGAGAACACCAACAAATCACATTTTCTTATGCAAAGTAAACTCAGCTCTCCAGAAGTAAAAATTTCCTTATCACATCACATCAACCTTGCATTCCTCTTCTCCGACTAATTCATTTCCAGTTTTTGCATACCTGTCCCAAGTGCATTTTTCCTTGTTTTATTTTCTACTACTCACTTTACTATCCCATTAGATATTAATTCATATTCTTCCCCTCTCAATACTTTTTTCCAACCGTGAAGTATATCAAACTTCTGTCCTGCAAATACTGTCTCTCTTCAGCACCAGTGTACTGCTTTGCTGTAGTAGGCCAGTCAAATTCCGTTCCCTCCCACCCCTCAATTTACTGCCTCTTCGGGAGCAAAAATACATCTGCTGCAGAGAAGTCTGCTTAGTACTTTTACAACTCCTGGCTTTTGAGGATACATCTACAATCCTTGAAACAAACTCTAAACAGGCAAGCATATAATTTTGTTCTCTATAGCCTTTAGTTTAATTTCAAAGTGTTTATTTCTTTTAGTTTTTCCCATTCTTTGGTTTATCCTCCCTTCTCTGCCAGGCTCTTTTTTTCTCCTTCTCCTTCTTTTTTTGTTCAATTAATTATAGGCTTTATGAGGAAGAGACTCATGATTACACATTCATTACATTAGAGAAAGAAATGAAGCACTAAAGTAGTTAATCTGACTGGCTGAAATAGACAGCCTAAAGTATAATACAAGATGTGGGCATACCAGAATGCTGATCAGCCAAAAACAATGCTTAACACAGTTATTGTATTTTTGATTACACAATATTTTCAGACATGAGTTGCCTTTTTCATTCCCAGCAAGTAACCAATCTTAGCAGCTTTAATTTTTAATCCACATTCTTATATGAACCATACACCATGTTCTTCCACACACCAACTGGTTACTGTTAGATGTGATACTACACAATTCAAAAGAGAGGACACACTCAGCCGCATCAGATGCTGCCATTATTGGTGCTCTCTAGATTGTCCAATGTGGCTATCCATATGTAGCATGCAACTTTCAATTAGATGAAGTCTCAAGACTGTTCCTAAAATGGGATGATGGGTCTCCCAACATGACATTAGGGTGGCTTCTATTTCCACCGCAGTTAATAAAATGCAATACCAACACCTTCACTCCTACACAGTTTGATGTTTAAATAATAGACTGTTGAAGATCTCTTCAGATGGGAATATTTCATTGACAGAAATAGAAACAAGTACCTGGATCTTGGTCTTGCCTTGAGTGTGTTCGATTCCTGAACAACTGAAAGCAACAGATTACTTGTTAAAAACATTTTAAAAAAAAGAAGAAGAAGAAGAGGTTTCTTTATCTGCAGAATGATAGGTAGTTAGAATTAATTACAAACAAATGGAGGATGTCAGAGTGATGCTTATCCCTGCATAATAATGAGGATTTGATTGTTTTCACTCCTCACTCCCCATCTGTAACTGTGAACGTTCTTATCATCATCCACATAAATCTCTAGTTCTTTTTTTTAATCCCATTGAGACCGACTATTCCAACTCTTGGCTTCAGTTACACCTTGCAGCAATAAGTTCCAGAGTTGTTTAAAAAGTATTTTCTTTATTGATTTAAAATTTGTTGCCTTTAGTCACTTTTCTTGTCTCATAAAACAAGAACAGTTAAACAGCAGTGAATGATTTACCTTCTCAGAACTATTCCTTATATATGTACATCCCTTTCTATGAGTCTCCTCTCTAAACAAAAAGTAATCCTGAAAAATGTAACTTTGTGATTGCTTTCAAATCTACTTCCCTGAAAGAGAGATTCTTGGGGTATTACACCAGTGTAATCAATTTTAAAAGTCTAAGATAGGTGAGTTCCTTTTTTAAAAAAATTGTTATACTAGATAGAATGCTAAAAAGAATCCAGAGGGATGGTACTAGAGAGAGACTTTCGGTGTTATTTGTTACCTTCAGAAAAATCAGCATTTTGCCAACAGTTACCACACTCCAATATCTATCTGATCTTACCGTAGATTTTCCTATACAGGATCTACCTGTGGTAGCAGTTGGCAAATGCTGACTTTTTAATGGCTTGTATTATTCTCTTGTATGCACATACCAGTTAGGGGGTTTACAGACATGCAGAACAAATGAGATAGCAGGCAACATAATGTAGATCCACAAACATGCACTTTTTCCTCATAAGAGAAGTTGTTTGCATGGGTTTTACATTATTGACTGAAGCGCTGCATGGAGGCTATACAGATGCAACTGGTAGTGATTAATGTTCAATAAGAAAAACGCTTATGAATGAATCTCTCAGTAGATTAATGTCATTAACAAGCGTCATTTCAGATTCCAGTGTAACCAACTCTTACTAGCAACTAAAAGAAGAGAGGAGAAGGAATTACCATTAACAATGAGCAATAATGAATATTTTTTTAGGTTTGAAACACCCACAGAATACAATTTTAGCAACAAATTTCTACAATCTTATGACCCAATTTTGACAGTACTGACAATGATAACTTAAATTACATGTATAATTTTTGAAAGATTTGCCTTCTCATTTTATATCATTCAAGGTGAACCATATTTTTAGAATATTTATGTTTTCTTCAGATCACCCCCACAAAACTATATGGAAGATTGACATCAGAGTCCTCAAATTATGTTTTGTTGAGGTGAACATGGGGACATAGAGGGAAGACAGAATCCTATTTTGAACTGATTATTGTATTAAATAAATAACTATATCAATGCAGCGTTATGGTCAAGGCCTTTTTTTAAGCAAGTGAAAGTCAGGAAATTCAAGCTTAAGATTCAATGACACCCATAACTTAACCGGGGTGTGTGGTGGGTCTGCTTTAGAGGCTGAAGACTGAACTGAAAGCCATACAGTAAATGGTGTAATATGCTAAAGTGGTAGAAGAGAGAAAGGAAGAAACAAGGATTTCTTGACTATCCTAAAACACTCGTACAGTCTGCAGCACACTGAGCTGCTTTGTGCTTGGCTTAAGCAGCAAGAGCAGAATTTAAGCTGTCATTTGGAAATAATTAAGGACCAACATTTTTAAATGTGGGTGCCCAAATTCAATAATGTAATTTCATAGGGGCATCTAAATAAGTGGCCTGATTTTCAAAGGTGCTGAATCAAACAGTTTGCATTGACGTCAAATTACTAATCTTTATGATTGTGAAGGAAACCTTCCAAATGTGAACCAATGAAATGCTGTCTTTCCTGAGTTTATAACACAGGCAGATAGCCTGAATCAATAGCTCCAAGAGCGATCTGAACTTTCCCTATTCATTTCAATTAGAGCCCTGCACAGATTCAAAATGTGTATCTCCATCTGATCTGTAATCCGCAAACATGGTCCGCAGATATCTTCAGATTTGCAGGACTCTAATCTTAGTGGAGTTTTAGTCCTGAAGCCTAAAGATAACAATGATGATATTTAAACACTGATGATCACTATAGGAAAACTGTCTAATTATTGTGGCTTTAAAAAAGCAGGTCTTTTCCACCTCTTAACTTCTGTAACATCATCTACGTACCTAAAGGATATTCTCTAGTACTTTGTCCGGTCCAGTTTTAAATAACTCAATGTAATGGACTACCACTACTTCCTTGGTGGACTATTCAACAGTCTAATTCAGGGGTAGGCAACCTATGGCACACGTGCCGAAGGCGGAACGCGAGCTGATTTTCAGTGACACTCACACTGCCCGTGTCCTGGCCACCGGTCCAGGAGGCTCTGCATTTTAATTTAATTTTAAATGAAGCTTCTTAAACATTTTAAAAACCTTATTTACTTTGCATACAACAATAGTTTAGTTATATATTATAGACTTATAGAAAGAGATCTTCTAAAAACGTTAAAATGTATTACTGGCACGCGAAACCTTAAATTAGAGTGAATAAATGAAGACTCGGCACACCACTTCTGAAAGGTTGCCGACCTCTGGTCTAATTGATTTCATAACATTTTTTTCCCTGATTTATGAAACCTAATTCTTCCTCTTAAATTTCATCCCATTTATTTCCCTTTGGACTCAAAGGGAGTCACCAAGTAAGGGGAAAGGGATTGAAGGGCAGCAGGTAACAAAGGAGACAGAGAAGGAAAAGGGTTGCATCATCTATCCAGGAGAAGGAGACAAAGGGAAAGCCACTGTGATTTTTTTACTGCTGCCTTTCCCTCTGTGGGGTTTGGAGTGGGAATTAAGACTCTAACCCTAACCTTTTCAGGGGTACAAAATTGTGCCACAAAAGAACAATACAGCAGCATCCATTCCATCTCCATGGAGAAAAGGTGAGGGAGGGGCTAGAACTTGCAGTGGCTTGGGGACAAGTGTGAGCAATGACAGTTTTTCTGAGCGGTACTGCTAGGAGTCCTGCTAAACTGAAATTCAGGAATCCCAGGAGAGTGCAAAGAAAGAAAGATGAAGATTCTGCCACTAACTCTCCCTCCTAGAGGGAAGTATGTATGTAGGAGACCACGCAATCAGTCAAAAACATGAGCTGAAGATAGGAAATCTGGCAGTTCCCAAGTGTTTTTGGGAAGGAGCCAGGAAAAAAAGAGTTGAAAATGAGGCACGCAGCTGTTGAGGGGCCATTAATAAACTTGAGTTTTAAGGCACAACTACTAAGACAGGCCCTTGGGGTCAGTTTGCTTAATCAAGGATATCTTCATGATTAAAAGGAGGAGAAACTTCAATTTTTTTTTTTTTTTTAAAGGGCAAACCCAGATTTGCACTAATACCTAAGTGGTTAACCACTGAGATTTATAAGCTCTACTGAGACCTGATAAAGCAGTGTTTCTCAAACTGGGGTCGCCGCTTGTGTAGGGAAAGCCCCTGGCGGGCCGGGCCGGTTTGTTTACTTGCCCCGTCCGCAGGTCCGGCTGATTGCGGCTCCCACTGGCCGCGGTTCGCTGCTCCAAGCCAATGGGGGCTGCTGGAAGCGGTGCGGGCCGAGGGACTTCACTTACTGGCTGCCGCTTCCAGCAGCCCCCACTGGCCTGCAGCGGCGAACCGCAGCCAGTGGGAGCCACGATCGGCCGGACCTGCGGACGGGGCAAGTAAACAAACCGGCCCGGCCCGCCAGGGGCTTTCCCTATACAAGCGGCGACCCCAGTTTGAGAAACACTGTGATAAAGTTTTCAAATATTCAGAGCTTTGCAAGGAATATTTTTGGGAAGGTTGGGTGGTTAATTGTAAAGGCATCACTTCTCACTGAGGCTAAATAAACAGAACAAGTATGAAGTTTCTGGACCAAGCAAGCGATTTTTGACATATGCCATTCCAGAAATAAAACTTTCTGAGATGATAGGGGTGGGGAAGGGAATCAATAGCTACAGGAAAGGAAAGCTACTTACAGCCTGAACTGTGGCACCAGTGCTATAGCACCATACTTCCTGTCACAAGGTCTAATTTTCAAAATTGCTAAGCACCCATTGACTTCTATGAGAATTATGGGTAGTCAGCTCCTGTGAAAATGAAGGCTGTTCAAAATCATTACTGGCAAGATATAATGTTTACTCTGTGTTTGGGAAGGGTTTCCATCAACAGTTACATTATTACCAACTTTTCCCAATCTTGTGTGCAGAAAAAAATGGAACTTTACAATATGCTATATTACAAAATGTCCTTTGTGCTTAAGAAATTAATCAGAAGAAAAGTACAGTAGGTGAACCTTTTTGACAAGTTCAAATCCTAATTCGGATGAACTTTGCAAATAATGGTCATTAACTCATGGGATGAATCATTTTTTTAAAGTAATTTTATTATTAAAAATTATTACTAGAGTGAAAGGAACGTTACCAGTGAAATGATATTAAAAAAAAAACAAATTTAGGCTTATTTTGGTAAGAAAATTGTTTAGCTGACAAGTTCTTTAAAAAAAGAATTTTTTTTTAAAAGACATGACATTTTTCTCCTCTTACCTGTTTTGACAGACAAGTGTTGAGATGGTTTAAAATCCTTTGGTATTGTTTTGGCAGTAGTGCTTATGTTCAGAGCTTAATTAAAAATAAACGGGAAGTTATTTTAAATTAATTATGTACTTGAAAACAACACAGTCCATAGCTCTCAACTTTGATTAAGGCCCTATTAATAATACTTCTTACATGGTGAAAAGAAATGTACACACATTAGGTAAATTATTCCTCACACCATCAGTGTGAAGTCACTATTATCTTTATTTAATAATAATTAAAAAAAAGTGAGGCACAGAGAGCTCTAGGCCCAAGCTGCCAACTGACCACAAATTTTCAGTGCCTCAGCTTTTGGGTGTTTAACTTGAGAGACCAAGTATACAATTTTCAAAGGTGCTGAGCACTTGCAACTCCAGTTAATGGGAACTGGGCATGTTCAGCAGTCAATAACTCTGAAAGTTAGGACCTAGGCGTCTCATGTTAGAAACCTAAAAACAGAAGCATTCAAAATCTTTTGATAACTTGGGTCTAAGTGACTTGCCCAAAGGCACATAGTGAGTCAGCAACCAAGCCGGGATCAGAACCCAGGAGCTCCCGGTCCTCTGGGCTTACTCCTCTAGAAAAGGTTTAGATCATAATATCCCTTTTCCACCAACACCTAAAACATCTCACATCAAGGATGTGAGCAAAACACAAACCAACCAAAAAAGCTGTACTCATTTTGCCGAGAACTGTATTATATGGGATCCCTATGGATGAAACTCACTTCACTGCACTATGTCCTGAGTAAAAGGACTTTATGTGGACGTAGTCTGCTTCCTCAGTCCCATCTCTATTTCCACTATTATATACGTTTAAATATATAAATAACTGACAACGCAGAATTGATTTATCTGTGAGATGATGGAAATGAATGAGAATTT
Source organism: Emys orbicularis (assembly GCF_028017835.1). Taxonomy (NCBI): domain Eukaryota; kingdom Metazoa; phylum Chordata; order Testudines; family Emydidae; genus Emys; species Emys orbicularis. The sequence continues at coordinate 229,452,893 of NC_088683.1, forward strand.
GTTTCACTTACAACATCCTAAGCTACAGAATTCTGAATCCTCAAGAGTAAAGCTAAGCAAATAATTGATTTTTCAGTTCAGAGGCGAACCGAAAAATTTCTGGAAAAAAATTAATCAGTTTCAGTTTTAACAAAACATTTTGTTAGACCTCAACAAAACGCAAAAATGAAAAAAAACTGAAAAAACCCCCCACTTTTTTCAGCTTTTCATTTTGTTCCAGTTGAACAAAATGTTTAGTTTGACCCAAAATGAATTTTTTTGTTCCTATTCATTTTGGGGTGTTTTAAAATAACCAAAATTTCAAAATGAAAGGCCATTTCAAATTGAAAAATAGAAACATTTCAAAAACAAAAAGCAGAAACAAAACATTTTAATTTTCCCCCCTGAAACCATTAGGCAAATTCGCAAAAAGTTTCAGTGCCTCAAAAATGCATTTTTGGCAAATTTACTATTCGACAAAAAAATCATCTGGTTCTATCTGGGAGTTCTCCTTCCGGGCAGCACCCTGATGGAATATTCCCTTTTCTTTTGACATCCCATTTATAGTAATAACTTGAAGAATAAGACCAAGTGTACCTTCCATGCCTGCAACTGTGCTTTGGCTAAGAAAAATAGGTAGCTTTCCATAGTCATATATAAAACAATTTGCAAATATGCATAAAGCAAAACTTCGGCCTTATGGGACCATTACATACCTAAAGGTTTTCTGTGTTACCTAAGGCCAGGTCTACACTACCGCGGTAGTTCGACAGCTGGCAATCGAACTTCCGGGTTCGATTTATCGCGTCTGGTCTGGACGCGATAAATCGATCCCGGAAGCGCTCGCCGTCGACTGCGGTACTCCAGCTCGGCGAGAGGAGTACCGCGGAGTCGACGGGGAGCCTGCCTGCCGCGTGTGGACCGCGTCTGAAACGCGGTAAGTTCGAACTAAGGTATGTCGACTTCAGCTACGTTATTCACGTAGCTGAAGTTGCGTACCTTAGTTCGAATTTGGGGGTTAGTGTAGACCAGGCCTTAGTATGTCAGCTACAGAGAATGAGGCAGATCTGAGGCAGGCCTAAAAGAAATCATCACTGGTCATTTTATTACCTTTAAGGTTCAGATCCTGCACTCTTTACTTAAGCAAAATTCTTGTTGACGTCTTAGGCAAAAAGTATATTATTAGGCCCATGTGGAACAACATACATTTAGAAGGTGTATTTGGGTTTTAAAGGTTATGCAAATATGAGGGGATCATTTTAAAATAACAATCCATCAATTTGTTTTTCTTCAGCTCTGTTGCTGTCAGTAAGTCCTCTCTTTGGTTACTGTTACAATCCTTTCTTTCAGATTTGCATTAATGCACAACTGACTCAGAAGCTAGATTTGCACAGATTCTGTTAGCAAAGGGAATTTTATAAAGCGCCTATTTACATCTAAAACCTAATGAATGAAGCAAAAAGACAAGACACTTTGCTCTCATACCTTGATTGTCATCACTATTTGCATCTTGCGTCAGGGCAGATTTATCAGGCATCTCCTCAACCGATGTCTTCTCACAGAAGAAAAACAGACTAATTTATTATACAGATTGCTATATCAAATATGCACAAACAGTTCCATAGTCAAATGTTTAAGCACATGGACTAACAGAAATACAGCCCCATATTCTCTCCTGCACCAGATACGCTTGAAGAATTGGGGAGGGCCATTATGAAGACAATTATAGCCTCCTGCTTCTCAAGCTGCCTCAGTTGCAGTCCTGACATTAGAAAGAGCAGCCTGGGGCAGCTATAATAACTTGCCACAGCTGGCTATAGTGCCTAAGGGACCGTAAGCCAGCTGAGAATTCTCATAGTGGAGAAGAGTTCGGCTCTGTCCCCTTCTTTCTGATGATGTGCCCCCTGCGCTAGGAGTGGGGAGCCAGCTCTATCAGCTTTACACTAGTTCAGGGGTTGGCAACCTACGGCACGCGTGCCAAACACAGCACGCGTGCCGATTTTGAGTGGCACGCTGCCTGCCCGGTGAGAGGAGGAGGAGGGTCCGGAAAGCGCCACGCTGGAGAAAGAAGCGGGGGAGGGGGGAAGCTTGGCTGCCGCAGGACCAAGCTTCTGCCTCCTGCCTCCACAGGGGAGAGCAGTGGGGGGGGGCGGTCCCAGCCCCCAGCCCCACTCAGCCCCCCTGCCCACCACTCTCCCCTGCGGGGGCAGGAGGCAGAAGCTTGGTCCTGCGGCAGCCAAGCTTCCCCCCTCCCCCGCTTCTTCCCCCAGCGTGGTGCTTTCCGGCCCCTCCTCCTCCCCCTCCCTCTCCCTGCCGGCGATGGCCCTTGACAGAGGGAGAGGGAGAGGGAGGGGGAGGGGGAGGGGAAGCGGAGCAGAGCCGAGCGGCAGCGTGCTCGCTGCTCCGTAGAGGAGGCAGAGAGAGGTAGGGATGGGCCTTGGTGAAGGGGGTGAAACCGGGCATATCCCTTCCAGCCCCCTGCCGTGAGCTGCTCAGGGCAGGGGGCTGGGAGCACTCCCACGAGCCGAGCACCCCAGCCTTCTGCCCTGCACCCCCCCACCCCAACACACACCCATCCCTCTGCCCTGAACCCCCCCCGCACACACCCAGCCTTCTGCCCTGACCTCGAGTCGCCCCCAACACCCAGCCTTCTGCCCTGCACCCCCATCTCCCCCAGCCCTCTGCCCTGACCTCCCCCCAACACCCAGCCTTCTGCCCTGCACCTCCACACACCCCAGCCCTCTGCCCTGACCTCGAGTCCCCCCCAACACTCAGCCTTCTGCCCTGTACCCCCACACACATCCCAGCCCTCTGCCCTGACCTCGAGTTGCCCCCAACACCCAGCATTCTGCCCTGCACCCCCACCCCCCCAGCCCTCTGCCCTGACCTCCCCCCAACACCCAGCCTTCTGCCCTGCACCCCCACACACTCCCCAGCCCTCTGCCCTGACCTCAAGTCCCCCCCAACACCCAGCCTTCTGCCCTGTACCCCCACACCCCCCCAGCCCTCTGCCCTGACCTCAAGTCCCCCCCAACACCCAGCCTTCTGCCCTGTACCCCCACACCCCCCCAGCCCTCTGCCCTGACCTCGAGTCGCCCCCAACACCCAGCCTTCTACCCTGCACCCCCACACCCGCCAGCCTTCTGCCCTGACCCCTGAATCCCCCCACACTCCCAGCCTTCTACCCTGAACCCCCCACATCCCCACTGCCCTCTGCCCTGACCTCTGAACCCCCCCCACACACACACAGGGGTCCCGGCTGCCGGCCCCTTGCCAGCCAGCGTCCTGGCCACAGGCCCTGCTCAGCCCGCTGCAGGCCTAGATGAACAGAACCCCAGGCTGGAAGCGGGCTGAGCAGGCTGGCGGCGTAAGATCAGCATTTTAATTTAATTTTAAATGAAGCTTCTTAAACATTTTGAAAACCTTGTTTAGTTTACATACAACAATAGTTTAGTTATATAATATAGACTTAGAGAGAGACACCTTCTAAAAAAACGTTAACATGTATTACCGGCACACGAAACCTTAATTTAAAGTGAATAAATGAAGACTCGGCACACCACTTGTGAAAGGTTGCCTACCCCTGCACTAGTTGAAAATTCTTCTCCACCAGAAACTGTACAACAATCAGAATAGCTCCTTTAGTCAAAGTTGGGGCCAGACTTCTCTGTGTCCTGTGCCTCTCGTGCTTGAGGAAGTCTTCCTGATGCGTTAATTGACCTCTGGCCTACTCTTTCCTCTCACTGAATACTTTTGAAGTGGGGAAAGCTGGGTCCGTAGGGCACAACTTCAGGTCTCCGTGACAAAAGACCGGGAACTTCAACCCAGTTCTGACAAATGAGACCAACTTCTTTGATTACAGTAGTAATCCATAATGTGGGCATTTGCTACTCCTATAATCTCTGCTAGTTACCTCACCAAAAAGGGAGCTGTTCTGCTACTTGTCTCAGTAAGAGCAGTGCCTGGGATTCAGTGGGCAAAGCAATGCCAGAACTGGGTTCAGGTTAGTACAGCCAAAATTCTTTACATGCTTACTGATGCTGTTATTAACAGCCAGGCCCACGAGACCAGGCTTCAATCCATTAAGCCCATAATGGTGGGTACAGAAATGTAGACTGAATTCATGGTTAGGAATTACAGATCTATTATATGAAATAGCATGTGGGTTTTTTTCAGCACAGTTCCTGTAGATTTCAGTGGAAGTAACATTCAAACCCATTGTGTAAGTGCTTTGAAAAAATATGGACAAATGTAATCTCTATATTAACCATGATTGTCTATGTGCACTAGAAAATATTATAGTCACAATAATATGCTAGAATAAAACAAATGGTCACCGACTGGCTCAACAACGGAGGTCGCCACATCAAAGAGAATCAACGGCTCTGAGTTGCTTGGATCTTCACGGACAGTTTCAAGCTGATTTTTTTACAAAGGCGAGGAGGAAAAGAAAAAAATCTATTTTTATTAACAGTTCAATAGCTTCAGTTTTCACCACCATCAAAATCTACCATGAATTTCAGATTCACGTTGGGGTGCTAGAGACAAATGTTTCGAGAGCCTAAATATCCAACCATAGTGGCCTAGCTGCAATGTACCAGAGGCCCAGACTGGCTTTTCCCCCACTTTCTGAGTCAAGGAATCATAAAGATCAGAGGAAGAGGCTAAGGGCCTGAAGCAATGCCCATTGAACTGAATGGAAACACTTCAGTTGATTTCAATGGACTTTGGGTCAGGTGCTGTTTCAAGGAGGGGCTTAAAGCGACTGCTGGCAGTTTCATCGACCTCATGAGAAATCTTCTGTCTTGTCTCCCAAGCTATTTGTTGCAAGGAAGTATGCACTGGTGTGTGTGGAGGAGAGGGGGCAGAAAGGAAGAAAGTATGCAAGAGGAAAACATAGGAGACCAGAATGAAAGTGCCGAGGGTCTCAGAATACCAAGGAGAGAGAAAATATGGGCAGATAGTACTTCTTAATGTTAAAAACGAAAATGAATTGCTCCTTTACAAAACATACCAGAACTGTTAACTGATATTTCAAGATTATTAAAAACCTCTGCTTTTGAAAAAGCCTATTATCCACATGTCCCATCTCCTATCATAACCCTCTTCATACATAAATCCAAAAATCATTTCTGTTGTACTGTATTTCAGCAATTACAAATAAGGATGCTCTTTAAACTACCTGAATTTATGATGGATGGAAAGGGAACAAGACCGGAAGAAAACATATAATTGATTGCATTGGTAATAAAATATGTTCAGTCGCTTGTGATCACATGTATGAACTGTATTTCCTGAATAGCCGAGCCACAAATTAAATTATGAAAGCGAATCACTGCACTCCCCAGAGACAAAGATGAATTACTCCCTTTCTGAATCATATTTACACAGTGTATTATTTTTCAAAATAAAAATATCAGTTAGGAAAAAATCCGAACACTTCAGTCAAAATAATTTCGGGTCGGTTTTGAGGCAAGGTTTTATAAGTCATTAATCATAGATAATTGGGCACATCTAAGCCCAGAGAGCTCTGGCTGCTACAGCTCAGCACAAATACTGTGAGTCCCAGATTGGGAGGAGAAGATATAGACAAGAAGAAAAGAGCTGAGCCTGCTGATTGTCAAATGGTCTAATCAACTGCACTACGGTCAGGTGACACTATCCTCTCTCAGCCAATGGCTAGACCTCCATAAAGTCAATTTTTTTTTAATGAACAAGTTAATAGAAAAAAAGTGTTTCTTGGCACATTTCTAGGGAGCATTGGACACCCTCACACCAGACACCAGAGGAGTGAGGAAGAGAGAAACAGAGTACCCAGCTCCTTGTGAATGTGGGCCCTAACTACCAAAGAAACAGCTCATAGGTTGGGAGAGTGGAGTTATTTGATGGTTGTGAGGAGCAGGATGTTTTACAGGGCAAGACAGAGCCTGGTGTGTCCCAGGCAGGGGTGCTCAAAAGCTTAACTTGAAAATTAAATTAAAAATTAATTTACAATATGGCAGTTTGAAAGTCTTCTGCTGTGTCCCCCAACTGCTAACAATTGCCCAGTGGAGGATTTCATCTCACCACCAGATAACAGATAATTTATTACTACTATTCTACTTCTAGTATTACTGCTGTGATGCTGGCAGACCCAGTCAGATCAGGGCCCCAGGCCAATAGACTTGTGTATTAGTATAGATCAAAATGAGTGTAAATGTAAGAGTATATTCAGGTGTTTGAACGTCATGAAAATTAGTGGAATGTTACTTGTATTATTTTCATTCATTTGTTCCTGTTATAATGCAATAGCAAACATTTACATTGTGTACACCCCTGTAACTAAATAGCCCAACAAAGAAATCTTGTGAAATGCCAATGAAGGACTTAAACAGAAAATGTTAATTTCAAAGCAAGTGGCCATTATGTATGATGGTTCCTCACTCCCTGTCATCAAAAGAAAAGCCCATGTGTGTAGAGACACTGTCAGCTTGCTTTCAGAGTGAAGAAACTACAAATATGGACTCATGGAAAGATCCTTCATCTCTGGACTGGTTGGACTTTTACAGGGAAGTGGACCAGATGCAAAGCAGAGATCCCCAGAGACAATCTGGATACCCTGAAAAGACTTTTGGGAGTCTGGCAGTTTATTACATCACTGCCACCATTTGGAATTACAAACAGTGACTCACCGGTTATATTTTACCTGCTTTTACCTCTCAATAACTCATTTCCTTTTCTTAGCTAATAAACCTACAGTTAGTTTACTATAGAATTGGCTGCCAGCATTGTCTTTGGTGTAAGCTCTGGAGTACCAATTGATCTGGGGTAAGTGGCTGATCACTTGGGATTGAGAGCAACCTGATATGGTGTGATTTTTGGTTTAAGTGACCATTTTATCAGAAAGTCCAGTCTATGACTACATGGTAAAGTGGTATAGTGATTCAGGAGTTCACATTTGTTACTGGCTTGGTGAAATCTAGTTATAGAACGTACCACAAGCTTAGGGTATCTGCCCTGTTTTCTGGCAGTCTGCCCTGAGGTAGGCACTCAGGGTTGTGAGCCACTGCAGACAATGTGACAACTACTACTGCTTTTACTATAGTAGGAATTACTAAAGACATGCTATTTCATTGTACAGCAAATCTACTCCTTATAGGTTTATTCCTTTATTGTGTAAACATTCAAATCCACAAACATAAATGTCACTTTCTGTGCATCAGGTTAATTGGCTTATGGAATTTTATTGGGTCGGGTTATTAGGATAATATTTTTAATATTAGGAAATTTAAGAAGAATGTGAAAGGAGAAACCCTGAGCTTTCTGAAGTATAAAATGAATTTCTGTTTATGTCCCAGCATTTACACTAGCAAGGAGCAAATTTCATCACCACTTCACAGAAATAGGAGAAGTTGCTTTGGACATCTGGGTAATAATTTGTGAAGCTAATAACTTAAAAAATAATAATAATCTCACAGAAACGAAGGTGGATCCTGAAATCAAAGAGTTATATGAGCTAGAGCTCTTTTTTTTTTGAGAGAGAGAGAGTTAAAATGTGGCAGCTGGAAGTTATGGGGACACACGGGGACCTGCTCACCGACAAAACTGGTTCATCAGAACAGCCCAATCGTCAGTCTAGTCTGGTAGCCTGCCTTCTACTGCAACCAGCATCACAGTAATACATAATATGCATAATTGTGCAATGCTCTGTTGTGAAAGGAAGCTTCTCCTGACCCCAGCTGCTGATTAGCTTTATATCCTGAAGCATAAGGGCTGATAACCTTCTTCTTGTTATTCTAGCTAGTTTAATTGCAGTATTGCCCTTCAGAGACATCTAATCTTTTCTTTTTATGTGGACACTTACTAAGCTATTTGCCTCAGTAAATGAATGCAGCAAGTTCCACATGATCCTGGATGATAAAAGTACTGTAGAGTAAGGGCTCATCCAAAGTTCACTGAAGTCAGTGGAAAGACTCCCATTGACTTCAGTGGGACTGGATGAAGCATTACACCCTCCCTGACATATAATAGGCCTACTTAGGGTGACCAGATGTCCAGTTTTTAAAGGGACAGTCCTGTTTTTTGGGACTTTTTCTTATATAGGCGCCTATTACCCCTTACCCCCTGTCCTGTTTTTTCACAGTTGCTATCTGGTCACCCTAGGCCTACTGTAACTAGAAGCGCCCAGTATGCTCTGTATAAAGTGTGTGCATATTAAATACAGTCCAAACTTACAATAGAAGAAACCGCAGAAAGGGGGTAAGTTAACCATAAAGGCGCACACACCTCTGCCTAAACTTTTTCCTCAAGTTTGGCTGTTGCTAAGGTTTTTCCCTTCATGACCTCCCTTGTCCCAGCCTCTACTTTCCTCTGCCTTGGAGTAAGACACTCAAATCCCTCTTATATCCTGTCTGGAGTTAAAGAGATCCATCTGCTAGCAGAAGCCACAGTAGTTACATCTTTATATAGGGTTCTAGCACCTGAGTTTAGGGGGATTTAGCATAATTCAGCATTCCTGTGCAGTGCCTTAGAAAGTGACACCCTGTCTCTCACAGATATTATATACATTTTGAAAAAATATATTTGCAAGATCATTTGCATCTCCAAAAAGCACTATACAAACATTAATCCTCAACAACCCTGTGTGGCAGGGAAGCAGTAGTATCCTCAGATTATAAATACGGAGACTAAGGGCACGTCTACACTGGCAGAGTTACAGCGCTGGCAGTTACAGCGCCGCTCAGAGAGCACTGAAGGGAAAATGGCTGTTGTGTGTTCACACTGTCAGCTGACTGCACAATAGCGTGTACACACTTCCGGCACTTGCAGCGGTATTTGGAGCGGTGCACTCTGGGCAGCTATCCCACAGAGCGTATCTTCCTCTTCTCCCGCTAAGAGTTGTGGGAAGGTGGAGGGGGTCGCGGGGCATCCTGGGTCCAGTCCCTATGCCCCGTGATGCATTGCTTTGCATCCCAGCAATCCCTGTGCTTCCGTCCGCATTTGGCGCCATCTGCACACTCTGCCTCTTCGGTTTGCAGGAATGGATCCTGCACTGTTGACCAATACGCTGCTCGCTCTCACTAACATGTCACGAGTGGCAGTGGAGTTATTCCTTAAACTACAAAGGCAAGAGGAGTGCAACATCGATCTTGCCATGAATAGTAGCTACCACACGAGATTGCTTGTGGTATTCACGGAGATGCTGATCACAGTGGAACGCCGCTTTTGGGGTGGGGAAACAAGCACTGAGTGGTGGGATCTCATCGTCATGCACGTCTGGGATGACGAGCAGCGGCTGCAGAACTTTCGGATGAAGAAAGCCACATTCATGGGACTGTGTGATCAGCTCGCCCCACCGTGCGGCGCAAGGGCACAAGAATGAGAGTTGCCCTGACGGTGGAGAAGTGCGTGGCGATTGCACTGTGGAAGCTGGTTACTCCAGACTGCTACTGATCGATCGCTAACCAGTTTGGAGTGGGAAAGTCGACCGTTGGACTCATGTTGACAGAAGTGTGCAGGGCCATTAATCGCATCCTGCTCCAAAAGACCATGACTCTGGGCAACATGCGTGACATTGTGGATGGCTTTGCACAAATGGGCTTCCGTAACTGTGAAGGGGTGATAGATGGCATGCATATTCCAGTTCTGGCACCAGACCACCTAGCCACCAAGTACATTAATCGGAAGGGGTATTTCTCTATGGTTCCACAGGCGCTTGTGGATCAGCGTGGGCGTTTCACGGACATTAACGCAGGCTAGTCCGGAAAGGTGCATGATGCAAGCATCTTTTGGAACACTGGCCTGTTCAGGAAGCTGAAAGCAGGGACTTTCTTCCTGGACCAGAAGATCACTGTAGGGGAAGTCACAATGCCCACTGTGGTCATGGGAGACCCTGCCTACCCCTTAATGCCGTGGCTTATGAAGCCATACACGGGGCACCTTGACAGGAGCAAGGAGCGGTTCAACAACAGGCTGAGCAAGTGCAGAAGGAGTGTTGAGTGTGCTTTTGGCCGTTTAAAGGCCCGCTGGAGCTGTCTATATGGGGGTTGGACCTGGCCAATGACAATATTCCTATGCTTATAACCGCGTGCTGTATGTTCCATAATATTTGTGAAGGGAAGGGTGAAAGCTCAGCACCTGGAGGCAGAATTTGAATAGCCAGAGACTAGGGCTATTAGAGGGGCGCAGTGCGGGGCCATAAGGATCAGGGATGCCTTGAGGCAGCAATCTGAAGCTGAAAACCACTAATATTTGTTCCTATGCTTGGGAGTGCAGCCCTTGTAATGCTAGGAGGTGATTGGGATTGGTGCAGACGATGCACTATGAAGGTTTAAGAAAATTGCCTGTTGCTTTGTAGGGCTCTGTTTGCTTTCAATTAATGAAATAAAGATGGCTTTCAAACCAACACAATTATTTTATTAAAAAACAACCACCGGAGGAGAGAGACCAAAAAAAAAAACAAAAAAACACATCAGCACTGTGGGGGATGGGGGAAGGGAGGGTCCCAGGAGGAAGTGGGGTCCTGAGACGGTTAAAGATTTGTGTATGTCCAAGTATCATATGCAACCTTGTCCTTTGGAGTACAGTGCAGCGGGTACTGTACTTCAGCAGGGCTAAATGCAGAGGGACAGGTGTTGAGTGCAGTGGGTACTGGGAGTCCGCAGGGCTTGACTGTGACGGGGCAGGAGTGGAATGCAGTGGGTACAGACTGGAGCCAGGAGGTTGATGAGAGAGTGTTGGTGGTGTCGGGGGGCGGGGGACCACATGGGAAAGAGTTTTGTGACAGCGGCTGCAGGGCAGGGCGGGCGTGGAGCTGCTCTGTTTGCAGTGCTAGTAGCGCCTGGAGCATGTCCACTTGGCGCTCCATAACATTTTAAAGCCGCTCCGTGGCTTCGTTCTGGCGCACCACGTTCTCCTTTCAGTCCCTATTCTTGCTATCCCGCCACTCCTTCAATTCTTGTTTTTCGGCTGTGGAGTGCATTGTGGCATCACGCAGAAAGTCCTCCTTAGTTCTTCTTGGCCACTTTCTAATTCTGCGCAGCTGGTCAGCCGGCAATAACAAAGAGGGAGGCTGGGCTCCCAAGGTCATATCTGTGAAGTCAAAATGCAACATTTTACAGAAGCAGTATTGTTTGCAACACACTGACCACTGATTCAGTGATTTAAAATACAGTCACTATTCACATACCTCTCACTAATTGGCTGACCCCAGGCAAGCACACATGATGGCTGAAGGGGCATGCTCAGGGGTGCAGATGGAAGCGGGGGCTATGGTCTGTGAGGGGGGAATGTCGGGGGGAGAACAAGAGCAGTGGAAGCATGTGACCGTGAGAAGCAGGCCAAGGAAAAGGAGGGCTAGTGAGGGGGAAATAGAACTCAGGAACAGGTTTGGGTGTTTGGCTAACGAGGAGGGGACGCAGCAGGTGGTACCTGATGGTGGGAGGCAGAGGAAGAAAAGAAGGGCAGCTAGTCCAATACACAGGGGGGAGGAGTTGATGGAAGTAGCATCAACACTTGGCCCCGGGAGGATACAGGATGGCAATAGGGGGACTATAAGGGAAAATAGAGACAGACAGGAGTTACGGCCGCAGGGAACAGGGGATAGATTGGTAGATTGCGCTGCCCCCAGGCAAAGGCAGGTTTATGTGATTGGGGACTCCTTACTGAGGAGGTTAGACAGGCCTGTAACCAGGGCGGACCCGGAAAACAGAAGGGTGTGCTGTCTGCCGGGCGCTAAGATACGGGATGTGGACCTGCGGTTGAAAAGGATCCTAAAGGGAGCAGGTAAGAACCCCTTGATCGTCCTTCATGTAGGAACGAATGACACGGCTAGGTTCTCGCTAGAGAGAATCAAGGGAGATTATGCCAGGCTGGGGAAGACGCTTAAGGAAGTCGAGGCTCAGATTATCTTCAGTGGGATTCTGCCTGTTCCTAGAGAAGGACAGCAAAGGGCAGACAGGATTGTGAGGATAAATAGCTGGCTAAGGGAGTGGTGCTATAAGGAGGGCTTTGGGATGTATGGCCACTGGGAGGCTTTCGGGGACAGACAGCTGTTCTCGCGGGATGGACTTCACCTGAGTAGGGAAGGAAATAGACTTCTGGGAGGGAGGCTGGCTCATCTCATCAGAAGGGCTTTAAACTAGGAACTTGGGGGAGACGGTTGGGAGATGTCCAGTTGATCTCCACGCCAGATTCCAACACTGAAAAAGAGGGCGAGGAGAAAAGCACAGATATAGGTAGGGGTAGGGAATTGGACATAAGAAGGAAGGGGCAGATGGACACTACAGGGTCCGTACCAAAGTGCATAACTAATGGGAGAAAGGATAGACAGCATACGGTAAGATGTTTATACACCAATGCGAGAAGCCTAGGTAACAAAATGGAGGAATTGGAGCTCCTGGTCCGAGAAATGAAACCTGATATCGTAGGAATAACCGAAACGTGGTGGAATGGTAGTCATGACTGGAGTACAGGTATGGAAGGGTATGTGCTGTTTAGGAATGACCGGAAAAAAGGTAAAGGTGGGGGTGTGGCATTGTATGTCAATAATGAGCTAAAATGTAAAGAAATAATAAGTGATGGAATGGATAAGACGGAGTCTGTCTGGGCAACAATTACACTGGGTAAAAGAACTACTAGAGCCTCCCCTGAGATACTGCTTGGGGTGTGCTATAGACCACCAGGATCTAGCCTGGATGCGGACAGAGAACTATTTAATGTTTTTAAGGAAGTAAAAACTAATAAGAGCTGTGTGATCATGGGGGACTTTAACTTCCCAGACATAGATTGGGGAACAAATGCTAGTAACAATAATAGGGCTCAGATGTTTCTAGACGTGCTAGCAGATGAATTCCTTCATCAAATAGTAGCTGAACCGACGAAGGGGGATGCCATTTTAGATTTGGTGCTGGTGAGTAGTGAGGACCTCGTTGAGGAAATGGTTGTAGGGGACAACCTTGGCTCGAGTGACCATGAGCTAATTTGGTTTAAACTAAATGGAAGGGTTAACAGAAATAAAACTATGACTGTGACTAAGGTTTACGATTTCAAAAAGGCCAACTTTAATAAATTAAGGCAATTACTTAGGGAAGTGGATTGGGCTAACATACTTAGAGAGCTAAAGGCAGATGAGGCCTGGGATTATTTCAAGCTGAAGTTGCACGAGCTGTCCGAGGCCTGTATCCCGAGAAAGGGGAAACGGTCAGTAGGCAGGGGAATTAGACCCAGCTGGATGAGCGGGCGTCTCAAAGGGGCGATTAAGAAAAAACAGAAAGCGTACAAAGAATGGAAGAGAGGAGAGATCGGCAAAGAAACCTACCTTATTGAGGTCAGAGCATGTAGGGATGCGGTGAGAAAGGCCAAAAGCCGTGTAGAGTTGGACCTCGCGAGGGGAATTAAATCCAATAGTAAGAGGTTTTATAGCCATATAAATAGGAAGAAAACAAAGAAAGAGGAAGTGGGGCCACTGAAGCTTGCAGATGGAGTGGAGATTAAGGACAATCTAAGCATGGCACAATATCTAAATGAATATTTTGCATCGGTGTTTAATAAGGCTAATGAAGGGCTTAGGAATAGAGGGAGCGGGACAGAGGGGAATAAAGGAGGGGCGATTGACATTAAAGTATCAGAGGTGGAAGCCAAACTTGACCAGCTAAATGGGACTAAATCGGGTGGACCGGATGATCTTCATCCTAGAATATTGAAGGAGCTGGCGCGAGAAATTGCAAGCCCCTTGGCAATAATTTTTAATAAATCTGTAAACTCGGGGGAGGTACCGATGGACTGGAAAATAGCTAATGTGGTTCCTATTTTCAAGAAGGGGATAAAAAGTGACCCGGGTAACTACAGGCCTGTTAGTTTAACTTCTATAGTATGCAAGGTCTTGGAAAAAATTTTGAAGGAAAAAGTAGTTAAGGACCTTGAGGTGAATGGCAATTGGGACAAATTACAACATGGGTTTACGAAAGGAAGATCGTGCCAAACCAACTTGATCTCCTTTTTTGAGAAAGTAACAGACCTTCTAGATAAAGGAAATGCGGTGGATCTAATTTACCTAGATTTTAGTAAAGCGTTTGATACTGTGCCGCACGAGGAATTACTGGTTAAATTAGAAAAGATGGGGATCGATATGAAAATCCAGAGGTGGATAAAGAACTGGTTAAAGGGGAGACTGCAGCGGGTAGTACTGAAAGGGGAACTGTCGGGTTGGAGGGAGGTCACCAGTGGGGTTCCTCAAGGTTCGGTTTTGGGTCCGATTTTATTTAATCTATTCGTTACTGACCTCGGAACCGAATGTAGGAGTGGGCTGATAAAGTTTGCGGATGACACAAAGTTGGGAGGTATTGCCAATTCGGAGAAGGATCGGGATATTTTGCAGGGAGACTTGGATGACCTTGTAAATTGGAGTAACAATAATAGGATGAGATTTAATAGTGGGAAGTGTAAGGTGATGCATTTAGGGATGACTAACAAGAATTTTAGTTATAAGTTAGGGACGCATAGGTTGGAAGTGACGGAGGAGGAGAAGGACCTCGGAGTCCTGGTTGATCGCAGGATGACTATGAGTCGGCAATGTGACGTGGCTGTGAAAAAAGCTAATGCGATCTTGGGATGCGTTAGGCGAGGTATTTCTAGTAGGGACAGGGAGGTGCTGCTTCCGTTATACAAGGCGCTGGTGAGACCTCATTTGGAGTACTGTGTGCAGTTCTGGTCTCCTATGTTTAAAAAGGATGAACTCAAACTGGAACGGGTACAGAGAAGGGCCACTAGGATGATCCGAGGAATGGAAAACCTTTCCTATGAAAGGAGACTCGAGGAGCTCGGTTTGTTTAGCCTAACCAAAAGAAGGCTGAGGGGGGATATGATTGCTCTCTTTAAATATATCAGAGGGATTAATACCAAGGAGGGAGAGGAATTATTTCAGCTTAGTAGTAATGTGGATACGAGAACGAATGGATATAAACTGGCCGTGGGGAAGTTTAGGCTTGAAATTAGACGAAGGTTTCTAACCGTCAGAGGGGTAAAATTTTGGAACAGCCTTCCGAGGGAAACGGTGGGGGCGAAGGACCTCTCTGGCTTCAAGATTAGGCTTGATAAGTTTATGGAGGGAATGGTTTGATGGGATAATGTGATTTTAGTCAATTAGGCATTAACGGGCCATCGCGGGTAAAATGAGGGTCCGGCTGTAGAATCTTGCCTGTATGCTCGGGGTTCTGCTGATCGCCATATTTGGGGTCGGGAAGGAATTTTCCTCCAGGGTAGATTGGCAGAGGCCCTGGAGGTTTTTCGCCTTCCTCCGCAGCATAGGGCAGGGGTCGCAGGCTGGAAGATTCTGTTGTGGGTGAGTCAGCTTTTGTGGCCTGCATCATGCGGGAGGTCAGACTAGATGACCATATTGGTCCCTTCTGACCTTAAAGTCTATGAGTCTATGAGCCACAAGACCCCCAAAGTGGTGAGTAACTGCAGGGGCTGGGGAAATCAGTGTTCCAGGACCGTACTGTACAATGGGAACATGGCTCTTGGGGAGAGCCAGCACTGGGGGGG
Organism: Emys orbicularis; assembly: GCF_028017835.1. Taxonomy (NCBI): domain Eukaryota; kingdom Metazoa; phylum Chordata; order Testudines; family Emydidae; genus Emys; species Emys orbicularis. The sequence goes on from NC_088683.1 coordinate 229,468,394, forward strand.
GGGGGGGGGCTGATAAACATTCCTGTCCCCACACTTTCCACAGGCTGTGTTCATTATGGACGATATCTCGCTGCTGAGGGTGAGCAGGGAATCAAGGGAGGGTCTTCTCCAAGCCTGCGGCTTCCTCCCTGGCCCTTATGCGGCTCGGCTGTGTGCAGCAAGGCTCCGTCCCCCCAGTGACGGCAGAGTGGTGCGGGAAAGTTACCTTTAATGGGGCAAGAAACAAAGCAGCTCTACCAGAGAACCTGTGGCAGTGGATTGCCCAGTATCTCCATGAGAGTTTCCTGGAGATCTCTGAGGCAGATTCCCGTAGGGTGACCAGACAGGAAGTGTGAAAAATCAGGATGGGGGTGGGGGGTAATAGGCACCTATATAAGACACAGCCCCAAATATCGGGACTGTCCCTATAAAATTGGGACATCTGGTCACCCTAGATTCCCGTGAAGTGAGGGAATCAATCAACACCCTGTTCTGCTGCTCAGACTAGGCATGTGGTGGTACGCACATCATACAGACAAGTCTGTTTTCTGAAACCCTCCTGCCCCCAACAACTTGCCTCAGTGATTCCCAAAATCAAAGCCACTTACCAGGGGCCTCCTCTCCTGTTTGCGCTTCGCCAAGTTCTGACAGTTGTGACCGGCTAGCCTCCTCCAGGGTGGAGAAGAGCTCCTGGCTGCATGCATCTTTGACCTCTGAGTCGTCCTCTGCCTCTGGGTCCTCCTCCCCCTCCACATCCTCGTCCAAGATTTCCTCCTCCTGGCTCAGTCCACTCTTGACTGGCATGCGAGCCACCAAAGTATCCACAGGGACCTTTGCCATGGAGGTGGGGTCGCCGCTGAGTATCGCGTCCAGCTCTTTGCAGAACTGGCAGCTCGTGGGCACAGCACCAGAATGGCGGTTTGCCTCCCGCGCCTTGTGGTAGGCGTTCCGCAGCTCCTTCACTTTGACCCGGCACTGCAGTGTGTCCCGGTCATGGCCCCTTTCTGTCATGCATCGTGAAATCTGTCTGTAGGTATCATAATTCCTATGGCTGGAGCGCAGCTGAGACTGGACAGCCTCCTCTCTCCAAATGCTGATGAGGTCCAGCAGCTCGGCATTGCTCCAAGCGGGGGATCGCCTGGGGTGTGAAGCAGGCATGGTCACCTGGAAAGATGCGCTGAGACCACTGCACGCGTCACCGAGCAAACAGGAAGGGGACTTTCAAAATTCCCACAGAATTTAAGGGGTGGGGCTCACAGTTCGTCACCTGAGGGTAGGGCAGTAGAGTTCAAACCGATGACCAGAGAGGCGAGAACAGGCATTGTGGGACACGTCCTGGAGGCCAATCGCAGCGCTGTAATCAACCAGAGTGCCTACACTGGCACCGCGGTGCTGTACCCCCGGCGCAGATAACTGTACACCTCTCATCGGGGTGAGTTTTTTACAGTGCTGCAACTGTGCCGTTTCTGTGCACTAAGTGGCTTGGCAGTGTGTACCCCTCGGGAGTTACAGCGCAGAAAGCTGCTTTAGTGCGCAGAAATTTGCCAGTATAGACAAGGCCTGAGGTACAAGAAGTTGAACTGCCCAAGGCCACATAGGAATTAAGTGGCAGGGCCAGAAAAAGAGCTCAGAAGTTCCTGACTCCGGCGGCTGTGCTTATTCCTTTTGGCCATACTGTTTCATCTCTCATATGAGAAAACCAGAGATGGTGGGAGCAAAGAACAGTCTCACACACACACACACACACACACAATTTTTACAAAAATTATAATTGTCTAGATAAATCTATAAAGATCAATGAGGAAAAATCATATATAATACTTTAGTAAATAAAAGCAAAGACAAAAAATACTCTATGGCAAAGACAATTTTAAGTAAGAACATAAGAATGGCCATACTGGGTCAGACCAAAGGTCCATCCAGCCCAGTATCCTGTCTACTGACAGTGGCCAATGCCAGGTGCCCCAGAGGGAGTGAACCTAACAGGTAATGATCAAGTGATCTCTCTCCTATCATCCATCTCCACCCTCTGACAAACAGAGGCTAGGGACACCCATTTCTTACCCATCCTGGCTAATAGCCATTAATGGACTTAACCTCCATGAATTTATTTAGTTCTCTTTTAAACCCTGTTATAGTCCTAGCCTTCACAACCTCCTCAGGCATGGAGTTCCACAGGTTGACTGTGCGCTGTGTGAAGAAGAACTTCCTTTTATTTATTTTAAACCTGCTGCCCATTAATTTCATTTGGTGGCCCCTAGTTCTTATATTATGGGAACAAGTAAATAACTTTTCCTTATTCACTTTCTCCACACCACTCCTGATTTTATATACCTCTATCATATCCTCCCTTAGTCTCCTCTTTTGCAAGCTGAAAAGTCCTAGCCTCTTTAATCTCTCCTCATATGGGACCCTTTCCAAACCCCTAATCATTTTAGTTGCCCTTCTCTGAACCTTTTCTAATGCCAGTATAACTTTTTTGAGATGAGGAGACCACATCTGTACGCAGTATTCAAGATGTGGGCGTACCATGGATTTATAGAAGGGCAATAAGATATTAATGTATTGAGCTGCTAAAATATTAACTGCATATCAATATTGTATTAAATTCTGGTAGCGGAGCTGCATGTATATGATCAAGTATGTGTTTTCAGCATGACTTCTGCTTAAGCTGCAAATTAATAAACATATATGCTAATAAGTCAAACTGTCAAGGAACTGATTAGTTTTCCATCACTAGAACACAGTGAAAAAGTTCTAGTGAAGTGTTGGCCTGTGGCAGAATCTGGCACCCCACTGTTAATCAACCTCACAGCATGTGAACATATTAATAGGACCAGAAATCTGTGCTTCAGTAAAAGACCTGCCTGCACTTCTAAAATAAAAGCACCATTTTCAAAAACCAATAGTAGTGCTATTCTGAATCAAGCTGATGTACCCAGAACATTGCCCTGTGAGCAGAAAGGGCACTGGTAAGATCATATATAAGTAGTCCCATGAGATAAACACAATGATCACACCATGCAAAGTGAGAATAAAATTCAGCAATATTATGAAACATTGCCTATTGCCTGGTGGTGATATTGCACAGTTGCATTTGACAAGAGAAGAGCTGTGTTTCGACCATGGAGTTTTCCCTATAACAAGGGGGAGGATGAAGTGATTGGAGAACAGCCTTACACCAGCGCTGGGGCTGAGCTGGTATCATGTACCATTATTCTTTAATTTGGATGCAGAGTTTGAAGGGACTTCCACAACAGCAATGCATGCCAGTTTTCAGAGGCCTAACAATTCTGAGCCATAGCCCTGTCCACAAATTGTCACTTGATTCACTACCCTAACAAGCTAAGACCTTCAAATGGCACAGCTTACAAACTCTGAATTGACATATCCAGGTGTAATGGGTTGGCAACAACCATGAGGCAGGTAAGGTTATTCCAGGTTTTAGGCCTTTAAACCTCTCAAGTTTACAAATGTCACGAGACCACTTACTTTTCTAAAAGTTCCTCTGACTGAACTATTGTCCCCTTAACTCAGTTATTTGGCCTGTGCTTATATTGATATAAAACATCATTCTCTTTTTAGGCGGTCCATCAGGCCTGGATTAGTCCAGGGCTGGGTCCTGAACCTAGGGAAGTGCCAGGGTCATTCAAAAGTTAGATGTGCTGATCCACTACTGGTACCTAGGTAGACTGTGGCATTATGACCGGCGGCAGAGGCAGATAGCATGGTCTGGGGTGCAGCGGCCCACCACCTCACAGCCAACTGGGTGGTGATATATCCACTGGTGGCACTAGCAGAACCATGGATGAAATATGTTTCACAGGGAAGCCAGAAGGAACTAGGGACCAAGATTTTTGGAAGCACTCAGTACCCAGCAGCTCCCATTGCTCTCTTGTTCTCCATGGGAGCTGCTGGGTGCTGAGAAATTTTGAATCGCTGCCTGCTTCATTTAGATACCTGAATGGGGGCTGAGAGTTTTTAAAAATCTGTCCACTGGAGTGGAAAAGGGGACAGCATCAATTAGCCTTTGTTCCAGGTCATGCCAGAGGCCAAAAAGTTAACCAGGGGAAGGAGGAATGAAGATGCAGCAGGCAGCACATGCTTACTTAGACCTGTAGACCCAAACTCTTGCTACATATTGCACCAAATCTGGGGTAACAAGCAGTCACCAGAGATGCAGGGGAGGGAGGGCAAGGCCAGAACAGCTGAGAAAGGTACATTTTATTCCCTTTCAGTGGGATTTCTGGGGACAAGATGGGACTTGGAGCTCTGAAAAAGAAAGAATGCGTCTTTGAGGAGTGTGCTGATAAGGTGACAGCAGAAGAGTCTGGGAGGAGATCCTGACTAGAATGAAGCTTGTCCCTGACAAAGCCCAACATTTTGGCCAATCCAATCCTCAACAGCATTAATATGCCACAGTCTATGTGGATTCCTCTGATCAATTGCCTTCCACAGCAGCACAGACCTTCTTTCCCATTGTTTGCGCCAACCTCAGCAAGGCAGGAGCTTGACAGGAAAAGAATATTCAACTTTCTCCCAGCATTTGACCCACAGACTCCCAACTTGTCACAGCACAGAGTCCTTAGGAGGAGGAGGATGTAGACTCTGCCACTCATGCACACCTGTTGAAAGGAGGCCAGTCTACCCTCTACAGTCACTGAATGAATTGCTGAGAGAGGAACAGTAAGATGGACAAAAGGCAAGCTTAAAAACAGATAGCCCACTTGAAAATTCCACAGATATGTATGATGTATTAATTGCTAGGTGGTCTACTAATGTAAATTCCTTAATGTAACTATAGCCCTCGGGTAATTTTCTTACCTCAGTTCGATTAAAGTCCCTGGTCTGTTGACTGACTGGCAATGACTCAGAATAAGAATCCAATAATGCGCAGTCACGTTTAGGCTTAAAGGAAGCTGGAGGGAAAGCAAAGATACATGTCTTTGTTTAATAATACATATATTTTACATGTATTAGATTATTATTTTTCCTCCCCACCCCTTCATACTGCAATTGATCTGGATAACAAGGTGATAAGTACTGTATAGAGAATCATTTTCAAGTAACAACATGTTGTGATGTACAAGTCTAATATATTGTAGAAACAATCGGGTGGAACTGAGGACAGATTTAGATACTATTCAGCCACCTGAAAACAACTATGACTGAAGTTTTATTTGTGTCTTTCCTTCCTGGGATCTAGAGTCAATATAGTAGGCGCAACAGATCACAGACTGGAGTGCTAGAACTATAAAACCTATTTGACAGGCCTGCAACTTCCTGTTTGTGTTATCTAGAAATGGGGAATGTATTAGAACCAACACTATGCAATGTAACTAAATGTCAGTGAAAAGCATGAAGACTAATCACAACTCTTGCTTCAGTTGGTATCAGCTTTAATAGTTTTCAATCAGGTAAATACTGGGAGCAGGAGAAACAACCCTGCAATTTGTTAAGGTAATATTTGCAACACCCATGTTTTTGTTCTATATACATGGACCCTTCTGCTAACATTTCTCAGGGATTAGTCCCTCTAAATCATTAAGCATCTTGGTAGCTAGAAAACCTATTTTTCTTAAGATTAATATGTTGAGTAGCAGAATAACCAATTCACAAGTCCAGTTTCTAGTTTCTGATTAGCATCTGGTCCCTCCAAACAAACTAAGCTTTTACAAATCTGTATTAATTTAAAACACAGTTAGGTTACTAGACAGGGCAATCAGCTTTAGGGTTTTTTATTTTAATTCAAGAAAAGCTTTCAAAGCAAAACACAGTGGGTCAAGTTCTTAATAGAGTTACCCCAGCACAGAATTTAGCCCTGAACTTGTAGTTCATAAAACAAGCCATATAAGTAGCAAAATCAATTCATCCTTAAATGCTTCTTTTGAAAGTCACTTCTTTATTTTAAATTTTAACATTTTGATCAAATGCAAAAAATTCTGCTTGAGCCTTATGAATAAAGTACTAAGTCTACCTCATACTGGACTTAATACAACAGGCTAATGAGAAGTGCTATCAAATAGACTTACATTCCTAAATGGCCAAGCAAAACCTTGATTTCATAGACATTAAACTATGGTATAGGACTTCTCCCATAAAAAATGTGTCATACCAAGTTGTCATAAATTATAGTGTTGTACTTGAGTATAAAAAGGGTCCATTACATATACAGGGAAGCACACCATACTGCTTTATTTATTTATTTATTTATATGCATATTCCAAAAATTGTTGGTTCAGAAGCCTGTACTATATATGATTCACTGTGCAAGGGTTTTTTTCAAATACACACTTCTCCTTTCAAAAACTCCATCTTTATTTGTGAATCTTGTCTAAATAGAGCTGTAAGCATTAGCTAAATGTTAAATCCCTTAACTACTCTGCCAATATTACTGCTAGAACTAATGGTTAGCCCTTGAAACGCTTTGCTGCTTAAAAGAAACAAAACAGAGCTCATTTAGGAAGATAGAAGGCTACAGTGCAAACAGGGGAGTTCAGAACAAAAGCTAGGTGCAAATAAGAGGAAAAAATATATAGGAAAAAATCTCCCAGGCAACTGTCTGCCCTACTTTTTAAAACGTAAAAAGCACAAGGACACAGTGAGACACCATCGGCCAGGATGATAAGCAGCTATTATCATCTGCCTTTGTTTATCCTCATGTATTTTTTTTTATTAAAATTAAGATATTAGAAGTGCCAAACTGACACAATGAAAACTGATGTCCTCTATCAACAGATCAGATATTAAATGGACAGCAATAATGCAAGCTTCCCCACACCATCCTGCCAACGTGCCTCAACTCTGACCTGGAGGAAACACCTCAAAGGATGAAGGAACACAGACACTCACTATCCATGCTCATTCAGTCCTTGCTCTGTGCTCAAACTGCCAGTAAAAGGTGCTAACTAGTGCAAACTGTGGTCATGACTTTTCTTTTTAATATTGGTACCTGTCTTCTAGCCAGGAATGAGACAGAGACAACCAAACTCGTCTCATGTAGGACACCAAACTACTCTCAGGCCAGGTCTACACTACAGACCTATAGTGGTATAATTACGTCGCTCACCCCCCCCGAGCAACATAGTTATACCAATCTAACTGCTGACATAGCTACCCCTTTTCAGGGAGCTGGATTAACTACGCCGACAGGAGAAGCTCTCCTGTCAGCATAAGAGTGTCTTCACTAAAGTGCTACAGTGGAAAGGTGCAGCTGAAGACAAACCCTGGGTCACTAGAAGCACAAACTAGATTCTAGCTAGTGACCTAGACATGTCAGACATTGTATTCCAGTATCATCTTCCTGAGCTATCCATTCCCAGTTGTCCCTTCTAGAAAAGCCCCAAACAATGTAATATGGACAAAACCATTAGTCTCCACTGAAATTTTCTACTGAAATGATTCTAAAACCCTATAATTTTACAGAAAATTGTACTAACTCTAGAGGATTTTGGTTTTTTTAAACTATCCTATAAAGTTCTCTTGTAAGGGTATGTAATTGCCTATTAAATTCTATGAGATGGCTTAAAAAGCCTAGAGACAGGTTCTTATTATCTATTAAATACTATAAAAAAAACTTATCCAAAAATACTAAATATTAGTTAGTAGGATGACAAACATTCTGCAATAGCTAGAAACAAACCTGTTTGCAATTTAGCCTTTTGTTCTCAAATTTGCAGTGGAAATGCCTTTAGTTAATAAAAGCTTGGTGGATATTTATGAACAGCTGGATGCAATTCAAGTATTTGGTTTTAATTCAAGACATTAGGAGGAGGCCAAGAGAAAAACTGAAGACAGAGATGAAGAAGGCTAGCTTAGAAAACACACAACCTGATTCATGCCAAGTGAGAGGTTCATAGTGTGGTCAGAAAAATGCCCTATTATTACTACTAATTCTTTCTATTACAGTAGCACCCAGAGGCCATAATCATGACATGCTCAAGGTTCTACAGTGAAAGGCACTGTATAGAAAGACAAGATCCCTGTCTTGACCAGCTTACAGTCTAATTTAAAATGAGACTAGAAGCGAGCATAACAAACAGGAAGGAGAGCCTGAGGCAGGGAAGATGGAGGTGATAGTGATAAGGACACACGATTATGCAGACTAATAGTGTGAACATCTTGAAGGTTGATGTTTCATAAATAGTTTATACCCTTGGATATGAAGATGGTGGATTGTAGAGAACAGGAATCTGACAGAAATTACTTCAGTGAATTGATACATGGGGGATATTTAATTTTTTAACTACAACTTGATTTGCTCTTTTCCTCTCCTTTTAAAGTGCCAGCAAATTTAATGGAGATTTTATTAGCTCTTATATATTATCTCTTAGCACTGTAACTATTATCAGCAATTAATCCTCTTCACCCTAGAAAGCTGTGCACATTTTTTAATTGAAGGGTATGCACTTCAGTGTTAATATATAATGAAAATTGACAACATATGTCAATATTTCTCAACTGTACCTCAGTAATGAGGTACATCACACATTGTAGACTCATTTATCCCCATCCCACACAAACTGGTGAAATCTCACTGTTAATTGTAAAATATTAACAGTAGGAATGGCAGATCAGGAAAATGAGTTATAGAAAAATGTGAGCTCTGCTAAAATCAGTAATCATATACAGCATTCAAGATAACCTGTAAAGCAGGTCAGTAATATTCCATCGTTTCAAATATGCCTCCAAGAGTCATTAGAGCAAGACAACAGATACGCTAAAAGTCACCTACTTCATATGTAAAGTCTTGTGACATCCAGATCTGCCACTCCTAGCTATGCCTCATGTTAGTAGAATCTAGACAGTAGAATTCTAGTAGACACTAGTATTTCAATAGAGCATGGGGACAGCCTATAGGGAACAGAGACTTTGGAGGGGCAGGGGTCCCCTCAAGTTCCCTCCAGACCCCACTTCAGATCCTCGTACTGTCTTTCTCTCCCCACAGCATATGTCCAAGGGGTTCTTGGAGCAAACAAACAAAAAATGAAAAGTCCTCTCCCCTCTTTCTTCCCTTATAGGGGAGAGGAGAGCATAGAAAATTGAAAAGACACAAGGGTGACCTGGAACTTAGGCAGTCTTCCTGGGTCAGCCTTTAGAACTTAATCTACACAAGGTCCACCTCCAGCCCCTCCTCATGGGGTGTGCTGCTCTGAGGCTGGGCCGTGCAGCTTCAGGAGAGGTGAGGCTTATTGCTGTCTCCCTCTGGGCAGGCCTTTCTCAGCTGTCTGGGACGGGGCAATCTTCTCCCTGTTCACGTCCCCTGCCCTCTTTCCTGTGGCAGGTTTTTCCTTTTGAACATCCCCGCCCCCACCCCGCTCCAGGAAGAACAGGCCTTGCAGGTGTGCCTCATTGGTGCTGACCAGGCCCAGAGTTGCTTATTAGTCCCCTCTTCGTCAGTGTGCAGGTGTGCTCCTTCACAGAGACATGCTGCTGCTGCTTTTTTTTTTTTTTTTTTTAATAATTATTTTTTGGTTCTTCTTTAGCCTTTTCCCTTTAAGCATAACTAAAAATCAATGTTTTATCAAGCTACATCGAGAGGTACTACTCAGCTTCTAGCTAAATCTTTGTCTCTTACTAAAAAAGGCTGTTCTGGATGAATGACGAGTTGGTACAGGAATATCACAGCCTCACCTGGTTGAAGGTAATCTGGCAGTAAGGTCTCCGGCAGCGTATCTGGCAATGGATAACCATTCTTCCTAGCAACAATGAGGTGAAATGCAGCACAGAATTCTGGCAGCGTCAGCGCTCCATCACAGTCTACATCGCTCAGCTCCCTGTGAACATGGTATTCACACATTTCCTGAGCCATTGCAGGAATGAAACATATACACAAACACACACACACAGAGCATATTCTTTATGTAAAAAGGTAACAATTCCCAAGTAAGTGGGATTTTTTTAAAAATACTGTTTATTTTTTTTAAACATTTCCCTTTGAGAAGTGGAACAATCTGACTTTCCAATACTAAGAAGATTTTATATGGGGAAAAAAGTGCTTTCTCTTTATGCCACATCATACAATATTTTCTGTCTGGTATTTCAAAAACTGAAATTTGTCAAGAAATTATATTTGAGTACCCAAATTCAATCTCTCTTTTCGAAATGGTGTTGACAAACTGTTCGGTTGGTCTATGCTAGCACTTAAACCCTATTCAGTACTGTTTCAGGCAGACCGATCAATGCAAACAGTTTTCAGAAAGTGCTTAATTACCAAGTGTAGACCGGCCTTATGAGCTGCACAGCTGGATTAACTAATGCTGGTGGCAGTTTGGACTGTTAGCATTAAACTGCCCATTAGCACTGCTGTTTGTTTAGTTTTAGTTTAAGCGTGAAACAGCAGCAGAGGATTTCAGAAGCACACGAACACAATTTCATAGACTACACCTTCTGGAAAATATTAGAATTCATTTAGTATTAATATAATGGCTAAAATTGAGCAATAGTTACTTCATCACTGTTTGAAAGTGAAGGGACAATGTTTCAAGCAGTCAAGGTTACAGTGAAGACTGAAATGCTCCTCAATTTTAGCAAGATTGAAATGCTCCTCAATTTTAGCACAGGCGTTTTTGCCTGATAAACTATATCATGCAAGATTTCAAATTGCTCCTAGAAAGGAACATTTTCTTTTGTAATGCTATACAGAGCACAATTAATGTTTGTAACATAAATAAAATGTTTTTGGTTATCATAGTGGGTTAAGCAGTTTTTCTTAAATAATTTTTAAATTAAATTCCAATGCTCATTTTTCCCCAGAGAATGTTTCTTTAGCCTTTTTTTTCATGATTCACAACTAGCTTTGAAACTATTCCAGGCAAATTCTCTGAACCCAACAGATGTTTGGGGTCTTGCAAGCTTTTCTCAAAATCTATCTTCATAAAAGTATATAGCTATAGTGAAATAAGAGTTCCCTTTATCAGCATTTTTGGTGAATGTTTAGGACAGTTTGTTCCTCATATCAAGATAGGATGACGATACAAGAACCATTATGTTTATGGAAATATAATAAGATCCTTATAAATTGTAGTGTATACAAGTGCCATCTGCAATGGTCTCTAAACAAACTCATTAAAAACAAGAGTGCTGGCTCGTTAATAAAAGCACTGATGAATTATGCAGATGTACTTATTAAAAATTAGGTATTAATTAGGCCTCATCTCACAAATCACAGCCAGAAACATAAAGCTAACTGAACACATCTAAAATATTCCAAATGTGTTTTTCTTCTAAACCATTTCATGAAATATGTCTTTTCATTGAGCTAATGATGTTTCTTATAATATTCTTAAGAACGGCTATCATTTATATTGCTATTAAAATATCTGCAGTCCTGTTGAGTAAAAGAGTAGCTCTAAAAAGATAACAAGCATGCCAGGAAGATCAACACGCACCCCGCTGCTTGGACCTGAAAGTGATTTTGATGATAAGAGCAATAATTATAATTACTCTAAATACACTTTTTCAATCTAACAAGAACTCTTGAGCTAAAATGTCTTTTAAAACAAGCATCCATATTCTGGGTTATACTACAGTACTCACCATATGTGAGAAAGTTCTGGGATGGGAAGCTTGGATTTTGTGAAGAAATTCTTAGCCACGGAACCTGTCAAGAACAGTGAAACAGGTATTTGATAGGTTTCAGAGGGGTAGCCGTGTTAGTCTGTATCAGCAAAAACAATGAGGAATCCTTGTGGCACCTTAGAGACTAACAAATTTATCTGGGCTAATGCCCAAATAAATTTGTTAGTCTCTAAGGTGCCACAAGGATTGCTAGGCATTTGATATTCATCTTCCAATCTGATTTTGTTTGTTTTTCTATAAAGCTGCAACAGCATCAGCAGCTTGTTATTTCAGAGGGGTAGCCGTGTTAGTCTGTATCAGCAAAAACAATGAGGAATCCTTGTGGCACCTTAGAGACTAACAAATTTATCTGGGCTAATGCCCAAATAAATTTGTTAGTCTCTAAGGTGCCACAAGGATTGCTAGGCATTTGATATTCATCTTCCAATCTGATTTTGTTTGTTTTTCTATAAAGCTGCAACAGCATCAGCAGCTTGTTATTTCACATTCAACAGATGCTCTGATTGTTGGGTACTAGTACAGTTGCTTGGCCATTTGTCTCTTGGTGAGTCACCGAGATGGGACAGGCCAAGCAGAGCGGTTGACCTCATTTCTCTACTTCTCCTCTCCACGTGGGAAAAATATTAATGGATGAAAACATGCCTCAATATTACTATTATCATCATCAGCACGTCATTATGAATACAAAGAAAGGAAAACGGAGATAAATGGCTTCCTTTCCAGAGAAAAGGATGCTTCTAATCACATGCCAAGTATGTGGCAGCAAATGGCCCTGCACCGTCTATGCTACTCCCACAGTGACTTTCTCTGCTTTCAGGCCTGCTGTGGTCCTACCATCATGAAAGAAAAACTAGAGCAGGGATGGCCAACCTGTGGCTTCAGAGCCGCATGTGGCTCTTCAGAGGTTAATATGCAGCTCCTTGCATAGGCGCTTACTCCAGGGCTGGAGTTACAGATGCTAACTTTCCAATGTGCTGGGGTGTGCTCACTGCTCAACCCCCTGCTCTGCCCCAGGCCCTGCCCCCATTCCACCCCTACCCCCAAAGCCCCTGCCCCCAACCCTGCCATGCCCTCACTCCTCCCCCTCCCCCACAGAGCCGCCTGCGCATGCGAAACAGCTGATTGCAGCAGGCAGGAGGCGCTGGAGGGCTGCTGACGTATTACTGTGGCTCTTTGGCAAGGTACATTGGTAAATTCTGGCTCCTTCTCCAGCTCAGGGTGGCCACCCCTGAACTTAGAGGAACCAACTAAGCATCCTGCTACAGTCTTCACTACCAGTTGTGAACATCCTCTGTAGCCCTCCCATAATAAGCAATCTGATTTCCCTCCCAGCCAACAAACCCCTGCTGAGCCCTCTGCAGTGATAAGAAGCTCACTATGCATCCAGCTGCCAAACACTGTCTCGGGCAAATAGGCTACAGGGATGGCAAAAGTCTGCCTTAGACCCTTGCACATTTTACTTCACATAAACCTGCAAAACGTAAGGCCAACCCCGTTCAGAGCCATTATATACAGATCTATAATCCTGCCTCCCACTGCAGTTAATAGTAACTCTGGGTGTGCATGAAATGCAATGTCTGGCCCTATGAGGCTCTCTCTCGGAATAGATACAGCAAACATCTTGCATATTCTAAAGAGTGCATTCTGTTATAAACAAAGTTTACTATATGCAGCTTCATTGGAAATCCACTATGTGTTGAACTTCCATTTTCTTTTCCCTCCTACTAGGAAGATCAGTTGGAGAAGATTTAACCAAGGGGAAAAAACTGATAAAGTGCTAATTTCTGCCAAGATCAAGCAATTATTTTAAAACCTTTGTCTGAGGTCAGAATTCCTGAATCCCGAAGTGTTGGATTGCAATAATATAACCTCAGAGGACCTAGTCAAAATGCCTGTAGTTAAAATCTGTGGCTTTTCCTTGCCAGACTAACTCACAGTACCTAGAATAATTCCTCTCACAAGAAGTCTGGTCAGTGAAAATCTGATTTTTAAGATCAGTTACAATACTGTTACCATATGTGTGCTATGCAGGGTTTACATTTAACCGCTTAAGGGCCAACAACTCAATCCTACAGAGTGCTGAGCATCCTGATATGATCCTGTAGAACAGTTAAACAGATCATTAACTCTAAGCACCTAAACAGTCCCATTGACTTTAATAGGAAAGTAGTTAAGTACATGCTTGTGTTTTGATGGATCAGGCCAGAGCTTGGCACTTTGCAGGACTGAGCCCCAAATGCTGTCTTCAGATTCAAACAATTTATTTTAACTTCCCACTGAATTTTTAAAGTGTGTTTCTATTCTGAAAAATTAGTATGAGAAACTCTCACATTCTTCCTCAAAAGATCTATTCCCAGTGTGTGTTTAGAATCATATCTATTCATTTTAGTGACAAATATACATTTATTTTATTTTTTTATTCCTCTTTTATTCCTGCAGCCACGACAGCTGAGAGAAATAGCTGGACTCTAGTCCTCGTTGTGCATCATCAAAAGATTTTCTTTTTGTTGCTAAATTCCAGTCAACGACACTTGTATAAACTCTCTGAAGAAAATGGGATTGCAAAGTTGTAAGTGAGGACAGCATTTGGCCTGCAGAACATTTATTTCTGATGATGACACACAAGAAAGAATTAACCCAGTTTGGCTCTCAGATCCCAGAGTGAGTTTGCAGGGATGGCAGTTAAGAAAAAATATTTTACCTGTAAACAGAGAGTATGTGGTATTAAAATACACATTTAACCTGTAACCCATTTTGGAGTCATCTTTAACAGTAGAACCACGCTTTAAATAATTTAAAAAAATTCTTCGAAGAAACTATTATTTTACCCACTGTATTATTTTAATGCTTTAATTCAGTGATTCAGTGGGTCACAGGAAGGTGGTAGATGGGTTGCGGGCCTAGGGTTGTAGGCCCTGGGGGAGAAAAAGAGGATTTGGAGGGTGAGGCATTTGAGTATGTGGCGTTGTGACCTGGCGCGCCGGGGTTAGGGTTGCGGTGTTGGGTGCTGGATGCAGGTAGTTGCTGCCCCCTCTGTAGGGCAAGGAGGAGGCAGCAGAGGAGGATGACGACGCTGGTCTATATTTTTGGGCACCCCCATGAATTTGAATCCTGGGTGGGTAGCAAAAGAGAGACAAAATGCAATGGGTAGGTTGGTAACTTTTTTAGAAGTTGTTACTTTAAAAAAAAAAAAAAAATCAACCCTGTCTGGGGCACAAACCTGATCTAAAGATAATTCAAGAAGCTTTCCCTTTATCTACTGTACTTTGCTTTAATTTACAGGCCTTTCATCCTGGTTGTTTTGCTGCACATGCATATTATTTAGTAAATGTTACCTGAAATGAAAGAGTTCAGATCAGGCTGTAGGGATTTGAACTGGTTGATGTAATATTCTCGCTGTTCCTCAGTTATCCTCCAGGGGTCATCTGGGTAATTACTGCTGTCCTGTGGCTCCCTTTCTACTGAAAGAGACTTCAAAAACAGGGCAAAAAGTCACGTGCAAAAGTGCGGGGAAAGCAGCACATACAGACATTTTAAGAAGTCAGGGTCAGTCTGCACATCTAGCAAGCCCTTTTTAAAGAAACGGGAGCAGAAAGGCCCAAGCCGATTAATATCTGTTACAGTTAGGGCTTATTATAAATGCCCATTTGCTCAGAGAAATACAGGAAGTTTCACATGAATGAAGCTAAAATAAAAAACAAACCCAACTACTGCTGAAGATAGAAAGATCACTCCAACTAGTCATGCAATAAGATCCATCTCCCCATATTGGTGTTTTATATTGTCGCCCATCACCAAAGCATCTGAATGCCTTCCACATAAAATGGATAGCAACAGTGAAGTCCCGAGTGAACTCAATGGAGTCACTGGAATGTCTCCATTGGGGTGGGGGAGGAAAGCGGGAAAGCTGATTGGATTAGCTTTTTTTTTTAAATTGTATTTATTTACTTTTTTTAAGGTTGATTTGTATAAGGTTGTGTTTGTTTGTTTGTTTGCATAGAAGGGGATGTCAATGTTGTGAGCATCACTCTTATGGTGGAAAGAAGCAAACATTTAAAATGCTTTGACCTGCATGACAAAATATTTTAGTGACAGAATGTAGGAAAGAATAAGCTACATGCTCCAGCGAAGTTTAAGACCACTCCTCTGGCTAGGCTGTCAACGTGCTCAAACTCAAATATGTGACTTTGTTTTTTAAAATGTGTTAAAAGATCCCCAAAACAGGAAACATCACAAAATAGTACTTTGTGCTAGTTTGAAATTATGTGAGATTTATTGGTTTAAACTACATGATGTTTTAGATACACTGTTTCCCATGAATCAGCTGAGGTTTTCCCATGTGTAAAAAGAAAAAGAAAAAAGAAAAAATTAATCATTGATTTAAAAAAAAAAAAATCAAATTCCTGAGGTTATATTATTTCAAGCCACAGTCTACAGTTCAATAAACATTATTTTAAAACTGTTTAATATTAATGAGACCATAGCTTAGAACAGCTTAAAAACCTAGGTCACTCTTCCATAGAGGAAAGTTTGTAAAAATTCATGGAGAAGTTTTGCTCTGTAGTAGACAGATAAGGGGAACAAAAAACATGACTGGTGATTAAAAAACAACAACCCTAACAGTCATGGGGCTTTATTCTCATTTGTACTAAGACCCTTTTAGAAAGTGCTAATGTGTAAACGTGTAATTCATACCCACTTTGAGGCACCTTTACACTCCAGAGCAGTGTAACAGGGCCTTCGTGTAAATGAGAATCAGGCTCATAGTCTTATTCATGAAACCAGCGGCAAACTTACTGCCTTGTTAATTCACAGTGGCTTTGTCTACACTAGGCTTTTTTTTCTTAAAATTATTATCCACCATTGCTGCCATTGGTGAGGTGCTAGTATGGACAGGCCACTGGTAACATTTGGCATTTTAACCACCATGGCATCTAGATAGGGTGACTAGACAGCAAGTGTGAAAAATTGGGATGGGGGTGGGGAGTAATAGGAGCCCATATAAGAAAAAGCCCCAAATATCAGGACTGTCCCTATAAAATCGGGACATCTGGTCACCCTACATCTAGATTTGCTCTTAGCATGATTAGACAACTTGGTGGCTAAAAATGCCAGTGGTCAATCTAGTCTATACAAATTCCCGCACAGTTGGTTCTACTGGTGAAGCTGCACCATTGGTTGCCACAGTGAGAAATCTGAAGAAATATATCTAATGTACATCTTATGCAGCCAACAAGATAAACAAAGCGTGCAAAATCCAACTAGAAAATACTCAGAAGAACCAGGACTCTGGGCTTGTAACTCAAGTATGCAGTATTTTATCAGAAACATTTTTGTGGTCATGAAATTTTCATCAAAGTTGGACTCAAAATTTGGTACACTATTTAGATTCTCGAGAAGCTTGAAGTATTTTAGACTTCTGTCTGATGCCCCAGAGCTCAAGGAATCTGCAGAGCCTAGCGTCATACAGACAATGCCGCAGCCTCACAGCAACATTGTTTGCCAGTGCAACATAGAACCACTACTGTATTGGCAGCTCAAGAAGGATTTGGCCTGCTCTTTTACAACTAGTCACCAGTGCTGGCCTTTATTGGCATCAGTACTTCCATTAGTTCTTGTGTCACTGGGATGAACTCTCAGGTCCTGTGTCAGGTTGATGGACCAGATGCTGGGGATCTTCTCTGTGAAATAAGAGGATAATTTCTTGCAGCAAGATGTGCTGGGTTCTGAGGTTGAGCAAAGTCAGTTATGTTAACTAGCCAACAAATACCAGTGGACTCCTGGGTGGGCACCAGGCAAGGAGTATAAATGTGTTACTGCTATTTATTTTAGACTTTGGTTGTGGAGTCAGTGGAACAGACTCAGGTGTCAGTCTCTCTCTATTGTTAATGCAGCTGCAGCATGTGTTTCTTTCTTGCCTGACTTACTGGTACTGACATATTTGTGTACTTTGATAAAGTAGGTATATTTTACCCATTTATAGTGGTCTGTAGAGTATTACAAAGTATTACAAATGCAACAAAGGCGCATTTGGGAAAATGGAATTTCCATCTGACCCATCTCTTTGGAAGTTCCTCTTTACAAAACCCTAAAAGAAAGATGAGAGTCATCTGAAAAATCACTGAAGAACTTAATGCTCCATCAAATCATACTTGTTAGTATAATTCCAGAGCTGGCCCTAGCCATGTACCAAACATTTAGCCATAAATGGTCCTGCATATATCCCACTCACACACATACTTTGTCAGCACCCAGGACTTCTCCAATCAATGGGCTGCCACAACCTCCACCTCTTGAAAGATGAACTACAGAGCCCAACCACCTCATTTTAAATACCTGCTTTCTCCCCACTCTAGCTAGTTAAACCCTTCTGATCACCACCCCAGTAATAACAAGTACACTGACCATCTAATCCTTTCTCCAAAATTACCATTTTATCAAAAAGCCATTTTGCACTGAAGAAGAGTTTTGATTAAAAACATTTGACTAGATCTAGTAATTAATCTTCCTAAAGCTCTTTAAGATCCAACATGGAAAGGCTTTAGAAAAATATCATCATCATCAAGGCCAATGACAGGCCACAAAGTTATTTTACTTTGCTCCTACATGTTTGGTCTGAATTCTCCATACACACCAGGCAGGATTTCCTTATGGAGTGCTGCTTCCTTTTTTATTTTCTGCAGCAGCTGAGCTGTGGAAAAAGGGTAATTGCCTTAAACTGAAGCAGAGCAAACATCCAACGGAGGAGGCAGAGGAGGAAGAGAAGCTGATAGGTCAAAGGCCAACCCTGTCTGTCTTCATTAGTGTCTTTGATCCCCATAATGCTACATTCTACAATTCTCTCATGCATACTACTTTAGTTGAACAGCTATGTTATTTTGTGTAATTTCTAAATAATCCTAGAAAAAATGGTGGCAGTACTGAAACAATGAAAACTATTGACCTTATTCAAACCAGCTGATCAAGCAAACAGTCCCAATTCTTCAAGGCAGTTTAAAATAGAATGTAAGTAGCAGAACAAAGCAGAAATAGAATATTACAGGTCAACCTACTCTGCTCCAGTTTAGAGTGCATTGTTTTCATAACTTCTGTCTACAAACTATAGATATAGTTGGCAAGCTTTAAACAAAAGGAAGTATTCAAAATTATCCCCTGGCTACTATGTGATGGAGCTCCGGATAGCCTTGTAGAATTCCTTTGGTGCAGAATTACTGAAATGCATAAATGGAACACTGACGAATAGGTTTTACAGTGCATCATATTTGCCTGTACAGTAAAAAATATGAACACAACCTAATCAATATGGCAAGATATAAAAGATTAATAATTCTTGAAGGAGCTGCAGTCCATTGCGTTCTAAGTAGACATGGGCCAGAGGGAGGGGGGAAACTGACTCTGCTTGAAAAACCCATTCCATCCCTAATCATCTATCCATGCCTCATGTTATTCTTATGTTATGGGGTAGACAGAGTGAGAGCACAGTAAAAAAACAGCCACTTTCATTTAAATAAAAGCAGTTCTGCTGGTAAACATGGCAAGATTTTACCTTAGACCAAAAATCTGTTTCCATAACAGGAAATTTACAATAGACAAATTGGAAAGTTTGCAGAGTTATGGTTTTGAAGCCAGCAGGGAAACGCTGGACCAGTACAAGTAAATCAAACAAAACATCCCACCTAATCTTCTTTATCGTAATTGGGATGATTGAGACAATAAACTGGGTCTACAAATTTGAATGATTTCCTGCACAGGAGCTGGATATCAGGTCATGGCAGTGTGAGTGTCTCAGGGATAACACACTAGATCAAGAAAAAAAATCTCAATTAAATTCATATATTTTAAAGATGTTTTTCTTGTGTTATTAATACCTTAAAATTCTTTCACTTCTGATCATCTAAGAATCTCAATCTAATTTTTCAATATTTATGTTGTTTGCTTACATTTGAATTTCACTCAGCTTAAACAATGAAAATGAACTACCGGTACTCATTTTCAATTTGCTTTCTAGTCAGTTTTGCTTTATACTTCTCCTACACTAGAAGGATGCACCAATCAATGAGCTGCAAATACCAGAGGGGAGTGTTGTTATTTAAACAAACAAACAAACAAATCATCTGAAGAACTTTTATATTTAAATTTCTGAAAACATTTGTATTCATGTTAAGCTTTGTAAAATGTAGTTTTTACAAAACCAAAATTTGGGCTTAACTGAACCCCACAGTCTTCCTTTCTGTGCTTACTTGCAAAATAAAGACTATTTGCCTGGCAGTAGAGACGAGGAGGAAACCTTTGCAGAAGAGAAACAAAATAATGAAGAATACTTTACTCGGCTAAAACTGCAGGGAGATTTTGGTCCTGATTTATTCAAAATGGAACTTGTCTACGTTACTGGGACTAACATCCCCACTTATTTCAAAAAGCACCACTAGAGGGTCAGAGCCTAAGTTTTATGTGTCAGTGACAAGCAGTGTCCCAAATGAGAAGTCACTTTGACAAGAAGTAGAACTTCATGCATTTCTTTTTTTGTTTTATTTATTTATTTAATCCCCAGGCAATTCATTACCCGACTAAGAGAGGAATGTACAAGTGCAGATTTGGATCCATAATTTCCCGTTGCTGGTCCATCTTGTTGGTGTGTAGAATGTCTAGCTTCATAAGAAACTATGCAAATTAAAGAAAAAAAAATCAGAGGAATCAATAAGGTTCCACAAGCTCAAAGTGGAAATTAAACATTACAATACAGAGGTTCATTAAGCTTAATATTATTGTACTACCATTAATTCTGTCCCCTTACCCAAAGCCCTAATTACGTGCTCTCCTCCTATATCATAGTTTCTCTTCTTTAATATTTAGGCATTAACAATAGAAGTTGTCATTTCATCCTATCAGATTGGCATTAATTGCTTTAACAGTTGTTAAAATGCATATTTACATGACAACCAGCAGCAGCCCTAAAATAAACTATTACAGTAAATCAGCTAACTAATGAATGTAGTGAATTCTCAACTGTCATTTTCAAGAGATTTAGGTTTTTCACTTTTTTATTGTTTAAATCTAGTTTGTTTAAAGAGGACATTGTCAAGGAAGACCATAAGACATTGATTTGATCTGTAACAAAACTGTTGAAATTTGACTGCGGAAAATTCTCTGGATCCTAAATACCTGGGTTTTTTGGTTGTTGATCATTCAATTGCCAGAACATTGAAAACAAAAACAATACGCTTCCTACTTTTAGAGCCTCCTAAAACCCGAAGTTTTTTGCTTCCTACTCTGTTATACAGCAATGACACCCTTTTCTAGGAGACGTGCTGACATCAATAATTATTTTCTTATTCAAAAACAGATGCTTTGCAGAGAAAAGTTACTATAGTCCAAAGTTACTTTTAAACAAAATAGTCCCATAAATTTCAGGTAAATTCAGCATTTGCTGAGTGGAAATAGAAAAGGGCTCTAACAGGAGAGATTTCCAGGGTCCTAAGTATGTACTACAAATACAGATAAGAAAATAATAGTTAAACTGAGCTATAACAATTATGCACTTGGCAATGTCTAAATGTTCCACCCTTTAGCTTTGTCCAGTGCACATTAAGAGTCAGAAGAGTAACTAGAATGCCAAATACAGCAGCAGAATAGTACGACAAACAACCGAAATGGCTGGTATTAGAACTGTTAATTTCCTCAGAAACACACACCCAATAATCACTTCTTGATTTGAGACATATTTGATTGACAAGCAAATTCCAAACCTGATTTTTTTTGCCGGTCATCAATAGGCCACTAGTCTTGAATATATCTTTTATTTTTAAAACCCAAATTTATATTTCAAAACAGAGAAGGCCTGATCCTGATGGTATTGCAGGTGCTCAGCACCTCTCCGAATCTGGACTAGAGTTAGCGAAGAAAATCAACAATAATTTCAATTTTCCTAAGGTGAGAAGACTTCCATTCCATCTGCGTAATTTAAGAACAATCCTGTTTTTAAATGAAGATAAATAACTAGACATAGAAGGAGGGCACGCTGGAGCTCTCCTTCAAATCTGTTATTTTGAAATCCAACTTCTTCTGCTGAAGTGTTCAAACTGTAGCACTGTCCTAATGCTATTCAGCATCATTTATACAAAATTTTAGAGTCTCCTGAAAAATGAAAATCAAGGAAACTCAAAATCTTACTAAGGTTACAAAGCAGCTTCCTTTTTAAAGTTATGTTTCTAACCCCTAGTATTGTTATCTATTCTTATCCTGGGCTGGTATCTAGTTTTTTCCCTTACAAATGTGTTTCAATGTCAGAAAGAAGACAGGAAGGAAGTTGTGAAATACACTGCACTACTTGGAAGCTGAGTATGGGGCTCCGTTGCTATGGGGTTACCAGCAACAGAACTTTCAAAAACTATCAAGAAAATAAAATGCATGAATGCCCAGCTAAAGTTCTACTTTAGAGGGGTGGGGAAAAATTGAATGTTCAATGAGCCAGGATCTCTACTTTCTGAACAACACATCGAGTATAAACAGTACTAAAAAGGTTAACACCACACACGCATACACAAACCCAACGCTCGGTAGGCCCCTCCAGGCCCCAATGAAACTGGAATGTTAACAGATTCCTGTATTTTTTTAAGGCCAGAATGGACCAATTAGATCATCTAGTCTGACATCCTGCCTAACACAGGCCATAGAATTTTACCCAGTCACCCCTGTATTGAGACCAATAGCTTGTGTTTGACTAAAGCATACCTTCCAGAAAGGCAACCAGTCTTGATCTGAAGACATTAAGAGTCTTCACATTCAGACTGGATGCCTTTCTGGAGGACATGTTTTAGTGCTCAAGGGGCTCACGGCCTCACAGGATTTTATCATCTTAATGTTTATCTACTTGTATTAATTTTCAGAAGAATCTGACACTCATGTTAGACTTGATTCTACAACCCTTGCTCACTTTGAATAGCACCTTGCTGGAAGTATAAACTGGAGTATAAACTACTGTTCAAAGCAAGGTAAGCCAATAGAGCATGGGACATTCAGCACTCATTACAAGAACCTGCAATCTGATGGGGGGAAGTACGTTAATAGAATGGATTGTGCCATACAAAACAGAATCACTATTTCTGGTAATCTTACAGTTCCTGTTAACACTAATTCCTAGTGCACTGCATTAGAATTGTCATCCAGGACGTGTCCTTACTGTCCTGTGGCTGATTGATCTGGACAGGGCACATGTTGGTACAGTGGAAGGGAATTCCATCGGCAGTGCTTATTTTGAACATCAGAAATCACTGCTTTGTTATGACTTTCATGTGGATAACTAACATATCAATGTGGATGACAGTCAGTACTAACATGAACTTTTAACTAGACGTCCATTTGATTGCGTTAGACTGCTGATGTTTACCACCAATACAAATTTTACTTAATTAAAAAAATTTATAAGAGCTCAGTTTAGTTTAGTCACTTGTAACTGAGGACAACAGCTGAAGAACCAATACATCCCATTCTTCATTCACAGAGATCATGTAAACTCACGGTACCCACACTTGGAGTTGGATGAGAAATGGTTTTCCTATCCCACAAACATTTCCAAGATTAAGAAAATTCTCCCATTCCATATCAGGACAAAACCAAGATTTTTAATTATTTTTTTTAATGAAAACCAGAGAATGAGAAAGGGAGCCAGCCAGCCAGCCACCCAAGAAATGCCAAATGGTTAAAGGACTATCCTGGGACGTGAGAGACCCTGCCTGATTTGGAGCAGACACTTGAATGTGGGTCTGCCACATCACAGGAGAATGGCCTGGCCACTAGTCTATTGGCTATTTTGGGGTGGGTCTCTCTCAATCTCTCTTGTTGGAGAGATTATTATTAAATTATTAAATAGCCACTGGGCCAGTGACAGAGACTGACTCGATAGCCTGGTGATTAGGGCACTCATTGGGGATGTGGCAGACCCTGGTTCAAGTCCCTACCCTGAAACAGGCAGAGCAGCAACTTGAACCTGGGTCATCCACATTGCAGATGAGTGCCCCAACCAACTGGCTCTTCTGGGGTGGGTAGCATTCTCTTTGCTTTTGTCCAGAAATTCTATCTGGGATCTCATAAATCTTTTTAGTCTAACTGGATACCCATTCAATGTTTCAGTTTCAACAAATCAGAATTTTCCAACAAAAAATAGTTTTGGCAGAAGATTCCCAACCAGCTCTACCCACATCAGCTGTCTAGTCCCTTTGAAGAAATGATGATAGATTTTATGCTTTATCTGTGACAGAACATCTATTGGTCATTCACTATCATTTTTAATTATCATTTTATATTACAACAGTTGTTAGAAGCCCCAGTCAGGACTGGTGCCCTATTCTGTTGGGTGCTGTACAAAGATCTAGTAAAGACAGCTCCTGCCCCAAAAAACAGACTCCGCTACACAACTTACAAAGTAACCTGTAAAAACCTATATCCTCCTCCTACTCAGATGAGAGTTATGCTACTGACTTTAATGGCAGCATGATCAAGCCCAAAGTGTCTAAATTGTGGTCATTTGTTTTCTTCTGGGTTCCCATTACATTGGGTTTTTACATTCATGCCTTACTGTTATTTTTGTTATGTAACCAGGAAAATCATTGTTCTCCCTTGCAAACAAAGCCTCACTGTAAATCTGAAAACTAGTACAGCAGTTATTGAAATCAGGAGTGGTTTTTTTTTTTAATATTAAAAAAAACATGCTTATGCACCAAAACATTCACAGTACTCAATCACTAACATATATTGCACATAGGCTTGCCAAAAACGTGGCAATTAGCATTAATTTGTGAACAGTTGCACACAAATCTACACATGATAATTAATTTACTGGAAAGCAAACAGGAAGAGAGGACTAAATAATCAGAAAGCAAAGCTTCTGCATAAAATAAAAAAAAAGATGGTCGGCTCATTTACTAAAAGACAGATGTAATTAAGTCCAGACATTATTAGGCTGATTCCTTAATTGCATTTGAGATTTGAAGGCACTGGAGGGAAAGAAACAACAGTGTATGACTTGTGCATCCCAGATTTTATCCTACCTCCATGTGGCTGTTCAAGCCCACTCCTTGACTTGCCATAGCCATAACTCAAGGGTATTCTCTGGTAATTAGATGGAGAAGCAGGAGGTGAACACATCGGTGACATGGGAGGAGACTTGGTTTCCTGCTTCAGAAACAACAAAGTGGAATTCTGAGGTGACTACAGAAATAGGTGGAGTAATATTGCATACCAGTTCAATCACATACAGCATGATGTGCAAGGCATAGTAATAACTGACAAATACTCATGCCCCTATTTCCAAAAGAAACGTGATTATAAATGGAAGATGGCAAAGTGATGCTTTGATGTTGAGCCTTGTTCTGGGGGTAAAATACAGCCATATACATCTGAAGGGATTAGAATGAACTCTAAGACATTTTACTTGCCTATATGTCTGGAGAAATATTTTTGTTAAATCTTATTATTACTGGGTATTTTTGGATTTACATATTGTATTTAGGTGTTTGAATTCATTCCCCATTTAAGAAAACTTTTCATTTCAGAAGAAGGCAAACAATGAAAAATAACTAAAAGCACCAATTCAAAGATTTACTTTAAATATTCTGTGAACTGCCTTTGTGGGAAGTAGATTTGTAGATGTTGTCAGATCTAACTTGGAGTTTGTTTCCTTTTTCCTTGAGGATTGAGCTTTTGTAGAAGACAATAATTTACTATATAAACAGAAAAAATATGACTTGCAACACCAAGGCAATAAAAGTCACCTAGGAAGAGTTATAGGTTTGGTGGCAATGCTCTACTAGAATGAAATTATTCACAGAAAACAGATATTTGCGAACTTATTTCCAATTTCATTATTCTATAAGTGCATGCCCCATTAACTCATTAATAATGGTTAGCCTCAGACCAAGTTTGTTATTACTAATACTGTAGGGTTACCATATTTAAAAAATAAAAAAAGAGGACACTCCACGGGGCCCTGGCCCCGCCCCTTTCCCACCCCGGCCCCGCCCCAACTCCGCCCATTCCCCGCCCATTCCCCAAAGTCCCCGCCCTAACTCCCCCTCCTCCCTCCCAGCCACGCGAAAAGGGCTGCCGAAGCGCTACCGGCTTCACGGTTTGCCAGGCAGCCCCCAGACCCTGCGCCCCCGGCCAGCGCTTCCCCAGCGCAGCTGGAGCCCGGGAGGGGAAGCGCCCAGCCGGGGGCGCAGGGTCTGGAGGCTGCCCGGCAAACCTTGAAGCCGGTAGCGCTCGGGCTTCGGGCAGCCCCCATGCCTCCGGACCCCAGCCGGCTCTGTTTAAGAGCCAAGCTGCCCGAGCCAGCGCTACTGGCTTCGTGCAGCCCCCCTTGCCTCCGGACCCCAGCCGCCAGCCGGGCACTTCTCCTCCCCGGCTCCAGCTGCCTCTGTTCCTCCCCTCTCAGACTTCAGCTCTGTTTAAGAGCCAAGCTGCCCGAGCCAGCGCTACCGGTTTCGGGCAGCCCCCCTTGCCTCCGGACCCCAGCCGCCGGAGCAGAGCAGCTGGAGCCGGGGAGGAGAAGTGCCCGGCCGGCGGCTGGGGTCCGGAGGCAAGGGGGGCTGCCCGAAGCCGGTAGCGCTGGCTCGGGCAGCTTGGCTCTTAAACAGAGCCGAAGTCTGAGAGGGGAGGAGCAGAGCAGCCGCGGGAGGGGAAGTGCCCGGACGGTATTTTTCCCGGACATGTTCGGCTTTTTGGCAATTCCCCCCGGACGGGGGTTTGATTGCCGAAAAGCCGGACATGTCCAGGAAAAACCGGACGTATGGTAACCCTATAATACTGGCAGTGCCATAAGTGTGCATGTGCTCTACAGATATATACACTGCCTGCCCCAAGCAGCTTACAGCACAAAACATGATACATGATGAGATGATGTCAGGCAAGGGAAAGGGTCATGCAAATAACAGGAGCTGTGAGATTGCTTGTTTTTATAAGCATGTAAGCATCACACTCACTCTCATTTTTTATAGATTCAGACAATATGAATCTCTTTATGATTCAGCTATTTTTAACTAGGAATTCAGAAGGTCAGAGTGGCAGCAGGATTCATTACTGGAAGAATATTTCCCTGACGGTGGATTTCTAGAACTAGCCTGGTATAACACCTCAAAGGAGATTAGAGGAGAAAGAATATGGTAGGTTTTTTAAGGTCAGGCTTGACAAAGCCTTGGCTGGGATGATTTAGTTAGTGTTGGTGCTGCTTTGAGCAGTGGGTTGGACTAGATGACCTCCTGAGGTCCCTTCCAACCCTGATATTCTATGATTCTAGGTTTCCTCAACCCAAAAACAAGGAGTTGTGACGATGGCAGACCAGTTGCCAGCTCATGCCAAGGCCCTAGGCCTCAACTGGAGACCGACAAATATATAACTGGAACCGGTCTGGCTCATCTGTGTTTTAGTATTGTTAAAATAGGTATTAGAGTTATAAATATGTGGTTAGTGTTTAGACTTTACAGAACGCTTGCAAATTACTGCATGCATTAATCTCACTTGTTATATCTGTATCCAATGTCATAAGGTAATATTTAAGTGTTTGCTCTGTAACTGTAAATCACCAGTCAGGAGAGAAGCATTACCAAGTGTGAAATACTACAGGAAGTATTATCTCCTGCCCAACAAAAGAAGGCCCATAAACACCAAACAAACCATAGGGAACATCAGAAGACAAAAGTTTTTGTTGATTGCTCTCCTCCCCCCATGAATAGGAGATATGCAACTGAATTCCTCCCAGCAGCTGAACTTGCAACTCGAAAGGGCAAGGAATAAAAGGCCCTAACAAGGAGAAACTGTATCTCTATGTTGCTAGGACTTTAGGAAGGCAAGATTTCTAAGCATAAGTGAGGGATCCCAGCTGCTTAGCCTGGGTTAGCCCTAAAGGACATACAGAGTTTGCACATTACAGCAGCTTCTATCACCTTTTGGAACCTAAGACTGTATGTTTATCTGCTTTTAACCTTGTAAATAACTCTCTTATTTCCTTTTCCTAGTTAATGATTCTTTAGATCAGGGGTCGGCAACCTTTCAGAAGTGGTGTGCCGAGTCTTCATTTATTCACTCTGATTTAAGGTTTCGCGTGCCAGTAATACATTTAAACGTTTTTAGAAGGTCTCTTTCTATAAGTCTATAATATATAACTAAACTATTGTTGTATGTAAAGTAAATAAGGTTTTTAAAATGTTTAAGAAGCTTCATTTAAAATTAAATTAAAATGCAGAGCCCCCCCAGACTGGTGGCCAGGACCCGGGCAGTGAGAGTGCCACTGAAAATCAGCTCGCGTGCCACCTTCGGCACGTGTGCCATAGGTTGCCTACCCCTGCTTTAGATAGTTTATCATAGGATTGGCTACAAGCATTGTCACTGGTGTGAGATCTAAGGTGCAATTGACCTAGGCTAAGTGACTGGTCCTTTGGAAAGGGGACTAACTTGAATACTGCTGTGATCTTTGGTGTTAGGGACCATCTATCACTATCTGGGTAGCCAGATCGATCGGAGTACCCAAGGGGACTGTCTAACTCCATGCCTGCAGAGTTCACACTTGATAATTAGTTGGTGAAATCTAAGTATAGAACTCACAACCAATCTGGGGGCCATGGATCAGCGTTCACATTGCACTCCCCATCAGTAAGCATCCCGGGGCAGGGAAGTTAACGATCCAACCAGTGGATCAATTTCAGGGATGAATCCTGGTCATGTGCCACCTGGAGCACGTTGCACATACACTAAGAACACAACCAATCTGGGGTTTGTATCCTGCTTCTTAACAGTCTGCCCTGATGTTGATACTCACGCTCTTGAGCCACTCCAGACAGCTTGACAGGAGTCATGAAGGGCTGTCTATTCTCTTAGCCTTCCAGCATCACTCTTTTCATTAATTATGTTGTCACTAGGGACTGTTCTTATGATAGAGACTCATTAGTTTGGTTGTTGTTTTTTAAACAAAGGCAGTTTTCTACTTTTCCCATCTGCATCCTTCTCTCCCCCGCTAAAAAACAGCAACTTTGAACTACGTAAGCAAAGTTTCTGAAACATTTGCAAAGAATATTACAGCTCTAATGAGCGATGACCCACAGTGATGACTTTATGGTAAATATGGGTGGGGGGAGAAAGAATGTGTGCATTTTGCTGGGTGTGACTAAGTGGGGGATGTTCTTAGTGTTTTGCATGGATACTGTGTGGGTCTCAGTTACCCTGTGTGCTTAACGAGGTGGTGGGAGAGGGTTTGTTGTTACAGAGAACCAAGTGTGACCTCGCTTAGCAGCCAGGACCCCAGACAACTGCCTGGAGATGGGAACCCTAGCGACCAGTGACTGTGGTGACCAGGAGGCCCACCCCAGCTTGGCTGTCAGCAGGTTCTGGCCAGTGGGAGGACAAAGGGCTGAGAGAGGACCCCGGTGACCTGACCAGCTGGTTCCAGCCAGTGGGGAACAAAGGATGGAAGAGAAAGGGCCCAGGCAACCTGTTTATCTGGGACCAAAGACAAAGGACAGGGGAAGAGCTGTTGGGGGAGATGATCTAGGATGATCGGCTGGAAGGAGGGGGCTTCTGGGCTCGGGAGAGGGAGCAGCCAGAGCCCATCTGGATGCAGGAGAGACCTAGATGTACTGTGCTGAGGGTTGCTAGGTCTGAGAGCCCGGAGAGTTTCCTGTGCTGGGTTCAGATGCTCAATAAACCCTCCTGTTTTACGCTGGCTGAGAGTCACTCCAGACTAGAGATCAGGGTTGCATTATTCCCTCTGGGAATGGAGGTCCCGGGGGTCCAGAGCGAGTGGACTCCCCGAGGGGGCCCACGCTGAGAGACAGGCATGCTGAAGGCTCAGAGAAGTGAGGTTCCAGGAGGCGGAGGGGCCTACAGCTTAACCCCCGAGAGTGGACCCCTGAGAAGGACTGGCACACTGAAGGGGGTTCCTCCCAGGGACCATACGGAGCCGAGAGAGAGCACGAGTCCTCTGAGTCCGTGACACTGGGCAAGTTATGTTGATTTGTGTGGGGGCTGAACTGCAGCACTTGAACCAAGTGATCCGCCATCTCCCTCACACAACCAATGAAACTGTTGCATGCAAATTTGCTCTAGAGTAAGGGTAGTGATTGAGTTACCTCTGATAGCACAATGGTCTAGGACTCTTGGCATGGCATAGACACATGCCTTATTATAACTGAATACCTGTGTCACAATTAATGTAATTTGTTAAAACGGATGAGAATTTAAAAATTGGATGGTAACAGACCATGAATCCCAGTGATGATGGAACCTGGTGATATTCTAAACAAAAAGAGCTCTCGAACATGCTTGTAGCAATTTCCATCCCATTACACTGATTTAACAGACATTCTAGGCTTCAGATTGACAGACAGTTACAATCCTGGAATCTTATAGATAGATAATAGGCGAAATACATAATTCTATAAAAGTTCTTGTAAATAAAATCCTCTTGGGATACAGTTGGTACAAGAGAATATCAAAATAAGAGCAAAATCCTGCCAACAATTATTCACATATATAGAGTTAACCTTGCATGGAGTCCTATTGAACTAATGGAATAAGCATCCATGAGTGTAACTGTTTGCAGGATTGGACCCTAAAGTTGCACTATACACGAACATATTTGCCTTAAATAAAGCCTTGTTACCTTTTTATCCCCTTCATCTGATCTTTTGAAGGAATTTTTTTCCAAGGTTGGATGTGGAAGCTGAAATTTAACTCCGTGTATTTCTGCTGCATTTCCATATCTCATTTCAATGTCATTTTTGAGTGCCATAAACCGAGGAAGAGGCAATTCTTCATTAACAGAAAGAAAGAGAAGTTCAATTGAGACTACAGTATATTAAAATTCTTTGAAGCAGTATCGCAGTGCAAAACCAATGAAAAGTTAAACTATAAAATAAGAAATAGCACTAAGAATTACAAAAAAATAACCTATGGAACGTCTGAAATTATTTTTGTCTTAATAGCAAATATTATGAGATTTGCACATACTTTATTACTGTAAAGAGAGAGAGGTGCCTCATTCACAGTATGAAGCCAAGTCTCAAACTCATTTCTGGTCTTAACCCTAGCCAGCACTATTACATATGTTGTTCATTGTTGTCTACAAGTAGTTTCCAGAAGAAACTATGGGAGCAATCCATTTATTAGGGCAAGATCATTGTATCCTCCATGCTGTCACTAGAACAGAAAAAAAGCACCGGAGTTAAACAGACCTATTCAAAGCCTAGTAAGACTGTGGTGTCAGAAATGCTACCATTTGCCATAGCTCAGAAGAACTGAAGAGTGACACTTATAACCTCATGCATCATCCAAAAATCCAATACTGTTCTAAGGAAATTTATCATCTTCTTGTTGCAAACTTCCACTTCTCCACATAGTAAGTTATAAGATCAATACAACAAAAGAAACAGAATAAAGGCTCCTGGAATCAAGTAAAACACGATAGCATCTTTATAATCACTTATACATACAGCTGTTTCTATGAAATCAATCTACTTTTGCTGTACATCACTCATCCATTCCAACAGCTCTACTGTGTTTCTGGGGACAATGTAATTAGTGCTTTTGAAACCTGGAAACATTTCAGCAATTAAGTGGGATATTAATCCAAAGACCATTGTTCATTCACATCTATGCAGTATTTCCAGCTGCTGTATTTATGAAACATACACATTGAATCTCACTTGATTCAGATTGCTAAAGTAGCTAGTTTCTTCTAAAAGTAACCTGATTGTCCTAAAAAGATGCTTAGGATAGACAGAGCAGGAATCTGACTGAAAGTTCCCCAAAAATTTCTATTTAATAATGTCCCCTTGGCAGATTTATGGTTTACTTGTTGGTTTGGGTTTTTTGTTTTTGTTTATTTGTTCTTTTTTTAAATGTAATCCTTCAAAACAAATGCAGAAGCAATGTGAAAATCCCAGCTCTCAGGCTTGATGATCAAACAACATATTTAGTCTTAAAAGTGCTTTAGATAAGATTCTTGACAATTTAATTTTCACTCCCCTGCTGGCTCACAATGATGCAATAGCAAAGATAGCAGGAAGAACTGGGTCCAACATGCAAACACACATCATCAGTCTCAACAAACGCAGTGCTCTGGATTTACTGGTGGAAGATCACAAAGGCTAAAAACTGGGATCTCTTTCAAACACAGTTTTGAAGGTATAATGGCAAATTAAAACACACGTGCGTGTGCACGTGCGCGCACACACACACACACACACACAGAGTCATGGGGATAGTTTTAAAAAATTAAAGTGTAATTTGTAAGTAAAAATGGCATCAAATCTGTGATCCTGCTACAAAACACATATACAGTAAGGTTTTGAAACATGGCACTACCGTGTTATACGTTTCTCAGGCTTATTTCTGCAACATCAATGTAAATACCTTGATACCTCTAGTTCAACTCTGAAAACCTATCCTAATTAATAATGCCTTGATTCTGATTGACACCCAAGTGAGTTCTTTTCAAGGATTTCAAGAATAATATTTAATTCAAATAGAAGGATCAAGAATGACAAAATGGCACAAGATAGCTATGGAAATAAGAGCTTGGAATTCCTATTCCACCTGAAGCAGTTTACATTTTAGCACTAAAATCACTTGATTACAACAGATGCCTTTGGATGGATCCCTGGTTAGTGGGAGTTCAGCAAAAGCTGTGCTAAACTGAATTGTCACTACATAGTTTCTATGTCAAACTGACATAATAGGCCCAGCAGAGGATCAGAATTTGAGATGCCCACTTTGAAGTTTAAATCCTTTGCTTCTGGGCTGGCAGTGCAGGTGGCACAATGGATCTAATTACTTTCATTTATTAGCTATTAGGTTCTCACCAGTAAACATGTTCTTCCATCCCATCCACTTGGGATTTTTAACAAGTTTCTTTTAACAAATATTTTTTTCTGCAGAGAGGTTGTACTTAACATCAAGTTACAATGGAATCCGAACAGCAAATATGTTTGAAATAATCTCTAATGGACACTCTAACACAGCAGTTCTCAAACTGTAGGTCGGGACCCCAAAGTGGGTCACAATTCTATTTTAATGGGGTCGCCAGGACTGGCATTAGACTTGCTGGGGCCCAGGGCTGAAGCCAAAGCCCGAGCCCTACAACCCAGAGCCAAAGGCAGAGCCCAAGGGCTTCAGTCCTGGGTGGCAGGGTCCCCTGCCTGGGGCTGAAGCTCTTGGGCTTAACCCCTTCCCCCCCAACCCAGGGCAGTGGGGCGCAGGTGGGCTCAGGTTTTGGTCCCCCCTCCTGGGGTCCTGTAGTAATTTTTGTTGTCAGAAGGGGGTTACGGTGCAATGAAGTTTGAGAACCCCTGCTGTAACATTTACTGACACAGAGAGTGATTTTGCTACCTGCACCCATTCATTTCAACAGGTCTACTTGCAAAGAAAGACCCCACTCTGTCAAGGTGTTCCCAAGGAGCCCCAACTTCAATAGAGCTCAATGTAGTTGCAGAGATCAGCCTGAGCAGAACTTAAGCCTAAAGTACCACACAGCATGAGTGAGGGTGGCAAAAATGGACCCACAACGATGATTGTCAATTGTCCTGTTATTTCTATAATGCTTTTACGGATGCAGAAGCAATTTGTACTTTTCTATCCATGTAACAACTTTGCACATAGAACCCAAGAATTTCATTGTAAATTTCTACCCATAATTTATGGATTATAAAACTAATTTCACCTCTTCCCCTCCTCCCCCTAAAATATACATATAAATAAATAAATAGGATTTTGCTTTACAAACAAGTTGGAAGAAAAACTAACTGAAGCAAATAATGAACAAAGAATGGTAAAGAAATTAAAGAACAAGCTCGTAGCACACCAAGTAATGTGAGCTACTTACCACTCTTAATGCTCTCTATCCGTACTGGAAGGCCAGACTGCGCTGCAGCAATTAGTTTCAAAGCAACATAAAACTGAGCCGGACCAAAATAACCCACATGTTTTGCCCCACAAAGTTCTGTGATCTAAAAGAGAAAAAATACACACTTTGTAAAATACTTCTCACTCTTTCCTCTTAGGAAACTTGCATTGAGTATTGAAGCAGAGAAGTCTTCTAGAACTAAAAACTCACAAGTCTGTTTGCAGTGCTTTATTAAAAGTGAGCAATCCAGTTCAGGTCACTCTGTATACCTGAATACCCCTGAATTTAAAATAGATAAGTAGTTATTTATTACTCCTTCAAAAAACACTGCAATGTAGCATGGCTGCTATAAAATAGTTAACATGTTTCTACCCAAGAGGTGACTGCATTTCATTAGTAGGTGAAACAATCCCTGTTAGCAAACAGTCTATGAAAGCTCTTTGGGCTGAAAGCTGCACTATAAATAGGAGGTATTAATTTTCACTATCTCTGTCCAACAATAATTCAGATAATCATTCTAACTACAAAATAAAAATCATAAATACCCTAAAACTATTGCAGCAAAATATTTTTGTGAAATGTTAGCCAGGCTTGAAATTAAACTCCTCTCTCAAACACACACACAAGTTAGAAACTACTAGTGCAAATTCACCTACTCTGTTTATTAGACCTCAACATCCTTGTCTATGGAGAAGACAAATTTAGTTTTTCCTCATTCGGTTCACCTGGCCTTCGGGTAAACAAACATTCTCTATGGGCAAGTTTGAAATGCAGACCAAAACTGAGCATATGTCTACCCAGCAAAACAAAACAAAACAAAAAAACCCACAGCAGTGAGTCTCAGAGCCTGAATCAATTGACTCAGACTCATGCTGTGGGGCTAAACATAGCAGTGTAGATGTTCGGGCTGGAGCCTGGGCTGTGAGACCCTCCACTCTCGCAGGGTTTTAAAGCCCGGGCTCCAGCCCAAGCATCTACACTGCCATGTTTAGCCTCGTAGCACAAGCCCAAGTCAGTTGACCTAGGCTCTGACACTTGCTGCCATGGGTTTTTTTTTTTTGCTGTGCAGATGTAACCTGAAATTCAGAAAAGCTCCCAAAACAGACTTCAGTCAGATCTTCAGGTTAGAACGAAGACACATTCCCCAGGGGGTGAACAGGGAAGCCTCAACTTATTTGATAAACTGAATGATGATTCACGTCTCCCAATCCTGCTGAGGTTTTACCATCTGAGTGCAAACAGGAAAACGGAACCTGATCCATCACTCCATGGGTAAGCTTGACCACCTGGGAAAACCACCAGAGTGGGGTATTCCTAAAGCAATAGCAACAAGGGAGATTTTGTTGTTAGATTTCACTAGTACTAACAAACGAAATAAATGAGTAATTAGTTTTCCGAATTTATTTTAATTATTATAGAATATAAGGGGAAACAGTAATTAAAGAGTGAATCCCTGGTCCTCAAAGATGGATCAGAACAGTAGACTTCAATAATCAAGGAAAATTATCAGTACATTAACATTTTCCTTCCTAAAGGCTTCTCTACATGGTGGGTTTTTTCCAGGTTTGTGTACACTAACTGTTGTGGAAAACTAATCCAAACTATTTTCATCCATAAGGCTGGCTTTTTATCTCCGAATCAGTGCAAACACAAGGCACTAACTTTCTTCAGAGTAAGCACTCAGCATTCTTAACTATCTCGAGTAATTCTGTATCATCTGCAAACTTTCACATCTCACCATTTACCCCTTTTTCCAGATCATTTATGAAAAAGTTGAACAGCACTGGTCCCAGAACACATCTTTGCGGGACCCAGCTATTTAACTCTCTCCATTGTGAAAACTGACCATTTATTCCTACCCTTTGTTTCCTATCTTTTAACCAGTTACTTTTCCATCAGAGGACCTTCCCTCTTATCCCACGATTGCTTACTTTGCTCAAGAGCCTATGGTGAGGGATCTTGTCACAGGCTTTCTGAAAGCCCAAGAACCCTCTATCCATTGATGAGGCATTATTTCCCTTTACAAAAGCCATGTTGACTTTTCCCCAACATATCGTGTTCCTCTGTGTGTCTGATAATTCTGATCTTTACTATAGTCTCAACCAATTTGCCTGGTACTGAAGTTAGGCTTACTGGCCTATAATTCTAGGATTGACTTCTGGAGCCTTTTTGAAAAAAAATCCGTTACTCTAGTTATCCTCCAGTCATCTGGCAGAGAGACTAACTGGCAGGTTACATACCACAGTTAGTAGTTCTTCAATTTCATATTTGAGTTCCTTCAGAACTCTTGGGTGAATGCCATCTGGTCCTGGTGACTTATTACTGTTTAATTTGTCAATTTGTTCCCAAACCTCCTCTACTGACACTTCAATCTGGGACAGTTCCTCAGATTTGTCACCTAAAAAGAATGGCTCAGGTGTGGGAAGCTCCCTCACATCCTCTGCAGTGAAGATTGATGCAGAAAATTCATTTAGCTTCTCTGCAATGGCCTCGTCTTCCTTGAGTGCTCCTTCAGCATCTCAACTGTCAAGTGGCCCCACTGACTTTTTGGCAGACTTCTTGCTTCTGATGTACTTAAAAAAAAATTGCTGTTAGTTTGTGTCTTTTCCTAGTTGTTCTTCAAATTCCTTTTTGGCCTGTCTAATTATACTTTTACACTTGACTAGCCAGAGTTTATGCTCCTATAAATAAAACAAGAATAAACGTATTAACAAAGAACAGATATTTAAGTGATAATAAGTAAGACCAGAAGATACTGATATGGTTATAAGTAAAACAAAACAAAACATGCTTTCTAGTTACTAAAACGTAACTTCACCAAGTTACAATCTTTGCCTATGCAGGTTTCTCACTGATAGTCAGTTTCAGCTATTCTTAGTTTTCAGGCCAAGAAGACCCACTTTTCATGGGTTCAAATGGTATTGCTCCCCCTTCATTTCCTATATGATAGATGCTAAAATGGCTCTCTGCTTCTGCTTATAACTCCCCAAAGTCTACTGTCCTTATTTCAAGAGCCAGGAATGCTTGCTGGGGGTGCAGGCTCCATCCCCTGTCATGATCATTAAGTGGTCTTCTCCCCTGCTCATTTAGCTTTATGGCTTTGTTTACTTCATATGTAGATGTATTTTTCTTTGTCCTCTGGATTGTTACCTGGCTCAATTTACATTGGAGACACAGGAAAACAGGCAAAACAACATTCCTTTGTCTAGGACAGGTTGGGTAGATGCACTGCCTGCAAAATACCTTTTAAGAACATATTTCCAGCATGTATAACTCTTTACACACTGCCATACGTACAACATGGAGTAATGTTAATGACCAGTGTCTTATCAGTCTGCATATGCTATTTTAACTTACACCTTTACATACAGAATATGACAACAGTGTGTTGGGGAAATGAGTATGTCAGGCCTGATGTGAGTTATGATATGGTGTGCCCTCTGCCAGTTAGGGCTGAGAACATAGAATGGCCATACTGGGTCAAAACAATGGTTCATCTAGCCCAGTATCCTGTCTTTTGACAGTGGCCAAAGCCAGGTGCTTCAGAGGGAATGAACAGAACAGGGCAATCATCAAATGATTCATTCTCAGCTTCTGGCAATCAAAAGCTAGGAATATCCAGAGCCTGGGGTTGCATCCCTGACCATCTTGACTAATAGCTGTTGATGGACCGATCATCTATGAACTTATCTAATCCTTTTTGAACCCTGTTATAGTTTTGGCCTTCACAACCTCCTCTGGCAACAGGTTCCACAGGTTGACTGAGTTGTGTGAAGAAATACTTCCTTTTGTTTGTTTTAAACCTGCTGCCTATTAATTTCATTGGGTGACCCTTGGTTCTTGTGTCATGTGAAGGAGAAAACAACACTTCCTCATTTACTTTCTCCACACCATTCATGATTTTATAGACCTCTATCACATCCCCCCTTAGTCATCTCTTTTCCAAGCTGAACAGTCCCAGTCTTTTTAATTTCTCATACAGGAGCTGTTCCATATCCCTTATCATTTTTGTTGCCCTTCTCTGTGCCTTTTTCCAATTCTAATACATCTTTTTTGAGATGGAGTGACCCGAACTGAGGGACTCCCTGCGTCATAGCAACACTCGGTCATCAGGACAGTACACACAGGTAAACCAACAGGTCAGTCCTGGTGTGAAGCAATGCAGTGTGCTATACCAGTGGGAGGACTGAAAAGTTAACTCAAAATAGAACTACATTCACAAACTTTTTCCAAAGTGGATTTATCCAATTCACAATAACTAGCCAGTTAGTTCAAAAGAAGAATTGCATCATGTGGACGCAGCCCCTTTCAAATAAAAAAATTAATAAATAAAAGGCCGTTAGTCTGAAATGAATCACCCATGTAGACTAACCCTACACATGGCTACTGCTCTGGCTGAACAAGCCTTGGCTTTCTTCTCCTCCTCTTAGCTTCTGAGATGCCTGGCTTAAGTCCATCTTGTGATCAAGGAATTAAGAAGCTTCCTTCCTTTGGCTATCTGATGAAGAGGGAGGTGGAGACTCTGAAGCTGTATTTTTGCAATTAATCAAGGAAAGTTTGCCATTACCTTACTTGAATGTATTTACTTTTCTGGTTTACTTTTTATAACTGACCACATCTTATTTTCACATTTTTTTCCAGCAGGAATCAGGGGCCTCCGTCCTGCACAGGGACTGGAGCTGGGAGCATCCTGTGTGGGGAGAAATGGACGGGAGAGCAACTTTGCTCTAATGATGGCCCTCTCCCCAGAGGAGCTGCACTCTGCACAGTGTCCCGGGGTACTATGAGGAAGGATGAAGGTTTTTGCTGGGGTCTGGGGGAACCTAGTTAAGGGGACTGGGGCTGTACAGGTGATCAGTAGTAATGGGGAGATCCAGCATCTCTTCATCAAGGCATCAGCATTTGATGACCTTCCATTTGCTGCTGCTTTGGGTCCCCAGGGTACTGAGGCAGCAACATGGTAGGGAGGCCTTGATGAGCCACACTGTCGTCACAGAGTGAGTCTGACCCCCAACCCCGTGCTGCTGCCTAGTGCTCAGGGCTGGCTCCAGGCACCAGCCCACCAAGCTTGGGCTTGGGGCGGCACCTGGAGGGGGGCGGCGCGGGGCTCCGGCTCCAGCCGCCGGGGAGAGCGGGGCCGCGACTGGGCTCGCCACCCTCCCCGCGGCGCTCCGGCCGCCGGGGAGAGCGGGGCCGCGACTGGGCTCGCCGCCCTCCCCGCGGCGCTCTGGCCGCCGGGGAGAGCGGGGCCGTGACTGGGCTCGCCGCCCTCCCCGCGGTGCTCTGGCCGCCGGGGAGAGCGGGGCCGCGACTGGGCTCGCCGCCCTCCCCGCGGTGCTCTGGCCGCCGGGAAGAGCGGAGCCCCGCCCTCCTCCCGGCGCTCTGGCCGCCGGGGAGAGCGGAGCCCCGCCCTCCTCCCGGCGCTCTGGCCGCCGGGGAGAGCGGAGCCCCGCCCTCCTCCCGGCGCTCTGGCCGCCGGGGAGAGCGGAGCCCCGCCCTCCTCCCGGCGCTCTGGCCGCCGGGGAGAGCGGAGCCCCGGCCGGGCACTCCGCCCTCCTCCCGGCGCTCCATGGGGGGGGGGGGGCGGCCGGAGGCTTTTTTGCCTGGGGCGGCAAAAAAGCCAGAGCCGGCCCTGCTAGTGCTGCAGAGCCCAGGCGATCTCTGCTTGAAGTGCTGGCTCCCAACAGTGCAAAGAAGAAACAGCAGCCCTTCAAATGCTGATGCCTCAGCAGACACACTTGGGTCACCCCATCCCAGTTTTCCTATACATATCCCTGATTTCCTCACTCCAGGTCCTGCTGCACACATCCCCAGGTCCTACACAATCCTCCCCCACATCCCAGCTCACTCTTCTGCTCCCCAGGGGAGTGTAGCCCTGCAAATGTGAAAACAGAATAAGGTCCAAATATAATTTTTTATATATATATTAATTTCACAAAGCTCTCCCTCTCTCTCTCTCTCTCTCTCTATATATATATACACACACACACACACACACACACACACACACACAGAGAGATTTGTGAAATTAATATAAATATAACAAATTTCAAAAAGCTGAAAACAATTATGAGCCCAATCAGGTGGGAGGAAGAATTTAATCAAAAAATGTTAATGATAATTGAGAATTGTTTAAGAACACTTTACTAGATGCCCAAAAAGCCACAATCGAGGAAGAAGGCTATATTGGTTTAAAAAATGACCTGGTGTAGAAAGGAAGTTAAGGCATCTGTAAATTAAAAAAACAAAACAAAAAACAACAATATATAACAAATGCATGTTGACTGACTCCCTCACTTCACGGGAATCTGCCTCAGAGATCTCCAAGAAACTCTCATGGAGATACTGGGCAATCCGCTGCCGCAGGTACTTTGGCAGAGCTGCTTTGTTCCTTGCCCCATTAAGGGTAACTTTCCCGCACCACTCTGCCGTCACTGGGGGTGGGGGTGGGGGCACCATTGCTGCACACAGCCGAGCCGCATATCGTCCATAATGAACACAGCCTGTGGAAAGTGTGGGGATAGGAATGCTTATAAGGCCCCCCCCTACAGTGCTGGCTCTCCCCAAGAGCCACATGTACGGTCCTGGAACACTGATTTCCCCAGCCCCTGCGGCTACTCACCATTTTGGGGGTCTTGTGGCTCATGTGTGCTTGCCTGGGGTCAGCCAGTTAGTGAGAGGTATGTGAATAGTGGCTGTGTTTTAAATCACTGAATCAGTGGTCTGTGTGTTGCAAGCACACACAAATCTTCTGTAAAATGTTGCGTTTTGGCTTCACAGATCGGACCTTGGGAGCCCAGCCTCCCTCTTTGTTATCGCCAGCTGAACAGCTGCGCAGAATTAGAAAGCAGCCACGAAGAATTAAGGAGGACTTTCTACGTGACACCATGATGCACTCCACGGCCAAAAAACAAGAATTGAAGGAGTGGCGGATGGGGATCGAAAGGAGAACGTGGTGCGCCAAAACGAAGCCACGGAGCGGCTCTTAAACGATATGGAGCGCCAAGTGGACATGCTCCAGGCGCTACTAGCACTGCAAACAGAGCAGCTCCACACCCACCCTGCTCTGCAGCCGCTGTCGCAAAACTCTTTCCCATGTGCCCCCCCCCCCTCCGACACCACCAACACTCTCTTATCAACCTCCTGGCTCCAGTCTGTACCCACTGCATTCCACTCCTGTCCCGTCACATTCCAGCACTGCGGACTCCCAGTACCCACTGCACTCAACACCCGGCCCTCTGCATTTAGCCCTGCTAAAGTACAGTACCCGCTGCACTGTACTCTAAAGGACAAGGTTGCATATGATCCCTGGACATACGCAAATCTTTAACAGTCCCGGCATCCCACCTCCTCCTGGGAACCCTCCCTTCCCTCATCCCCCACGTTGCTGATATGTTTTTTTGTTTGTCTCTCCTCCAGTGGTTGTTTTTTAATAAAAGAATTGTGTTGGTTTGAAAGCCATCTTTATTCTGTTAATTGAAAGCAAACAGAGCCCTGTAAAGCAACAGGCAATTTTTTTAAACCTTCATAGTGCATCGTCTGCACCAATCACAGTCACCTCCTAGCATTACAAGCACTTCACTCCTGAGCATAGAAACAAATATGAGTGGCTTTCAGCTTCAAATTGCTGCTTCAAAGCATCCCTGATCCTTATGGCCCCTCGCTGCGTCCCTCTAATAGCCCTGGTCTCTGGCTGTTCAAATTCAGCCTCCAGGTGCTGAGTCTCTGCGGTCCAGCTCTGAGTGAAGCTTTCACCTTTCCCTTCACAAATATTATGTAGCGTACAGCACACGGCTACAGGCATAGGAATATTGTCATTGGCCAGGTCCAGCCTCCCATATAGGCAGCGCCAGTGGGCCTTTAAATGGCCAAAAGCACACTCAACACTCATTCTGCATTTGCTCAGCCTGTTGTTGAACCGCTCCTTGCTGCTGTCAAGGTGCCCCATGTATGGCTTCATAAACCGTGGAATAAAGGGGTAGGCGGGGTCTCCCAGGATCACAGTGGGCATTTTGACTTCCCCTACGGTGATCTTCTGGTCCATGAAGAAAATCCCTGCATGCAGCTTCCTGTACAGGCCAGTTCTGAAAGTTGCGTGTGTCATGCACCTTTCTGGACCAGCCTGCGTTAATGTCCGTGAAACACCCACGGTGATCCACAAGCACCTGGAGAACCATAGAGAAATACCCCTTCCGATTCATGTACTTGGTGGCTAGGTGGTCTGGTGCCAGAATTGGAATATGCGTGCCATCTATCACTCTTCCACAGTTAGGGAAGCCCATTTGTGCAAAGCCATGCACTATGTCACGCACGTTGTCCAGAATTACGGTCTTTTGGAGCAGGATGCAATTAATGGCCCTGCAGACTCCCGTCAACACGAGTCCAACAATTGACTTTCCCACTCCGAACTGGTTAGCGACCGATCGGTAGCAGTCTGGAGTAACCAGCTTCCGCAGTGCAATCGCCACGCACTGCTGCAATGGCAGGGCAGCTCTCATTCTCATGTCCTTGCATCACAGGGCTGGGGTGAGCACATCACACAGTCCCATGAATGTGGCTTTCCTCATCCGAAAGTTCTGCAGCCACTTCTCGTCATCCCAGATGTGCATGATGATGTGATCTCACCACTCAGTGCTTGTTTCCCAACCCCAAAAGCGGCGTTCCTCTGTGGTCAGCACCTCCGTGAATGCCACAAGCAATCTCACGTTGTAGCTACTACGCGTGGCAAGATCAATGTTGCACTCCTCTTGTCTTTGTAGTTTAAGGAAAAACTCCACTGCCACTCGTGACATGTTAGTCAGAGTGAGCAGCATACTGGTCAACAGTGCGGGATCCATTCCTGCAGACCGAAGAAGCAGAGCATGCAGTACACAAAGGGTACGTCTATACTTACCTCCGGGTCCGGCGGTAAGCAATCGATCTTCTGGGCTCGATTTATCGCATCTTGTCTAGACGCGATAAATCGATCCCAGATCGATCCCGGAAGTGCTCGCCGTCGACGCCGGTACTCCTGCTCCGCGAGAGGAGTACGCGGAGTCGACGGGGGAGCCTGCCTGCCGCGTCTGGACCCGTGGTAAGTTCGAACTAAGATACTTCGACTTCAGCTACGTTATTAACGTAGCTGAAGTTGCGTATCTTAGTTCGAAGTGGGGGGTTAGTGTGGACCAGGCCAAACTGTTGAAAGACGGCACCAAATGCGGATGGAAGCACAGGGATTTCTGGGATGCGAAGCAATACATCACTCGGCATTGGCACAGGACCTAGGATGCCCGCACCCCCTTCGCCTTCCCACAACTCTTAGTGGCAGAAGAGGAAGAGATGCTCTGTGGGATAGCTGCCCAGAGTGCACCACTCCGAATACCGCTGCAAGTGTGAACACGCTATTGCACAAGTAGTTTTTAAGTGAGGTGAAACTTGGGATACGGAAGACAAATCAGACTCCTGAAAGGAGTACAGTAGTCTGGCAAGGCTGAGAACTACTGATACAAACTATGATACTGGAGATGGCAGAAACTGTCTAACATGATCCTTAAATTCAGGAGTAATTGTTTGAACTGGAAGAATCTTTCACACTCCCTCTTTTGTAATGAAATACCTATGCTTGATAAAATTAAGTTATTCCTGAATTTTAGATTACTTACACAATGAATACTTTTGTGCACCCAGTGCATTGACAAGAATGCACATAGTGTTGTGCTGCTGTATAGTTAACCTCAGTCAAAAATGGAACCAGAAAAACCAGATTTTCAAGATGGTTTACCTCCATCCTTCCACTGGCTCCCCTGGAGGCAGCTGAATAACTAGCTAAAGCCTTAATAACATCTTTCTCTCTCACTCTCACACCACCATTCCTCTCCCACCCCATTTCCATCAGAGTTGAGAATGATCTCCAGAGTGGTCACAGATGAGCATTGTGGGACACCACCTGGAGGCCAATTAAGTCAAATTGCACTACCTCGCAGTTGATCCATGAAAAATCGAAGTAAGCACTACACCTCTCGCAGAGGTGGATTACAGAAGTCAACATTAGAGGTGACTTAGGTTGGCGTAAAGGACCTGGTAGTGTAGACACATACATTAACAGGTCGACTTCAGGCGGCTTCCTTCGACCTAACTTTTTAGTGTAGACCAGGCCTTAGAAAATGTTTCCTGAGCTCCACCTGCACATACAAGTTTCAGCACTGACATATTTTTATATGATGGCTTGTTTTGGCCTGTTCTACAGGACCCTCTCTGTAAGAAGTAGCAGTGAGTGGAA
The DNA here is from genome assembly GCF_028017835.1 of Emys orbicularis. Lineage (NCBI taxonomy): Eukaryota > Metazoa > Chordata > Testudines > Emydidae > Emys > Emys orbicularis. Next base: position 229,512,097 of record NC_088683.1, read on the forward strand.
CCTCTCTCTTCCTTTGTAGCCTTGCTGAGCTCTTTTCCTTGGTGATGGAACAGTGCGGAACATTTGTTTTTATGTGGCTATTGAAGCTGATAGTAAATATTATCCATGTTGTGGCAAGTTTCATAAAGAGTACAAGACAATAGTCCTCCTAAGATAAATACAACTTTATGACCCTCAGTCAGCAAAGTATGCTCCCAGAGTGAACCTTTCGAAGTACAAAAAGGAGTCAAACAGGGCTGTATCATTACTCCAACCATGTTTGTGGTTTTTATTGCCGTCATTCTTTACCTAATTGCTGGGAAGTTTACAGCTGGCGTTGAAATCATTTACAGAATCATTTACTCAGGCTTAGCAGGCCGAAAGCCAAGAGTAAGATCGCCACAACATATATTGTGGAACTTCATTATGCTGATGACAACGCAATCTTTGCCCACAATGAGAAAGATCTTCAAACTATCTTGAACGTGTTTGCCGATGTTTATGCATGTCATGGTTTCACTCTTAAGATCAAGAAGACTAAAGTGCTCTATCAGCCCTCTCCAAATGTAGTATTACATGCCCCATCTATCAAAATCAATGGAGTGGCACTGGAGAATGTCAATCATTTCCTCTACCTTGGAAGTCATCTTTCATCCAAGGCAGATATTGATGCAGAAATTCAACATCACCTGAGCTGTGCCAGTGTAGCTTTTTCTTGTTTATAGCACAGCATTTTTGAAGATCATGACATTCGAACAGACACCAAGCTTCTTCTTTACCAAGCTGTTATTCTCCCAACACTGTTGTATGGGTCCAAAACTTGGACAACCTATAGACACCACTTGAAAGTCCTTGAGAGGCACCATCAACGCTGCCTTTGTAAGATTCTGACAATCAAGTGGGAAGACAGGTGCAACAATATTAGTGTTCTGGTAGAGGCAAAGACCACCAGTATCAAGGCAATGATCATCCATCAGCAATTCTGCTGGACTGGTCATGTTGTCCGGATGCCAAACCATCGCCTCCCAAAACAGGTCCTGTTTTCTCAGCTGAAAGAAGGGCACCGCAACATAGGTGGACAACGGAAGCATTATAAGGACTTGCTGAAGGACAATCTAAAAAAGTGTAATATTGACATTGACACTTGGGAGACACTTGCCCAGGATCGCCTAAAATGGAGTGAAGTCCTACGTGATGGTCCCCTGCATTTTGAACTTGCTCGCCGACAAGCTGAAGAGGACAAGAGGTGCAAAAAGAAGGAGAGACTGGCTTCCAGTCATGGTCAACAGCCTCCTGCTGAGCCTGAAAACATCTCCCTTATTGTAATAGAACTTGTGGTTCAAGGATTGGCCTTATTAGCAACCTGAGGACCCATAACTCCCATGAAAGGTGATCATACTCAGTAACAAGTGATCGCCCATCATCATCACATGTTTGGGGTATATTCTCTCCTTGATACACACATGCAGATACACAAAGCGAACAGACTTACTTAAATATTTTAAAATCTACACATGTGGTTAGGATGCTTTTCCATATCATTACCTGATTATAGCCTATCATATTTTGTTTGAGTCTCTGCACTGTAATTATTTTATTAACATGGAGAGTTATGTGACATCCTTGATTAAAGTATAATTATAAAAAAGAAAAAGCTACATGTACAGTGATTTCCCACAGATGTGTATACAAAACCAGGATTGTTATAGTTCTACCAAATCAAGGTAAAGTTTGTTTCCATTTTCTGTTCAAGGCCCTCTGAGGAATATGGAAATTATTATTTGCTTGTAGCTTCCTAGGGAAATAGGCATGGGAAAAATTGTGACAATTATAAAACATTCCACTGAGGAGCAAACCATGCAAAATGCCGCAAAATAATGCAGAAGAGCTTGATACCAAAAATGACTTGTTAGAAAATGCTTAATGAATCCCAAAATAACTTACAATAAATAAACCAATGACTGTGAATTTTTAGACTCATTATTTTTACATTTTTTTTATGGAGATATCCTATCTCCTAGAACTGGAAGGGACCTTGAAGGTCATCCAGTCCAGCCCCCTGCCTTCACTAGCAGGACCAAGTACTGATTTTGCCCCAGATCCCTAAGTGGCCCCCTCAAGGACTGAACTCACAACCCTGGGTTTAGCAGGCCAAGGCTCAAACCACTGAGCTATCCCTCTCCCCCTTAATTATTGCTCAATTAAGTAACTGACTTAACCTTAGGTCTAAAAGGAACAAGTGAAGGATATCCAAAATAAATAAATACAATTTTTAATGGAGGATACTTGTATTTTCCACCTCCTTTACAATCTCTGTCATAACAATCTCTCTAATATTTGGGCACTGTACCTTAGCTCCTAATTATTTGTAACTCGCTTATGATTGCTTTCATAACAATACATCTCACAACACTCACAATCCTTGGCTCCATCAGATAGTGTTACAATGCCAATATAAAGTAATTAAAATAAAGGAATCCATACATTTCCCCCCACACACACATTTTTACAGAAAATAAAATAGTAATGAGGTACCACACTCATGATGATTATAGGTCAGTAGTACAAGAACAATTAATTTGTACTGCATAACAATACAAGACTTTTTAACCGGTTAAAAAAATTGGGAGAATATCCAGATAGTACTGACCTCAGAAATCTTGACACCGTGCAGAGGAAGTTCATTTTCTACAAAAGCTATGAAAAGGATTAGACTCAGATTTAGGCCAGAACAAGATTTACATTCCATATGGATCCAAATCTATAATATGACACACAGATGGGAGCACAGAGTATACAAAAGCTTATTCAACAAACTGGAGTACAGAGTAAAATCAAGTTTTCAAAGGAACAGACTGGAAGATAATAAAGCAAAACATTTAAGACTAACCAGTTTCTGTTAAAAAAAAAAGTCTATTAAACATTGCATAACAAAACCATTTTCACAGTAACTGTCTGTTTTCCATAGTATAAATCTTGACAGGCATGAAAAACAGCAACTGTCTAAATTATTTTTCTCCCCAAATAAGTTTTAGCATATGGCTCATTATTCAGAGTGCCCAAGAAATGGTTCACTTCAACAATGGATGAACTTTTATTATTACTTCACTCCATGAAAGAAGAGCTAGCTTTGCAAAACAGTGCCAACATTTTCAGCCATAATCCTTTGAAATTTGGCCTGTGATAACAAAGTCAAGTATATTTGCCCTGGATTGTAACGAAGGTTGGTTTTGGGGGCAAACAGCATATGTGACTACATAAGAAACTGTCAGAAACTGACGTAATCCTTTTCCTTTTTTTAAACCGGAATAAAAAAAAAATACAATCTGGTAAAACTTACCAGATGTTCCATTGTTTTACTAGCTTTGTGTGACCTACAAGTTAAAATCTGCATATGTGGAAATTAAAATGCTTTCATGAACACAAGATCAGCCTTTTTTGATCAAAGACACAGGCTCAATTCTGCAAAGACTTATGCACATGCTTATCTTTATACACTGTGGGTGAAATCCTGGCTTAGTTGATGTCAACAGCAAAACTCCCATTGACTTCAATGGTGCCAGAATTTCACTCACAATGTTTAAAGCTATGCACGTGCATAAGCTTTTGCAGGATCCTGGTCATAGTTTGTAGGATTCGAGTGTGGTGTTTCATAAACTGAAACCAGGATAATTTCTTACCCACAAGTGCAATTTCATGTTTCTTGTAAGCAAGTTTCCCTTTTAAATTACTTTAGTAAGATTCATTGCCAAAATAACCAAAAATGTAGGACATGAACTGACAGGTCCCAACATTATCATCAGTGAAAAGCAGACAATGTGCTTCAAATGCTCCATAAATGAGAGACTAATTTTAATACCTATCTTCAAAGACACTCCATGTTGCATTGAATAGGAAAGCATTTCTCAATAACTTTAGCTGTACCACTGAAAAACATACACACACACCCCACAAAATCCTTGCCTACCTTACTAGCTTTGTTGTAAACAAATAATGTGATGGCACATATGCACCAGTTTATTCATTATTTAATACTGAGATGGAAGGGGCTTAGTCATCTCTATTCAATTTTCTGATCTAATTACTGCACAATTCAGAAAATACGGCAAAAAAGCCATTCAACATTCCAATGCTACTTGAACATCTTTCACATCCTTACATATTGTAGACACAAGCAATAGCTTAACTTCCATTGTTCACAAAGCAGATCTGGCCACACCAAATAAACTATTAAAATTTATCAGTTATTAAACACTATGAATATTCAAGGCACTAACATATCGAACACTGATGGCGTATGGGTCAGAGGAGGAAGAGGATTACAAAAAAGAGCTAGTCAATTTCATTTGTTACTAAGGGCATATCTTCACTGCAGAGTTAACTTGAGTGTTGCCTCTAACTTAAGTTCCATCCACACACAAAATCCCCTAACTACAGTGTGGCGCTGCTTTGAACTCGGGCTTGTCTGTCAGGAGGTATAGGCCATAGCTCGAATTAGCTAACACAACCACTCCATGCAGTTTGAGTGTTACTTCTCAGTATGGCTGCTCTCACCCCAGGTAGGCTAACCTGAGCTTAAATAACTGAGTTAACTCTGCAAGAAAAACAGTATTTTTTTTTTAAATGGGAAATTTCAAAACAAAAATATTTGTTTTGTTCTGTATGAAATTTTCATTTCAGATGTCAACAGACAAAATATTTTGAAATTTTTGTTTTTTCCTTCCTTTCCTCACTGAATGCTAGAGAATTAATGATGTCTAGGTATCTTTTTCACTTTTCCTTTTTTCGTCTATAACTTTTCAAAACTTTCCCAACTTTGGAAAACTTACAAGGTGGCAAATGGGAAAATGGCACACTAACTTTGCCACTCTGCAGTAAAAAGAAAGATAGATAATAGTGGTGATGGTGCAGGAACTGGACATTATTTTATTATTTATTCATTTAGTAGCAGGGAGGAAGAAAAAAAAATGAGAAGCAAAACAAAAATCCAAGAACCAATATTTCAATTTTCAAAATCTGAAACAAATCAAAATTTGTATTCAAAATCCAAAACAAAAATTTCAGTTTGCTTTAAAATTTCCTCCCTCCCCCTCCCTCCCCCAGCCCTCCAAAAAAACAGAACTAAACATTTGAATGAGCATTTTTCATTCAGGATTTTTTTTGCACCAAAAAAAAGTTTGTTGACCAGCTCCAGTAACAACTTACCACTGGAAGCTTTAGGCTGTCATGGATAAAGAACAGCTTATTGAAAGTGAGTCCAAGCAAGACAGAAATATGCTGGTGGGCAGAGAAAAGCACTTTGAAGAGTGTGTAGCCATGATGCAGTCTCTTTTGATTAAAGGTACACAGCTACAATTGGTCAATTCAGTCTATAGTTCAGGAGTGTTCCCAGATGCTGATGCTAAGCTATCATATAACTGCATGTGTGAGTAATGCGTTCTACTGCCCCTGGCTGACTGGGAGACTCCATCCCATCCTGGTAACTGATGAGTTGGCCTCACTTACACATGCCTTCTTCTCCTCCTGTCTGGTCTACAGTAATGCAACATACTTGGGCATGAAGCCATTAACCCTTATGTTGCAGGCACAGAGGCCCAAGGACAGCAACAGCGGGGTTCGTTGCCCGGCGTGCTTCGCGCCAATAAACATACCGGGGTGGAGAAACAATCAAAGTTTATTTGAGATCTCAAAGTGGTGCAAGGAGACAGACAAGTCTCAAATCGAGCACACCAGCAAAAACAAACAGTTTCTCTCTTCTTATACTTTACAACTAAGCCCCCCTCTCTCCCCCTCTACCACCCTCCCCACTCCCTCTCCCCTCTCTACCGAAGGCATGTTTATACATTTAAGCCGTTAAATCATTCTAGGGCTATAAATCTAGCTTGTTAGTAACATTCCTCTAAACAGTTATTTGGTTCTGTTTACTCTTAGTTTATTACCCCTTCTCCAGCTAAAAACATGCAAACCTCATCATTATTGCTTGGTACCCAGGTATGAGCAAGGTCGTAATTGGTAACTGGCTATTTACACATTCCAATTCCTGTCCTTGGCTCTTGAGGTCGATTAGAGTTAAACATAGAAGGACAGAGTTTAAACATGGAAGAACTCTGGTTCATATAGGCCTAGTAACCCCAACACTTAGGAAACTCCAACTAGTACAGAATACTGTAGCATATCTCCTCACGAACACTGGCTACCACAAGCACATCAAACCTGTCCTCTGCTCTGTACATTGGCTTCCTATAAAATACTTCCTATAAAATACTAATGCTAAGTGAAGTTCATGGTTTCAGTCCTTATCTTCCAGGTGCTTAACGGCCTAGATCAAAAGAACACCTAAAACTCTGGGATAAAGCCCCTGGTTAACAACTCTGGAACAATGGAACTTTTTATCATAAGAGTAGTCTCTGCAGATAAAGCTAGTCTGTGCAGGAGACAGAGCTTTCTCGGGAACTGGTCCCAGAAAGTGGAATGATCTCCCACAGGAACTAAGGCCCACCACAAACTTCTCCACCTTCTGCTCCAAGTACACAGTGCTCTTCTTCGACCTAACTTTAACATAAGCACAGAGCAGCGTATACATTATAATGCAAAACAGTCCACTCCACACACACTTCTCCCCCTGGGGAGAGGAGAGAATGAACTACACATGACAGATGTAGTCACCTTGCATATTCATAGATAAGGTCAAAAGTGACCAGTGCGATCATCTAGTCTGACCTCCTACATAACACAGGCCACAGAACTTCCCTGAATTTTCCTGTTTAAACTAAAGTACAACTTTTAGGAAAACATCCAATCTTGATTTTAAAAATTGCCAGGGGTGGCCACAACCCTAGATAAGTTGTTCCACTGGTTAATTATCCTCGCTGTTAAAAATCTGTGCTTTATTTCCACTCTAAATTTGTCTAGCTTCAGTTTCCAGCCCTTGGACCTTATTATACCTGCTATACAGAAGAGCCCATTATCAATTTTTTGTTCCTCATGTAGGTGCTTATAAACTGTGATGAAGTTGCCCCCTAATTTTCTTTGTTCAGATAAACAGATTAAGCTCTTTGATTTTAGCACTATAAGGCATGTTTTCTAATCCTTTAATCATTCTGGTGGCTCTTCTCCAAACCTCTCCAATTTATCAACTTCCTTGAATTGTGGACACCAGAACTGGACACATTATTCCAGCAGAGATTGCACCAGTGCCAAATACAGAGGTAAAATAACCTCTCTACTCCTACTTGATACTCCTCTGTTTATGCATCCCAGAATTGCATTAGCCCTTTTGGCCACAGCATCACACTGGGAACTCATGTTTGGCTGATTATCCACCATGACATCCAAATCTTTTTCAGAGTCATTTCTTCCCAAGATAGAGTAACCCGTGCTATAGGTATGGCAATGGATTGATGCAACTCCCCAGCAAATTCCTTTGCTAAAGGTGGGGCCAGCAATGGAGCAGATCTGAGTGAAGTAGCTGTCAGAACTGCCAGGCAGCCAGCTGAGGCGGAAGCAGATGCAGACTGGAACAGGGTATGGCTAGCATGAAGACAGGCATGGGCTACAGCCAGCTGGAGCACTAGCAAGAGCCAGAGCAAGAACAATCTGTTGAAATTACTGACAATGGGAGTGTTCCTGGCCAGGTAGTGACACTGAGCAGTCTTGAGAGACTGCTTCCCTTAGGAGCCTATATACCTGCTTTGGGGTCACCCAGTTGAGTCCTCACCTATGGACTGGCTGAACCCTGGTTGAATGGCATGGGCCCTATCACAAGACCTGCGCCTCTGATGATTGATCAAACTCTCTGGCTCAGGGATGACTCGTCAGGTTTAAGCAGGGTCAGGGTAACTTGGGTTTAGACATGCTCAGAGGTGACTCATCACAGGATGGCCAGACCAACTGACAAAGGCCAGGAGAGGGGACAAACTTATGGTTCACTGGCCTTTTCCCAATCCTCACTACCAACCATGGCATTGATGTCTTCTGCACATGGGTTTTCCATGCATGAAGATCCCTTTGGGCTGGGAAAGAGGGAGTTAATACTGCAGTGAAGGGACTGACAATGCAAGGTCAATAAGCTATGAAGACCAACTGCTTTCTTTATTCTTCCCTTGGTCTCGCCTCTTAGCCACACAGAGCACAGTTCCATTGCAGCAGCCTTGGGAAAGCAGCTACATGTCAGTATTAACTAGCTGCCTTTCTTCTCCACTGGCCCTTGTAAAGGGGAACCAATAGTGCCCTATTACACATTTGCTCTCATTACATAGGAACATGTAGGATCTCACTTATGCATTACAAACAGGGCTTTCAAAGTAGGTTGACAACATCTGTGTTAAGATGTCTTGGACAAATCTATTGTATTTCATTTTTATAAAGGTTAAAAAGTAATTGCTACTAAGAGTGTAAATATTTAGTAAATTTCCCCAAGACATCAAAGTAACAAAATCTATTACAGTGAGATGTGTTGCTCATGTCCATTCTATTGTAGGCATGTGTGCTCGCCACATGCACCGGTGCTGGAAGTTTTGTATCAGTGGTATCCGTAGGGGACCGGCTCTGGCGCTCTCTGGAGTGGTGCACATATGCCGCCGGCTCCCTCAGTTCCTTCTTGCCAGAACTCCGACTGTGAGGAAGGAGGGCGGGTCATGTAGTGGACATGAGCAACACATCTCGAAGAACAACAGTTACAAAAGGTAACAGTCTTTTCTTCTTCGAGTGCGTGCTCATATCCATTCCATTGTAGGTGACTCCCAAGCAGTATCACCAGAGGCGAGTAGGAGTTCATGGACGTGTCGATTGCAACACAGGTCTGCTGAAGCCAGCGTCATCTTTGGTCTGCTGAGTGATGGTGTAATGTGTCGTGAACGTGTGTACTGAAGACCACATCGCAGCCCTGCAGATGTCCTGGATAGGGACATGCACCAGAAAGGCAGCGAAAGACGCCTGAGTCCTAGGCGAGTGAGCCTTCACTATCGGTGGAGGCACTGCCTGCGCTGACTCATAACAAGTATGGATGCAAGTGGTGATCCAATTCAAAATCCTTTGAAAGGACACCAGAAGGCCCTTCATCCTGTCAGCTATCACGATAAAGAGCTGGGTTGATTTGCAGAAGGGCTTGGTACGCTCCAGGTAGAATGCCAGGGTGCGCCCGACATCTAGAGTGTGCAACCGCCTCTCCTCGTTGGTCGTGTGAGGCTTTGGACAGAACACCGGGAGGAAGATATCCTGGTTGACATGGAAGTGCGACATCACCTTAGGCAGAAACGCCGGGTGGGGCCATAGCTGGACCTTGTCGAATACTGTGTATGGGAGCTCCGAAGTGAGGACTTTCATCTCAGAAACACCTCACCGAGGTAATCACTACAAGGAATACAACTAAGAAGCCATAGGCTCAGAGGGTTGACCCGTGAGCCTGGAGAGGACGAGGTTGATGTCCCACTGGGGAATCAGGTCCCAGATTGGCAGAAACAGCCTTTCAAGAACCTGATCAATATCTCATGCGAGAACACCGATCTACCTTGGACGTGAGGATGTAAGGCCGATATGGCTGCCAGGTGCACCTTAATCAAAGAGAAGCCAAGACCCTGGTGCTTTAAGAGAAGCAGGTAATCCAGGATGAACTGCAGAGATGACTGGGTCGGGGAGATGTTGCGCTCCAATGCCCAGCGGGAGAAACGCTTCCACTTTGCCAGGTAAGTCGCTCTGGTGGAGGGCTTTCTGCTTTCCCAGAGAACCTGCTGTACCAGACTGGAGCAGGCCTTTTCTCTAGATTCAACCATGCAGCAGCCAAGCTGTGAGGTGGAGAGAGGTACGGTTTGGGTGCAGGAGCCGACCGTAATCCTGCGAGAGTAGGTCTGGGTGGCTGGGAAATGGCCACGGGGCTGCCCTGCCCAGGTCCATGAGCATGCCAAACCAATGCTGGCGAGGCCACACCAGGGCGATCATAATGACCCAGGCCTTGTCCCTCTTGAGTTTTGAGAGGACTTTGCTGATGAGCGAAATTGGCGGGAAGGCATACCGTCAGGTCCCCTGACCATGACAGGAGAAAGGCATCGGAAAGTGAGCCTCTGCTGAGGCCTTGGAGAGAGCAGAACTGATGACACTTTCTGTTCTGCCTGGTGGCGAACAGATCCACTCGGGGAGCTCCCCACTTCTGGAAGAGCACTCTGACGACCTCCGAATGGAGGGATCACTCATGGTGAGAGAAGAAGGACCTGCTGAGGCGATCTGCCAGCATGTTCCAGACACTGGGAAGGCACGAAGCTTCCAGGTGGATTGCATGCTGAATGCAGAAGTCCCACAGACGGAGGGCCTCCTGGCCAAGAGCCGACGAACGCGCTCCCCCCACCTACTGATATAGAACATGGAGGCCATGTTGTCCGTCAACACCTACACCACCCGACCGGACAGTTGGGGAAGGAAGACATCGCAAGCCAGACGGATGGCCCTGAACTCCCTGACGTTTATATGTAATGCAAGCTCTTTCGAGACCATAACCCTTGAGTTCGCAGCATACCGAGATGTGCTTCCCAACCGGGGTCGGACACATCCGAAATCAGGGAGACCGTGAGTCACAGGCTCACGAACGGCACTCTTTCCAATACCAACATTGCGTTGGACCACCACTGCAGAGAGGTGACCCTTGTGATTACCTTGTCTAGGTGATGTCTGTCCGGGGAGTAGACCGACACCAGCCACATCTGGAGGGGACACAGCCTGAATCTTGCATGGTGGACAATATACGTGCATGCTGCCGTGTGACCCAATAGTCTGAGACAGACCCGGCCCATGGTGAGCGGATGTGCGGTGGGGCTGGCAATCAGGTCTGACATTACCCTGAACCTGGCCTCTGGGAGAAATGCTCTGGCTTGGGTAGTGTCGAGTACTGCTCCGATAAACTCTATCCATTGGACCACGATTAACGTTTATTTTTGTTCGTTTATCAGCAGGCCCAAAGCGTGACAAGTGGCTTGCAGCATCTCAACACTGCGCTGGACCTGGATCAGCCCTTGATGAGCCAGTTGTCGAGCTACGGGTAAATCTGGATACCCAGACGTCTGAGGTAGGCCGCCACCATTGACATGCATTTCATAAGCACCCTTGGCGCCATTGCTAGGCCAAAAGGGAGCACTGCAAATTGGTAGTAGGCAGTCCCAACTACAAAACGTAGGAACGGTCTGAGACTGGAATATCGATATGTGAAAGTACACATCTTTCAGATCGAGGGCGGCGTACCAGTCTCTCTGATCCAGGCCAAGGATACTATGCGGAACTTCAACTTCTTGAGATATTTGTTGAGGCTCCACGGGTCAAGTATGGGACACAGACCCCCCTTTGGCTTTTGGGATCAAAAAATAGAGGGAGTAAAACTCTTTCCCCCTCAAATGCAGTGGGACTTCCTCACGCAGAAGGCCCTGCACCTCCTGAATGAGCAGATGCTTGTGAGAAGGGTCCCTGAAGAGGGACAGGAAGGGGGGCTGAGGGGCTGCTACTGTGCTGAGGACCCACCGGTCCGATGTTATAGCAGCCCAGGAAGGGAGGAAGAGTGACAGATGGTTGGAAAACAAACAGGGGAGCAGGATCCAGGACACACGCTGGAAGGTCGCCCTCCAGCGTACCCTCTAAATAGCTGCTTGCTAACCAATTGGTTACGGGTGGAGCTTGAGTGAGCAGAGGATGCCAGCTGATGGCCTTGCTAGCACTTATAGCCCTTGTCCTTTTTGCGGAAGGGCTCCGACCGAGGTTGGCTCCTGAACCTGTGGGGCTTTTGCAGCTTAAACCGCTTCCTCACCAACCCTGGTATATAAAGGCCCAGAGAGTGCAAGGTAGCCCTAGTGTCTTTCAGGCCATGTAATTTACTGTCCGTTTGTTCGGAAAACAATGCCAGGTCATCGAATGGGAGGTCCTGGATGGATTGTTGAACCTCTGTTGATAGGCCTGACGACTGCAACCAGAACGCCCGCCTCATTGAAATGGCTGAGGCCATGGTCCAGGCCACAGAGTCTGCCGCATCTAAGGCCACTTGGAGGGCTACCCTGGCTACCACTCTGCCCTCATCGAGGATAGCCAGGAATTCCTTCCTGGATTCCTCTGGCAGTGAATCTGTGAACTTGGCCATGGACAACCAAATGTTAAAATCATAAGGGCCAAGTAAGGCCTGATGGTTGGCCACTCTCAGCTGAAGGCTGGATGTAGAATAAATTTTTCTACCAAAGAGATCGAGCCTCTTTGCCGCCTTGTTCTTAGGCATCAATCCCGGTTGGCACAGTCTATCGCACTCGTTGGCTGCCAACACAACCAGTGAGCTTGAGGCAGGGTGGGTATAAAGATAATCATACCCCTTAGCGGGGATGTAGTATTTTCTTTCTGCCCACTTGGAGATGGGGGGCAGTGAGGAAAGTGTCTGCCATAATTTTCACCACTCCCTCGTGCACCGGCAATACCACCTTGGAGGGGGCTGCTATACTCAGCACATCGAACAGGGAGTCTGAGGGCTCCGCCAGTTCCTCGGTTTCCAGCTCCAGGTGTGAGGCGACCCTCTTCAAAAGCGCCTGGCATCATCCTGAGGAACAGAGTAAGAGGGCCCTGCTATCGCCTCATCGGGCAAAGATGAGGAGGAGGCAGGTACAGGCGGGTCTGCCAACTCCACTGCTTCTGCTATGGGAGTCTCAGCCATGGCTGGCCGGCCCTGGGGAGCCGTGTCCGAGTCAGGCGGCAGGCGGGAGACTGTCGCTGATCACCTGTCAGATGCCCGAGGCTGACCTATGCCCCCGCGACAGGTGGAGAAATCCCATGGGGTTCCACAGTTGCCAGGGGCAGGCCACTGGCCTTGGGGCCATGCTGCCACTGATGGTCCAGCAGGGAATGCCAATGCCCCCGATGGGTGACCTTGGCCCGCAGGCTGTTCGAGCCCAAGGAGGGGGAGACTTGTCTGGGGGACCAGGACAGTACCGAGGCCGCCTGTCTACCCCGATCCCGTTGGCTGTGGCTGTAGACCTCCATTGAGGACCTGTACGGGGGTGATGTCTCTCAGTGCTGCGCCCCTGGTAACCAGTGACAGCATTCAGTGGATCGGAGATGGTACCCCAGAAATCGAGGCCTTATGCTTAGAAAGCGGTGCTGCTCCGTAGATCGGGAATGGGAGCAGGAAGATCGACGTGTCAGAGACTGTTGATGCGCCCACGGTGAACCACACCGATGATTTGGCAACAGGTGAGGGGGCTCCCGGGACCGGCATTTCGACCCTCCAGAACCATGCCGTGAGCTCAGAGAGTGGCTCGGGAGCTCCTGGCACGGGGCTCTGGGGACTGGGGCCGTACCTCTGCGGGTCTGTGCCAGAATGCTGGCAATCGACGCCTAGAGCCCGAGGAATGCTGCCTAGAGTCTGGGGCCACGCTGGGAAATCTGGCAGGCAAGCCAATCCGCATCTGGGGGCTGGTGGCGCTGTTCAGGTGAGCGCTGACGCGACACCCCCTGCGGTGAGGAGCAGTGCCGCACTGATGGGACCTCTGGAAGAATCCCAAGCCTCGAATGGGGCACCTCAGCGGCTGGTGTGGGTGACACTGGAAGAGAAAGTATGTCTTTAGCGGCCTGAAAGGCCTCTGGCATGGACCGCACCGCCAGGTGCCAAGTGCCTCTGCCGCTTCCTGGGGTGGCGGGCGGGCCTTGAAGTTTGCTCAATCGCTCCGTGGGAGTTGGAGTCCAGAGGGGAAGAGCTGACCCTGCAGGTCTTTGCTCTCCTCCAGCTCTCTCTTTCTCTTTATCAGACGTAGGGGAACATCCCCTCCCGGCCTTTCTTTGTTTTTAGCCGCTACCAGGGATGGGGATCGGTGCCGGTAGCGCACTCCGCACCAAGGCCGTAGCGCTAGGAGCAGAGTCTGATCTTGTTGGCTGCAATGCTGGTGCGAGGGCAGACTCCATAAGGAGAGCTTGGAGATGAAGGTCCTGCTCCTTTTTGGTCTGCAATCTGAAGCTCTTGCAAATGCGACACTTGTCACCCACGTGGGTTTCCCCTAAACACTTCAGACAGCTTCTATGGGGATCACTGACTGGCATGGGTTTCTTGCAACAGTCACAAGGTTTGAGGCCCAGGGACTGGGGCATGCACCGTCCCTAGGCTAAGTCCCGTTCGGAACTAACAAACTTATTAACTCTAACAGTAAGGGAACTATAACTATAAAATTTTTTAATAACTATATACAAAAAGTTCTCAACTAAACACAGTTGAGAGAAGTATTTTAGTCACGAGTATTTTTAGTAAAAGTCATGGACAGGTCACGGGCAGTAAACAAAAATTCACCGCCTGTGACCTATCCATGACTTTTATTATATACCACTAACTAAAACTTGGGCGGGGGGCCACGGGTGCTCTGGTGGGGGCGGTCGGGGCACCATGGGTGCTGGGGGAGGTGGCCCGGGATCCCGCTGCTGCTGGGGGGGGGGGGAGCATGGACCCTGCTGCTGGGGTGGGGGAGGACTGGCGGGGCTCCCTACCTGGCTCCGCATCCCTGCAGCTCCTAGGAGGCAGAGGGGCCAGGGGGCTCGTCCGCGTGCTGCTCCCCTCCCGCCACAAGCGCCGGCAACACAGCTCCCACTGGACAGGAACGGCAGCCAATGGGAGCTGCAGGGGCGGGGAGCTGCGGTCACAGGCAGTGCAGAGCCCCCTGGCCCCTCCGCCACCTAGGAGCTGCAGGGCCATGCCAGGGTGAGCTGGGGAGCCCCTCACCCCGAGGTAAGTGCCCCCCGCACACCCCAACCCCCCACCCTTAGCCCCCTCTCACACACCCAAACTGCTGCTGCTGGCCCAGGTGCTGCTCAGCTCAGGCAGACCCTGAGCCAGCACCAGCCGCTACAGAAGTCACGGAGGTCACAGAATGTCACGGAATCTGTGACCTCTGTGACAAACTCGCAGCCTTAACTATGACTGGGGCACAAAGGATACCTGCTACCACAAGTTAAAAACAAATAAATACATGAGTGTATTTCCCATTCCCTTAAAATCATTTTTCTCAGTAAAAAGTGTTTCTTTCTTCACTATTTACCCTCATGGCATTTCCAAGTTGTGAACTCTAGCTCTTCAATATTCCCTACATCCGTCCTATTTAACATATTTAGCTTATTTCCTACAATTAGTTCCCTAATAGTCTCCTTCTAGGGCAGGTTGCTGTTAAAGTTTTTTCCTCAAAGTATTTATGAAAGAAATCTAGCAATGCCTCTAATACATTTGCCTCCTTCAGTTTTGGATGGTTATCTTAATCAATATCCCAGTAATTCAAGTCTCCTTTGTTGAAAGTTCTGGATTTTCAGGACTGAAGGAGTTGTCAAAATGTTTCTTAAATGAAAACAAGCAGTTTCAATGCAATGACTTTATTTCACACAGGTTTGTGCAGAAGATACTTAGCTTTTCCCCTTCCTTGACCTTCTACAGTATTAGCTTTGGTTTTAACCAATATATTACCTTGAGAAGCAGCTCTCTCCTAAATTCTTCTCTTCCCCATCACTAAACTAAAATCCAGCAAGGTCATTTTCATATCAGCCAATCTATTTGCTCTTGTGTTGAAACGCATCCCTTTGACATCCAAACAGTGGTTCCATTGACTAAAGAAATCATTTATTCACCCTAAACCCTTCTTATAAAAAAATGACTTAAGGCAAAAACCTAAGAAAGAATAACACTTTGACTCAATTTCCATTCAAGGAATATGATTCTTTTAGAATATATCGAATAGCCCATCTAGAATGTGTCTTCATCTATCTATAAGTGATTAGGTAAAGATGACTGAATATTGTGCTTTGATAGCAATATCAATTACAAGGACCATGACAAATATTCTTCTAAAGGCAAGAGATAATGTATTTAGAGCTGATCTAAAAAGGGGAAAAATTCTCACAAAATTCTGTCAACGTTTTTCCTCTGTTTATTTATCAAGTTTAAAATTCTAAACATTTCTACCAGCTCTAAATATGTTATTCTAAATTGGGGGTGAACTGGTGATTGTTTCTGTTAACCTATGTCATACTTTATATCCACATTCCTGCCCTAGGTGGTGAATAAACTTGATTTTACGGAACCTACATCATGAATATAATCTTCTTCAGCAGAAAAGTCAAGGATTCAATGAAAACTAAACTAATGTCTCCAAAAGTGTTCACTCTACATCAGCTTTGATGCAAATTACAGGGGTAGTATGGAGAGTTTGTATTACCATTTTCTATATGGAACATTTCCTGAGGATAGATACATTATTTCAGTCTCAAAGATTGTCAATTTAGCACCTTTCAAAGAAGTCAAGTAATAGGTTTGTAAATAAATAAATAAATACATTAAAAGTTAAATTAAACCAATAGCTGGGGCTCATTAGGTAAGAAAACGTTTTTTCTCTAGTAAATGTTTCCTGTGGCAGAATGAGATAAGAGAGAGAGAGATTTTCATAGAACTGAATCTGAAGAGTTTATTGACGACACAAGTGATTTGAGACTCATCATTTACATACAGCCTGTCCCTATAAAAATTTTTGACCTAGTGCAGAGCTTAGAATCATGACTAGTCATAGTAGTAAGCCCTGCATCTGGTAGTGCTTGCAAGACAGAAGAGGACCACCTAAGTCACACAGGTTTCATCTTCCTTTGCCTGTCTCTGAGCCATTTAGTCTCTGGTCAAACTAATCTAAACACCACCATCGTCTTTTTCTAATTACCCAATAGATGACTAGTAGTGTATGTAAGCCAATTTCATTCTAGAACACAATACTCATACTACAGCCAAGAGCATGGCAGATGCTTCACAATAAGAAGTTAAGGTTGAAATAATTGGAGCAAGCATGCTGAGGAATCATAGACCTAAATGAGATAATGCATCCACAGCATTTTGCCATACTACCACAGTAAAATATTTCCTATGTTATTTGCCAAATATTTCATTTAGTAAAGTATAAAACAAATTCATGGATAAAGCACAGATCTTTACTTTTGTTCTTTTTCACAAATCCAATTTGTCCAATCTTTTGCAAATAAATTATTTTCATGTAGTTAATCCTTTCCTTTGTGCTCAGCTCACATCGAATTTTATACATCCCCTCTTATGGGTGTTTTTGGACTAAATGCACCTAGCAGATTGCACTTTTACACACATCATCTCCCTTGGGAAACAAACTATGAGCAGCTTTAATATGAACACCGCTGATCAAACCAGAGAATAGTTTTAGAATAATTATACACAAGAGTGTTTGCATGGCACTGTACACAAAGTTGTTTACACAATTACATACTGAATACACTAGGTTTATCTAAATATAACTAGGACAAGAGCACTCATAATGAAAAAGGTTACAGAAATACTTAGCTCTCCTAAATCATGCTCGAGCCACCTCTCTCGAAGAATCTGAGTTGCTCCCTTATGCACATCCCAATGGATCTGTGCCTCCCTCTTGCTCAAGTAGCTATTTAAATCCCTGATTTCCCCCCAGCCAGGAAAGGAAAGCCAGTGGGAAATGGTTGGCCTGGTTATGCCAATTCTCAGTGCCATTTATGGAAATACATTGGCCTAATTTTTAAAAGTGACTAGTGGTTTTGGATGCTTCAATTTTGGGGTACCCAACTTGAGACACCATTAAGGAGCCAGAGTTTTTAGAGAGTGGATGCTTACCAATTTCTGCAAATCAGTTCCCTTTAAGTTATCTCATATTGGATACCCAAAAACTGAAGTACCCAAAACCACTAGTCCCTTTTGAAAGCATAGGCCCTATGTCTATGTTAGTTTAAGATGCATTAAGGCCTTTTAATGACCATTTATATAGAATACATCATGAAACTTGCTCTACTTATATATCTGAACTCTAAAAATTTAATTTAGACTAATTTCCTTGGATCTAGATTTGCATCTCCCTCCGTTTGTACAAAGCAAAGCACACTGGTGATGATTGAATAGCAATAATAATGTATTTTTTCCTCAAAGTTCTCAGTATACTATTGTCTGCCTTCCTTAAATGCTCTTTTAAATATCAGAAGGGCATAGGGTCCAAAGGCCAGAATGATATCAGTTAGGTCTATCCATACATTAAATGGGTATTACACCTCTACTTCCTGTGCACAAAATATCTCACTTGTTTTATGAGAGAGACAGAGTGGGTGAGGTAATAGCTTTTATTGGACCAACTTCTGTTGGTAAAAGAGATAAGTCTCCAAGCTTACACAGAGGTTGTCTCTTTCACCAATAGAAGGTGATTCAATAAAAGATATTACCTCACCTATCTTGTCTCTCTTATATCCTGGACCAACACAGCTACAACAACACTGCAAGCAATCATTTGTTTTATGTCAAACAGGATGCTTACTTTACTCAGACACATAAAACTAACAGATTTCTCATGACAAATATCCCTTCTCCAAATTATAGGCATCTGCTTCCTGCAGACAGAGCCAGGCAGGTCCCCACATCACAACATGCACATTGTTAGAATTCAGCACCTACTCCAAGCCAGTTAACTAAGTTATATTTTCAGGACCAAGAAAACTTTAGAGCCAAATTTTGTTCATAGATGCACAAGCTCATCTCAGGCTTAAGTAAATGGGAAAAACTTAGCCCTAAGGGAGAGACACATTTTTCTGTTTAAAGGAAATGATAAGCTCTGACTTTCCCCAGTCAGGAATCTCATAATCCTTACATTATTGTTGCCACAACTCTCCTTCCTCTCTATCTTGGGAAGTTACCTTAAGACTGACATTCATTCCACTCTTCCCACCTAACAGCTGTTTGGTGGAGCTCCAACACTTGTCTCTTTCACAAACAGAAGTTGGTCCAATAAACAATATTACCTCACCCACCTTGCCTCTCTACCTAACAGTTCTGCAGTTTAAAATTAAGAACCAACTAAATTACTGCCATTTTTCACCCAGAATATCAGACAGAGGGTTTTTTTTAATCTATTCACACTTCTGCTTTTAACACAACACTGTGGTCAAACAACTCATGGTAACCATAGTAACATGTCACCATAAAGATAAATTAACCTACTAGGCATGTAGAAGAAAAGCAATATAATTTGTCTGAATACTTTGTTTACACAGAACTACAAGGACAGTTCCAGCTCAAAAATGCAGTATTTGTGCAACTACAGTACCATCATACAACTAGTATTTGTAATCTGTGGAGCTCAAATTAATGCAGGTTGTTGATTCAAAAGTTGAAAGAATGCACTTTTCTTTATAAAATATTAGCTATGTGCTTGTAAACTATTTTAAGTCTGTAACTCTAAAATCTCTCATACATTTACAAAAGTTTAGTTTACAAATAAGGTTTTCTTACATCATAACGACTTAGTAGAAATAAAATATAAAGTGAAAATTACAGTACAGTGTAAGACTAAAGCATATCATGTAGCCAGTATGTCTGTACGGTGAATCTTACTAGCTATTCTGACTAGCTATACCCGTGTCAGTCCCATCTCTCTAATCACACATTACAGAAATTACAAATCTTACAAACATTTGATTCCCATCTTCCTGTCCCCCAGATTCTCTGCTCAATGTCTTCAATAAAACAGATTAATAGTGATTATTAAAGCTAGCCAAAACACACCTTTCTCATTGTGAAATACAAAGTAATACTACATAAAATACACCATGCAAATATAAATTCTTTATTTGTCTAACTAAATGAATTTCTCATCGTGCAATGGTACAGCAGATGCTGTACTCACTGCTTGCTTGCAGTACTTTTAAAATCAGGTCACACTTGACTGACTAGAAAGAAAGAAATGCTGCAAAACAGTCATAACAGCCACCTGTTATGCAGCAATTAATATGTGTAGTATCAATATTTCAATACACTCAGGGAGCATAAACCTGATGAAATATTATTATTGACACTTTGGCAGATCCACTGCTTATGTCTACACCTTCAGAAAAATACACTATTCAACTTTTCTCGAAAAGGTAACTGTCCTTCCAAATCAGAACAGCAGTCTATCTAATCTAGTCTCCTGTTTCCAATAGTGCCCAGTGAACCAGGTACTTCAGAGGAAGGTGCAAGAAACCCCATAGTGGACAATGATGGAATATTCCACACATAATGGTTTGGAAGGTAGTTCCTTTATCAATTAGTGGTTGGCTTTTGCCCTCAAACTGGAGAAATGGTCTGAAGTAAATAGGATGAAATTCAATAAGGAAAAATGCAAAGTACTCCACTTAGGAAGTAACAAATCAGTTGTACACATACAAAATGGGAAATGACTACCTAGGAAGGAGTACTGAGGACAGGGATCTGGGGGTCATAGTGGAACACATGCTAAATATAAGTCAACAGTGTAACACTGTTGCAAAAAAAAAGAAAACATCATTCTGGGATGTATTAGCAGCATAAGTTTGTATGCAAGACACACAAAAGTAATTCTTCCACTCTATTCCATGCTGATTAGGCCTCAGCTGGAGTATTGTGTCCAGTTCTGGGTGCCACATTCCAGGAAAGATGTGGACAAATTGGAGAAAGTCCAGAGAAGAGCAACAAAAATTATTAGAAATCTAGAAAACATGACTTATGAATGAAGATTGAAAAAATGGGTTTGTTTAGTCTGGAGAAGAGAAAACTGAGGGGGGACACGATAACAGTTTTCAAGTACATAAAAGGTTGTTATAAGGAGGAGGGAGAAAAAGTGTTCTTCTTAATCTCTGAGGATAGGGCAAGAAGCAATGGGCTTAAATTGCAGCAAGAGCGGTTTAGGTTGGACATTAGGAAAAATTTCCTGTCAGGATGGTTAACCACGGGAATAAATTGCCTAGGGAGATAGTAGAATCTCCATCATTAGATATTTGTAAGACCATATTAGACAAACACCTGTCAGGGATGGTCTAAATCAGTGGTTCTCAAACTAGGGCCACCGCTTGTTCAGGGAAAGCCCCTGGCGGGCCGGGACGATTTGTTTACCTGCCGCGTCCGCAGGTTCGGCCAATTGCAGCTCCCACTGGCCGCGGTTTGCTGCTGCAGGCCAATGGGGGCTGCAGGAAGCGGCGCGGGCCGAGGGACGTGCTGGCCGCCCTTCCTGCAGCCCCCATTGGCCTGGAGCAGCGAACCGCGGCCAGTGGGAGCCACAATCGGCCGAACCTACGGACGCGGCAGGTAAACAAATCGGCCCGGCCCGCCAGGGGCTTTCCCTGAACAAGCGGCGGCCCTAGTTTGAGAACCACTCACTGGTCTAGATAATACTTAGTCCTGCCTTGAATGCAGGGGACTGGACTAGAAGACCTCTTGAGGTCCCTTCCACTCTTGCACATCTATGATTCTATGAAGCATAAGGATTTCTCTCTCAACCCCTCCCCATTTAAAAAAAAAATCCTGATCATAGATGTTCTCAATATCCATATAAATGGCAAGCCTTTTTTTATTATACTAAGCACTTTGCCTCATTGATATCTTGTGTGAATGAGTTCCATAATTAATAATTTACTTTTATCCGGTTTAAATTTACTGCCTTTTAGTTTCATTTATATCCCCTTGGTTTTGTATTATGAGAGGACAAGTAGGAGAGCCTAGATAAGTTACCATTCATTATTTTGTATCACCCTCTCTCTTCTCTATGTTAAGCAGTTCCAGTTTTTTCAACCTCTCCTCTACAGGAGTGTCTCTCTGCCTCTTATCATTTGTCACCAGTTGCTGGAGACCTATTTCTTTCTTCTTTTTTTTTTTTTTTTGTGAGACAGGATGACCAGAAATGAACATAGCATTCAATCCTAACAGTCTATTTTCTTTTTTGAACCTACACATGGAGCAAATGTTTTCAGGGAGTTGCACACAATATTTCCCCAAGTGGTTACAATTAAATTAGAGCTCAGTAATGTGCATGTGTAGCACTAACTATTCCTTCCAGTGTACACTACTTTGTATTTGTAAACATTGAATTTCTTCCATGTGCCATTGTGCTGCCCATTCACTTCGCTTTGTTAGATCTGTCTGATGCTGTTCAGTTTCCTCTACTCCTGATTAACCTAAATAAATTCTGTCACTTCTCTGTCCTCTTCCAGATAACTAACAAACAAACAAAAACAAACAAACAAACAGACACTGGTCCTAGTACAAACCTTAGGGGCAACCAGACATTTTATAATGTTATCTTAAAAGCCTCCTGTGAGGGATTTTATCTAAGGCTTTTTGAAACTCTAAATAAATAATGTCAATAGTCTCCTTTATGCAAATGTTGTGGGCACATTCAAGGATTTCTGGTAAACGATAGAGGCATGAGTTCATAGTTTACCATGCTGGTTTCTCCCTTTTATATCTTGTTCATCTAGGTGATTTATCATTCTATTTTTATCCTAATTTCAACCACTTTTCTACTACTGAAGTGAGGCTTACTGGTATAATTCACAAAACTGACTAACACCATTTAAGAATTTAAAAAAAAAAAAGTATGCAACAATTTCCCCAGCATTGTAGCTGATTTTAATGAGACTGCATGTTTGTTAGCAATTCATTTTTCCCCAGCATTTCCTCTTTTAGCATTTCACTCTCTGACAATATAAATTTTACTTCATCTACATTACCTGATGCATTTCTGTGGACAACATCCCTACCTCTTTTTTTCTCCTGTTACACAAGCCATAGCACTACAGGCAAGAAAGGAAGGAAGAAACTTCCCTTCAAGCTCAAAATGTTATGCTGTGATCAACCAGAAAAGTAATGGCTGTATAAGGTTCCCTGCCCCCTCAAAGAATTATCACACTTTTTCCACAACTACAAACCCCAGAAGGCCAGCAATTTAGAGACAAGAGATTAGGGCACATGTTCTAGCCTCTGCTGTGGCCCCTGTATGCCAGCTCTACGGGCAAAAGATGTCCCAAAACCATTTTAAACCAAACCCCATGGAATATACCTGCAGCATAAGGAAGATTTCTAAATGGCATAGAATTATCAAAATGGCCCTAATGCTGAGTCTCTCCACAGTCCACACCACATAGTGGCCTCCTGAGAGGAGGGAGAAGGAAGCAGGCCAGGACATACTGCCTTCTAGCTATTATGAACTACCTGGTGCTTCCTGAGGTTGCCATAGCAGTACAATATAAATTAGAGCAATCCCTACAGCTACTCTAGCTCAAGCTGAAGACTTCTCCATTCCCTATCTGTAGAGCCCTGAAAAATTATATTATTTTTTATAATTTATTGTTAATTTTGTTTTATTGTAGGAGGCCCAGGGGGCAGGGGGAGGGTCTACCTATCTGTCTACAGAATCTGAGGTGCGCAAACATTACATAAAGCACCTTCTCGTTCTGGCCTATGCAGAGCTCAGTTTAACTGCAATCCAGAACTGGAGCATAGGATTCCAATCTATGTCTCCTACATGGCAACGACAACCAGTACTACTAGCTCCATGAGGCAGTATAAAAGCGTGCATACTAAACACAAAAACTTCCTTTAAATAAAAAAAGTAAAAGTCCTGTTGTCAAACAACTATTTCAAAACAAACGAGTTATCTATTAACACAAGCTAGCCACCTCTTCCTAAAATGGGTGCAACCTTTATCATTGGCAACCACATATTATACACCACTGTTTTATTTTATGTTTCCAGCATTGTATTCTCTGTGGATAAAAACTGATCAAATTGTTTTTATCATTCTTAAAGCATGCAAAGTGAAAAATAATTCAGAAAACCAACTATAACATTTTTCTTGCAACAACTTTCCAAAGTTTTTCTTTGTTAGATTATTTTTTTTCCTGGAGTTTCAACATGTTAGCTAACACCTTTGATGGGGGTGGTTGCTAGCATGGCCAACAGAGAGAATTCAGAGTAAAATTAGAGGACTGAAGTAGTGTTCTGTGTAAGAATCTGAACTTTAGAATTTCTTTATTTTCATTAACTGTAAATAAAACCTGAGGACAAAATCTCTGAGAAACTAGATTTTAAAACATGATAAACTATAGTTAAGCTTTGATCCATAGCCAATTAAGAAATTCAGCGTTGTGAAAAGACTTACAAAACTGTAGTTTGGGGTTGATCATATTTTGATTTTGTGAATTAATGAAGATGGTCTTGTTACTACAGATGATCTAGAAAGACAGAATATTTGATTTAACTAATTATTTTTATCTGAACGTGACAGAAAGCAATTTTACTTTTTCAGTTCTCTTTTTTATGAAGTTCTTGGTTACTGTTATTTTTTGATCCATCTTCATAAACTCCCCAGAAAGTCCATCTCTATGGAAAACTTTGGGACACTGATGATAAAGCCTGCCTCAATTGTTATAAATATGGTCACATGAACAACTTTTACAAAGCCTGTAGTTATAACAGACTGCTAATTTAGGGGGGACTCATCCTGCAAGCACAAAGGGCGAAATCCTGCTACTGGACCCATTCAGGCACAAGGATTCACTTGTATGGATGCCCCACTGAAGTCACTGGGGCAGGGCAAGTGTGCAGGGGTTCGCTTGTGTGGATCCAGTTGCAGGATGCAAGTTTACTCACACAAGTAGTACTAGCGAAGTCAATTATAAACCAGTTTATGAATGAACCTCTCTGTACATCATAAGGACCTGGAAAGAATTCTAAAATAAACAAGTAAAAATCACAAAATGTTGCCAGCTGAAATCACATCCCAGAGCAAGAAAATGCGTGCAATACTATAATAAATCACACTCAAACGATACAGTGCTAATATACTATACTAAAATAAGAGCTATGGAATAAAAATGTATTAAGAAAAATCAATAATAGATTTGATTTATATAAGTAACTTCAAGATTATCAATCCAGTTTTCCTTTTAAAAATAAGTTCCTTAAGCATTCTTTCTTGTTTGAAATTCTTTTTACTCTTTCCCAAATGTTAGTAAATTTAAGGCCCGAACCCTGCAATTAGATCCAGGTGAGTGAACTCCTGCAAGCATTCATAAGGAGCCCCACTGAATCATGGCAGATCCAAACACACTTTGTCCTTGTCTACACTTGTAGCAGTGTGTAGGATACTTGTAGCTACACACTGCAGCAGAACGCAGGCTGCGTCCACGCTGCGATGCATAGCTAGACATGGCAGTAAAAGGCTCTGGCAGTGGAGAAAGTTCCAGCAGTGGAAAGGTAGCAGGAGGCAACACTGCTAAAAAATATCAGTGTAGATGGGGGAGGCACTGCTTGGATGCATAGAGAGTCATGTAGGGTATGCACCCTAAGTTTTTGGCGTGTCTGTACCCTCCTCACCTAAGCAGTCTCTCACCCTCTACACTGCTGTTTATACCCATGCCAGGGGGGCATGCAGTGTATGTACTCTACATACCACCGTGAGTGGGCAGTGTAGACATACCCTTTGACTCCCAACAGTGGTACTACAAGTGACTGGCAACATTTTTTCTCTGGATATTATTAAGTAAGCAGCACCTGGAACAGTGGAGGGCATCTGGTCATGGAAGTAACTTCCCCTATTGTACTTCAGAATCTCCTGGACATTATGTAAATCCAAATTAAATGCTCATTAAGAGAAGGCCTGACTGTTTCCAGGGAAACGACACAGTTTAGTCCCTGCAGGCCACGGCCAGTTATACCTGTTTGTCAACTTAGTCTTGACATTATTTGTTTCTGTTTGATATATAACAAGGATTTCTGAATAACAGCATTTCTTAAATTCCTGACAACAAAATACAAGTTTGGTGTTTTTCTTCCTAGGTTTAGTTTATTACTAACCGGAGTGTGCTACTAGACTGAGCTAATCAAAATTATTATTCCGCAGGTGGAAAAGAAGAATTAAGACCTGCTTACTATACATAAGGTAATTTCATCATTTGTAAGCATACATAATATAATTGTCTACTCTTTGTATTTACATACATTTTAAATGTTGTATTGCTAAGTTTTTTTGTGACAATCCCCGAATAAAATATACTCAGTATGATTCATAAACCTGGGATACACAACATTTTTATTATATTTATTTTGGTAATCAAAGCTGATCTAGGAATACGTCTAATGAAATTTATGATAATACTTAATTTGTTTAAAGTCTTAGTCTATGTAAAAATAAATAATATTGCATATATACCCCCAAAGGATAACAAATAATCTTGCATTCATCCCAAGGGATCCCGAATGACTGTTCATGTACACTGATGCGCAAACAATACAAAGGGCTCATATCACCCACTACTAATATGTAAACACGTAGTGAATGAAACAGCAGCTACTGAACAACTATCGCAATATTACAAGACAGTTTAGGGCAGATTAAAAAAAAAAGTTCTGATTACATATTACATACAGATTGCCAAAAAAACATGTCAAATACAAAGCTGTCTCAAAAAATGCTATGTACAATTGTGACAGTAAAAAATTTACTGCTACAAATATTTTTAGAGCTGGTAGCAGAGAATTATATAGCAAACAATAAACAGTCTTCAGCTGACTATATACCTTCAACAGTTAGTGGGATACTCATTTGTTTCAGACTCTCTAGACTATTGAAAGAGTAAAAGAAGAGGGATTAAACTAGCTAAAGTTACCAAATACTCCATTCCAGTTAAAAATCTCAGAATCCTAATAATAATACAAATATTCAGAATACTTAGTATTTACAATGCATTAAATATTAGCTGGTTAAATAGCACATATGGATTCAGTGGCATACAATACTCTGAGTAGTGTTTAACTTTTCTGGATAGGTACATTCAGAACAACCTAAACATTTTTTTAAAAGCAGTAACACACAGCATACAATCTTACCAACAATACTCATGAAAAATGTAAATCCTCTTTTCTTTCTTTCTTTTTCAAAAGACAAAGATCACGACAAAAAAAGTTTCGTTTTTTGTCACACAACTAAAATCCAGCACTCCAGACAGTTTCACCCTGTGATAGGATTTTAATGCACAGCCCAGGGAAGTTCTACACATATTTTTCCAACTTTCTCGAGAGGTATCACTTGTCTGCTTAAACCCACGGGCTTATCTACTTCGTATTAAAACACAGTATAACTAGAGGGTCGCGGGGGGTGGAGGGAGAGAAGACAAGAGCGCGTGAGTGACACAAATAAACAAAAACAAAAGGCAGAGGAAACTTTCTCCCCAGGGTGCAGCTGATACACCCCCCAATTCCTCCCACGCCGAGCAGGCTAAGCCAGGGCAGGAGATTCAGCTGAGCTGGAAATATGTCCTCCCACCTCCCGCCAACCCTTCCCCTTTAGTAGGACACAAGGGCTGGGGTACCCAAGTGCCCCCCCCCCCGTGGGGCAGAAGGGGTGCAAGCCAGCCGAGCGCCCCCGCCCTCCGGCTCACCCACCTGGTGCAGCGTGTCCGCAGGGAGCTGCGATGCCCTGAACAAGTCGCCCACTTTGCTCCCCCCGGCGGCTGGGGCTGGCGCCGAGCCCCCCTCGGGCGCGGGCGAGCAGCAGAGCGAGAAGAGCTCGGAGTAGCGCTGCTGCTCCGTGTCGCTGAGGGGCAGGAGGAGCCCCGCTCCCCCCGCGGCTGCCCCCCCGGGTCCCGGGTCCATGGGGCGGGGGCTGCGGTGCCGCGGCGGAGACGGGTGGCGGGAGTGCGGAGCTGCGGGGAGCGAGGAGGCGGCGCTGCAAAGGGGGAAGGTGCCGTCCCCGTTCCCCCGCCTCCACGGTGCGGCTCTGCAGTGCTCCGGCTGCCGGCCGGCCAGCGAGCCGCTCAGTCAGCACCTTTCCCTCCCTCCCCGCCTGTCGCAGGCAGCAGCCAGACAGCGGCTTAGCCCGCGCCCGCCAGCGGCCCCCGCAGGCGTAGAGCGGGACGTGCCCAGCCGGCTCGCCGCGGAGCCCGCAGTGTCACTGCTGGGGCTGGCCAGCCGGGACGCGCCGAGGCGCGGGAAGGGGAGGGGGCGCCGGATTCAGCACCCCTGAGCGGGGCAGAACGGCCGCAGCGGTGGGGGGAAGCGCGCAGCTGCCCCAGGGGCGGCAGAGGAGGAATTGCCGCCAGCCACCCCCGCTGGGAAGGGAAGGAGGGAGAGCGGAGCGACCCCCAGGGGGAAAAGGCTCTGCCGGCCTGGAGAGGTTTGGGGAGCTTTGCACAAGCTCTTCCGATCACTCGGGAAAGACTGGGGTCAGTGAAGGGCTCCCGGGTCAGAGCTAAAGGCCTGGGCAGCCTTTTGTGTATGATACAGGCTGTAACCACCTGATCCTAGGCCAGTCCCCAAACCTTACGCTCTAGCCCCTATATTCTTAGCTCCCCCTTTTGCATTGTCAGAAATGTTCAGGATATCTTTAGTGACTGAGGGCCTGGCTGTCTAGCTGTGGGGTGCTTACGCGGTCCCCTTGGATGGAGTGTCTGAAGGACCTGCCAGGCTTCAATGTGTTTATCCTCGCAACACTCCTGTTAGGTAGGGAAGTGCCATTATCCCCACTGTACAGCTGGGGAACTCAGGCACAGAGAGGCCAGGTTACAGAGGAAGTTGGTGGCAAAGCAGGGAACCTAAAACAGACCTCCCAAGGTCATACCATAACCACAAGACTAACCTTGCTCATTTTCTGAAGTACTGGACACCCACGCATCCTCGGCTTCACTGGAAGGTGGTGGGGATGTTCAGCATTGCTGAAAATCAGACTAGGCTAATGTAACTTAGTTAACCGTTATACTTGTCACACTCTCACTGCTGTCCCTCTAATGCTGGCGTGGCGGTGGTTTTGTATGTGCATTTGGCTGCAGTGCTTCAGCCAGCCATCCTTACCAGAGCTGCCCACCTTCCCTATGAAGTCAAATCAAGGGGAGTTCCTGACAAAAAAAGCTGGCGTGCATTCTATGTATACTATTTCTGATTTGGAGACAGCATTCATGTTTCTATTTTAGTTGGGGTTTTTTTTTTTAAGACACTCTTTTACTGGATATGTGTTACAGTCAAAATCCTTTTTAAATAGTACCACCTATTGCCAAAAATGCCACTTGAGTGCTTTGTATAAGATAATCCAATCATTCAATAAACTAAAATGGGGCTTAATGAACCAACAGTGAATGGTTAGTAGAAAAACAGTCCACAGTGTGGTGTTTTGTGTAGGTAATGCAGGTAAAAAGCCCCATTCATTCTGCACTCTTCATTCAGACAAAATTCCTACTAGTTCAACAGGGATCTAGAGTAGGCAATATGGGGTCTTCCCTAAGGGGCCTGATTGTGCAAATATGTATGCACATGCTTAACTTTGTTTCCTACCTTGAGTAGTCCCAGTAACACTTGCAGTAATAAAGTTAAGCATGTGCATGTTTGCAGACTCAGGGCCTTAATTAGGAGTATAGGACTGAACCCAGCAGAAAGGATATTTTTAGATCTTAGACTTTTTTATGTCGGCAACCATGAATTGTATTTTCTTTTCAGCCAGCAACACATTCTTTTTAGGTGCAATTCAAGGGATTAACTATTAAACTAACTTAGCTATCAATTTAGGTGACCTCTATAAATGCTGATGACCTGTGTCCTCAGGAGCTTCTGATGAGGGTACAATGGCTGGCCCAGGACAATTCTGGACACCTGTTACCGACCTGCACTTACTTACAGTACAAATACTAGGCAGGAGAATGTTGCTAGTCATTCCGCCCTCCCCACACCCAACGTATAAGTAGTTTAGGCATAAAATCATGCAACAGATGGATGGGGGTTTTTTTGGTATTCTGGCAAAAACATAAAATGCAAATTTAATTCATTTCCATCAAACAAAATATATTGTTGAAAAAATATTAAGGTTGCTCAAGTACATCTGCCACCAAAAAAACGCAAAAAAAGCTAGAAAATAATTAGTTAAGCACTCACCCAACTCTTGCACCCAACAACCATCATTTTATTTCCAAACTATCCTACTTACCCCACATCATAGATAACTACTTCCTCCACCTCTGCACAAAACATACAACCTTTAACTCCTATAATATACAGTGAATAAAAGTGGATGTTTTCTAAAAATTTGGAATGTTGAATTAGAATTGAAATGGTTGGTAGGTATGGGGTAGGTTTTTAGTTAATGGTTATATTTAAGTGGATAGCATTGAATGACTATTAATGGAAGAAAATCTTTGTTATATAAGGAAAGAGGTTTGCAGTGGTATTTATCAGGTTTAGAATTTATTGTTTATAGCAGTGTTATTTATGTTTTGCAATGAGGAGGCACAGCATTGTTTTTTCAGTGATTGATTTTTTTGTGGCCAGAATTAAGGTGGCAGAGGCCAGAGTTATGTACTACAGTGGTTTGAATCCTTCCTGGAGGGACACACCCAATGAGTAGTGATGAAAAAAACTACCTCCACCACTAGACCCCTCATATGTAGAGTCCCACAAGGATCAGTTTTCTCTGATCCTATTCAACATCTACATGAAACCACTAAGTGAACTAGTCAGAGGACAGGGACTCACGTGCCAGCAATATGCAGATGATACACAGCTATCCTTTACCACATACACCTGCACCACGACCACCAGGATGGTTTGGAAGAAATCAACTCATGGATGAAGAACGGCTGTTTGAAACTGAAATTGAGAAAGACAGAGGTAATAATGTTGAACAGAGGAAAGCATTTTGAAGTTTTCTGCCACGGTGCAGTCTCCTTTGGTTGAAAGTCCCCACAATTGGTCAATTCAGTGTGTAGTTTAGGAGTGCTCCTGGATTCCATGCTGATGCTAAGCTCTCACATAGCAGTACCCATGAATAACACTTTCTACCATCTCAGGTTGGCTAAGATAGGGGTTCTCAGCCTTTTTCTTCCTGAAACCCCCTCCCACAACGTGCTATAAAAATTCCAGGGCCCAGGGGAGGCAGGGCCTCAGGGCTCCGGGCTTCAGCCGCTGGGCGGGGGCGGGCTAGGACTTTTGCCACTGGGCGGGAGGTAGGCCCTCAGATTTAGGCATAGTTTGACTTCTCTTTTGGAGGGGCAGGGCTCATATCAGCTCCGCACACATGGCGGGACCTGGGGAGGGAGTGCCACCTCCACCCCAAACTCACCTCAGCAGGCCACTCAGCCTGTCTGGGTGGAGGGGGTGCAACCAAAAATTATAATTCAAAGTGGGGGCTCAGTTCAAAAAGTCTGAAAACTGCTCAGGGTGCAGGGAGGGAGGTAGTTAGGGTCTGTGTGCAGGCGGGGGGGCAGCTCAGGGTGCAGGCAGGTGGTAGCTAGGGGCTGTGTGCAGGCAGAGGGGTAGCTCAGGGTGCAAGGAGGGGGTAGCTAGGGGCTGTGTGCAGGCAGGAGGGTAGGTCATCATGCAGGTAGGGGATAGCTAGGGGCTGTGTGCGGGTAGGGTGTAGCTCAGGGTGCAGGGAGGGGTAGCTAGAAGCTGTGTGCAGGCAGGGTGTAGCTCAGAGTGCAGGCAGGGATGTAGGTCAGGGTGCAAGGAGAAGGGTAGCTAGGAGCTGTGTGTTGGGAGGGTTGCTGCTCCCTGAGTGCTCTGCCAGCCCCGAAGCCAGGTCCCCCTGCCCAGGCAGTTCTTACCAGTTGCATGAGCAGTGAAAGGGGGCTGGGAGTTGAGGAGCAGCCGCAGCCCCGAGCAGCAGGAGGAGGAGACGGGTTGGGAGTGGGTGAATGCCACAGCAGCTGCCCACTCCCTGGCACCAGCCAGAGCAGCAGCTGCCCTGCACTGCCCTGCTCTGGCTTCCTGACTCCGACCTGGCCAGGGAGGGAGGCCTCCGGGGGGAAAGGAGAGGAGGAGGTGGGGAGTGTAAGTGGAGCTAACCAGAGTGGGGCAATCCCAAGGGCAAGGCACTGCAGTTTGGGGGGGACAACAACACCTCCCCTGTGTCTCCCCCCAACTCTGCTCATAGGGGACGCTGGGTTTGTGAATCCCCTGAAACTGGCTCATGGCCCCCTGGTTGAGAACCACTGAGCTAGGAAACACCATCCCATCTGATGAATGATTACTTGGCCTCTGTTATTCATGCCTCAGCATCTCTTGGCTGCATTACTACAGTAATGCTATATTCCTGGGAAAGAAGCCTTCAGTGTTTAGGAATCCCTAACTAGTTTACTTGGTCCTGCCTCAGCACAGGAGGACTTAATGACTTCTCAAAGTCCCTCTCAGCTCTACATTTCTATGATTCTAGTACAGAACTCTGCAGTGCATCTACTCAGCAATACTGGCTACCACCATGAGCACACCAGACTTGTCCTCCACACTCTATACTGGCTTTCCATACCCATAGAATATCAAATCCAAGTTCAAGGTCTTGGCCCTTATCTTCAAGGCACTCAATGGCCTTGGGCTGAGGGAATCTAAAAGCTCAACTAAAGCTATGGAAGTCCATGGCCAACATTTTTGCTTCTCTGCCACATGGAACTTTCTACAGTAAGTAAAGCTTGCCTGGGCAGGATACAGAGTTTTCTCAGAGGTTAGTCCAAGACTGTGGAATGAATTCCTGCAGGAACCATGGATTATTACAAACTTCGCCACCTTCTGCTCCAAGTGCAGGGCACATTTCTTTGACCTTGCCTTCTCTCACACAAATATCTAGAAATGTGTGTGCATGCGCATGTGCATAACATTTAAAAACCTTCAAAACAAAACACTTCACTGCCCACACCTCTGCCCGGGGGAGATGATAAGAGAAGAAACACATGACATATATTAGTCATATCACTTAATGCACAACTGGAAGGTGATCAGATACAGTGCCGATTAGCATAGTATAAGAACCTATATAGAATAGAAGATTACATGTTTTGCGCTGAGGTCGAGGGAGGCGACCTGTGTGGTATGAATGGGGGATGTGGGTGTGGAGGTAATTTGTTGCAGAAGATTAAATCATAGTTATAGGTTGCAAGGGTTGTGTGAGGAGTTAACTAGTTATTTCCTGGCTCTTATATGGTTGTGTTGATGGAATATGCACCTGAGCAAACTTAACAGGTTTTTATTAAAGATTTGTTTTGGTTAGTGGAATTTCCCATTTGTTTAAGATGTCTGTATCAACATTGATAGTGATTGTGACTTGGATAGCTATCAAAGCTGATATATAATATCATCTCAAAGACCTGTTGTAGACTTATACTTCAACATTCCTCTTACATTGCTCCCATGTTCCTTCTGCCCTCACCCCCAGTCCGGTTTCCCTTTATGTTCCCTCCACTCACACGTTTGATACTCACCATGTCCCAATATTCCCCTACCAAATTCCACTTTTAAACACTGGTTAACATTTAAAAGCTGAGTGTGGGGTGAACTAGGGGTGTGGAGGGAAAGATGGGGAAGCATATGTGAATAGGGCTGTTGGGTGGGGCTGAGTCAATACATGTTTGGGTATAGAGAGAGAGGTGATACTTTGTGGAATGGTAAATAATGATGGAGACAGGTCAGTTATACATAAGCCCTTTCATTTTCAGTTTAAACCGATTTTTACAGAAAAAATCCCAGGTTTTACAAAAAGTATTATTATTTCCCCCAATTTTCACCCTACTTTTGTATCATTCAAATATATAAAAAAATTGTTTTATTAGGAAAATACAATAGATTGCATGAGATATATGTATTATGATAATACATTAACCCCTGTGTATATGCAAAGCTCCCTGATGAAGGCTATGTATTAGTTTAGAAGATACACACAATAAACAAACAGGCACTCACACAAGCTCTGAAGTGCGTGTGCATCTAAACGTACTGATGAATCTCACGCCCACCGCGTATACATTTCAAGCTGTTAGCAGATAACAGTTTAAAGATCTGACACACTAAAATGGGAAGAAAACAAAATCTGTATCAGAATATGTTTCAGAACACAAGGAAATATTCAAACGTTTTTTTAAAAAAACGAAAACAGGAAAAAAGGATGAAGTTGAGTCTGTGCACTCAGATGATGTGGCACAATTATTAAAGGTAAGTATAGGCTAATAGTTCTAAGTCTGCAGCAGTAAACTTTATTCAAATGAAAAGTTTTATTTGGGGATTAGAGATATATTGTTTTCTTAAACTCAGATGTGGCATTGTGTTTTGAGTTCTGTTTTAGTTCTGCAATTCCATTCATCAAAGTGTTAATCTACTGAATACTTTTCCCTCCGTCCTTCCATCCACCAAAATAAACCCCGATATTTACCCAGAAAAATTAATAGTTTTTTCCACCAATTTTCACCTCTTTTTGTTCTTGTAGTAATAAACACCGATACAATCCTGAGAAAAATTAAATAAAATAAAATCTGACAACAAAGGGCCATAGTTATACAGAACAACATGGATTGTTTGGTAATGTGGGGTCATGTAAATAACATGTGTTTTAACACAGCCAAATACCAGGTCATAAACCTAGGAACAAAGAACATAAGTCATACTTCTAAGGAGAGGAACTGTGTCGCGGGGCAGGGGGAGGGTTGGTGTCCATGCCTGGCAGTGCCACCTAGTAGCAATACTCTGGCTGTGTCACCGGTGGCAGGAGTCTGCGGCTGCATTGCCCGGCGATAGGTTCCAACCCAAGGCCCAGTAAAACAATAATTCAAAATATAGAGCCTGCGGGTGGGTGCCCCAAGCCTGCTCCCTGGGCCACTTCTTACTCTGGCGTCAGTTCCTTTGCTGATGCCTCTGGTTTCCTTGTGAGTTCCCCCAGAATCCTCTCAGAGAGTCTTCTCAGTTGGGGTTCATCGTTGCTGTCCTCTGCAGTTGAAGGGCCTGCAGCAGCTTGGCGGTGGGGCCTGGTGGCAGAAGCCTGCACCACATAACTGCTGTCCAGCTCAGTCCATATAAACTGAGCCAAGCTACTCCCTTTTGAGTTTGGCCTCTATTGTGAGCATTCCCAAAATAGAAGTTGTGTATAGACAACTATACACCTGTAAGTCAAAATGGTGTTTAGTATTCTATCTATTGTCCCCTTTCTGATTAAAATAATATTAATTAGGTAAGTAGGCCTAAAATGTAACCTATCATTTTATGTGTGTCTACCCCCTCATTCCCAAAAATAAAGAATTCAATGCCTTCTTCTAAAAACAAACAAAAAGTGCCAACTGCTGCCCTACAAATCCATGCGTGATTAAGGAGGAAAGCGTCAGTAAAAAACAGATTCTGTTTCCAAGGGTTTGTTAACAGGAACAATGACAACATGACTGAATATATCTATATACTTTTTACTTTTTCTTTATAAAAATTGTCGGTATAGAAATAATTCACTTTGCAGCAAAACTTAATGGTTCCTAAAAAATATTCCTTTACTTTTGTACAGTACAGTCTAATCAATAAAATGTTTCCATTTTTTAAACAATCTACCTGTGTTTTTATATGGGCCTCGTTGTATGGCAGTTCTAGCAGTAAAAATGTATAAGACCAACATAGATTTAAAGCAGTGTGGGCTAGAGCAGGAGTACTGAAAACTGTTTCCCCATGGCAGAAAATCCCAAGTGAAGGTGATCGTGAAAACACCACCTTTCCTACTCCTGGGTGTATCCTCTGAGGGGCAAGGGAATTAACTGGGGAAATGTAATTTACATCTTGCACCCGTTTGAGTGAATCTGGCCCATTATTCATAATATTAGCTCTTCTATCTGCTTTTTTATGCTGAAGAAAAGAAGACAGTTGAGAGAATTAAGCAGATGAACAGGCTTTTTATCCATTATAGCAGGCATGCTTGGAATGTAATTGACAAGCTTGTTGCTTTATATATTAATTCAGTGAGTCAACACTTCATACATGGTGTAACGGATCCTTTATTATTCTTTTCATTGTTTCGTATTTTGAGATGTTTCAGTTTTAAACAAAACATGGAAAATGTTTAATGAGCTGTAGAATTAGGTTCCCAGCTTGCTTGTTAAATACAACTAAAACATGAAAAATGTCTAAAAACAAGCTATTTTCCAACACTGACTTTTTCCTTGTCTTGAAAAATTAGGTAACAAATTATTAAAAATCCCTTTTTTGAAGGGACCGTGGAAAATGTGGTTAATGTCAGTTTCCTTGTGAGTAAACATTTTCATTTGTCGCTCTCCATTATGTAGCAACATAAAATAATTAATATTGCATGTTCTCATATTTGACAGATTTTGATTTATTTGTTACATTTTTTTCTAGCTCTATGCAAACTAAGGTCCTGATCCTGCAAAGACTTATTAATATGCTTAATTTTACACATTGAGTGTATGTCTACATGAAAGTTTGCTTGGGTATGTCTACAATCACACCTGTGTGTAGACATACTGTGCGGGCAGTGAATAGTACTATTCACAGTGCAAACAGTTAAGCACATGCATACTTCTTTGCAGGATCAGGCCTGAGATATTGTCATGATTTTGATAACCTTCTGTGGGTTAGACTTCCAGGAAAGTATGTCCTCATCAGTGTACTGTCATTATTTTCCCCACGGCCTTTACAATAGTTTTATAGGCGATTCAAAGAACAACATGTTTAGTGTTTTGTTTTAAATTCTGAAATATTTATTTACTTTTTCCATGACAAAATGTCAATCGCTTAATAGCCTAAGCAACTCAAACAGATGCTTCTGTGGTGCCAGTACTTATAGGACCTGAAACTGCGCAGTACCCTATTCCCTTCTCCCAACCTACCCCGCCTGCAGGCTGGGAGAAAAGATGGACCTTGCAACATGTGTGGAAAGTTAATAAATTGCATTCTGGTGGACCAAGGGGGAAGTAATTCCAGACCAAAGGGGCCTTTATAGAGAACTCCATGCCAGCAGCTGCCTCTCATTTATGATTTGATTATAATGGAGTTAAATCTCTCAGTGAGATGAACAGACTAATGTTCTATAACTTGTTCCTTGTAATGGGCAATTAGTAACAACAAAACATTTAATTACAAAATAATCACACAAAAATGCAGATGCATTAATCATTGCAATGAAGACATTAAGTCAAAGTAGGACACATATTTTCCATTAAAAGCAATAACAGCTCAAACACAAATCACTGCATGTTCATTCTGGTATATGTTGTGCAGCTGGTTTGCCCCTCAAATTTTTTCTTTCAGACTTTAAAATATTCTGTAGTATTATTCAGCACTGAGATATATAAAAAGCAGAAGGGGGTCATCTAGAAAGCCAATGAATTCTAGTAGCTTTACTTAATTTTGTCAATATTAAATTCACTGGTTCCATACATAAGTAGTGACTTTTCGTAGGAGATTGGCAATCCTTACCACTCAATTTTATTTTACACTAGAAAATAACATGGATAGTTCTCACATTTCATACACAGTTTTGGAACAAGTGAGTTCCTTTAAGGAAAATACTGTGCATCTATGCCATTTCTAGATTTGTATTCTTTAACCCGAGCAAAATCCTCATTCTGTCCCACATTGATTTCTGGATTCATTTACAGAGTGTCTAATTTAGCAAATTGCACCATACTATAACTTCTACTGTTGCTACCACCAGTGGTGAATCACAGGCCTGAATTTTACCAGCAATTGAATTAGTGCTGGCAACACTTGTGTATAGATGCATTTTTGAGTGTGAACATGAAGTGTGTTACAAGTATGGTAGACCCTTCTAATGGTGCTTGCAACAACAAGATCTACTAATATAGTCCGAGCTTAAGAGTGAGTGCATTGTGATATTGGACTCTGCATGTACGAAGTTAAAGAACTAAATGATGTATTAGAGAAAACTGTCAATTTGTAGTATACTGATGCAAGAGCTGCTATGACTATCCTGTGCATACTGCGTTTGAAACCACACTAGCAACGATTATGTTCAGACATGGTTATTGTTAGCAAGGTTCTAGCATTGTTTCCCTGAGCAGTGTAGGCAAAGGGCTTCTTTTCCCCTCTCTCTGTAATGGAGCTACACTACCAGGAATACCCCTGCCCTGAGCATGGCTGCACTTTATGTCACAGGGAGGAGGTGCCGCAGAAAAAAGATTACAGCCTGAGATTGAATTTTAGTCTCTATGAGGATGGAGAGGTTGCATCTCACCTAACATCACCTTTAGCCCACCCATTCCCCCTACCCTCCACCCAGTCCAAGGGCTGGCTCCAGCTTTTTTGCCGCCTCAAGCGGCGAAGCGGAGGGGGTGGAGGGGGGAAGATAAAGCCGCAATTGGCAGCACTTCGGCGGCAGCTCTACAGCGCCGCTTCATTCTTCGGTGGCAATTTGGTGGCGGGTCCTTCGCTCCGAGAGGGACTGAGGGACCCGCCACCGAATTGCCGCCGAAGACCCGGACGTGCTGCCCCTTTCCATTGGCCACCCCAAACACCTGCTTCCTTCGCTGGTGCCTGGAGCCGGCCCTGCCCAGTCCTTTACCTCCTGACCCCTGTACTGACCCTTGGGCCCACAGGGAGGCCTCTCCAGAGTTCAGTGATGGGGAGGAGATGATGCCACAGAGGTTGCTGAGGACAGTATTCCACACAGAATTGGAGAGATCTAAACACAAAGGGTTCCTGCAAGTATCTAGAAAGCATGATCAGGGCCAGAGTAGCGCCAGGGCACAAAATACTGGTGTATGCGTGTCCATACAAGCTATTATTCCAGGGAGGCTACTCTTACATTTGTGATCAAGTTGACTTTCCAGTGGCCCTCTTCAAGCCTTAAGAAGACACTTGTCTCCTGCTAATAGAATACAGAGAGGAATATAACTAGCACATTAAAAAGTAGTGTGGGCCCGATTCACCTCTAATATACCAGCTTTATACATCAGTGTAACAACATTAAGTTGCTGGAATTACTCCTCATTTACACTAGTGCAAGTTGAAAGAGAATCATAGGACTGGATGAGACCTTGAGAGGTCATCTAGTCCAGTCCCCTGCACTCATGGCAGGACTAAGTATTATCTAGACCATCCCTGACAGGTGTTTGTCTAACCTGCTCTTAAAAATCTCCAATGATGGAGGTTCCACAACCTCCCTAGACAATTTATTCCAGTGTTTAACCACCCCTGACAGTTAAGAAGTTTTTCCTAATGTAACCCTTCTGCCCATCTAAGTTGGCAGCAACAAGGGCCGGGTTCTGTATCTAGGGGTTCCGTTTCAATAACGCAATGCAAAACCGGCTCGAGCCCCCACCCAGTGACCTGGGACAATTACATACCACCCCCTGGGTGCCTCTAAGAGGCAATACTTCCCCTCTCGCAAGCACGGAGTCTGAGTGTAGCAGAAAATGTTTAATAACATGAGGTAAACGACATTAGCATTAAATTGGAAAAACACCACAAACAGGATTTATAACACAAACCATGAGCAAAAGACCCACCCCAGCAAATTGGGCTGTGTCCTTTCCCTTTGGTTCTTGAATCCAGCCACCCAAAAATCACCCAGAGTCCCCAAAGTCCAACACCCCCAAAGTCTCTTGGGTCCAGCAACCACCCAAAGTCTCTGTCCCTGGTCAGTGCAGCCCCAGAGTAAAAGGGGGGGGCACGCAGGGTGTTAAGAGGCACCTTACGTGATCCGAGGCCGGCCGGCCATCTCCCCGTGGGGTTCCGCCGCAGCCTTCACCACGAGCCAGTCCACTTCCTGCTGTCCCACAAACTGCTCCGCTCTGCTCCGCTCACTGACCTGTGAGCCACTCCAGCCGTCCCCGCAAACAGCTCCGCTCGCCGTTCCTTGGGCCGCTCCAACCGGCTCCGCAAGGCTCCGCGCCGCTCGCTGCTCCTCCAGTCGTCCCCCCAAATTGCTCCGCCAGCTGCTTAACAATATAGCTTCAGGCTCCCCCACTAGTTAACATAGCACTCAGTGATCTCAGCTCTTAATAACTTTAGCTCTTTTGTGATTTCAGCTCTTAGCGATTTCAGCTCATAGTAGGGGAGCCCCAGTGCTGGTGCACCATTGGCCCAAAGTGAAATCAGCTCAGCAGCCTGTAACTAGACTCCTAATGGAATCAAAGTTAGCTCTGACATTCAACAGTGGAGAGAGAAGGTAGTGCAATTGGTGTTTCAAACCCTCAGAGGGGGCCCATACCATCAGGAACAAATACCTGTCGCCATCCTCTCTCCATTCACTGGGTTTTGTAACCCATGCCCCTTGTCAAGCAAGTGCTACTTAGGTAATGGTGAAGGACTCACTCAGTCCTTCTGTCATACAACAGTTCCACTGGCCTTGATTCACAGAATCAGGGTAACAAAACTTTATTCTTCCTGCCCCAATAACAGAGAAACTGGGGATCCCACACCAGCCAAAGTAACCACTTTCAGTTGCTGTTGTTTCATGCCAGGCGAGTGGGTGTGCCTATGCAAACAAGATCAGCCCCTAGCGTTCTTTTCCACACTCGCCATAATTCACCACCAGATGTCAGGGTAGAGCTCATCCTGACTCTGCTTACACTAAGGCCTGGTCTACACTATGACTTTAATTCGGATTTAGCAGCGTTAAATCGAATTAACCCTGCACCCATCCACACAACGAAGCCATTTATTTCGAAATAAAGGGCTCTTAAAATCGATTTCTGTACTCCACCCCGACGAGCGGAGTAGCGCCAAAATCGATTTTGTCATTTCGAATTAGGGGTAGTGTGGCTGCAATTCGATGGTATTGGCCTTCAGGAGCTATCCCACAGTGCACCATTGTGACCGCTCTGGACAGCAATCTGAACTCGGATGCACTGGCCAGGTAGACAGGAAAAGCCCCGCGAACATTTGAATTTCATTTCCTGTTTGCCCAGCGTGGAGAGCACAGGTGACCACAGATAGCTCATCAGCACAGGTAACCATGCAGGCCGATAATCAAAAAAGAGCACCAGCATGGACCGTACGGGAGGTACTGGATCTGATCACTATATGGGGAGAGGATTCAGTGCTAGCAGAACTTTGTTCGAAAAGACGAAATGCCAAAACTTTTGAAAAAATCTCCAAGGGCATGATGGAGAGAGGCCACAGGAGGGACTCAGATCAGTGCCGCGTGAAAGTCAAGGAGCTCAGACAAGCCTATCAAAAAACAAAGTAGGCAAACGGTCGCTCCGGGTCAGAGCCGTGGACATGCCGCTTCTACGCCGAGCTGCATGCAATTCTAGGGGGGGCCGCCACCACTACCCCACCTGTGACCGTGGATTCCGGGATGGGGATAATCTCATCAGCTACACCTGAGGATTCTGCGGATGGGGAAGAGGAGGAGGAGGAGGAGGAGGACGAGCTTGCGGAGAGCACCCAGCACTCCGTTCTCCCCAACAGCCAGGATCTTTTTCTCAGCCTGACTGAAGTGCCCTCCCAACCCTTCCAAGCCAGTATCCAAGACCATGACCCCATGTAAGGGACCTCAGGTGAGTTTACCTTTTAAAATATAAAACTTGTTTTAAAAGCAAGCGTTTTTTAATGATTACTTTGCCCTGAGGACTTGGGATGCATTCGCAGCCAGTACAGCTACTGGAAAAGTCTGTTAACGTGTCTGGGGATGGAGCGGAAATCCTCCAGGGACATCTCCATGAAGCTCTCCTGGAGGTACTCCAAAAGCCTTGCCACAAGGTTTCTGGGCAGTGCAGCCTTATTCCATCCTCCATGGTAGGACACTTGACCATGCCATGCTTGCAGCAAGTAATCTGGTATCATTGCATGACAAAGCCTGGCAGCGTATGGTCCCGGTGTTTGCTGGCATTCAAGCAACATCCGTTCTTTATCTCGCTGTGTAATCCTCAGAAGAGTGATATCGCTCATGGTAACCTGGTTGAAATACGGGAACTTAATTAAGGGGACAGAGGTGGCCGTTCCTACTGGGCTGTTTGCCTGTGGCTGAAAAGAAATCCTTCCCTGCAGTTAGCCAAGC
The DNA here is from genome assembly GCF_028017835.1 of Emys orbicularis. Taxonomy (NCBI): domain Eukaryota; kingdom Metazoa; phylum Chordata; order Testudines; family Emydidae; genus Emys; species Emys orbicularis. The sequence continues at coordinate 229,553,631 of NC_088683.1, forward strand.
GCAGGGTGGGGGGAATTGGCCCTGAGCTTTTCGCGTTTGGCTAGCAGGGATCTTCCCTGTTACGAGCCACGCGGTGGGGGGAGGGGTACAGCGATCATCCCAGATAATTCATGGCGGGAGGGGGGGGGGGTTAGTTTGGTTTCTGCAGGGATCTTCCCTGATACCTGCCACGCGGTGGGGGGAGGGATAAAGCGATCATCCCAGGGAATTGGATGAGGGGGGGGGGGTTAGTTTGTTTTCTGCTGCTGAAGGTTAACAGGAAAACCGCAGCAGTCAACGGGCTTTGCTTGGTATGTGGGAAAGGAGGGCGCAGAAGTCGAAAGACAATGGCTTACCATGGCTGCATGCAAGCTGAATTCTGTTGCCCGGACCTGCGTCTGTGATCTCTAACACCAAAGCCACAGGCACTCAATATTAAGATGGAAAATGCGACCTTGTACTGAAATCACATGTGCTATGTAATGTGAATAGTGTTGGTCACCGTGAAAGAGTATAAGCATTGTTCTGTAAAATGTATCATTTAAAAAACTTCTCTCCTTTTTTTCAACCCTCCCTCCAGCAGCTGCAAATTTTTCAAGCCTCCCTCCTCCGTCCCGAAGGCTATCTCAGATAAGGCGGCGTAGAAAGAGGACGCGAGATGACATGTTCACGGAAATAATGGAATGCACCCGCAATGAAAGAACTCATTTGAATGAGTGGAAGGACACGGTAGCTAAATTTAGGAAAGATGCCAGTGAACGTGAGGTCATGAGGGACGCTCGAGATGAGAGGTGGCAGGCTGCAAGGCTGGGGCTGCTGCGTGATCAAACGGACATGCTCCGGCGTCTGGTGGAGCTTCAGGAACGGCAGCAGGATAACAGACTGCCGCTGCAGCCGCTGTATAACCTCCCTCCCCCCTCACCATGTTCCATATCCTGCAGACGTGTAAGAACGCGGGGGGGGGGGAGGCTCCGTGCACCCTCCCACTCCACCCCAGTGGACAGCCCAACCAAAAGGCTGTCATTATATTGAATTTTTTCAGTGGCCTTTTACTTCCCTCCTATCCTCCTCCCAAACCTCACCCAGATTACCTTGTTGGTTCTCTCCCTATGTTTATAATCACTTAATAAAGAATACATGATTTTTAAATGATAGTGACTTTATTTCCTTTGAAAGCAAGCTGGGGGAACGGGGAGGGTGGGTTCCTTACAGAGAATGAGTCAATAAAGGGGGCGGGTTTTCATGAAGGAGAAACAAACAGAAATTTCACACTGTAGCCTGGCCAGTCATGAAACTGGTTCTCAAAGCTTCTCTGATGCACAGCGCTTCCTGGTGTGCTCTTCTAATCGCCCTGGTGTCTGGCTGCGCGTAATCAGCAGCCAGGCGATTTGCCTCAGCCTCCCACCCTGCCATAAAGGTCTCCCCCTTACTTTCACAGAGATTGTGGAGCACATAGCAAGCAGAAATAACAATGGGGAGATTGGTTTGGCTGAGGTCTGAGCGAGTCAGTAGCGATCGCCAGCGACCTTTTAAACGGCCAAATGCACATTCTACCACCATTCTGCACTTGCTCAGCCTGTAGTTGAACAGCTCCTGACTCCTGTCCAGGCTGCCTGTGTATGGCTTCATGAGCCATGGCATTAAGGGGTAGGCTGGGTCCCCAAGAATAACTATTGGCATTTCAACATCCCCAACGGTTATTTTCTGGTCCGGGAAGTAAGTCCCTTGCTGCAGCCCTTTAAACAGAGTAGTGTTCCTGAAGACGCGAGCATCATGAACCCTTCCCGGCCAGCCCACGTTGATGTTGGTGAAACGTCCCTTGTGATCCACAAGTGCTTGCAGCACCATTGAAAAGTAAACCTTGCGGTTTATGTACTGGGTACCCTGGTGCTCCGGTGCCAAGATAGGGATGTGGGTTCCATCTATCGCCCCACCACAGTTAGGGAATCCCATTGCAGCAAAGCCATCCACTATGACCTGCACATCTCCCAGAGTCACTAGCTTTCGTAGCAGCACCTCAGTGATTGCTTTGGCTACTTGCATCACAGCAGCCCCCACAGTAGATTTGCCCACTCCAAATTGATTCCGGACTGACCGGTAGCTGTCTGGCGTTGCAAGCTTCCACAGGGCTATCGCCACTCGCTTCTCAACTGTGAGGGCTGCTCTCATCTTGGTATTCTGGCACTTCAGGGCAGGGGAAAGCAAGTCACAAAGTTCCAAGAAAGTGCCCTTACGCATGCGAAAGTTTCGCAGCCACTGGGAATCGTCCCACACCTGCAACACTATGCGGTCCCACCAGTCTGTGCTTGTTTCCCGGGCCCAGAATCGGCGTTCCACGGCTATAACCTGCCCCATTAACAGCATGATCTCCAAAGCACCGGGTCCTGCGGTTCGATAGAATTCCATGTCCATATCCTCATCACTCTCGCCGCCGCGCTGCCGTAGCCTGCTCCTCGCCGCCTGGTTTTGCAGGTTCTGGTTCAGCATAAACTGCACGATAAGGCGCGAGGTATTTACAATGTTCATGACTGCTGTCTTGAGCTGAGCGGGCTCCATGCTTGCCGTGGTATGGCGTCTGCACAGTTCACCCAGGAAAAAGGCGCGAAACGGTTGTCTGCCGTTGCTTCCCTGGAGAGGGGGGAGGATGTACCCAGAACCACCCGCGACAATGTTTTTGGCCCCATCAGGCATTGGGATCTCAACCCAGAATTCCAATGGGCGGAGGAGACTGCGGGAACTATGGGATAGCTATGGGATAGCTACCCACAGTGCAACGCTCCAGAAATCGACGCTAGCTCCGGTACATGGACGCACACCGCCGAATTAATGTGCTTAGTGTGGCCGCATACATTCGACTTTATACAATCTGTTTCCCAAATTCGAATTATATAAATTCGGATTAATCCCGTAGTGTAGACATACCCTTATGTCTAACCTAAACCTCCCTTGTTGCAATTTAAGCCCATTGCTTCTTGTCCTTTCCTCAGAGGTTAAGTAAAACAATTTTTCTCCCTCCTCCTTGTAACAACCTTTTATGTACTTGAAAACTGTTATCATGTCCCCTCTCAGTCTTCTCTTCTCCAGACTAAACAAACCCAATTTTTTCAATCTTCCCTCATTGGTCATGTTTTCTAGACCTTTAATCATTTTTCTTGCTCTTCTCTGGAGTTTCTCCAATTTGTCCACATATTTCCTGAAATGTGGCACCCAGAACTGGACACAATACTCCAGTTGAGGCCTAATCAGCACAGAGTAGAGCGGAAAAATAACTTCTCGTGTCTTACTTACAACACTCCTGCTAATACATCCCAGAATGATGTTTGCTTTTTTTGCAACAGTGTTATACTGTTGACTCATATTTAGCTTGTAGTCCACTGTGACCCCCAGATCCCTTTCCGCAATACTTCTTTCTAGGTGGTCATTTCCCATTTTGTATGTGTGCAACTGATTGTTCCTTCCTAAGTGGAGTACTTAGCATTTGTCCTTATTGAATTTCATCCTATTTACTTCAGACCATTTCTCCAGTTTGTCCAGATCATTTTGAATTTAAATCCTATCCTCCAAAGCACTTGCAAAAACCCACCACCACCAGCTTGGTATCGTCTACAAACTTTATAAGTGTAGTCTCAATGCCATTATCTAAACCATTGATGAAGATATTGAACAGAACCAGACCCAGAACTGATTCCTGCGGGACCCTACTCGTTATGCCGTTCTAGCATGACTGTGAACCACTGATAACTACTCTCTGGGAATGGTTTTCCAACCAATTATGCACCCATCTTATAGTAGCTCCATCTAGGTTGTATTTCCCTAGTTTGTTTATGAGAAGGTCATGCGAGACAGTATCAAAAACCTTACTAAAGTCAAGATATACTACATCTACCACTTCCCCCTATCCACAAGGCTTGTTACCCTGTTAAAGAAAGCTATCAGGTTGGTTAGACATGATTTGTGCTTGACAAATCCATGCTGACTGTTACTTATCACCTTATTATCTTCTAGATGTTTGCAAATTGATTGCTTAATTATTTACTCCATAATCTTTCTGGGTGCAGAAGTTAAGTTGACTGGTCTGTAATTCCCCGGGTTGTTATTTCCCTTTTTATAGATTGGCACTATATTTGCCCTTTTCCAGTCTTCTGGAATCTCTCCCATCTTCCATGACTTTTCAAAGATAATGACTAATGGCTCGGATATCTCCTCAGTCAGCTCCTTGAGTATTCTAGGATGTATTTCATCAGGCCCTGAGGACTTGAAGACCTCTAACTTGTCTAAGTAATTTTTAACTTGTTTTTTCCCCCTATTTTAGCCTCTGAATCAGCGCCTATATTTCATATAACTTTCCAATGCTTTTCTTTCCTCTGTTCCTTTACATGTTGAACCTCCTTTATATTTTTATTTCCATTCAGGATAAATAACATCAGCATTTAAAGCAGGAATATGATCTGGCCAAAATTTTGGATAAGAGCTTGTATTTGTATATAAATTTTAGGTTAAGGGATCAATATCAGATTAATTTTAAATATAAAAATTTTGTTTACTCGTATTCCTAATATCACCATAGATTAATACAGATGAAAAGGTTTACAAACTCTCATTTATTTGTCACTATTTATATTGTTGTTTTTCTGTTTGAGGTGAGAATTTGTGGAAGCTGACAGAAAAGCAGCATTATTATATCCAGTAGAGTTTAGCTATTAAAGCTCATTGTGGTAGGGAAGGAAGGTTCTGACAGTACAGATGAGAAAGAAGAAAGATGTTCTTGCGGCTAAGGCACTTGACTAGGAAATGTAGGTTGAATTCCCAGTTTTGCTATGCTCCCTGTGTGACCTTACATAAATCACTTAATCTGTGCTTCAGTTCTCTGTCGGTAAAATGAAGATAATATTGCCCTGCCTCAGTGGGGTCTTGTGAGACTTCGCAAATATTTGTCAGTGCTCAGATCCTATGGTTATGGGTTCAAATAAATACATTCAGTACAGGCTGTGGAGTTAGGCGATGTAGGTTTTATTCTTGACATTGATTTCCTGTGTGAACTTGAATACAGGATTAATGATGACTAAGAGGAAATGTGTTGGTGCACATTTATAGGAGCAATGTGGAGCCACTCCACCCTGCAGAGGAGCTCTAGGAGGGACTACATTATACTTTTTAGAATGAGATATCACCTTCTTTTAGTGCACCTTTGCTCAGTTCAGCTATACTTTGCATTCACCATCAGCAGGTGACTAGATTCCCAACACTGGAGGTTAGCTGAGGACCTGACTCAGTCTGCAGTTGTCTCTCTCACTCATTACTACAGAACAAGAGCAGTAGATGCCACACTCTCTGTTTGCCTTTCAAGGTGTGCTGAGTCAACCATCCCACCCCAGATATTAGGAAAACAACAACAGTTAGTCCACTCCATATGCAACAGACTTCTTTACAAACATTTCCTACAACAGAGCCCCAGCTCTAGTCATCAGTAATTTTGTACCTCAAATCTTCCCCGTGCAAGCGCACTATAATAAAACTCTATCATTCTGCACAGAGTCTGGGCATGGACAGGTTTACATAATATTGCCATCCCAAATTAAGAATCCTAGAAAGTTGTGGAGTTTTACTTCCATATATCTACTGATTATTTTAAGAATCTTCAACTTCCATACCTTATAATCTTGTGGGAAAGAAAAGAAAATCTTGCGGAACTAAATCAAAAGTGAGGCTGTCATTATTGGCATTCCATGGTTCCTAGTTATAGTAGTATTTTTAGTTTGCTGACAAGTATTTTTGAACAAAGAACATTGTTGTGCTTTCACTATAGTAGTACAGACAAACTCTATATATTTGGCAAGTTTTCCTTTCCTGAAAGCTGTAGATGGATTACAAACAAGGATACTTAGTGTATCAGTTATAGTTTAATGGACCTTTAATAAAAGTAAATTGATTTGAAAGAATATATTAGCTTGTTTTGGTTTGGCTGAGTTTGTTTTTTAGGGTTTTTTTTACTCTAGCGATTCCAAGGTATGAAGGAAAATCCTTTCCAAAGGCTGTTCAATAATGCTGCTGCAAAAGTGTCAATGTATTTCTCATATATACCATACTGCAGTTTAGGTCAATATGACATTTTACTGGTAAAAAATAATAATGAGATAAAACAATATGTAAAAGTTAGTTAATCATGAAGCTCTACAGGGTGTAGCTGAAAATGGAGCAGAGTTCTATTGTGTATGTTTTAATTTTTATTATATTTTTATGATTGATTATTTAGCTCAGCCCTGATACACAAAGACATAAGGCCCCAATCCTGCAAACAAACACTTATGCACATGCTTAATTTTACTACCATGAGTAGTGCCATTAATTTCACTGAAACTACTCACCATTAAATTTGTGCATCTATTTTGCAGGATTAGGGTTTAAGAATTTACAATCAATGTAAAATAGATAACAGTTCAGATGTATAATATTCCATTGCACCAGATAAGGACCTCTCCCAGAATTGTGCAGCTTCCCTTTTTAAAAACAGAATTTCCTTATTTAATGGATAATCGTAGAAAGCTTGGTAGAAGAAGTGTATGTTGAGTAGGGATGGGAATGAACAAAGAGTTGTGAATTGCTGCCCTAGGAAAAGGCAGCTTTTCCAGGTATAAGGAGTGCTATGGAAAAGAGTTCAAATACAAGGACAAGAGAAAGCTACAAAGAAAGCAGTTAAGAGAGAGGCTCAGTTGTGAGGACTGATAAATCCATCAAGATTTTTTTTTAAACTGTATCTTTTGGATGTGATCTATATTTATTTCTTCTAATTTATCTATACAGGAAAAATCTTGGTCCAGAAAGCAAAAAGTAAAAGTGCTGGATAGCAAAGTTTAGACAACTGAAACCTGCAACAAAAACCAATTCCTTTCTGACATATAGTGAAAGGCAACTTAGAGGTAAGCCACTAGTTGGAGTACTTATAAAATCATGACCATAGCAGAAATGGTGGTGATGGTGTGCTTAGGGAAGATTAAGTTATAATATCTTTTATAGACCTTTTTAATATCAACTATGTTAAGTCTCGATGTGGCACTGGATCCTACAGACATGGGAAGAGCTTATTAAATTATCAACATGAATACACAGGTGAAAAGTGTCAACATTCCTAATCGAAAAGACTATTCCTTGCACAATCAAAGGCATCAGGTCTGATTTATCACTACTTTGTACCTTATGCAGTTATTTACTTCTGTGCTAAGTGGATGTAAAGCTCTATTTGGTCTGAATTCTCCATTAACTCTGGGAGAAGCATCACTTTGCATGCATTCACTTTGCCCAGTGTATTACCAAAGGTACTAGCAGTGCCATGGAAAATCAAGTCCATTGACTGAAAATGTAATTATCAATTCTTCCTCCCCCCCCCCCCCGAACTTCTGCCATACAATATAAGCAAAAAGACTTTGCACAACTTAAGAAACATTATTACTGATGTCTCTATTTGATATCCACTGAAACTTAAAACCACACGTAACTGGAAAAACACACATTTACAAGATCAGTCAGCATAGCAGCTGTTAGTCAAATCCCATGTTATTAGTCACATTAAAAGTGGGGAACAAATTTCTTGACTGTGATCAGGAAAAAGAAAACTAGCTTCCAGTTTGCAAGAGACATTTGAGGCCAGATACTGATCTCGACTGCATCAGTATAATTAGGAGTAACTCCAGTCTAGCCTTGGCTCTAAGGCCAGGTCTACACTACCGCAGTAGTTCGACGGCTGGCAATCGAAGTTCCGGGTTCGATTTATCGCGTCTGGTCTGGACACAATAAATCAATCCCGGAAGCGCTCGCCGTCGACTGCGGTACTCCAGCTCGGCGACAGGAGTACCGCGGAGTCGACGGGGAGCCTGCCTACCGCGTGTGGACCGCGTCTGAACCGCGGTAAGTTCGAACTAAGGTATGTCGACTTCAGCTACGTTATTCACGTAGCTGAAGTTGCGTACCTTAGTTCGAATTTGGGGGTTAGTGTAGACCAGGCCTAAGATATTAGGTTTTGTCATTGTATATTTTCTTATCTTCATGCTTGACCCTTTCAGAAGATACAACCATTTGAAAATATTACTTAGGCTTGAGAACTGAAATTAATGTTTGTATGAATACTGTTGTTTTATGAATATTCCTGGAGCAGCCAGTCTCTGTGTCTCTCCTGCATCTGGAGTGGTCCAGGAGAGTCCGTGAGATTGCGTACATATAGTGCAGTCTAACTTCTCATGAATGTTGAATTTCTGAACTGCATAGATTTTTATTTGTAACTGACTTTTTAAAAATGTAAATAGGTAATAGAACAAATGTGATTATAATCATAAATCAATTCTGGTATGGTAGTATTTTACAACCACTTTGCTCAGGCTTATAAATGACTGTACAAGGCAGAAGGCAGTGCAGAATCATCTACATGGTCCCTGACATGAAGAATGATACCCTAAGGCCCCCATCCTTCAGCTGGATCTGTGTGGATATACCCCCGTGGCCACATGGGTCTGAGGTTATAACATTCCAGAGTGCAATCCAGATTAGAGGGGGGTTGTGTCACCACTTGTCCTGCAACCTCGGCTGCCTCACAATGCGTTGTTGCTGCAGCTCCCAACCAGCCAAACAGCATGCAGGTCACACCCTAAGTATCTGTGTATAACTGCAGCCTGCCAGTTACACACCAGCTGCACTATGGCTTCCAGCAGCCTTGGTTACTACTTGCAGGGTGACCCCAACCCACTCCCAGATTTTCCAGTGTTGTGTACTATCCAGCCCTCTCCTGGACAGTGTGAATATTTTAGGTCAGTTTGCTACTTTAATTGGAGTTACCACACAGCCCAGTTTAACCACAACACTGGATTAGTTTTGATTAAAGAATAAAACAAGTTTATTAACTACAGAGATATAGATATTAAGCAAGTACAAGTGTAATGGGTTGGATCACAGAAACCCCCTTGGGGCTGCCAACTGATGTGCCAAGACTACTTCTGCCCCTGCTTTCCTGCCCTGGCATCTTAGGACTTCAGTGCCCTGCCTGGTTTGAGCCAGACCCGCTAGCCTGCTGCAAACCCAGATCCAGGTCTGAAGCATGTCCCCGAACAGCTGTGAGCTTGACTGAAAGCAACTTACAGAAGTGTTCTTGTCTTTTACACTCAGATGCCCAACTCCCAATGGGGTCTAAACCCAAATAAATCCGTTTTACTCTGTATAAAGCTTATACAGGGTAAACTCATAAATTGTTCGCCCTCTATAACACTGATAGAGAGATATGCACAGCTGTTTGCCCCCCCCCAGGTATTAACACATACTCTGAGTTAATAAGTAAAAAGCGATTTTATTAAATACAGAAAGTAGGATTTAAGTGGTTTCAAGTAGTAACAGACAGAACAAAGTGAATTACCAAGTAAAATAAAATAAAATAAAACACGCCAGTCTATGTCTAAGAAAACTGAATACAAATAACACCTCACCAGTTCCAGTAAGCTTCCTTTTAGACTAGTCTCCTGCTAGTCTGGGTCCAGCAATCACTCACACCCCCTGTAGTGACTGTCCTTTGTTCCAGTTTCTTTCAGGTATCCTTGGGGGTACCTAAAAGAAACTGAGGTTCTCTCTTTAGCCAGCTGAAGACCAAATGGAGGGGTCTCCCACAGGCTTAAATGGAATTTATCTTGTGGGTGGAGACCCCCTCCTCTCTCCTATGCAAAGTCCAGCTCCAGGATGGAGTTCTGGAGTCACCTGGGCAAGTCACATGTCCATGCATGACTCTCAGTTTTTACAGGCAGAAGCCATTGCCCACATGGTATCTTGAATGTCTCCAGGAAGACTTCTTATGTGGATTGGAGCATTTCAAGATGCATTGTTCCTGAAGTGCTTCTTGATTGGGCACTTAACTTTGTGAATTCCTTTCTCCAGGAACTGACCAAATGCTCTACTAAGGTTATTTAGAAAACAAGCCAGTACAGGGCCAATATTCATAACTTTGAATAAAAAAATGATACATGCATACAAATAGGATTAATAGATTCAGCAGATCATAACCTTTACATAGATACATTACATGGCATATGTAGCACAGAACATATTCCAGTTATGTCATATATATTCATAAGCATATTTCCATAAAGCCTTATGGGGGGCACCGTCACAACAAGTACAATACATTAAAGTCAGAAATGGTTACAAGAGAAATAAAGATAAAACACTTCCTAGTAGCGAAGACTTAAACTAGACTTGATTCAAAGTAAAATCCCCTACCACAGGTTCCAGCAATATTGCTAACCAAATTTTCAAGTCAGGATCTGACCTCAAAGTCCAAAGGGCTGGTTCCTTTGTCTTCTTAGATGAAAGAGCAAGTGATTGAGAGAAAGATAGGAAGAGACTTGAGATGTTTTTGCCCCTCACTTTTCTAGTCCAATCCACCCTTTGAAATGCATTTTCCTGAGGGTTACCCCTAGATAAAGTTCCTTCTCACTTCTTGGGGCAATAGAGATTAAAATGCAAATCAATCTGTTCCTGTCCCCCTTCACTGCCAAAGAATGGCTACTTGACCAGTGATTGCCAATTAATTTTGATGACACCTGGTTAGAGGCATCAGCTTGTCCTTCGATTTTGAGGAACAGGTTTATCCACTCCCCAGACTTGGCTGGTAAACACATTTTGGTCATAATTTCAGCTTGTATTGCTCCATATATTTCACCATGACTAGTGAGTTATGAGTTTTCAGATGATACCTCACAAGGCATATTTTGTACAAAGATTATTACAATAGTGCATATGGTGTAAATACAGGGGGCATTCGGTCACAAAGGTCCAGTCCTCTAATTGGATTCATGTATGTGGACCCTTGTGTCCATGCAGAGGTAGATTGACTTTATTGGGGATCCACATGGGCAAAGGTCCTCCCATGCTTATCTATGCAACTGCAGGACTGGAGCATAACTTCAGACATGTCACTAGAAATGAGAGTCATACATGGATGAAAGAAGAAATTGAGAGAAGAATAACATGCTCAAACTTTCTGGTTTTTCACATTATTTAAGACACACCAAGAGCAAATGTAGGCACGTAGGAATATTGGCATACTGATTTTCTCACAGTATTGTAGATCAGACTTTGTAATATGAAAAGCAGCCTTACTTGTTTCTCACCAATGAGAAGTGTCTAATCACTACACTGCATTGTTGTTTTGCAGTTGCTACAGCTAGTGACTGCCGGCAGTAGTTGAGGATGTTACTCTCTTGTACTATTACTTGGCAAACAGGTGCTTTTCAAAGCAACAGCTGCATTTTAACAAAAGAGTTACGTTTTCTTTTTACCATTTTCAATTAGATAAAAGCAGCTGGTACCACTTTAGAGAGAAAGGGGCTCATGAATTATGCACTTCATACTGAAGTACTGGTTTCTTCATTAATACAACTGCCTCCTGCCAGGGGCTGAGAGAACTCTCAAGGAGGAAAACAATATCACTTCTGCTCACTGCTCTAGAAGCTGACAGTTAGTGGCATGAAAAAAATTAATGACACACAATGTCATCTTGCAACTTTTTATTATTACCCTTTGGTTATTTTAAAATATGAAGAGCATCTGGGTTCAATACATTGGGGAGAAATACTAACTCAGATGTGCTCCATGCAGATTATAAGACCGTTTTGACAGCTAAAATTAACCAATTGTGTGTTTTCCTATATAGATTAAAAAAATCTGCTTATTCTCACACTGTGTATTTTCCAGAACTTTATCAATGTGATTTTTGCCACTAGATGGTACTAACGCACCTTGATGCCCCTTCCAATGTGCTGCAAAGGGCCTATAACTATACTGGGATAACATTTGCCTTTAACCTGCATCCTTCATATTGGTGCAATCGCAAGAGTGAGGCTGATGTGCCATAAATTTAGTCATGGTGCATTAATTATTTCTGGAAAAGTAATTCCTGTGTACAGTATGTGGAGAATGGTGGAGTCCATTTTATAACCAGCTATGACCAGCTGGGTTGGGGCCACTATGTTAGGATCTACTTGGATTCCTGGATTTCCTCTTCCTGGGAGCATAAATTGGGAAAATTTAATTTCAGTGTTAATATATTTATTGACATGACACTGCAAACAGGTTTTACCAGAATTAATAGGGGACAGGTCTTCAGCTCTTTCTCCATCTGGTATAGAGTAAGAATGGTGGGTGCTGTGTCTTTTCTTTATAAATAGGGCACCCTAAAAGAATCTGAAGAGAGAATCCAGGGTTGCTGGTTTGAGACACATCTCAATTCGTGTGCAAGCATCTACATTACTGTACCTCACACAATACAGCAAACCATTTATTGTCAGGTGCAATGGGACACATACACCACACAGCCAGTTAGGCAAGGAAACCGTTACCAGCCCATAGAAGGGAAGAAGGAGAGGACTAGCTCCACACCAGACCTGAGTTGCCACCTAAAAAGGAGAGAATATTTTATTTTTGTAGACTAGAGTCTAAGCTACAATTCTTCAAAACCAAGGGGAGTAAATGTGGAATTAAATATTGCTGATGCTCATCAAATCAAATAATGTGTCTAGATTGTTTTTAATAGGGCTATGTAATTTTATTGACCACTAGCTATTTGCAAGCTACTTCAATAAAGGTAATCAAATAAACCGATTGCTTGTAGAGGTCATGGAGGAGAAATGTTACCCCTTTTGCTCTATAGTAGTGCACAATTGCAAAAGATGTATTTATTACTGACTGGAAAGAGAATTCTGTACTTACTTCCTCCTTTTCCATCTTCATCCTCTTCTGCCTGTTTTAATAGAAACATACTAACACAAACAGAAAAAAAACCCAGAACAAAAACCCATCAACCCCTAAATCCCAATACTTTTTACACCCTTTAAAGCCCCCAAACCAGAATGTCTACAAATGAGAAACTAAGGGATGCAGCCAGTTCCCCACTGCCATGTCATCCTGCATCTCAGGCCTGGTCTACACTACGACTTTAATTCGGATTTAGCTGCCTTAATTCGAATTAACGCTTGACCCGTCCACACAACGAAGCCATTTAATTCGAATTAAAGAGCCCTTTAATTCGATTTCTGTACTCCTCCTCGACGAGAGGAGTAGCGTCAAAATCGGTATTGTTAATCCGAATTAAGGTTAGTGTGGCCGCAATTCGATGTTATTGGCAATTCAATGTTATTGGCTACCCACAATGCAATGCTCAGGAAATCGATGCTACTACGGTAGCTTGGACGCACACCACCGAATTAATGGTGCCTAGTGTGGCCGAATACATTCGAATTTATAAAATCGGTTTCCTAAATTCGAATTAGATAAATTCGGATTAATCCCGTAGTGTAGACATACCCTCACTATCATCACCCCCACTCAATGTTAACATTGCCTCTTAAAATTTGCAAAGATGTAAGCAAAGATCAAAAACAACATATAATTAAGTGATTATAAGTAAAGCTCCAGAGGGGGATTCAAACCTGGGGCTCCCACATGAGTGCTCTAATCACTGGGCTGTTGGATATAAAGGGGAGCACCTCCACTTCCTCAGTTTTGTGAATGGTGCCTAAGTCCTCATATGAATGTAGCCCTTTATTTCCTTTGCATCTATTCAAAAAATGGTTCAAGATGCCCAAAATCAAACAAAATATAGTGGGTTGAATTATTTTTTTTCAGCTCTTTGGTTCTTTGAAAATTAAAATGAAAATTGGTTTCAGGTTGACCCAAAATGAATTTTTTTTTTTAAATTTCTTAAACTGCCAGTGATTTAAAAAAAAAAAAAAATCACATAACTCTAATAGTGACTGATGGAGAACTAGATGCAGGGGGGAATACTTGGACCCTTAATTAATCATTTCCAATACTTTTTGTTTAAGATGTAAAATATTTGTAAAAATATTAATATTTTGAATGATAATTAGACTCCAGTGTTACACACTTCAAATCTTTACTCTTGTTAAGCTTATTGTGTATGAACAATCCTGTATGGCACTGCCAAAATGCATGGCACCAACTAATTTCCTCAGGAAATATATATGCAGTATCTTCAGAACACTGGCCATTTGCAGTTACAGAACACTTATTTACTCTGGTGTAACCCACTGGTGAGAATCCTCCAGTGAGCCCATAAACTTTTTACTGCAGTAGGCAAGCTTCAATTACAAAGAACCTAAGAGCACATATAAGACCTACCTTCAGTCAATGTCATTAAGCAGTCACAGATGGTAGAAGGTCAGCATACCTACAGTACAAAAACACTTCAAACACTAAAAAAAAAAAAAAAGTTTCCTAAAAAATTTAAAAAAGGACCAAAAACCATAAAAATTATTTTAAAAGAGCCACAAAAGTTGCCAGGTAACCAAGCAAAAATGAGATTAAAGTGAGATTCTATGGAAGAGTCTCTCTCTATTAAAATAAATACTGTCATTACAATAAATCCATGCTCTGCAGCCACCCTTAGCTGACTGTGTAGCAGATAAAGGAAAGAATCCTGACTCCATGTTCACCACACAAGTACCAGGATATAGAGATTGTATACAGAGAAAATCAGATCCACTTTTTTGGGACTACACATCTGATCAGAGTTGTTGAATTGGGGCCAGATTGCGATACTCTTGACTTTATGGTGTAACGTACTAATAAGCTACTAAGGTGCATTGAGCGTATCACAATCTGGCTCTGAATGTTGACATATAATCTTTATATAGTGAAGATAGTGAATAACTGTCAGAATAACCCAGTATCTCTCAATCCATTCAGACTCATCATTCACAGGGCAGTTTTTCTTCTTTGTCCATAGGATTCTTTGTGGCCAGATTAAGTAAGAAACTAACCCTCCGTGTATAGTTCAAGCCAATGTGCATGGATTCGTCTTGAAATTCATATTTTATAACTTAGAACTGTGCATGGTTTATTGCACTTCAGAGTATATTTTACACATCTACAAATTTAACTCTGAAGGGGAGTATTAAATTATACTTTCAGTGTTGTGCCTAGGAAAACTTTTGTTTTGGTACATGTGACATTCTGTACCCCAAAGTAACACCCTGGCACCCCCATATTTAACTTGATATAATTATGATATGCTTTGTGCAAAGTATGCCTTGTACGGTATCATTCTAAAAGTCTTGATCTGTTGAACATTAATATCCTGTTGGATTGTATGTGCTGTCATTGTATCTGAAGTTATGAATATTGACTATGTACCAGTATTTCAAATGTGTTTGCTCCTGGGTGACATCCATAAGGTAGTTTACATCCAGTCTAGCCAGCACATTTGGGATGAGCCATTCAAGGTAATGGCCCATTAAGAAACACAATAAGCTTCTTCTATGGCCTATCCCTACCTGATGGACTTTTCTGTGAACTTCTAACCAGGATATGGGTAAATGGCCCCTGCTATGACTCATTGAAGCATGCAAGAGCATATGACCAGCTCATGTGACACTGGACTCCATCTTGTGCCTGTACTTTTCCCACAAACTGTGCTGGGGACTTTGCTTAGAACAATAAAGTTTTCTCCACGGGGCAGAAACTATAAAAAGGGGAAGTGACATCATCACTTGGCCTCACTCCCCCCACAACTTAACACCTGGAAACACCTTAGGAACAAAGACTGAACTGGGGATGTAGTCCCAGACTGAAGGGATTTCTAGCCTGTGTGTGGCAGGGCTTGTCTACACTACCCACCGGATCGGCAGGTAGTCTATCAATCCAGCGGGGGTCAGTTTATCGCATCTAGTATAGACACAATAAATTGACAGCTGAGTGCTCTTCCGTCAACTCTGGTACTCCACCAGAATGAGGAGTGCAAGCGGAGTTCACGGGAGAGCATCAGCTGTTGACTTACCCCAGTGGAGACACCGCGGTAAGTAGATCTAAGTATGTCGACTTCAGCTACACTATTCACGTAGCTGAAGTTGCATATCTTAGATCAACCCCGCGTGGTAGTGTAGACAAGCCTGAAGATTGGTGGACTGTTTGTACCATCAGGGTGAGACACTGCTTGATTCAAATCCTGTCTAGACTATAGAACTTAGATTGTGATTTTGTTTTATTTCTTAGGTAGCCAACTTTGATCTGTACACATTACTTAAAGCTGTTTTATATTTTTTACCTAAAACAGTGTGTTGTTTGAAGTGCAAAGGGAAATCTGCTAAGGAACGGGGCTGGTGCATTGTCCTCTTCACATTGAGGGAGGGACGAACTGAGTAATAATCTTACACTGGTCAGGCTTTTGACCAGGGCAAGACAGTACAGCTCTGGGGTCCTAGGCTCGGGAGCTGGGAGGAACTGGATGAAACCTCTCTACTGGTGGTTCATAAGTGGCTAGCGAAAGCATTCATGTAACTGCAGCTGGGGGTGTCCTAGCTTGTGTATGGCTGTGTAAGTGCAAGACCTGGAGAGGACTGCAGCTTGTCCCAGTCTCACAGTGTGAGAGAGGACCCAGATTGGTATGCCAGAGAGCTTAGCAGTACCTCAGTTCCAGGTTGCACCCCAGGAAGCCCATCACAGTACATGTTCGCAAATTTCACCCACACTATTATCTTCTTTTTTTATGAGATGCAGCTGCATCCTATATGGCAGTGAACAATTCTTTATGCATGGCTAGAGAATGGGCTCTCCAGTTCTTACCAAATACTATTTTTGTTACTATGCTTTTTAATTAATGATAAACGTGGTGTCTTGAAAACTATATTTACATTGTAAGCCACCACTCTAAATGCTCAAGCGTTTTTCCTGGTTGGGCTTGCAAGCCAAAGGGCTCTGTAGGGAAGTGAGAGATCTGGGCCTCGCAGCAGTCTGTTTGCAGAGAGCCAGCCTAGAGTAAGATGAGGTGAGTTGTGCCTCTGTTTTTAGGGAACAGCCTGTTTCTTCTCTCTCTGTTTTGGGCTTCTTGTGTTTTATCTAAGAAATATAGTGTTACGTGGCAGCCTTCCTGCAAGAGTATTTATGTTTTTATCTAACTTCTCTGTTGTATGCCATGGAACACAATAAACAGAATCGTTAACACATTTCATTTTCTTACTTAAGCAATAAGAGAGAGAGTGGCAGTTTTTGTCCCTCCTGAACTCTACTGAGCATGGAAAAGGTACTAAGAATGGCTTTGACACCTTTGTACTTCCTCATATACTCTGGTCACATCTAGGGGCCTACCTCCCCCCGATATATTAGAGCAGCCTCAGGAGCTGTTGTATAAGAAGAGGCTAGCATAGAATGCTCTGGCTTTGCATCATTCTTCCCTGAAACAGACCCTGCACCAGGGGCTGCAGGACAGCATCATAGACCCTTTCCAGCAGCAATATGTTACCTGAGCAATCCCCGTACACCAGGGGTATTTCCTGGAGGCTGGCTCCACACAGGTTTATGACCCCTTTAGGCCACTGGATTGCAGAACCTTGCCTGATGTCTCTGGGAGCGGACAGGCTGTATTTAGTATGCAATTCAACTTTCCTAGAACATTGTTCCAAAATATGCATGCCTTCTCGCAACACAAGATGAGCAAGTTTACATTTCAGGACTATTTGAACAATGCCAACAAAGAATGATACAGAACTTCAGTGATCCTGTTTACATAGCCATCTGACATACTGTGTCTGATCCCCAGTAGGGGGAACATGCAGTCTGATCTTTTGGGGGGCCAAAACAACCTTACATATACGAATTTTTAAAAGATGCCACATACAGAAATACCCCAGCATCCATTGTGCCCCTGCCTCTCTAAGCTTAAACCAGGGGCAGGCCCTGCATAGGTAGAAGGGGTGAGGGACATCTGTTCAGCCTTTACTGCTCTGCTGCCCCCACAATACACCTCACAACAGTAAAGAAGAAAAAAACCTTTAGTGTTCTGGGCACAAAACTAGGTGAGATTAGAACTCAGCAGTTTCTCATTCCCTCAGTTATCTTGGCCAAATCACTTAGACTCTGTTTACGCTACATTTTCAGCTATACTGAGAAATAGTTTAAATACATAAGCCAACATTATCTAGAGATGAGTGATTTTCAGTGCCTCAATTTTTGGATGCCCAACCTCAGACATCTTAAAGGGGTGTGACTTTCTGAAAGTGCTAAGAAACCACCCTCTTGAGTTGGACAATCTAAAATTGAGGTATCTCATCACTAGTCGCTTTTGAAAATCAGTTGTGCTGCCACTATGGATAAGCAGGCACTTTGTTAAACAGACTTAAACTCCTCACAACCAGGCAGCCTATAAACACAGTTTTAAGACCCCAACCCTGTAACCTGCTCCATGCAGGCAGACTCCTGTGCTCACCTGGAATCCCATTGATTTCAATGGGGCTCAAAGGTACACTCACATGGAGCACCTTGCAGGACCAGGACCTTAGTTATATCCCAACCACACCAGTGCAGCAATTGTAATCTAAAAGATTTCATAACAAGGCAGCAAAGTGAAGTGTACATGGCATCTTCACTCTCTTTCTCTCTGTTTCTTCATCTGTATTAGTACTTACCTGTTGTGATGATTGATTAGCTATTGTTTGCACCTGAAAGATAAAAATAGCTACATAAGTGCAAAGAAGAGCAGGGCAAATAGTGAGAAAAATTATACCTTTCATCATGTTCTAAATACACTTTTACATGCATACATTTGAGCCAAGTTTTGTTTGTATGCATATTTAATGAAAGTGAGTTTCAGGTAACTAAGGAACACTTGGATGATATTACACTTGAAAAACATATATGACTATGTAATAAATGCATACATAGAAGGTGATAGTTAAGGCTGTGTTTGTGATCTTAGATTTCATATTTGCAGACTCCTGAGTACTTTTGCAACCTTAACATCCTTTAAGCATAGCTTTCTGTTTGTGATGGTGATTCGCAGTAACATCTAAGTCTAGCTGCTGAGTTATGTTATGAACATTCATTTGCACCGTATATTGTATAATAGGTACAGCTTCTGCTAAGCCAACTTATTCTTTTATAGTAATACAACAAATCAGCATACCTCTACTCAAGCTGAAAATTAATAACTGCAAATAATTCTTTACAAGTATATCTGGCACGGTGATGCAAGATGTGCCGCATGCACATGTAGAAGATAGATTTTTTTCCCCACTGAAACACACATTGGTAATAGAGTTTTTCTTGTCTGTGTTTGAAGGAAGTAAAGTCTACTAAGATTACCTATGATTCAAGTGATTGTGCTTCACAAATAATTTATCAATCATTCTAAATTCATCTGCTACAGTGAAATCGGATGCCAAGTTCAGATACTACATGATAAACAATGGCCTTGTATAATTATTTTTGTTACATAAATCTGGGAATCAAAGGATATGTTTAACTTGGGGCCATAGATATAACCACACCGATGAATATTAAATAGTCTGCCATACTGTAGTATGCTGAGCATTCTTAAATAACTGTATTGTTCAAAAATAAAATGTCCTTGACCTGGCAATCCTGATATAATGAAAATATTTGACAGTAGAGTTACTTTGGATTTACACTTAAGTCCTAAATTCCTTCTAAACTGTGCGGCCATGCAGAAGCCTATTAAGTGCCGTGCAGGCGGGGCAGGGCCAGATTAACTCTCCTGTTTGGCCTGGGACTATTAGATTTTGTGGGGCCCCTGTATACAAGTCTTTTTCCTAATTTAAAACAAAATGATCACAATTATGGCAACGAGGCTATTAACGCTATATTAAACTTACCTTTTAATTAACATAAAACCATTGTGTGGTTACATTTCAGTCCTAAACATGTAGAATATAGTTGGTAAATTAATTCAAAATAGCCTATTTCTTACCTTAGAACAGCTGTTATAGCAGTTTCTTTCTGGGAGGGACTTTGGGTACAGGAGGGGGCTCTGGGCTGGGACAGGGGGTTGGGGTGCAGGAGGGAGTGCGAGGTGCAGGCTTCAGCCTGGAGGCGCTTGCCACAGGCGGCTCCCGGCCAGCAACACAGCAGGGCTCAGGGTAGCGCTACCCGCAAGTGCTACCCTCGCAGTTCCCATTGGCCAGTTCCCGGCCAATGGGAGCTGCGGGAACGGTGCTGGGGGCGAGGGTAGCACATGGAGCCGCCTCCCCCACCCACCCAGGGCCGCAGAGACATGCCAGCAGCCAGCTGCTTCCGGCAGTGGCGTGGGGCCATGGTATGCAGGCAGCCTGCCTGAGCCCTGCTGAGACGCTGGACTTTTAGCGTCCAGGAGATCGCGATCGACTGGCAGAGGCTCCAGGATTGACCAGTCAATCACTATCGACGGGTTGGTGACCACTGAATTGTGTATAATTATAGATTTATTTTTGTGGGGTCCCCCTTAGCCCAAGGTTGCAGCCCCATAAGCCCCTATGTTAATCCGGCCCGGGGGGGGGGGCAAGATGCCTCTCCCCCAGCCCTGGACCTGCCACGGCAGGGAGAGGTGCCCCTCCCATGGCCCCTAACCCAGCTCTGGCCCGGACCTGCTGCAGCTAGGGGAGAGGTGCCTCTCCCGCGGCCCCAGTCCCAGAGCTGCTGTGGCGGGGAGAGGTGCCTCTGCCCCCCTTCCCCAGCCCAGATGCTGCTGAGGGGGGAGACAGCTGGGGGGAGTCCTCTCTCCCCACCATAGCCCAGGGGCAGCCTGCACCCCAAAACCCTCCTCCCCGGCTCCCACCCCAGAGCCCATAACCCCAGCCAGAGCCCTCACCCCCCAAACCTCTGCCCCAACCCACACCCCCAGCCAGAGCCTTCACCCCCCCCCCCCGCCTCTCAACCCTGAACCCTTCGTCCCCACCCCTGCCACATGAATTTTGTTATGTGCACCAATATGGAGGTCATGTGTCACACATCACCTCCGTATTGGTGCACATAACAAAATTCATTCCACACATGCATGGGAAAAATTAGAGGAAATACGGATTTACACTGGTGTACTTAAATGTATCTGACAGCAGAATTTAGCTGTGCAAGTGAATACAAGTATAACTGGGCAGAAGGGAAGAGAATGGAATTGCACATGTATCACTTGGGGTGTAATTTGATCCAGAATTGTAAGGAATGGCAGAATTGTTCTTACTAATAACGATGCTTGAGCCATTAAGAACCCAGCTTGACTCTGAAGTTGAGTTTGCAAGACTAGCAAAAGTGTTCTTACTAATAACAATGCTTGAGCCATTAAGAACCCAGCTTGACTCTGAAGTTGAGTTTGCAAGACTAGCAGTTAGGGTGAACAATCCAACTTTTAATTTGTAAATTAAGCAAGCTTTATAGGACATCACTGAGCGACAACAAACAGAGAATCTCACAATGCCAACTTTAGCCATTTCAGAAATAAACTGCACTTTAATAATCACATACCAGATAAGCAATCTGGAAAAAAATCTACTCCTACATACAGTAAAATGCTGCATCCAGCTCTCCTCACCCCCACACCCTGCCCCCATACACAACTGTTCACATATAACTTAATCCTGCAAGGGGCCCTTAACTTAACCTCAATGGGAGTTGAGGGAGCTCACTCTTCTGGCAAGTGCTCAGCACTTTGTATGATCAGGCCTAGATTTGGCAGCTGCAGGCATCTACACAACTAATAAATAAATGTCATAGTTGCAAAACAGAGGTGGAAAATTTATCACATACGATCACGGCCCCACGTGTGTCATAGCAAGCTTTACTTAAATTCTGTGATAAGGCCCCTGCATTTAGTGCACTCCAATGTGGCAGACTAGATATTATACAGCTTCTAAAAAATTAAAAACAGAAGGCTTTATTGAATTAAGTATGAAATGCATAATTTTAATTTCTAATTTCTGCAGGGTAGGGGAAGATAAAAATACTTATTGGCTTCTTCACCATAACAATTTTATTTGTCAACACCACAGCCAATATTGCAATGTTCACTACAGAGGAGTTCCTTTCTCAGAAGCTGGCTGCCTACCCCTCCTGGCCTATCTCCTTGGCAGGGCCAAATTAACCTTTTGTGGGTCCAGTGCCAAACACATTTGTGGGCCCTCTGGGTAACAATTGTAAAAGATGGGGAGGTCGGTCCCCGGAGTGAGGCGGGGTCAGGGGCAAGCACGGCAGGGGGTGGACAGGATTCCCCCCTGGGGCAGCACAGAGCCAGTACCTACTTCTCTCTGCCAGAGATGGGTCCTTGGGAGCCAGTTCTCTCTCTCTCCAGCTAAGCTACGCCCTGCAGCTTCTCCAGGCAGCAGCAGCAGCTGTTGTTCCCACCCTCCAGGTGGGGAGTTACTCCTGTAACCGGACTTTTAGTGTCCAATCAGCATTGATCCACTTTTCAACCAGACTTTCCGGCACCCGGAGTTTCCAGTCAAAAAACAGACACCTGGCACCAGGGGCACCGGAACGGGGGGGAAGCAGGGGGCCATTGCCATTGCCCCCATCATTTTTTTCCTGCCTTAAGTATGAGTGATGGGGCAGGGAGAGAAGAGGGCAGAGAGGAGCAAGCGGCAGGTGGGGCCTCGCAGGAAGAGGCAGAGCGGGGGCGGGAAGGGATGGAGCAAGGGCAGGGTCTTGGGGGAAAGAGGCCGAGCAGAGACTCCGCAAGGTGGGGGGAGGGGGGCATGGTCCAGGTACCGGTGGCCCTCCCACTTCTAGGGAGCTTCCAGTGCTCCTGCCTGGCAACCAAATGGGCCTGGTGAGATGACACCATTGGCGCCATTGTAAAATCCAGTACTGCTTCCTGATTCCCATACTACAACTTTTGGTAGCTTCTAGTTGCCTCTGTGCCTTCCCCCTTCCCACTCCTCACCCCCTGCCTCTCCTGGTATGGGCTCCTGTTTGTTGAACCACAGAAGGTCCACTAGATGGAGAATCTAGTCCCAGAGCAAAGGTACAAGTTCTGGTTCTCAGACCATTTGGCAGCATGTCCCCCCCTTCCCCTATCCTCTCCAACCTTGTTTTAGCCCCTATTCTAGCAGGGATTAAGCAGCAACACTACAGACTTAGGGCAGGTCTACGCTTAAAACACTGCAGCAGTGCTGCTGTAGCACTTCAGTGAAGACGCTACCTATGCCGACAGGAGGGCTTCTCTCACTGATATAGGTACTACTCCACCTCTGTCAGAGGCAGTAACTATGTTAACAGGAGAAGCCCTCCCATCAACGTAGTACTGTCTACACTGGATTTTTCACACCCCTGAAAGATCGTTTATAGTGCAGACCTGGCCTTAATTTAGCCATCACACAAGCCTCCTGTGAGGCTCCAGTTTGATGAATCTTAGGAAGCTGGTGACTCTTATTGCTCAAACTTAGCAAGTTTCAGTGAGGCACTGAAGCAAGAGCTGTTCTACCCCTCTGATACCTGTTCTGAGAAAATAAGCGTCATGTGATCAGAAAACCAATGAAATTCAGAGACTGTTACTGAGAAATGTCCAGTAAGAGGAAGAATAATCCTCTGATCTGTCAGGAGGATTCCATTAGTCTAGTGTTTCCCAAACTTGGGACGCCGCTTGTGTAGGAAAAGCCCCTGGCGGGCCGGGCCGGTTTGTTTACCTGTCGCGTCCGCAGGTCTGGCCGATCGCGGCTCCCACTGGCCGCGGTTTGCTGCTCCAGGCCAATAGGAGCTGCTGGAAGTGGCGCAGGCCGAGGGACGTACTGGCCGCCGCTTCCAGCAGCTCCCATTGGCCTGGAGCAGCGAACCGCGGCCAGTGGGAGCCACCATCGGCCAGACCTGCGGACGCGACAGGTAAACAAACCGGCCCGGCCCGCCAGGGGCTTTTCCTACACAAGCGGCGTCCCAAGTTTGGGAAACACTGCATTAGTCTATCATCATCTCCATCTTAAATGTCTTTGTTTGCATTATTATGTTAATGAATGCCATCAATTACTGATCTGTTTAAAGCTGATGAATGTACAAAATCCTGTTTCCCTGAACACTTTTTGTAAATAAACAAGATAGCACCAAAGAAATCCTGACTCTTTTAATCAATTTCTCCTCCTAATGGAAACAACCCAGCAAGGCCCCAAATATCAGCTAACTGCTCGGGCCAAAAGGGGTAATAGTATATTTTATTTACTGGCTACATTAGCTTGTGGTGGTTATAACTTATTTGGTTAGTGGTATGTTTCATTTGCATTGATTTTTTTAAAGTAACATACAACAATAACCACAGGAGTCAATGAATATTACTGACCGTGCTGACAGGGGCATATTATACTTTTGTAAACCTGACCCATATCATGTAACTGGGGCTAAGGAATAAAGTTCAGACGCTTACTAACATGCCTGTGTGACAGCTTTATTACTCTAACACACAGTTCCAACAGTTATTTCAGTACAGGAAAACTGATACTTTCAGTACCTCTGTTGGAAAACATTAACTTTTTAACAGTGACCACTCTAATCTTTTACCAGTTTCCATACTTGAAAAGTGGGTCTAATATTTATTTTTGTAAAGTAATTTTGTGTGTACTGATTGCTGCATATATGCAAAGCATTATTTATTATCAAACAAAAGGTGGTTTCAACTGCAGAGGAACTGTCCAACTGAATTTTGATCTCCCAGGAGTCTGCTTCAGTCCCAAAGCCAAAATGTTTCATTTTCTACAAACATTATATTGGAGCACAGCCCACATGAGCACTGGATATAGTGGGAAGTGGGATGAAAAAGAGAGAAGTTATTCCCCTTCATACTTTGCATCTTTCACAAGCAATTGAGAGGAGAATTTTCCTTTCTTCTTTGAGCCTCTTATGTGCTGCTCGGGCTGTCTCGTCAGTGCCAGAGTGTTACCACCTACAGGCCAGAGTCCTAAACTGCACATGATTGCAGTCCTTCCCTTTACATCTCCCATCCCCCTTTACTTCTTCCCCTTCTTTTTGCCAGTCCTGCTACATTTTCTCAATTTAATTAACTCAGTTTATTAGCATGCTATAAGTGTTACTATCCATTTCTCATTCAGTGAGAGATTACTAAACAGCATGTTGCTCTATCTGCTATCTTTTTCCTCTCTCCAAGCTTTTCCTCATGACTATTTAACATGGGAAATCTAGTAGTGTTTCTGATAATTGGAGGGAATATCTTTCTTGCATTTCGTACATTTCTGTAGGAAGTATCCTTTTGTTTTAATTTATCCTGTCATTGATTATATAGGTTTCAGAGTAGCAGCCGTGTTAGTCTGTATCTGCAGAAAGAACAGGAGTACTTGTGGCACCTTAGAGACTAACAAATTTATTTGAGCCTAAGCTTATGCTCAAATAAATTTGTTAGTCTCTAAGGTGCCACAAGTACTCCTGTTCTTTTTATTGATTATATAGTTCCTCCTCTCTGTGTTTACACTGAGATCTACAGCTGAAAAGTGCTATATAAGAGTTAGATATTATTATATTACTTTTGTTTTTTTTCCACTTTGAGTTTATGGTTGCTGATTCTGTGTTTGGTAAGTCCTCCTTAGATCTGTGCATTTTACTAATGTGATAATTCTGCACAGGGATCTATAACACTGTAATTTGTTGTTTTTCCATCTGTTCTTCTAAGTGACTTGAACAGTTTTTGGGGTGGTAGTTTATTCCACTGGTATGCACATTTGACATATCAGAGGCACAATCCAGACTAGTGGGGGGCTGTGTCACCCCTGCCCTGCAACCGTGGTGGTCTTACAATGCCTTGCTGTATTAGCTCCCACCCTGGGCCACTCAAACAGCCGTCCAGCATACAAGCCACACCTTGAGTGTCTGTGTCTGCAGCCTACCAGCTGTACCTTGGCTCTCACCAGCCTTTGTAATACTGCAGGGTGACCCCAACACACACACCCATCCCAGATCTTCCCCCAGAAATGTCTTGTACTACCCAGCCCTCTCCTAGGCAGAACAAATATATTAAATCCATTATTCCTTTAAGGGAATAATATGCCAGTTTATGACCTTAAATAGTTGCCCAAACACTTCAACTTAAACATACTGGATTAGATAAAACAGTAAAACAAATTCGTTAACTACAAACAGATAATTTAAAGGGTGTACAAGTAATAAAGCATAAAAGTCAAAAATGGTTACAATAAAAATAAAACACTAATATTTAAAACCCTTAGTTGCAAAGCAAACTTTCTCACCGCATGCTCCAGCAGATTACTGATCAAACTCTCAGGTTATGGCCCCTCCCCTAGGAGTCCAATGGCTGGTCCTTTTATCTTCTCAGGTGCAAAGACTGAGGTGGGCAGGGAGAGGGGAGGATTTTCTTACGCACCTCAGTCTTTGCATCCTTTGGGGGGTGTTTGTCCCTCCTATTTATAGTTTCAGTCCCCCTCTTAAAAAAACATTTCCAACTAAAACCCAGGAGACAAAGAGTCTATGTAGAAGGATAGTACCTGCTGGTTTTTTTTCTCACCTGTTTGAACTTCCTTCGTTTTCTCTCCTACTTGATGACTCTGTTTACTGCTTAAATGCAAATTAAGGCAAGCACAAATTCCTTCCTTTGTTTGGAACAGATCTGATTTCTGCCTGGGCAGAGCTGTGGGGTTTGGAACATGTGTTAATAATATCATACAGAGGAACCTTGTAATTTCACATGCAATGTTACCACACATATTTTATCAGGAAAATACTAACCAGCAAATTATGAGTTTTCAAATAATACCTTAGGAGACAAACTTTGTACAAAGATTATTACAATAGTGTGTATGGTGTGGATGTAGGGATATATTCCATCACAGAAAATTAGTATAATTAATATCTGGGGGAAATGTTGTATGTGATTCGATTTGTTTTGTAACTGTGCCTGGAACTTGTAGACATTGTAGTGTTTGAGAACTGTAGATGTATACATTCCTGCTGGTGCTTTGTCTAAATGGAGTAGCTGATTATTAAAACGGGACCCTAGATTTTTCTTATCTTGCAGAATGATTTGAACTATACTACTGAACAGAGTAAGTAGTACTCCATATAGATCTATATAGTGGCTTCTTTGTAGCAGAAAAGAGGGTTGTTTTTTTGCCAAAGTTAAAATTCCTGATAAACGTATGAGGCAGCTCACATCTATGCATTTTAGAGCATGTTCAGTTTGTGTCTCCGTAATACAAATCAAACTGGTTTTGCTTGTGGCAGGCCTCGTCTGAACAACCCTGAGTTTTGGTACTGGCAGGCTGACCTGTAATGCTGACACACACCGTTGCCAACTCTCCCTGCTTACAACTAGTGCGTCTCACTACCTGTGTTGCACCGAGAGCCCCGCCCCCGGCACAGGAGCACTTCAGGCTCCTAGCGCTCGGTGTTTTTAAAGAGACGTT
The DNA here is from genome assembly GCF_028017835.1 of Emys orbicularis. NCBI lineage: Eukaryota > Metazoa > Chordata > Testudines > Emydidae > Emys > Emys orbicularis. The sequence continues at coordinate 229,580,771 of NC_088683.1, forward strand.
TCTCTGTCAGGCCGGGGATAAAAACCTTTATAGGCCAGACCCGAAGCTTGGAAACCCCGGGAGTCAATCAAAATACCCCCCCGGACTCTGTTTAAGGAAACTGATGACTTTTACGCCAATCTCCCGCTCTGTTGGGGGCGGGGCGCTGGCCCATGAGCACGTGGGGGGGAGATGCTGCGGGGGGAGGGGCAGCAGCCGCCTCGGGCGCTTGGCCTCAGAGCTACACTGGGGCCCCAGGAGCGCTGACGTCACTGCTAATGCGCGGGGGGGCCCCGAACTCTCTGCGCGGTTTGTTTTGCAGCATCAGACGGGGGGAGGGGCTTGCTGGCCCTGTCGGCCCTCCCATCCTTTGCCCCGCCCTCGCTGTTGGGCGCTCTCCTGCTGCGCATGCGCTTATCTGCCCTGCTGCCTGAGCGAGCTCAGGAAGAGGTGATGGCCGGTGGGCGGGCTTGTTGAGCTGTGGTCCGCCTCGCACGCGCGCTGCTGCTCGTCTCAACTTCACCGCCCCCGTTCATTGGCCGCTGCCTCGGGGTCGTGGCGGTCTGACCCGGGAGCGCAGCTGGGTCGCTGCGCATGCGCACTGGCGGCGGCGCGGGTTGGAGAGTCTCTCGGAGTCCAAGCCAACGGTTTGGAGGGAGAACGAGGCCGTCTCGAACCCTAGGGCCGGCGCGCGAGCGGCCGCTTCATCCGCGGCGGAGACGGCGGCGCCAGCTCCGCCGGGGGGAGGGGAGCGCAGCGCGGGAGGGAGCCCCACGCACAAAATGGCGAATAAAGAGAGTAAGAGACGGCGGGGCCCGGCCGGTCCCTGTTCGGGCTGGAGGGTCGGGGGTCGGCGGGTTTCTTCTCCCCGGGCGAGGCGGGGTGGGGGCGCCTCCCGGCTCCGCGTCTCTCGGGACGGGCTGTCTCTGGGGGCGGGGCGATCCCGGTGCCGCGGGGCTGAGCGGCCCGCAGCGCGGGGAGGGGAGCGCGTGGCCTCGCGGGCGCCGGGCGGAGCCGCCGCTGGGTCTCGCCGCGAGCGGGCTTCGGCTTAGGAACAAATAAAACGTGAGGCCGCGGGTGTCTGTCTGTCCCCGTGCGTGCAGTGTTCGAGGACACGGTGGAGGAGCGTGTCATCAACGAAGAGTACAAAATCTGGAAGAAGAACACCCCTTTCCTGTATGACCTGGTGATGACCCACGCCCTCGAGTGGCCCAGCCTCACTGTGCAGTGGCTGCCTGATGTAACGAGGTGAGACTCCTACCTGCGCTCCGGTGACCTGCGTAAACTCCCATGCGCCCTGTTTGGAATAGACTTTTAGGATAATAGTGAAAGTAACAGCTTGCAAGAGGGAAATAATCTCTTTTTAAGCAGTCAGTCGTGTCTTCAATATCTGAGCTACTCCTCTTGCTTCACTGTGGCTGACTGCTAGGAGTATCAACACTGGAAAATCTGTTTGTCAAGTGCCTTTACCTGCATTGACATGGATTTACCATAGTAGGTGCTGATGTATGCCTCTATTTAATGTATGTGCACATAGAAGTCTTATTCACACTATTCAAGCGATAGTGACAAGCACTCTAAAAGACTGGGATTTCAGTATTATTAAAGATGTACTTGTTAAATTTACTGATGTCAAGAACACCTGGAGTTCAACTTGTAAACATTTATGCTGATATGCCTAATGTGGCAGGGGAAAATGTTTTCCCCCAATTAATCTGTAGTCTCCCATAGAAATTGGGATGATACAGAAGAACTTTGCCTCAAAATATTTAAAAGTACAATACAACTGTGTTCAGCTTTTTGTAAGACTGTCTGTTTTATTGAACAGGCCTGAAGGAAAGGATTATGCCCTTCATTGGCTAGTGTTGGGAACACATACCTCTGATGAGCAGAACCATTTGGTTGTTGCAAGGGTCCAGATTCCTAATGATGATGCTCAGTTTGATGCTTCTCACTATGATAGTGAGAAGGGAGGTGAGTATTGCGGGAATTTTTAGATTGTTTAACACTGCTGCTAGAAGAACACAGTGCATACCTTGTTTAATTGTGTTCTAACTTGGGTTTTAACTTTAAAAATATTTTTTAAGGGTCTGTTTGTATACTAAACTTGTTTATAGTATATAACAGTGTCTCTCAGCCTTTCCAGACTACTGTACCCCGTTCAGGAGTATTTCACCGCACTTAGTCTACTTGCTTACAAAATGAGACTTAAAAATACAAAAGTGTCACAGCACACTGTTACTGAAAAATTGCTTATTTTCACCATATAATTTATAAAGTAAATCAATTGGAATATAAATATTGTACTTACATTTCAGTCTGTAGCATATAGAGCAGTATACTCAAGTCTATGTCTGCATGAAATTTTAGTTTGTGCTGACTTTTTATGTCAGTGCTTTTTATGTAGCATGTTATAAAACTAGGCAAATATCTAGATGAGTTGATGTACCCCCTGGAAGACCTCTGCTTACCCCCAGGGGTACGTGTGCGACGGTATATAGTGTAGTTCTAGAGCCTTAATATATTTTACTCTGACCCTTTTTAAAAAAATCTGAAAGCTGATAACAATTCATGTTAAGTCAGTATTGGAGAACCTCCTGCAAAAGTCTCCTATTTGACATAAATATTGACTTTATTAGGTCTTTCATTTGTGATACTTAAGCTACCTGGTAGACTAGCAAGAGATTTACCCCTCGGAAGGTGTTACGGCTGGTCACTACTTATTGTGATGACCTGTTCAGATTAAGAATACTTCACTGCTTTCAAGATAAGAAGATAACTTTTAAGATTTTATATTAAAGGGGTATAGTGTAATTTATCTTCCATGTGACTTGTATTACTACATTAAACAACTTGCGATTATGAAAAGCCTGAGAACACTGGCTTAACACACTTGAAATAGTTGACACGATTTTAACCAAAAACATTTTTTATATGTATTAAAAAAAAATCTAGAATTTGGCGGCTTTGGATCTGTAACTGGTAAAATTGAAACTGAAATTAAAATTAACCATGAAGGTGAAGTAAATCGTGCTCGCTACATGCCCCAGAACCCCTGCATCATCGCTACAAAAACTCCTTCCTCTGATGTGCTGGTTTTTGATTACACCAAACATCCATCTAAACCAGGTGGGTCAACCTGCTTGAATTTGTATACAATAACTTCTCTAGTATTATAAATGTTGTCTAGATGTAGACATGAGTCTGACAGTAGTCCGGTTTATTGTATTTTGATGCTAAAGCACTAAGTGTCTGAAGGTGCCTTAATTCCCGTGCTAGTTAAAAACAATTTGGATTAGTTAGAATATGCTTGGGGTAATTAAGCTCAGGAAGTTTGCCTAGGTATTTCAGATTTGAGGTGATAGAGTAGGACCCTCTGTGACTATCTTTAGCTATCATCAAGTGTCTTGTAACCTACTCTGAACACGAAATTGAAAAGCAAATCCTGCTTCTCCCTGTAGTAAGCATATGCAGACAATTTTGAAATTGTATTTTATTTTGTAATGCAAAAATAAAAATTCCATCAATTACAATCCGTCATATTCTTCTTGTTTAAAGGAGCTCTAAGAGCTAAACAATGGTTTGGTTCTTTTTCAGACCCAAGTGGAGAATGTAATCCTGACCTTAGGCTAAGAGGACATCAAAAAGAAGGTTATGGTTTATCATGGAATTCCAATTTGAGTGGACACCTTCTCAGTGCATCTGATGATCATGTAAGAAACTAACTTCCCCCTTTGTTAATACAAAACAGAAGGAAGAGTTGCTGATTCACATGGCCTAATAGTATTTTTCCCCATAAAATCTCTTCCACTGGTCTTCTCCATCCAGTGTACACCAAAATGCCTTCATATTTTTAATTCTAGGTGTTCATGTTTCTATCCTTTATACCCTGAAAGCCCGCTTACCATGACACATCATCCTTAACAGAAGGAGGTTGGGACACCTCTATAGCTAGTTAATGCCTACCCCATAATAGCTACTCCTGGGGGTATTCTGCGCAAAAAAAAAAAATTAAAAATTCTTCATATTTTATTTGTCAAAATAATGCCAAATAATCACACCAATTTCAATTGTTTCTGTAATTTATTTAAACTACAGAATGAAGTCACTAACTATTCAGCATTTCCTAAATACATGAAAGTTGCAAACACTGTAACTAATACCCTGCATTCTAGCTAAATTACATTACAGAACACCAAACAGCCCCCCCCCCCCCCAAAAAAAGTAGAATGTCATTTTAAATTGCTCTGACTTTCACACATGAAAGTCATACAGTTTTTGCTAATCATTGTCCTGGACCTGGCTGGGTACTTTGAGAAGCGCTTGGTTCTGATTGTCCTGATTGACTGCTGGGTGAATGTTTTATTTGCCCCCAAAGTCTTTTTTTTTTAAATTTTATTTTAATGGGTAAGTAAAATAAATCCTGAGCTGTAATCTAATCTCATTGTGCCACTTTGGCACAGGAAAAAAAGTGAGAAAGCACATAGATCTTCCTAGCTGATTCCCTTACTGTCATTTATAAGACTTTACATCATTCTGGCAATGTAGGGGCCTTAAAACTTTTACAGGTTTTAAGCTCCTGGGGGAATTGACTGAGAATGGGAACAGTTAACTATCAATAGGAACAGTAACAATGGTTTTGTTTTTTTTACATTGGGGGAGGGGCGGCGGGATCTGCCCGAGGGGTCTCGCCCACCGTGTCCCCCACCATTATGAGAGCGGGGGGGACGACCAAACACCGGAGGCAGGAGGGGAAAGGGGAACAGGTCGACCACTCCTCCCTGCTAGGCTGCAGGCAGGGGAGGAGGGCGCCGGAAGGGGATGGCTAGATGTAAGGGGGTGGGGAGCTATCAAGGACTTGTGCGGGTTCGGTCACCGACTCAGGATGGGAATCCGGCTCCTCTAGCTGCACTAGGGGAATGGGCGATATAACTGCATTGGGGGGGTGTGTGCAGTGAAACAGGCAAACTCAAACGGGAGGGGCACAAGCGCACGGGGGGGGGGCATGGGCGCATGAGGGGAGGGGCTAATCAGGGCAAGGGGGGCCGCAGGGGGAGGGAAACAACCAAGCTGTTACTGGGCAGGCAGATTGCTGCTGCTACATTTCTGCCTCAGAGAATGAGATCAATTTAACCGTCAGCAGCAACATTAACAATGGTTGCTTTTTTTTAATTTAAAGGTCTTTATTTTCAAAAATTGTTATGTTTTAAATCCTTAAATTACTACATTTAAGAGCAGTATACGATCACATTTGCTTAGCTGTACGATCTTCTGATGAAGGAACAATAGTGATTTTAACACCATCACTAGAGGCCAAGTCTGTTTTATTTAACTGGAACACCATGAACTGGAAAATACAGCCCTCTGTACTACTACTGGGTGCTCTAAAACTTTAGGATCACCCCCATACAGAATCTTGGCCTTTTTCTAGGCAGGCAGGCTGCTGCATTTCTGCCTTGGGGACGGAGCCTGCCTTGTGCATAATAAAAAGCCCTACCCCTCCATGCCAGTCTCTCTCGCTTGTTGGCATGCATGAACGCCCAACCCTGCCACCTGACGGTGATCAACGTCTCCCACAAAGGCACGCATGGCCAGCCCCCCTCCCCATGCAGTGATTTGTGTCTCAGAGGCTGGTCCAGGCACGCTGGAACAGATGCTCAGCCTGGACTGCCGGGGAAGAGGCACGCGTCCCCTCGCAGATTTTTTTGTATTTTTCTGCATGGAGGGCACAGAAATATGCAGACCATATGGAGGTGCTGAATTTTGTCAGGAGTAAATAGCCAAAGGGTTTGTTATTGAATGGCACGATACAGTCTCTCTCTTCTCCTCCCCTGTCTCCTAAAGAAATTGCTGAATGGATGTTATATTTGCACTAAAGACACAAACCTGTGAGATGAGGTTAATGTCTTGGGTTGCAGCAGCATCTGTGGAAATCTTTTCTTTTAGTCTCCCTTTCTTTCCCTGTCCTTCCTTCCCCAGCAAACCCAGCTGTGGTATTTGGTGGACTACAAAAACTACATTCTAATAAAGTCTGGGCAGAGACCCCAGTAGGAATATCATAGACTCCCTTTGGCTTTAGTAAGCTTTCTTTTTATAGGCAGTTATGATGGTGATGTGTAAGGGCATAACTTTATTAAATGAGGCTTTTTAAAAGACAAGAATGATGGTCTCAAGTTACAGAAAACACATGAATGCCAGCAGTGTGGCATAACTATGTTAACAGTTCTAAAGCCTCTGAATATTGAACTTGTATTCTGATGTCAGACAACATAATTGGAATACAACTAGATTACTATCCATATACTGAAAGAGTTACACCAAGGAAAGCAAGTCTGAACAATAAATTACATTGTATTAAAATGTGACTTTTGTCTGCAGACTGTTTGTCTGTGGGATATAAGTGCAGGACCAAAGGAAGGCAAAGTTGTTGATGCTAAAGCAATCTTTACTGGACATTCTGCAGTAGTAGAAGATGTGGCATGGCATCTGCTTCATGAATCTTTATTTGGATCAGTTGCTGATGATCAGAAGCTTATGATGTAAGTTTGGGAGGAGAGTTGGGGGTGGGGAGAAACTGAGCAGTTCTCTGGAACTTATAATTCCCTGCTTGTCAATGCAACAGTCTAGACAAGCACTGCACACTGCCTAATTTTAAAAAAAATATCTATTCAGGCTATGAGGTGGCCTGCAATCCTAAAATACTCTAGCCTTCTGTTGCATTAACATGAAGCTAAATCAGCTAGATTTTACAGCATTACTTGTATTTCTAGGAATCTGGATAGGAATAATCCTAAATGTGCCTTTCCTTCTATTTGTTTTACTGTTCAATGTTGCCTTTCTTACTAAGACTACATTGTAAATATAGATCTATGGTTAAACAAATGGGTGAACGGGAAGCCTGATTCTACAGTTTCTCTAGTGACCTACATATTTTGGGTACTTTTATGGTCCCATCATTGTAGGTCCAAAGCCATGTTGCTGTGATCCACAGAACCCCTGCTCAGCTGCCACCTAATCTTGTGGGTGTCTAAAATCACTAGATGCCTAAATTTCTGCTGTGCTAAGGAACTTTTTACCTAAGTTTCTACCTCCAAACATGTGCATTGCTGCCTTAGGTAGGCATCCGGACACCTAAGCCCCGCTGCAATTCTCAAACCAGGTGAAGATCGGTGTTGCCCTCCCTATCTCTCCTGTGGGCTGGATCTGGCAGGTGTTTGATCTGAGCACAAAACAGCCACTTGGTTATGGCATATACTGAGAGGTAGAGGAGAGTGTTTCTCAGTCTCGCCTGTTGAAGCTGTTCCACTTTAGCCCAATGAATGTTTGTAATATAGAGACAGTGAGGATGACTCTGTAGTCCAGTGGTAGGGCACTTGACTGAGAATTGGGAAACCCTGCTCAAATCCATTCTCGAAAATCATGCGGAAGGAGGAATTTAACCTGGGTCTCCCATATTCCAGGTGAGTACCCTAACCAACGGAGCTAAAAGTTATAAGGAAGGCTGTCACTGCTGCTCCCTCCTCAAGTCCTTTTGTTTAGCTGAGGCTGTGTACCTCAATCTTATGTATTTATCCTCACAACACCCAGGAATTACAATAGAAGGGGCACAGAGCGGCTAAGTGACTTGACTAAGGTCACAAATGGAGTCTGCAGTGGAGCAGAAAATTGAACCTAGGCCTCACCAAGTTTTATGCTGGTGCCCTAACCCCTGGATCATCCTTCCCCTTGATTGACCTGATAATTCTATTTAAAAGCAAGCTGTAAATACCATCCGGTCAGGTGGACTGACTAAATAGTAATCTAGTGCTGTGAACTTTTTCAGAGATGTGAGGAATCCAATCACATCTGTTTGCCCTAACAAATTACTTGACAGACTAATCATTCCCCTTGATAAAAGGGAAAACTCTTGAGGTTGTACAGTGAATGCTTTGCTTTTGCCAAAAGATGAAATACCTGGCTGCTATAAATCTTCTAACTGATTAGTATGTTCTAAGACAGATGAGATTGTACTAGTATGGAATGACAAATGACTCTCAATCCCTTCTCCCCCCCCCCCCTTTTTTTTTTTTAAATGTTGAAACTTGTATACCACGCTTTTCAGCCTGGAAGGAATGTTTTAGTCCCAAAGTAATGTGTGTTAACTTTATACAGATATTTAATGTGTACAGTTTTTATGTAGTATGAAATGAGTGCTAACTTTGTGACCAATGTTCATTCCACTTATAGCCTGTTTAGATGAAAAGTTAGTGCGCGGCATACTAGTGTGCTGTAGATCCACACACACTAGCTTGCTGGATGCGAACTGTTCATTTAGACAAGTCTTCAGACTGGGCTGTTTCAAGTGCTGAATAGGGTTTAGTGTGTGAGAATTGGTTCTCCCTTCTACCACCTTTGACTGGCATTTTTTTGTGTGTGTGTTCTTCCTTTTTCCCTTCATCCAAAAAAGTTGGGACACGAGGTCCAATACTACATCCAAGCCAAGTCATTCTGTAGATGCCCATACAGCTGAGGTCAACTGCCTGTCCTTCAATCCCTACAGCGAGTTCATTCTAGCAACTGGTTCTGCTGACAAGGTGTTTTACTTATGTATATTTTTCAATTTGTATAGTATGTTAATGTATATGCTCCTAAAAGTGTGCTTAGACACTAGTCACAAATGTCAATAAAACAAGTGCAACGGGTAGCTAAAATGTATTAATTTAAAATTGAGTAACTTCAGAGGCTTTTGGAGTAAAAGTACCTTATTTTTTTTCCCCCTTTCCCTCACAGACTGTGGCTTTGTGGGATCTACGAAACCTTAAATTAAAACTTCATTCTTTTGAGTCTCATAAGGATGAAATCTTTCAGGTGGGCAGAAGACAAATGAATAACTTGAAGGTTTTAGAATAAGGTTGTGCATATTGCTGAGCGCTCCGGATCAGGTGGGAATTTGGTTTGGTTTGGAATTCTGATAATGTGATCAATTGAAATATATCTGATCACTGAGATCTGTTGCAAGAACTAATAGCTGAACTAATGCCACCATTAAGCCTTAGTTTAAGCAACATAGGTAATGTGAGTAGACTTGTTTTTCTCTTCTCCCTCAAAGTATATTCATGAGTCTGCCAGCTTTCTAACTTGCTGCTTTAACAGCAGCACACAAACTGGCATTTTATGGGAAATGCTTAGATGCTCTCTCACTATGGTTAAAATAAAATTAATAGGGCAAGTATAAAAGCCCAACAGCTTTTCTCAGAATAATTTAAAACAATTCTTGTCTATGTATCTGTGCCTCCCCAAAATCCTTCAATGTGCCCTGAAAGATAACAGATTTGGGCTATTTCAGATGGGTAAAGAATAGATTCTGAAGTTGAGGACCCCCTCAAAGAGCTCCTGGGCACCAGTTTCCTCTCAGAGGGTTCTCCAGCTTTGAGCACTCTCCACCATGGCATGTGGGGAGAGATGGTCCTTAACATTAGCAGATCACAAGCCATTTATGGCTTTATAGATGACAATCAACTCTCCAAAACCAACTGGTAACTAATCAGCCAGTTAGATCCAGAAGATTGCTTTCATGTGCAACTGAAAAGATAAGTTTGAGTCAAAAAATCTCCTAAAATATGTATGATCGAAGTCAGGAGTATGACTTAGCTTGACCCAGACTCATGTTCCTAAAATATGTATTTCCAAAAAAAAAATTCACAAACAGAAGGCAACTCTAATTCCAAATACTCCCTTAAAGCTGTGTGACTTTATTCAATGACTTTCATTTTATGTATGATTAGGCAAGTTTAAAAGTGATTTGCAGGCACACTTGACCATTGTAGAAAATGGAACTAAATAATACTGACACTTTATGGTAGTATAGCAGTTTTAATGGTATATTTCTTGTGATTAGATTTCTTCCATGAGGAAACTTAAGATCCTCTGAATTGGAGGAAAGCCTTGATGTTGGGGTACATGAAGTGAGAAGTAGTCTATATATTTTTGAGTCTATCTTCTCTAAACTTGTCCTTGTTATTAAAAATGTTGATCAGTTATGGCTGTAGCAGTTCAAGCATTGATAGTTAAAACTGGCAACGTTGGTCACATCTAAAATTACTAGTTCAGAATACATACAAAGACATGAACATTATACTCCTATTTTCGAGAGATGTTCTCTTCTTACAGGTTCACTGGTCTCCTCATAATGAAACAATTCTTGCTTCAAGTGGGACTGATCGTCGGCTAAATGTATGGGATCTAAGGTAAAGAGTGATTCTGTTCCTTTATTTAAAACCTATGTGGAGGTAGCAGACACACATCCAATATATGCAGTAGGCTTTGCATTTGTACTTAAAAATAATTAAGCCTACAATTTAGGCATAAGCTATTTTCTGTTTAAAAACTAGCAAACTTCAGTGTAGGAATACTATGCTGTCTTTTTATTGAACTTTGCCAGTTAAGTGTAAAAAAATAAAAAAAAACCCACTTCTGAATAACTCTGCATGTCTCCTCTCTTCTCTCCTCCCCCTCCTCCCCCCCCCCCCCCCCCCCGGTCTTTTTAGTAATAAGTGATCTCTGCCCCAAGGGTCCTTTATTGATCTAATCTGCAGAATCTGATTTTTTCAGCAACCAGTGGTGATGACCCATGTTTGAGGATTAAAACTTCGGGTGAAGAATAAGCAGCAAGAGTAGGAATTGAAAACAAAGATATTTTCTCAGCACAAGTGCCCCTGATAAGAGAAGGGCATAGTCCTCCATTAGCTATTACTTTTTTTTAACCTTAATTCCCAAATTGACTTCTTGCCCACTTAAATGAGATAACTATATTGATGTTGTAACTACTTCAAGATTTTAAGGGTTTAATTATACTTCCTTTAAGCAGCATTGTTTTCTTTACAGTAAAATTGGAGAAGAGCAATCTGCAGAGGATGCAGAAGATGGGCCTCCTGAACTTTTGGTACGTATTTGCTGTCTTTAGCTTGGAGACCTGCTGATGCCTCATAAGAATTTATATCTTTATTCTTAGACTAAAGAACTGCAATAGCAGACCAGACCAATAATCTGTCTAATCCAGGAATTTACTTCGGGCAAATTCTTCAACGCCCCACTATCTCTCGGTACTTGATTGTGGCTCTCAACTGCTAAGTGAGTTTTAAGGCAGTGGTTCTTAATGCTCCTTTGTATGAGTGCTGCGCAGAGTGCCATTGCTGCAGTAGGTCTGCAATGTTGCCTATATCCAAGGTCAGGTAAAGTGTAGAAAACACAGCTGTAGGTTATACTTTTAACTATGTATAAACCAAAACTAATCTACTACCTCACTTTATCATTGAAACAAAGTATAGTGTTTAATGTTTCCTAGATTAGGTAGTCATTTAGGGTTCTTAGCAACTTAATGCTGCTATAAATGGCTGTGTTGCTAATAGCAACTTTACAGGAGGAAAGGAAATAATCTGAAATAGCTTCTTTAGTTCATGTTAGGCTCTCCATCAAATGATTTACAAGCAACCACTATATTTTGTGCACAACTATGTGGGAAAACAGTTGCTATTGGTTGACTTCCACATCCAGTAATAACTCTTCATCTTGCTTCTGGGTAAAATAACCTAATATAGAGCTTTTTGAAAAGGCAGGAGGCTGCTGTGCCAAGTAACACAGGTAGCAAGAATGCTTTTTTAAATGGTGTTTCCTGCCTTCTCCTCAACAGTCCTAATCTGAAATGTTTGTGGGCGGCATTTACATGTTTGTGGCGTACGTGTTAAGGCAGCTACTTTAAAACTGCACCTCAGATCTCCACTTACAGTAGAACACCAGAGTTAAGAACTGACTAGTCAGCTCCACACACCTCATTTGGAATTAGGCAGCAGCAGAGATGTGGGGGGAGAAAGGCAAATACAGGACAGTACTGTGTTTAAGCTTAAACTACTAAAAAAGAGAGAGCAGCAAATTTCTACTGCATAGTCAAGTTTCAAAGCTGTATTAAGTCAATGTTCAGTTGTAAACTTTTGAAAGAACAACCATAACACTTTGTTCAGAGTTTCGAACATTTCTGAGTTACGAACGAACAACCTCTGTTCCCTAGGTGTTTGTAACTCTGAGGTTCTACTGTACATAGTTATACCTTAGTTTTACTTTATTTGCTAATGAGAATAGTAAATTTAAAATATTTCACTACTTTGATGATTGTCTAGAGATGTCTTGGGTCATTAAATTTGATCTTATTAACAGTTTATTCATGGAGGACACACTGCAAAGATTTCAGATTTTAGTTGGAACCCTAACGAACCCTGGGTAATCTGCTCTGTATCTGAGGACAACATAATGCAAATATGGCAAATGGTGAGTGTCAGAACTTAATTTCTGCATTGCTTTCAGCTTCATGATATAAATGAAAAAGGAGGTTATTCTTCTCTTTAAAAAGTCTTTAAAAAAGACAGGCCATGTCTCATGTAGGCAATCTTTTTCCTCTAACTAAATGGATTTAACTTATGACCTGAACATTAAGACTAATATTCATACAAAAAAAGTTCTGTTATGACTTGTATATCATTTTGAATTTTATTAAGGATAAATTGAACTAGAAATGGCTAATTTCTAATATATACCAAAAATATCCATTTCAACAGATGAGTTAACTGGAGCTAAGTTGATATTTTAGTATCTTCAAAAGAAGGAAAAATAGATCTTCAGAGTGAGTTTGCAGATATTGCAGGTTTATATGTGCTATGCTATCCAGAATCTAAGCTTTTGTTTTACAAATGGCTTCTAGAACTCCTAATTGCAAAGTTAACTGCATTTTTAAGACTTCTGGGAGTCATGTTGGCAGTCATTAATCCTAGCTAGTTATAGGATCTTAGTAGTAAAAGAGGAAGCCCTACATTATCAGAGTCCCTGTAAAGGCAGGACCATTGCCTGACAGCATTCATTTGATATAAATTGACACCACATGAGTTTTGCCAGAAAACCACAGCGACTTAAAAACATCAACTAAATGTATATACAGATGTACCTTTCCTTCTATCCACTTGAGTTTTTTTTCCTTGTAAGTTGAAGGATGTGTGTTTTTGAAAGCAATTACTACTGGGATAGTAGTTTTAAAGTAAGACTGAAACTGGATATGAGACCGGGACAAAATCTTTTGGGTAAAGAGCTAAATGGATTAGGATTAGCCTAAAGTGCATCAATTTAAAATATCGTATACATACTTTTAATATTAGTGTTGATTAGTCTAGCCATTTTACATAATCTTAAAACTGACTTCTCTCTTTAAAGTCAGGGAAAGGGATACTTCTGAGAAAACAATCCTGTTCTCAGAGTACCTACTCCTCACTTCTGCAATCATATGACTTCTAAGATTAGAAAAAATACTGTTAATCAAATGTGCCTATCACTTTTTGATACTTGTAATGCAATAACTTGTGTCTCTAGGCTGAAAACATTTACAATGATGAAGAACCAGATATAGCAGCATCAGAACTGGAGGGTCAAGGAACATAACTTTCTCCTTAGGAAAAGGAAGACAAGAATGTTGGGTGTTTGTGAAGTGGCTGACATTCATATAAATTATGTTATTGTTTGTTTTTTTTGACTACTATATACATTCAAAATATTCTCAGTTGAATGTAATGCTTATACCAATGCTTGATTTTTATCGAGCACAAAGCTTGTATAGTTGAATTTAATGGGATATCCCTGATTTTTTTTTTTTTTTTTTTTTTGGCACCTTGAAGTGAGCTATAGCAAACTGTACAGCATTTAGGTATTGGGGAAAATAAGTGACTGAATACCAATGTCTATTTTTAAAACAAGCTTGCAGATTCCTGTAAATGATTAGACAACTCAAAATCCTCACTTTTCCTAGACTAAATGCATAAATGTTTTTATCATATGTAAAATGAGCTTTTCACTTTTACAGAACACTTCCTGTTTGGCTTTGCATAAATAAACTTTTTTGAAGAAAATGTTTGGTGTATTAACTGAAGAAGAAAATCTAACTATTGCCTAGTGGCAGTGCTCTCCAAAGAATAGGGTGGGTACCTTTCCATGTTTGTCTGCATAGATGTAGAAAGTTGTGTGGAGGGGCATGTGAGTTACCTGCTGCCTGATGCTAAAGCTTAATACTTAAACAGCTGTCCCCATTGTTCCCTCTCTTAGTATTTCTAATGATATTTAGCTGTAGGGCTAAAGTATAAATGAGGTCTGGATGGAGAGACAGATTATGATCTCAGAGGCACTTTAATGAAAGTCAAAACAAGTTACCTGTAGATATCTTCTTGGGAAAAGACACTTTTCTTGTACTTGAACTTTATAAAGGACATCTTGCTCTGTGGCTAGATGGTCAACTTTCAAATCCTTGTAAGTCTTCAGCAATGCTGTCCATGAGGTTACTTTAAACCCAAAATCTTCCAATTAAAATCAATTGGTGTTTAGGTATCATGGGAGAGGCCCCATACAAATATTATAAACTGCTGTGTAGGAAGACCTCATTATTATAATAATATTCATATACTTGTGGCCATAGTGCATGCTATATTATCTAGCTAGTCAAATATATTTTTGTAGCATCCTCACTGTGTGGAGTGAAATACAAAAATAGACCTAGGAAAGGAGAGCAGATGTTTCACTCAGTATGTATCTGAAATGGCATCTAACTGTTGGAGTAAACCATGTATTTTAGCTAACTAAATTGGATACATCTAGACAACACTTCTATTGAATTTGGATGCATCAGCCTTTGAGGCAAGTGTCTCCGTAGCTGTAGAGGAGTTACATATTCTAGTCCTGTCTCTTAAATTAGAGTTATCTGCAAGCTCTTTAATTTCACTGTTTTAATAGGGAAAATATACCTATCCTCAATACATGTATGAGTCCCTGTGAAGATAAAGGATCTCTGCTTTGGGGTGGGCCCATACCACACACAAGAATGACCATACTGGGTCAGACTAATGGTCCATCTAGACCAGCGTCCTGTCTTCTGATAGTGGCCAATACCAGATGCTTCAGAGGGAATGAACAGAATAGGGCAATTGAGTGATTCATCCCGTCACCCAGTCCCAATATCTGGCAGTCAGTTGCATCCCTGACCACCTTGGCCAATAGCCTTGATGGCCCTATCCTCCATGAACTTACCTAATTATTTTTTTAACCCAGTTATGCTTTTGGCCTTCACAACATCCCTGGGCAATGAATTCCATAGGTTGACTGCACTATGTGAAGAAGTACTTCCTTTTGTTTGTTTTAAACCTGCTGCATGTTAATTTCATTAGGTAACCCGCTGCTTTTTGTGTTTGCGAAGGGGTAAATAACACTTCCTCCACACTATTCATGATTTTATAGATCTCTATCATATAGCCTGTCAGTCATCTCTTTTCCAAGCTGAACAGTCCCATTCTTTTTAATCTCTCCTCCTGTGGAACTTATTCAATTCCCCTAATCATTTTTGTTGCCCTTCTCTGTACCTTTTCCAATTCTAAGTATTTTCTGAGAGAGGGCAACCAGAACCACATGCAGTATTCAAGATGTGGATGTGCTGTGGATTTATATAGTGGCATTTTAATACTTAGTATTACTAGCTTTTTTGACTGCTGCTGTACACTGAGTGGATAGTTTCAGAGAACTGTCCATGACTCCAAGATCTTTCTTCAGTGGTAACAGCTAATTTAGACCCTGTCATTTTGTGTATATATATATTTCAGATTGTTTTCCAGTGTGCATTACTTTGCATTTATCAATATTGAATTTCATCTGCCATTTTCTTGTCCAGTCACCCAGGGTGGCATTTTTTGATCCCTTTACTGGTTTTTTTAAGATGGGGCATACATTTTATTTGAACCTCTATTATGGTGTTTTTAAAAAGTTACCTTGCAGGCATTTCACTCTTAACTGTTCCTTTTAATTTCTATTTAACTAGTTTCCTCATTTTTTGGGTGTAGTTCCCCTTTTTGAAGTTAAATGCTCCTGTAGTGGGCTTCTTTGCTATTAACTACATCCTGGTCACTGTTAACAAGTGGTTCAGCCACATTCACTTCTTGGACTAGAGCTTGTGTGCAATTTAAGACTAAATCAAGAATGACCTCTTGTGGGTTCTAGATCTAACTGCTCCAAGAAGCAGTCATTAATGGTGTCTAGAAATTTTATCTCTTCATCATGTCCTGAGGTGACATGTACTCAGTCACTATAGGGATAGTTGAAATCTCCTACTATGAGTTTTCTGTTTTTGTAGCCTCTCTAATCACCAAGTATTTAACATCTCACAAATGTTAAATGCAGTTGATGCACCATAACTCTCACATCTTCCTCTTGTAGCCCAATGCTAATCCTAAATACTATGAAATATTCTTCTTTACTGTTTATTAATACACATTGCCTCTTGGGGGTAAGGAGAGGCAGCAGTAGCTGTGGAATTGATCCTCTGAGAAGTTGTAGTATGTGAGCTTAGTGTTCATGCACCATGTTTTCTTACATTAAAGATTTTTTTCCCCCACTAATGGTGGAAAGCTGCAAGTCTTACATTCATCAAGTAAAAATCTAAAACCATGTGATATAAAACTAATTTTTCCATTTGAAGACATTTTAATAATCCTTTATGACATTTGTATATCACTAAATGGATGGAAAGAACCCAGCTATTCCAGTCTGCCCAATCAAGACTTTAATGATGGATGCATCTCTGTGAAAGATGGTTACACAAAGATTTTAGAGCTCAGAGCAGTTCACAGAGCCTGCATTGCATTTCTGCCAGGGATCTGCGGTCTGACAATTAAGTTCTGACTGACAACACAATGGCCATTTTATATATAAACAGCCACCGGGGGATGATAGTCTCTATTATGTAAGGAAGCAGTTTGACTATGGAACTGGTACATTCAGCACTAAGTACCTCTCAGGGCAATACATCACGCAATACATCACGCATGTCTACAGAATACATCTGAGCAGATAATTTTAATCAGCCCATGTTTAGGTCATCAAGGATTCTGTCATCCATTTCATTTTCCAGGAGTGGGGTCATCCATCAATAGACCTGTTTGCAATACACAAGAACAAAAAATGTCTCATTTCTGCTCTAAAGTCAGAACCCCAGCATACACATTTCTTATGCAGTGATCCCCACAAGTGACCTGTGCTTACCCTCTGATTCCCAGGGTGCTCAGGAAGATCAGAGAAGATGCTGCAAGGTCCTGTTTGGCTGAGGAAGTTTTGGTACCGAAAGGTGATGCTTCTAACAGGACATCTACCAAAACCATTACCTCCTTTACTGGACTTACTATTGCAGGACAACAGGAACATCTTACTTCTTTGGTGATTCCACATGTCCATTCCATGGCAGGTATTTGTGCACTTCAGTGCACAGTTGTCTGAGTCTTTTTACCCTTTCCAGTACATGTCGAGGTGGCTTGAATGCCCTCTGCTTTCTCACACGTCATGAAGGCATAAAGGGCCGAGCCACCTCAGATCCCCTCCCCTCAGTTTTTTCCTACTGCTTGTGACAATTAGTGGAGCTCCCTGTCCTTGCTTCTGCAAGTCTCTCAATATCACTATACAGTATCCATGTACAGTTTAAAAAAAAAAGGTTTTTTGTTTGTATAAGTTCTGCCACCCAGTTTGGGGTACTGGCTCTGGTAATGGAGGTATGCCACACCATCCAGGTTTCAAGCCCTGTTGCTCTCATGGCAAGGCGATGCCAAATAGCAACTCTCACCTCACCTGCCTTATGTGTTTGGGGAAAGCTTGAGAGTGAGAAGGGAGGCAGTTGTAAGGGCTTTAAGACTCGTTCAAAAAAAGACAGGGTGGACAGATTAAAATATCTGGTCTTGGAATCTGTCCTGCATTCTCCATCTGAGCCCCTCAGCATTGATCAGTAGCACACCTCCAGCGGGCCCCAGTCCCAAAGAAGAGGCATCGGAAAGTGGATCCAGTACCGGTGCTGTCGAGGAATTCAAAGAGGATGAGCTCTGCTAAGGACACAGGAGAGTATTCTAAGAGGAAGCATTCCCCAGGGCACACGTCTAAACGGGAGTTCGGTGACTCTGGAGGCCAGTGTTGGCCTGTCGAGACCAGCTCCCGAAGCATGTGCCTTGACATCTCCTACATCTCCTCGCACCACAGTAACACAGAGTATCTTCCTGGTACCTTACACTCCCGAGTTGTTTGAGTGTGCAAGAGAGTTGTTGAACCTCTTGGTTCAAGAGTCTCGCCTACCACCAGTATCTAGGGTACTACCTCTGGCACCTTCACCTCTACACCAAGCATGCATCTCCAGCGGTGCGCATCAGGGTATCAGTGAGGCCAGTACCATCTAGGGGAAAGCCCTAGATTATAGCCCCAGCTCCCCTTTCTTCAGAGTATGAGCCTTCTCTGGTACCAACAGGTACGGCGCCACCTTGGTCTTAAGGAGCAGCAGCATCCTCATCAGACTTTCCTACATATCCCAGCATAGCCAGTCCCATCAGGAGGATTATGCCACCTGCCCACCCAAATATCAGGAGGGACCCTTGGGCTATGCCTACCTAGGCTCCAGAGCCACACCAATGGCCCTTTTGGAACCCTTGGCTTTCCTGTCCCTGCAGCCATCTCACTGGGCTCCACCTGCCGGGCATCAGGAGCATTGCCGCCACAGGCATGGTACCAAGCAGAGTCAGGGTCTCTCTCATGAGCAACTGCAGGAGGGCCAGAAGTTGCATCAGCCCTTGGTACTGCTAGCATTTTCTTCCTCAGCTCCTGATGAGGCAATTATGGGGGAGCTTCTCTTTTAAGACCCATCAGGAGCTGCTGAGGAGGATACCTATGACTTTTGATATCTTCCTGGAGGTGGTCTAGGAGAAATCCCACAAGCTGGTGAACATTCCAACGTCTGCGGCCCCAGCTAGAATAGCACTGCCAGTAAATGAGGCTATTTTAGAACCTCTGGCAGACCCCAGCTTCCCTTCCACCAACAACTAAGAGAGTGGAGAGAAGTTACTATGTCCCATCCTTGTGGTTTGAACATCTGGGTAACCATCCTTCTCCAAGCTCCCTTGTAGTTGTAGCAGCTAGTGAAAAGGAACAACAGGGGCACCAGGCCTCAACCTCAAGAATAAAGAGGACTGGAAAGTGGAACTGGTTGGGAGGAAGTTCTACAGGTGGATTATAGCTTTGCATTGCAAACCAGCAAACTTTGCTGGGATGTTACAATTTCACTCTTTGAAATACAGTTTCAAAATTTAAAGACAAACTCGCAGAGGAGGCGAGACTAGGTCCTCACTTTGATAGAGGGCAAATTGGTTGCCAGAGCAGCTCTATATGCAGGTCTCGATGAAGCAGATTTTGCAGCGTGCAGCATAGCCTCAGCCATCATAATGAGGTGCTCATCCTGGTTACACTCATGTGGCCTACTTCCAGAGGTGCAACAGACAGTTCAGGACTTACCCTTTGAGCAGTTGTCACTCTTTTCAGCAAAAGCGGACGAGACGCTGCATAGAATCTCAAAGATTCTAGAGTGACCCTGAAATCCCTGGGCATTTACACCCCAGCAGTGAAGCAGAAGGCGTTCTGCCCTCATCAGTTTCAGCATTTTCACGGATTTATTCCTCATGCCCAAGACCTGCCAATGAGAAGGACCAGACGTTACAAACAGCGACCTTTGCCACTGCCTCTTTCTGTATCTACAGCTGCTGGTTCATTGAGATGGGCAGCATTCTCCACAAGTTCATTTTGATGGGCAAGATGAGAGCAATCTATCAATTCAGAGATTGCCATTCCCTTTTGTTCCAATTTTTGCAAACCACCTGTCCCACTTCCGTCGTGCTTGGGCCCATATCACAACAGATTAGTGGGTTCTAAACACAGTGGAAGTAGGATATTCGCTCTATTTTGTTTATGCCACACCTTCCCATTCTCCATCCCTCTTCAGGAACCCCTCTCATAACAAAGTACTTTTATAACAGGTGTAAGCAGAGCGGCTTGAGTGCCCTCTGCTGTCTCACACATCATGCAGGCATAAAGGGCTGAGCCACCGCAGAGCCCCCCTCAAGTTCCTTCCTACTGCCCGTGATAGTTGGTGGAGGTCCCTGTCCTTGTGTCTGCAAGTCTCTCATCTCTATACAGTACCCATATATAGTTAATGTAATCAGTCAGTTTGAAAAAAAAAAAGGGGAGAGGTTTGTTTGTGTAGGTTCTGGCACCAGGTTTGGTGTACGGGCTCTGGTAACGGTGGTCAATGTCTTGTAGGAGCTGTGGAGGAGGTTCCTCCTTTGCTCAGGGGAAAGTGGTTTTACCCCAATACTGAAGGCAAAAGGGGGGGGGGAGAGAAAGGGGGGGTCCTCAGGCCTATTTTAGATCTAAGGCAGTAAAACAAGTTCCTAAGAAAATCAAAATTCCAGATTGTCACTTTAGCTTCCATTATTCCTTCTGTGGAGCTGGGGGACTGGTGTGCTGTTCTCGTCTAAAGGGATGCCTACTTTCATGTGGCAGTTCACTAGGGCCTAAGAAAGTTTCTAAGATTCACTGTGGCTGGCTACCCTTATCAGTTCACAGTGTTCCCCTTTGGTCTCTTAGCTGCCCCTTGTGTTTTTACAAAGTAATTGTTTGTAAAATTGATTGTAATTTGTATGTGAAATACTATAAAAGAGGCCAAGGTTTTCTGATGTCTAAATCCATATTCAGATGCCTAAGTGGTTTGATCTTTAAAAGGACTGAGGTCCCAGTAACTCCCACTGCATGTATACTGCATTTAGTTTTAAATGAAGTTGATGTTATAACTGAAGGCAACACACAAACTATTAGACCTGCTGGTGCTCATCACTTTTAAAGATCCAACCACTTATTATTTAGGCTCCTAAATAGGAATTCCAGACACTAACATTAAAAATCCCCCCACCCTATTAAAAAAAAATGTCAAAAATTAATGGATTCAAAATTAGTCTTAAATCCTGAATGACTAACAAATAGCATTGGGTCCAAAACACCACATGCAACAAGGCATATTTAAATTAAGAGGTTTTTATACGCATTGCAGCGGTGTTTTAGTGCAGTATAATTTAAAATGCATTTACACAGTGGTTAGTAAGTGTACCTAGTTAAATCAATTCTGCTACTCCTGCAGGTTGCTACCGAAGGTGAAGACAGGGAAAAAGTGATACAGCTACCATTCATTCCCTCTTATTTTCAAGGGAGCTGGGTGTAGAGTTTTTAGACCTACCTCTCTGCTACATTCAACTATTTCCAGACAAAGCAGAAGGGATAGCTCAGTGGTTTGAGCATTAGCCTACTAAACCCAGGGTTGTGAGTTCAGTCCTTGAGGGGGCCATTTAGGGATCTGGGGCAAAATCAGTACTTGGTCCTGCTAGTGAAGGCAGGGGACTGGACTCGATGACCTTTCAAGGTCCCTTCTAGTTCTATGAGATAGGTAATGTATTTATTTTAACCTCGGACACCCCTGGGGAAAGACCATACTAGTAATAAGCAGGCTTTTGAAAGGGCAAATTTCAGAGTTGGGGTGATTTCCCCATTGGCCTGACATCTGTATTGATATCACATAATGTTGCATGTTCAAATTTATAATTAGCTTAAAGGCTAAATTATGTTCGCTGAAGTTTTATAGGAAGCCTGTACAATCCCTGGAGCTGCACTGTAGAAATGCACACCTATAAACTGACAATGTAACACCACTTTCATTGTTTCTTTAAACTGAAAGAGACACTAGCAGGTAATTATGGATAAATTGGAAAACAAAACAAAACATGCAGCTATCTGAAAACTATATTTAAAACCTGCAGACCAGCCTTTCAAGAAAATTGAAAGAACTCTGTGTAAGCTCAAAAGCTTGTCTCAGAATTTGGTCCAATGTATTACCTTCCCCACCTTGTGTCTCTAATATCCTGGGATCAACATGGCTACACCACCACTGCATACAGGTCAAGACCAGCCACACTGCCTAATCATATTAATTGGATGCTTCAGGAACACTGGTCAGTAATTTACAAGGAGAGAAGGCAGTGACTGTACATGCCTCTCCACTTGTGTCTCAACCTTGCCTTGGGAGTTTAGTCTCCTTTTTGTGAATTGTTAGGATCAAAGCTTAAAAATTTACCTGATGCTTAAACCCAAGGATTAAGTCACTAGCCAAAAATCTAGGCTATCAAGCTCCCTGAAATGTAAAGGAATAAGAAGTTGTGCACTGTATTTAGTTGAAACACTGATAACTGATGAAAATCTAGTGATGCAAGTTAATTTTATCATAGCTTTTCCTGTCTTGACTTCATTCTCCTCTTTCCTATGTTGATCATAACATATGTTGCCTTTAGGCATCTTTTCCTTCACTTTGTTGTCTCCCTTATCTCCTTTCCCTATATTGTGTCTCAGTCTTCTCTTCTCCACCACTTCAAAAAAATAAATCTATCAGTACTATCCTTCCTAATGTATCCCAGCTGTTGGGATTCCCTCCAAGACCTTTTCCATTCAGCTTATCCAGAACACTGTCCAGTGCTGGGAGAACACTTCTTCCAGTTCTCTGGGATCCAAAACACCCAGTTAGACTCTGGATTTCATCACTCAGGTTCCTTTATTTGGCATACAAGCAAAGCTACACTGTTGATCAGACTCAAGCATAGGGGGTGGGTATAAGGCATACCATACATCCAGAGTTACACAGACCACCTCTTCCTTTATATACATTTACACATTACATTGCATTTGTTATACATTACACCACACATTTTTGGCTTGGCTACTCTGCAGGAATCAATACCTGTGCGAGCTAAGGGGTGAAAACATTATCTACTATCTGCTCTATGTGCTGTTCAGTGGAACCTGATCTTTACATTCCAGGTTTATCTTCTCCATAGTCCCTACCATCAAGGTGTTGCTGCTTATCTTATCTAGCACAGACATCCTGACTCCAGAATACTGGTTGTCAAGTCCCTATTTACAAGGTAACCTTCCATTCACTTCCCAATTACACCCACTAAGAAGTGAGGCAAGTTACTTATGTCAAACCAGGCCTACACCATCTGTCCCTCACAATAAGAATTTAGAAATACCTAAAGCTAGAGGACTATTTAGCCAAAGACTGAAAAAGCATGTCCAAGGGCAAGGCCCAGATAAGAAGCCAACCTTCCACCCCAGCAGTGGGAAGAAGGGACAGTGCTGGATTTCCTGCCTCTCTGCTGTCCCGGAATCCTACTCAGGGACTGCATGTTTCATACAGATCTCCAACTAGTGGAGGTCTAACGTTTGAATACTCTCTCACCTTGCTCTGGCTGTGGAAAGGGCAGTTTCTTGACATTCCAGGCCTACAAGGAAGAGGGGTTTCCAGAAGCACAAACTTATAGCTGCTGAGAAATCCCATGAGCCTTTATTAATTTCCTACTAACTTTTTCAAAAGAGGAAAGTATCTGAAGAATCTCCTGAATGCTAGGAGAGATCAAGTACTCAGAAGTCAAGACATTCCAAATCTTAAGGTGATTTTGGCAATATTAACCAAGATGCACACATTTATATTCAGCACCAAAAACAAAAACAAAAAAAAACAACACTTAAAAAGTCTGAAGGTATAACTCACAAGGTTTGCAATGTGCCAGTTCACAAAATAAATGGTTATTCATCCTGTGCAGTAACTGTGGTTCTTCGAGATGTGTATCCCTATGTGGGCTCAACTCTAGGTGTGTTAACACCCCGTGTCTTTGATCGGAGATTTCTCATAGCAGCATCCATTCGGCCCCCCATGTGTGCTAGTCAGCCTCGAGCCCCATGCTGTTATGTAGAACTGCACGGGCAAAGCATGCTCAGTTCCTTGTCTATTGTGAAGCCCCATAGCAGAGAACACCAAAGCAGAGAGGAAGGAAGGTGGATAGCGGAGCACCATAGGGACATACATCTCAAAGAACCAGTTACTGCACAGGGTGAGTAACCATTTCTTCTTAAGTAGCGTCCCTATGGGTGCTCCACTCTAGGCAACTATCAAGCAGTACCCTCTAAAGGTGGAGGGGGCTTTGGAGTAGAGTCCAGTACGAAAGAAAGTACAGCCAAGTGGAACACAGTATCGGAAGCACAGTCGTGAGTTATTCCATGGTGTCCAGCGAATGCATGTAAAGAAGCTCAAGTAGCAGCCTTACATATTTGAATAATGGGCATGTTTTTGAGAAATGGACCTTGTAGAGTGAGTTCGTATGTCTGAAGATGCTTGACTATTACAAGATTTGTAGCAAGAATTAATGCACTCAGATATCCACTTGGGAAGTCTTTGATCTGAGATTGCAGATCCTTTTGATCTATCTGCGAGCAAGACAAACACTTTAGGACGAAACCCTTCAGAAAGACCCCCATACAGATAGAAGGCCAGGACTCTCCTGACATCAAGAGTGTGCAACAGTGCCTCTTGATTATCTAAGTGAAGTTTAGTGTGGAAGACTGGCAAGTGAATGGGTTGGCTAATACAGAACCCGGAAGAAGCTTCAGGTACAAATTTGTGGTGGAGTCACAACATGACCTTGTCCTTTAAAAATACTGTGAAAGGGGGGCATGCCATAAGGGCCCCTATTTCCCCAATCCATCTCGCCAACATGACGGCTATCAGGAATTTTGTTTTCATTGATAAATGGAGCAGTGAGCAAGTAGCCACCAGTTCCAATGGTGATCTTGTCAGGCATTTAGGAACCAGATTGAGGTCCTAAGCAGGAGAATGACGCTTGACTGGTGGATAGAGATTTTCAAATGTCCTGAGAAACTTCACTGTCTTTAGGTGGGCAAAACCAGAATCCTCTTCTAGTGGAGAATGGAAAGCCATGATGGCTGCCAGGTGGACTGTAATAGAGCTCAGCGATAGCCCTGAATTTTAGTGTTAGGATATAGTCCAGTATATCTGGCAGCAATGAGGTCATCAGTAGAATATGTCTGAGGTCATACCAACAGACAAATCTTGTCCATTTGAGAGTATGTGTAGTGAGTAGACTGTTTCCTGCTGTATAATAGTATGCTTTTTACCTCCTCTGAACTGGTTGTCTCTAGTTCTGTGAACCAACCATGCATTGAAACAAAGCACTCAGAGATTGGGGTGAAGGATCCTCCTGCCTTGCTAAGTGAGGAGGTGCAATGTAGAGCGAGATTGGTGAGCAAATGACCAACTGTATTAGGTAAAGAAACCATGTCTGTCTGAGCCAGGTCGGAACTATTAGAATGACTCTGGCTTTGTTCTTTTTTATTTTGAGCAGAACTTTGGCTAGTTGAGGAGTCGATGGGAATGCATGCAGTAGATCCAACATCCAATGAAGGTGAAAGGCATCCCCCAGGGATGAGTGACCCAAGTCCACCTCTGGAGCAAAACTGGGCACACATTTTTTATCACTGTGGCAAACAAAGTCTATCTAGGAGGCGCCCGACTGCTGGAATATGTGATGCAATATGCTGGAATCTGTTTCCCACTTGTGGTCTTTGAAATAGTGCCTTCTGAGCGTATCCCCGGTCACATTCTGAACCCCTGGGAGATTGTCATCACAGCAGCCTGATTGTGTATGCACCAATTCCAAAGCTTGACTGCCTCAGCACACCGTGAGGGGGAATCTTGCTTCTCTTTGGTGGTGGATATAAAACATGCATGATATGTTGTCCATCATGACCTTTATATGCTTGCCCCTGATTAATGATAGAACTGGAGACATGAGTATCTGACTGCTCTGAGTTCCAGCAAGTTAATGTGTAGTGCGGTCTCTTGCAATGTCCACTTGCCCTGGGCCATGTGAGCTTCCAGATGTGCTGCCCACCCTAACAGGGAGGCACCTGTCATTAGGACGACTGGTGGGGAAGGATGTGCAAATGGGACTCCCGCACACACGTTGTGATGGTCTTTCCACCTACTGAGGGATTGTTTTATGGAGGTTGTCAAGGCTGTATCCCCACTTTGAACTTTAGGGTACAAATGTAGGGGCCTGCATGAGTACTTCTAAGCTTAACTACCAGCTTAGTTCTGGTCCGCTGCCACCATTCCCTACCCTGGGAAGCTTTTAGAAAACCTCTCACCAATTCCCTGGTGAATACAGATCCAAACTCCTTGGATCTTAAACAAGGAGAAATTGACCCTTCCCCCCTCCTTCCTTTCACCAACTCCTGGTGAATACAGATCCAAACCCCCTTGGATCTTAAAACAAGGAGAAATCAATCAGGTTCTTAAAAAGAAGGCTTTTAATTAAAGAAAAAAGGTAAAAATCATCTCTGTAAAATCAGTATGGAAAATAACTTTACAGGGTAATCAAACTTAAAGAGCTCAGAGGACCCCCCTCTGTCTTAGGTTCAAAGTGTAGCAAACAAAGATAAACACTCTAGTAAAAGGTACATTTACAAGTTGAGAAAACAAAGTAAATCTAAGACGCCTTGCCTGGCTTTTACTTACAATTTTGAAATAAGAGAGACTTGTTTAGAAAGATGGGGAGAACCTGGATTGATGTCTGGTCCCTCTCAGTCCCAAGAGTGAACAACCCCTTCAAACAAAGAGCACACACAAAAGCCTTTCCCCCCCCCCCAAGATTTGAAAGTATCTTGTCCCCTTATTGGTCCTTTGGGTCAGGTGTCAGCCAGGTTACCCGAGCTTCTTAACCCTTTACAGGTAAAAGGATTTTGGAGTCTCTGACCAGGAGGGATTTTAGTACTGTACACAGGAGAGCTGTTACCCTTCCCTTTATAGTTATGACAAGGTGGGTATGGAAAGAAGCATATTTAAGCTGTGTCTGTCTGGTGAATAAACAGTCCTGAGCCACCCTTGAAGGCAGCGCACTCAGTCTTGTCTAATTTCTGATGAAGGTATTGGCTATGTTGGAAAAGGCCACAAACTTGTGCAGAGGAAGGTAAGCTCTTGCTGTTACTGAATTGAAATGGGCTATGAATTCTAAGTTTTGCACAGGGGTCAAAGTGGGTTTTTGAATGTTTAATTGTAGACCCAAGCTGAGGAAGAGATCTATGGTGTTGGAAGTTGTCCATGATGTCAGTTCCAAGGAGTGACCTTTCAGCAGCCAATCGTCCAGTAAGGGGACACTAGAACACCCTTCTTGTGGAGTTAGGCTGCTACCACTGGCATGACTTGAAATACGTGTCCTGAAGGTTGAGGGCTGAGAACCAATCCCCTTGATCTCATGACAGAATCATCACTGCAAGTGTCACCATTTTGAATTTTTGTGCCTTCACATAAATGTTGAGTAGCCTCAAATCTAGGATGGGTCTCCCACTGCCATTCTTTTTTGGTACCAGGAAATATCTGGACTAAACCCCCTTTCCTCTGTACTGCATGGGAACTGGTTCTATAGCACCAAGTGTAGGAGAGAGACTATTTCTTGACGAAGCAAGCTCTCTGAAGAGGGAAGTAGGAGGAGGCTGGACAGTGGATGAGTAGTAAAGTGGATGGTGTTCCCTTTGGTGATAATCTCCAAAAACCTATTTGTCTGTGGAGATAGACTCCCAAGCCCACCTGAAGTGGTAAAAGCGGTCACCGAAGGGAATAAGGCAGGTGAACTGGTGCAGCTGGTAAGGAGGAGGATGGTAATTCAGGCTGTTGACCAGCCCATAAAAATTGCTCCTTGGAGGTGGAACGGTGCAAGGTTGACTGTTTCCTTCTCTGGAATTTCTGTCTCTTTTGATATGGTTCATATAGCGCAGGGGTAGGCAACCTATGGCATGCGTGCCAAAGGCGGCACGCAAGCTGATTTTCAGCGGCACTCACACTGCCCGGGTCCTGGCCACCGCTCTGGGGGGCTCTGCATTTTAATTTAATTTTAAATGAAGCTTCTTAAGCATTTTAAAAACCTTATTTACTTTCTATAAGACTATAATATATAACTAAACTATTGTTGTATGTAAAGAGACCTTCTAAAAACGTTAAAATGTATTACTGGCACGCGAAACCTTAAATTAGAGTGACTAAATGAAGACTCGGAACACCACTTCTGAAAGGTTGCCGACCCCTGATATAGCGTCTGGGATGTCAGGAATTTGGCAGGACAGGATCTCTGAGCCATCTGGGACTTGCTAAACATTCTCTTATGTATAAATCCCAAGAGAATGAAAAGTAGCCCTAGAGTCATTTAATGTGCACAGAGATTCATCCATGCTGTCAGCAAACAGTTTAGACCCATCAAAAGAAAGGTCTTCCATCATATTCTGGACCTCTGTTGGAAATCTGGAGAGTTGGAGCCAGAAAGCCCTTCTCAGAACTACTGCTGTAGAGATTGAAAAAGCAGCAGTATCAGCAGCGTTGAGGGAGGCTTGTAGATGTTCTGGCAAGTAGCTGGCCCTCCACAATAATTGCCTGGAATTGATGTCTGTGCTCCATTGGTAGGTGGTCAACAAAAAAGAGTTCAGTTTTGTGCAATTTACATGATTATATTTTGCCATAAGTGCCTGGTAGTTGGCGATTCTAAATTGTAAGGAGGCTGACAAACAAGATTTTCACTTACGATCTTTTTCATGGGGCATGGATTTAGAGTGGTACTGCCTTCCACATTCATTAATTGTTTTAACCAAAGAATTAGGAGAGGGATGAGAAAATAAAAAGAGTCTTTTGCCAGAACATATTTCTTATCCACTCTTGCATGTAGGCAGAATAGTAGCTGGGGTAGTAGATCTTCACATGGTCCAGAAGGGCCTCATTGACCAGCAAAGCTATTCAGGCAGCTGAGGGTGAATGAAGGATATCAAGCAGCTTATGATGAGGTTCTTCAATCTCCTCGAGAGAGATCTGCAAGGACTCAGCAATTCTCTTGACCAGATCCTGGAACTGCTTAAAATCATCCGCCAAGGATAGAGGCGGCGACATGACAGCTTCATCTGGAGATAAAGAGAAGATGTTGGCTGGAGGAGAGACCACTTCATTGTCTCTAGCTTCCAACTCCTCAAAGGTTTCTTCTTGAGGATCAGTCTCCAAGAGAGAGCAAGCAGAGATAGGCAACCATCATCGCAAAGGGTGGTGCTCGAAGCCCTGGAAAATAGCTGGTGATAGGCTGCCCAAGGGTCCCAGTATGGCCAAGGAGGTGATGCATGAGGCATAGGAGGGGCACATATGGGTGCACATACCAGCAAGATGATGATTGCAACCTTGTGTCACGAGTGGTCATAGACTCATCAGAGACTTCTGGAAAGGGGCCTCTATAGGGGTGAGGAGAGCCCTGGATCGATAGTTGGGAAACTGAAGCAAGGTCTTCATCAGAATCCCTTTTCTCAAACTCACTATGAAATGGTGGGGGGCCTGGAGAAATTTGAGGTGAAACTCTTGGTACCAGGTGAATTTCTGACAATCTCGATGTCCTTAGTACTGAAAATATGTCAGAGCCGAGGAGCAGAGACTCAGCCATCACAGATACAGCCAGGTCCCAGGGAAAAACGAAACTCCTGTGGTACTGAGCATGTTGTCGGTACTGAGTCCGTGGTCTGCACCAAGGTAATAGTGGCCAGTACCATAGTCTTGTCTGCTCTGAGGGAAGTGCAGTTGCAGCCCGAGCGGGCTTCTTTGGTACAGAGGAAGGAGAGGACGAGCTCTTCTTGCCATCTCAGTCTGCTATTGATACCAATGATTTCTCCGAGTCCGAGACTTTGCCATCTTTCAGTCTAGCAGTAGCATCAGTGGGTACCTGCTTGGAGAGTGAATGTTGCTGAGGTGGCTGAAAAGACTGATGACCTTGGCCTTTTTGAGATAGATTTGCTACCTTGTGAACTTGGGGCACGGTCTCTTGGAGGACTGATGAGAGGAGTCGAGTCTTCCTCTTAGATGGAGAAATGCAGATCAGATATAGTGGAGGCAGCAGATTTGCTCAGAGACCGGTGTACAGAGAGGGTCCCTTTGCTTGGGTCAGAAGCCAGGTGTAGGAAGATCTCCATTCATGAGGAGACAAAGTTGGATCACCCTGTGTTTTCCAGCTCTAGATTTCAATGCTAGACAGAACTTACACTTCTGGGCAATATGCTATTCCCAAAAGCAATGGATGCACCAGGACTGCCTGTCGCTTACTGGGATTTCCTCCTGGCATGACAGACAACGTTTGAAACCAGAAGTGGGCATAATCTCCCAGATATTAGTACAAAGCGTTCACTAAGTATATGATTTATATATATTTATTTTAAAACTAGGAAGCTAAAGTTACTACTACGTACTATTTACACTAACAACAAGAAGAAGAAACCAGGACACAGTAGAAGTAATCTCAACAGGGACAACTGCCAGAGCTCTGCCTCAGTCCGAGGCAGTTGAGCTGGAACTGAGGACGGTTTGCCCGTCCAATACTGTATAGCAATAGAACGGGACACGAGGCTAACTAGCACATGTGTGGGCCAAACAGACACTGCTATGAGAAATCTCTGATCAAAGGCACAGGGGGTGCTAGCACATCTAGAGTAGAGCACCCATAGGGACACTACTCGAAAAAGCAGCTTTCATTTACAGAATTTCCTCCCTTAAATGCCAGTCTAGCAATTTAACTTTTCAAAAACCAAATACATATATGTAATACTTTACAAACTCGAAGAATTCAGTGCTCTAAACTGATCCCCGATAAAGTCCTCAGCTAAAACATGGCATAGGTACCAGTTGGGCAACAGTAGCATAAGCCTCCCTTCTAAATTGCCTCGTCAACATGCTGCAGCCCCCACCTGATAATGACGCCTAAGCTGGGTTCTTTCCATATCCAATCAATGTTTGGCTTTTAACTCCTTTACAAGAAAGGAGTAGCAACTTTGATCACCAACGGGGACTAGATTTGAACAAGCATCTTAAACATGAACAAGATTCTATCCTATTAATATACCTGAGCCATACAGGTCTGGATTTACACAAATATTTCTGAAGATGTAGGGACCAATAAAACAGAATTTTAAGGTAGAAATTAATTTATAAAATAGCGGAGTTGAATTTTAAAACTATATTTATTCCTTAATACATTTTGCATGCTAGGGAAACAGGTATTGACTTGATTCACACTATTTTGTTGTTGTGTGAGTGCGCCTAAGAATACTGCTTGTCTGATCAAAAGAGCATTTTTGATATGTGACAGGGATGGAATCTAATTGTTTCAGGTCTTCACTAACACTTCTGAACTGTTACACTGGTCTACAATTTTTGAGAAGTCGTCTGCTTCAGAGATAAAATGTGCTATTTATTATGTATTTTGATGTGCTGAATTCAAATATGACAATTAAAACAACTGATTGGCTACTGTTTCTAAGATATTTAAGTTTTTACATTTTATGTCTATGTATATTGTGTAGATAGTAGAGTTTTAATCATAATTTGTAAACCTAGGTCTTTTCATGTGTTTATGGTTGCTTTACATGATAATATTTCACCTGTCCTGTTTATGTAACACTTTCAAAATCAGCAAAAGGGTTATATAAATAAAATTTATTATGAAACAAAAGGCAAAAAACTATTATGTACATAGTTTAGTCCTATTCCGTGTCTACTCGGCGCTTCTTGGCTTGTCTCTTGTATTCATTAAATGGAGCATCTCTTGTCACTGTCCAGCAATAGTCTGCAAGCACTGATGGGCTCCATTTGCCCTGATAGCGTTTCTCCATTGTTGCAATGTCCTGGTGAAATCGCTCGCCGTGCTCGTCGCTCACTGCTCTGCAGTTCGGTGGAAAAAAAATCTAGATGAGAGTGCAAAGAATGTATCTTTAGTGACATGTTGCAACCAAGGCTTTTGTATGCCTTGAGGAGGTTTTCCACCAACAACCTGTAGTTGTCTGCCTTGTTGTTTCCGAGAAAATTTATTGCCACTAACTGGAAGGCTTTCCATGCCGTCTTTTCCTTGCCACGCAGTGCATGGTCAAATGCATCATCTCGAAGAAGTTCACGAATCTGAGGACCAACAAAGACACCTTCCTTTATCTTAGCTTCACTTAACCTTGGAAATTTTCCACGGAGGTACTTGAAAGCTGCTTGTGTTTTGTCAATGGCCTTGACAAAGTTCTTCATCAGACCCAGCTTGATGTGTAAGGGTGGTAACAAAATATTCTTTGATTCAACAAGTAGTGGATGCTGAACACTTTTCCTCCCAGGCTCCAATGACTGTCGGAGTGGCCAATCTTTCTTGATGTAGTGGGAATCTCTTGCACGACTATCCCATTTGCAGAGAAAACAGCAGTACTTTGTGTATCCAGTCTGCAGACCAAGCAAGAGAGCAACAACCTTCAAATCGCCACAAAGCTGCCACTGATGTTGGTCATAGTTTATGCACCTCAAAAGTGGTTTCATGTTGTCATAGGTTTCCTTCATATGGACTGCA
The DNA here is from genome assembly GCF_028017835.1 of Emys orbicularis. Lineage (NCBI taxonomy): Eukaryota > Metazoa > Chordata > Testudines > Emydidae > Emys > Emys orbicularis. Next base: position 229,612,945 of record NC_088683.1, read on the forward strand.
TGACCAACTGGAATTGATGGCAAAACATTGCCATTATGCAGTAAAACAGCTTTAAGACTCGTCTTCGATGAATCAATGAACAGTCTCCACTCATCTGGATCGTGAACGATGTTGAGGGCTGCCATCACACCATCGATGTTGTTGCAGGCTACAAGATCACCTTTCATGAAGAAGAATGGGACAACATCCTTTTGACGGTCACGGAACATGGAAACCCTAACATCACCTGCCAGGAGATTCCACTGCTGTAGTCTGGAGCCCAACAGCTCTGCCTTACTCTTGGGTAGTTCCAAATCCCTGACAAGGTCATTCAGTTCACCTTGTGTTATGAGGTGTGGTTCAGAGGAGGAGGATGGGAGAAAATGTGGGTCCTGTGACATTGATGGTTCAGGACCAGAAGTTTCATCCTCTTCCTCATCTGACTCAAGTGAGAATGATTCTGGTGCATCAGGAACCGGCAGTCCTTCTCCGTGGGGTACTGAGCGTATAGCTGATGGAATGTTTGGATAATGCACAGTCCACTTTTTCTTCTTTGACACACCTTTCCCAACTGGAGGCACCATGCAGAAGTAACAATTGCTGGTATGATCTGTTGGCTCTCTCCAAATCATTGGCACTGCAAAAGGCATAGATTTCCTTTTTCTGTTCAACCACTGGCGAAGATTTGTTGCACAAGTGTTGCAGCATATGTGTGGGGCCCACCTCTTGTCCTGATCTCCAATTTTGCAGCCAAAATAAAGGTGATAGGCTTTCTTAACCATAGTGGTTACACTGCGCTTTTGTGATGCAAAAGTCACTTCACCACAAACATAGCAGAAGTTATCTGCACTGTTCACACAAGTACAAGGCATCTCTGCTCACTTTGGCTAAACAGAAATGTGTCCCTTTGCAAAATCAAACACTGACAAATAAGAGAGCACGACACTGTATGATTTCTAGAGCTGATATAGGGCAATTTGTTCAGCAGAGTGATGTAAGCTTCGTTATGATTGCATCATCCATGACTTCTAGGAATAACATGATGCAATTCATATCATGTATGGCGCAATACCAGCTTCAGATTGCATCATTCATTGTTTTGCCTAAAAAGCAAGTACTGTCCCAACCCAGTCATAGATTTATTCATAGATCCAGTCAAAGATGTATTTTAGTCATTTCTGGTTTAAATTGAGATCCCTTCCCTTTATAACTCACTTATCCTCCGCCATTCCCAAGTCAAGGGTCGTATATACTGACCCAATAGCATATCTTGAAAACTAGAGCCAATCAACAATTTTAAGCATCATTTTCGTTCTCAGTGACCCAGAATTAGTAAAGTTTGACTACATTTATTTCAGAAGCATTTTGGCTGTAGAGCAGTGTTATTAGTGTACATTTTACAAGAGTTTCACCCAAATGTAGACATATCTGAAAAGTTTGCCTGGTCCCTTTGCAAGCCTTTCCATAGAGACCCCGGTAGCCTAGCATGAGACTTCCTGAGTATAGAGAGGTTGGGAATTTTGAAGGTACACTTCCTTGGATCCTCAAGAGCCAGCAGTCTTATTTGCACTAGAACAGTGTCCAAACAGCTTCCTGCTCCAGGAAAATCACTGAGTGAGACTTGCACATTTTACACCATTCAGCAGGAGACTGCATACTACTGTGTCTGGAAAGCATCATGGACATTTTGGGTGCTATTACAATGTAATCCTCTTATTGTGCAGGAACATTCCTCTGTGTAGTGGTTGATTAAGTTTGCATAGCTTGTTATGAAAACAAACTTAAAAACACCACCCAATCTCGGGGGCCTAAAATTCTGTTTTCTTCTTTTGTACTAGCTGGCACAAGGTGACGAGAGACGCAATCAGGCCAACCCATTCCCACAAACAATAGAGTAACACATAACTATTACCATTAAAAATATTCAAATTTAGCAAAGTAATGAAAAAAAGGTAACTGATGTTTGTAGTGAAGATTCAAAACCCCCAAAACTGTCCACTTCACATTCCAAGCCCCTAATTTATTCGAAACTCAGCCCATTTGTGTTCGGTGTTGAACATAACTAAGATTTCCATCAAAGAAACAGCAATTCTGTGCTTTAAAACGCTCAAACTTCAAGACTGCTGTTTTAAATTAGCAGCTGCCATTTAACCTGAATACATTTAGGAGTGGTCTACACCTAAAACATAGGTCAACCTAGGTACATCACTCAGAGATGTGAAAAATTTAGCTCCCTGTTTGACAGAGTTAGGTCAACCTAACCTCCCACTGTAGATGCAGCTACTGCTGCTCAGAGAAGTGGATTACCTGTATCAGTGGAAACACCTGTTCTGTCAACGTAGGAAGCATTTACGTTACAGCAGCACAGCTAGAGTGCTGTACCCATGCTACTAGTAATTTCAAACTTCACACCTCTAAATTCTCTCCTGAAGCTCCTAACAAGTATGCCAGACAGCCCAAGTTAGGAATGAATATGTTCCAAGAATAAAAGAAAAACACAGAGTCTGATATATTAAGCATACATATTTACTTAATCTATACAGAATCGAGTAGATAAAATTTCAGATTCACATTAGTGAAAAATCCCTACAAAATGTTTTTGAAAAGCAAAACAAGACTGCCTGTTCATTTATCAATTTTTTTTTTCATGAAAGCAGACATGGTTGTAAAAATAAAGCAGTGTGTTTAGCACAAACTAGATTTCTGCATCACTTTTTTCACAGTTATTTCCATCTACAGTCTGAAGAGGTAGTTTTTCTGCAACACCTGAGAATTAAACTGTAATATAACCAGGTGTAAGTGTAATAAAAGGAAGGACAAAACAGACTGGAGAGATACAGCCCTAATGTAGTTGTGTACACTACTACACGTATTTGGGTCTTGCATCACATACAATTTAGGTTTTTTTTTTGGCAGCCTAATCATGGTAAAAATCATGGGCCCAACTAACAATTAGGTGTACACATCAGAGGCTACATAAATTTACAGCCCAGATTAAAACAATTGTGGTTATGGAAGATACACAATATAAGTTTCCATAAAAACCCTACTGGAACCAATTTGGCTGTACAGTGGCAGTGCAACAGCCTGCTGTATGGCAGATCAGTGTGAGTGCTGCTTATCACTTGCATTCTTTATAGCAACACCCCTTTGGCCAGTGCATGGAATGATATTAACTGCTTCAGGAAGCCAAGTCCAGCCCACCTTTGCTAGAGAGAAGGTTGGTGTGATGTGGGACCTTTTCAGGGTCACACAGAGATAAGAAGAAAATCCCAGATTCCTTAAAACCCTTTACTAGTGGCATTCTGCTTCATTTACACATGCAAGCCAGTAACTACATATCGTCTGTACTGCTCTTCCATTCGTCTCACATATCTTTACAGCCCTTGTGGCAGTGTCCAAAGTTCACTCTTGACTACACATGGAACACGCATTCTAAAAAGAAAGGTGATTATAGATACAGGAGACCAAATACATTTTAAAAAGAGAAAACTGCACTTTCCACTTCACTTGCGAAATGTGTACCTTTTGCCAAGGGTATGTTGTGCGGTAATTGATACATTAAGATCTTCACTTGCCCTCAGGAAAATTAATTTCACGCTCACTTAATTTATTAACTGAAGACCAGTTTTGGCAGAAATTTAAACACTTACTTCTGTTACAGTTTTTGGATTCCATGACAACACACAACGTCAGACAAATCATTTGATGAAGCAACTTTGGAAGGATGTTTCTTCTTTCCAGTATTTTTGTTGCCATGTGGTTACCGTGATTAGTGTTTCAAAGCTGAGTCCAACCTTTCTGACTGCTCACCTCGACCTTCTCATTACTTCACCATGTGTGGACCACGAATACAAAACAGACGGTGCAAATTGTAGAGAAAAACTGGCCAGTTCCCAATTTATGTCACTCATTTGCTACACAATTTAAGAAATGTCAGTTTGATACAGTTTTGTTCAGTGGTATGAGCTAAAACACATTTATCAGGCTTTATACAAACTTATTCTCTTTATAAGACATCTACATTATTTTAATGTACATCATTACATCAGGAAAGGGATCAAGAGCTCAGTGCAGCCTGAACATTCAAGTAATTTAGCCACTAAACTGCCAAAAAGAACAAAGGGGGCGGGGAGGGAAGCTCATTGAAAGTTATGTGCTTGGTTCAGAAATCCCCCACTGAAGTTAAGTGCAAAGAACATTAAGTACCAGAAAAAGCTACACGTTTGTATCTCTTAAAATAAAAGTGACAGCAACTGAAACTAGAAAGCGAACATATATGGGCTAAAGTTAACAGTAGCTTGTTACTTAACACATGACCTGCCTACATTACCTGCCTTGCTAAAAATAAATGTTGGTCCCAGCCGGTCCCAGAGAACAGTTCCCTTAAAAATTTGATACCCAAGTTTTCAAAATGAAACACTGTAAGGCTCACAACTGCAGTCCATTACATTTTTTTAAAATGTAATTTTTTTTTTTTTTTTAACTTATGGCATATTAGTTTAACATGAAACCTCTGAATTACCAATTTTACCAGGCAAGCAGTAGGTACCAGGAAGGCACTCTGTCTGCTGATCAGTGTCTTTTCAGGTTAGGTGTGTGACAAGTTAAATGTTTACTCTGGGAATATATTTGAATCCACATGATCAAATATTAACTGTGTTCTTTACAGATCCTTAAATATATTGCATACAGTGCTAAGTAAAGAACATCCAAACCAAAGATTGATGTCTTAAGCACTGAATGCAGTAAGTATCTACAGTATAAATCTACAAGAACTCCTTGTTTTAAAATATCCAGATTTAATACAACTTCTCTAATCAGAAATAATCATTTTATGAATTCTCTGCAATGCTGAGGCTTCATGTTAAGGAACATAACATGACTAACACTTCTGCAGTTGTGTATATTCCATTACAGATAACTTCACTCCATAAACACTCATTCCTATATGCTTTCTTTGCAAGTTAAATTGAACACATCCACAGGGAGGGCAAATATCGTCTGTCTGTGAATTAACCTTAGAGCACAACCCTGAGAAGTTTGCAAGAAAGTTGTACACCCTGTTTTACCAGCTGCAAATTAAAGTATGTATATTTGAAAGCTGTTTTTGTCATACCACAACTACACTAAAACCCTGTAAAATATTCTTGATCATATTCTGGACCCTTATTTTCATATATAATCAGGTGAGATAGTTGAAGTTCCTACTGGCCATTAGATGAATGTAGATAATTTACTGAAGAGTTTGGTAATTACATTAGTATACCAAACCTTAGTTCAGTTAACAGAAGCAAAATGTTATTTTCAAACCAATGAAGTGACACTCCTGTCACTTTTCCCCATGAAATGTTAAATCTGTACACAAGTCTTAACTGACATGGTGAGATTTGTGTTTAGGGGAGAGGAAATGCACATGCATTCTTTATGGAAAAATATGTTTTTAAAATGAGGCAGATGTGCAACACAGTTGTGGAAAATGTATAGATTACGCTATTCAAAGCTGCTATGCAGCTTCCTGTACCACATAAGTCCAGTAGTTCTAAGAAAATACATATATGGTAGAAAAAGTAAGAAAATTTTCACCACAAAACCAATAGTTACCACCAACAGAGAAAGTTATACACAAAATATATCTCTCAATACAGTGTTTACGCTTCATTTTAGTCAACAGGAACAGGACTCGTGGAGACAGTCTTTTCAGAGCCATTTCCTTCATTTGCTGCACTTGATTCAGCATCTGATTGGATTCCTGGTTCTGTATCAGTGGAAGTTCCCAGCTCCTCATGGGAACTGAGTGTGCAGGACTGCAACACCTCAACTGCTAGATCCACATCTGCTTCTTTTACAGAAACCTGTTCCTTCAGAACTTCCACCTTCTCATTCAGCTCATTCCTCTCCGTCTGAAGAGCCCTGCACAGCTTCTCCAAACGCTCCAGTTTTATTTGAAAGCCTTTGTATTCTTTGTCTCTAACGGTTTTCTGTAAGGAATAAAAACAAACAAACAGAGATTAACCTAATGAAGTGATTTTTGGGGGGAATTTATTTCTCTTAAAAAGGTACTACTTTGACAGGCTTAGAGATTAAAGTCTTCTCTTTAATCCCTCTAAAAGGCAGAGCATAGACAGCGTTGGTGCAAATTCTCAGGCTGCCTCCAATGTTCTAAACCAGGGGTCGGCAACCTTTCAGAAGTGGTGTGCCGAGTCTTCATTTATTCACGCGGATTTAAGATTTCACTTGCCAGTCATACATTTTAACGTTTTTAGAAGGTCTCTTTCCATAAGTCTTTAATATATAACTAAACTACTGTTGTATGTAAAGTAAATAAGGTTTTAAAAATGTTTAAGAAGCTTCATTTAAAATTAAATTAAAATGCAGAGCCCCCCGGACCGGTGGCCAGGACCCGGGTACCGTGAGTGCCGCTGAAAATCAGCTCGCGTGCTGCCTTCGGCACACGTGCCATAGGTTGCCTACCCCTGTTCTAAACCAAAGGGGGACCACATGTAGGGGGGTGACAGGTCAGTCTGATGAGATGCAACATAGGGTACTACATACTGCCAGCTGTGACCAAGTGTTTTCTAATGTGAACAAGAGTCCACTAGGAGCTCACAGACTAAATCACACAACTTGTTACTATTCAAGACTACAGTTACAGGGATATTACTTATGGAACTCAGCCAACTTTAGTGAATGGGTACCAAATATTTCTGATTTCAAAGCAGTTTGTACACAAGCATATATACATTTCTGCCATGAAATCTGGTAATAAGAGAAAGAATACTAACAGACATGGCAGAACTACACTGACCCCTAGTTGCAGCTAAGTGAGTTTTACAATTCCAAGGATTCTTCAGGGTTGTCAATCTAGTACCTGTCCCAGTATTTAATAGACTCAAATAGTTTGTACAATTTTGCCACAAGATCCTACCTAATAAGCAACAGGTTAAGAATGCCAATTCCTACGTTATGCTTTTGACTGACTAGACAAATGAAGATCAAATGTCATGGATAGCAATTACAAAAAACAGAATTCATTTTGTCCTTGAGAAGAAGGATGGTCAATTTACCTGGGAAAAGTTATTTAAAGGAGACGCACAAATTGTTAGCAATTAAAAAAAAAAAAATTAGTGGTACAGTTTGAGTAGCTACATAGCATTTCTTGACAATCTCCAGCTATCTAGAAATGAAGGGCCATGTAGAGTCAAGCCCTGTTTGAATGTGACTACACAGTTCCTTAAACTATGAAGATTGTTACCCACCTCTTCAGCCATTTGCAGAAGAGCTTTGTTGTTGTTTTCCCATTTTGTACGCCACACTATTGTCTCTTTTTCCAGTTTTTTTATCTTCTTGGTCATCTAAAAATATAGTAAAGCTAGTTTTATAACTAGGATCAAAATAGAGGTAACCACGTATTAAAATGTTTTAGTAAGTTGCTTAAACCGTAGTTTTCAAAGTAACCTTATAAAATGAATTTACAGGAAAGGGTTTCATGTCAGACCTATGAAAAATTATTAAAATCTTAAACTAACATTTAAAAATATTAGTTTTAAGATTATGGGGGGTTACAAAAATGATTTCCATCCTCCCTCAAAAGCTTCTACAATCATCTTCTTCATTTATAAACAAAAGTAGTTTCTAACTAAAAGTATTGCACATGACTTTTTTTTTTTTTTAAAGCTGTTTTCTACTTCTAATATTAGCTTTTGGAATCAGAACTTGGCATGCAGTTACGCCAAGTGTTTCAGAAGAATGGATTGCACCATGTTCTTCCACAACTATGCTGATTTTTTCTCTCTCAGTAATCAGACTGAAATCAGAGGTAGAGAACTAGTTTTAATATGCCATTTTACAGTTTTTCCAGCTACAAATACTTTAAAAATTGTATTCACCTATATAGCCTCTTCAGGGATTTTAAGGCCCAATAAGGAGCCGGATTTTTTTTTCTAATATTTTTCATGAAATTCTAACATAATTATATAAAGTACCTTTTCCATTTCTTGTCTGAAAGTTGTAAAAAGTTCATTGCTCTTTGCCATGGTGGTCTGGAATTCTTCAAACTTATCCATGTAAAGAGAAAGCTTTGGGGAAAAAAATGTGGACATATTTAAACTGTATAACAATGTTACCACACAAGCAATGTTTATTAAGGTACATCAGAAATTTCAGCTAATAGTAATGCAACAAAGGTAAGAGAACAATGTTTATGTTCCCCCTCTAAACTATCAGGTAAATTTTCACCTAAAGCATGTGTAGATGACTGTATAAAAATAGATGGTTACTCAAATTGTGCATGGATGCTGAGCTAGGGCTATCTTTATAAAGCAACAGATTATATTCTAACAAAAGTTAGGCATTAAGACATAGGTTGTTATCTCAGTTAAATAAAAGTTTGAAAGAGGTACATTTCTAACTATGCACAAATAAAGGTAACAGCTAAAATTTGAAAAATTAAGCACAAATTTAGGTGTAAATATGTAATTTAAAAACTAATTAAGATACAAAATATTAAACAAGGCAAGGATTAAAATACCAAAGCAAATTAGGATCAGATGAATAATAAAAGTTGAAGTAGTCATAGGTGTGGGATTTAGTAACAAAGTGCAAATTCTACATGTGTAATAGTGAGATTGGATTTGAAGTGACATCCGCCTCCGAGGCTCTCAACCACCTGGTCTTGCTACTATTTCAAAAGACATGGCTAAGAAACAACTACAGCCCTGATCCTACAAACATAAATCGAAGTGGGGACTTGCTTGGGGCCTAAGTTATCCTAACAAATTTTCACCGTGAGTAGGAACTCCAAGGAAGTGGAGATCTGATAGGGAATAAACAAGCCTTTTAATATCCTTGTTTACACATCTTATAAGAGACCAACTGGGCAAGGGACCTAACGATTATTTGGTAAGGACAATGAAGTAGCCTCATCCATGGAATTTCTAGTAAACACAACATTCTATCCAGAGGACAGATTTTTGAATCTGCTGTTATACGAATAGGCAAATTAGGAATACCACAGCCATTATTAGCAGCTTCCCACTTAACCTGAAAAAACTTTAAAGCAGCAAATAGAACTCCCTCTCAATTCTCTTCCAGTCAAATCTTATCACAGCTGGGGCATAATTTGCAAATTTTAGGCTGGTAGAGGCATGATCATATAATTTCAAGCACAGGAACTGAATACACAAAACACATTCCCTCTCCAATTTTGCAGAAGGGTCCATCAGGAATTTGTCCAGATCAGCATTTCTTAACTGGTTGGTGGTCATGGGGGGGGGGGGGGAGGGGGGAGGAGGAGGAGGAGGAGGAGGAGGGAGAGAGAATCACAAAAGGTAACCTCCCCGAGGGTGGCCATAAGGTGATCCTCCCCCAGTCTCCACAAACCCTTATCCTTCAAGGTCAAGTGTTCTCTATTAACCCTTTGAAATACACACAGAAATAAATTATATGGGTTTATCAAGGATACATTTTTTGCTTTCACTTTTATAGTGAGTATAAGGATGTTGCAAAATGTTTTGACTTTGCGTAAGGGATGGCCAACCTGAGAAATGTTGAGAAACACTGGCCTGGCCTAGAGCTAAACAAATCCAGTTTGAAAGAATCGGATTCTGTAGGGAAAACCTGAGTTAGATCTCTGTGAATTAAAGGTAGGGATAAGTGCAGGGGTGTGTATGAAAATCTGAGAAAGGAGAATCAGGATAAGGTAGATGTGGAAAGGGGCATAAACAAAAGACCACAGGAAGACTGTCTTAGGAGCTTATTTTGTATTAACAGGAGAAGCAGGGAGCAATGTGGGTTCTGGAGAGACCAGAGGAGGTAGAAGTGGTGGCTGTAGTAATCATGCTGAAAGAATGCTTGGACAGGAGGATTAGCATTATGGATAGAGAGAAGATTCAATTTTAGATATATTATGAAGGAAGAAGCACCAGGATTTGGACCCAGACTAAGTGCATATGAGGCAAAAGAAGGCAAAGTCAACCTGAACCCCAGGGTTACAGGGCCTTAGTGACTGCAAGGATCAATAAGTTCTATAGTAAACTTTGTTGATTCATTACTGACTACCCTCCATCTCTTTCAGAATGACATGATGCTAACAAGGATTGGGCCACAAGACATTATGGAAAGAGAAGGGACCTAGCTCATTGTCCAGTCAGAGGGCACTGTGTGGGTCCAGAATGACCAGGAAAAAAGGGTGTGACATCCTGGGGAAGAGAATCACCCACAGGGAAAAAGAGAGGTGTTGTGAAGTAGCCAGCGGGGTGGAGGCCACAGATAGGACAGGTCCTTAGACGTTCAGATATTCTAGTCTTAGCACAATGGATGCAGCATTCTTTTAAATTAATGAAACAATCTTAGCAGTTCAACATCTATCACTTTCCAGTAATGTGGAGGGAACTGGGAGCCTCAAATAGCAATTTCAAGAAAATCTTATTTTTAACTACTATCTCCAATGTACATATAGCGAGAAGTGTTCATTGAACAGACAACTGCTACCAATTAAAGTTTCCATAAAAATTCAATGTTTCCATTAATGAAAGTTTAATTTGCAATTTTTTGTATTTCCTCAAATGTCAAGTTTGAGTCAAAACCATAAGCATCTATTGATATTGTCATTGTGGATCATCTGTATCGAACAGTACAGTTACCTGCTGTTTTAGTTGGGCTTCCTGCTGCTTCATCTGCTCACATTTGTGTCTGGATTCAGTGGCTTCTTTTAATAGCTAAAAAGTGGAGAAAATGGTACTGTATTATCACACATTATATCGAAGGGCAAAATTTTAAGGATAATGTAAATGGGAATAAACAGTTACCTTCTTGTAGCTGTTCTTCGAGATGTGGTGCATATGTCTATTAAATTAGGGGTGTGTGCCTCGTGCACCAGTGCTGGAAAGTTTTCCCTAGTGGCACCCACAGGGCTGGCCAAGTCTGCAGCCAGGCATCCCTTGAGCTGCAAGCACGAAGTATATAAAGGGAAGAACTGCACCACCCACCCTTCGGTTTCTTTGTACCAGAATCTTAGATGATAGACTCTAATGCGTTGGGGAAGGAGGGTGGGTTGCATAAAGGACATATGCAGCACATCTCGAAGAACAGTTATGAGAAGGTGAGTAACCATTTCTTCTTTGAGTAATTGCATATGTCCATCACACTAGATGACTCCCAAGCTGTTTTCAATGGAGGTGTGGGCTAGGAGTCTGATCGGAAGATGGACTACAGGACTCTTCCTCCCATTCACATATTTCCTTGATGCAACAGTAACTGTGTAATGTTTAGCAAATGTGTGGACTAAAGACAACTTTGTCCCTATTGTAGACATCTGCAAAGCGGCAATTTCCCAGAAATGCAGTGGAGGCTTAATGGGCTCTAATTGAATGCACAGACAACTTCTCTGGGGGCGTCCTGGGCAACACAGCTGGTGATCCACTTAGAAAGCCATTGCACTGTTACAGGATGCCCTCTCGTTTGTTCTTGATAGAAAACAAACAGTTGGGAAACGGACCTGAAAGGGCTTCCTAGTGATTGGTACCATGATCTGACGTGGAGCCATTACCAGTGGTCTTGGAACAGACATTGAGAAAAGCAATACAGGACCTGAGGTCAAAGGCATCATAACATACCCCAAAGCGTGCACCATGTGTACTGGCTCTGGAAGGACACTGTCAATCTGGATGATCAGTGACGGTGGTACTGAGAGGTTCAGCAGATCTTTTGCAAGCTTCGTATGCCTCTGAAGTGGTCTGTACTGAAAGGGGTCTTTGCCCCGCTGCAAGCAGGGGCAATGGTTCCACCATATGTGCCAATAAAGTAGCCAGTATTGACAGTCCTGGACGTGGATCCACAGCTCTACTTTATAAGAGCCACTAAACTGCGGTACTGGGGAGTGGTGGGCTGAAGGGCATGCTCTATCTACGGTACCAGAGTGGCTTAAAGCTCTGCAACTAAGGAATTCTATATGGAGGACTTTGATGAAGACAAAACAGTCTCTTACAATGCTCAGAGCATTTATGTTTCTTTGAGGACTGCTGTGGTGAGGGAGATTTTCTCTTGTCTCGGTCCACAGGTATGGCTGGGGAGCACATGTGAAAAGCGTGGTCAAGGAACTCCCTCGGTCAGATTCTGATGCTGGGCAAAGAGCAGCCCCCATGAGGATGTATGAGAGAGAATCTTCTCTTTGCTCCATTGTTCTGGTCTTGAAGCCTTGGAAGACTGTTCACCTGTCACCTAAACACTTCAAACAGTGAGAGCGAGAATCACTCACAGGAATTGGTTTGTGACACCCAGAGCAAGGCTTGAAGCCAGGGCACCTTGGCATAGTCTCCCCTGGTACCAAGTCGAGCCTGGAGCCGAAACCTGACAATAAGGAAGAGAAAAAAAGAAGAGGGGTTCCAAAGGACCAAAACGAGTATCACTGTTAACTACAGCTAGGCAACTATTAGCTATAAAGGTACGTTACCAGGAGGAATGAGCTGCCAGCATGCTTCAACCATGGACAGTAAGTAGGAACCAAAGAATAGGCAGGGCAGCTCCGCCTTTTATACCCTCGGCTCAGAGCACGAGGGACACCATGGCACTGGCATGGCTGCCCCTATGGGTGGGTACTGGTAGGGAAAACTCTCCAGCATCTATGCACAAGGTGTGCATGCACCTAGTGTAATAGACATATGTAATCATTTGAAGAACAATGGCTTGATACAAAGTAATATAAATGAGAAAGTTTGATTTACCATGAAACTTCATACAGTTGAACATGTTCTTGCCTACTCTTGTATTAAATGTTAAAAAAATTAATTTGTTAAAGAACAAAATAGGTAAAAATTGTGCCAGATTACTTATCATTGTGTTCTCCCGTCTGTCGCAAACTAATAGTTCTTAGCTGATATTTTAAAACCATTTACTGATATACTGGAATTGATTTTATTACACGGGAAAATCTCTCAAACAGTTGGGAAAATTCAGTTTGTGTTTGCATTCTGGTAGAACACCTAAGTGTTAAATGATATGCAGAAGTACAATAAAAAGCTATTTTACTACAAAAATATATGAATGCCCAAGCGTGGAAAAAAAGTTATGTAGTACAATTAGCTTCACACTTGTGATGTTCTCCTGTCATCTATGTTAAAGAAGTTATTTGCAAAGACTGGACTGAACTGCTTCGACGATTGTCTTATATGAAACAAAACTATGCCAGTAACATTAACGACTGCTGTACGTAAAGCAGTAATGCTGAAGAGAGAAAGTGTAGTGATGTCAAAGTGGGAGAGTTTTTGTCAAACTTGGCAAAAATTTAAACTTTCTAAAAATCTACTTTGTCTAATTTAAAATCAGGAGATTATCAGTATTTCTTAGCTTTTAGAAAACAGAAGATTCACACACCTGTACTTCTAAGCAAGAATTCTTCACTAAAACAGTGTGGTATCCTCTATCTTTAAATCTCAGTCTTCAAAGATTGGTGAACATGGCCAGAAGTTACTTGATTTTTTTGACCCCTCCATCCCAAATCACACATAAGTACTCATTCTCAATGAAGACTATATTCATGCCAATTTTGAAACTTCAAGTTTTTTTCTATACCCTATCTATAAATACATAATAAAAACAAATAGAAGACATAGCCCTCTCCCCAACACCTTGTAAGATTTTGTTCAAATTCTGGAAACAAAGTCACTACTTTGGGTGGAGGGGAGTGAATATTTAGGGCCTGATCCAAAGACTCTAAATGACTTTAAAAAGGCTTTGGATCAGGCCTATAATGTCTAAAGCCATTTCATCACCAGGAGGGCACGTTTTCAATTGAAGACTTCAGTGTTACGTAGTTTCCAACCAAGCTGCTACTGCTTGGAAGAATGCAAGTAAAAATTCTTAGTTTTACAGTCTCATGTGCTCAGAAAACACTGGGCACACACTTCCTGGTAACAGCAAGTGCTCTTAAAGGTGCTTACATTATTTCTGCTTTCACCCTCTTTCTGCCTCACATTTCTTATAGCATAGCTGACCAAATTAAGGCATCAGAAGAACAAGGAAGTGTGCCGCAAAAAAGCTGCAGCTGCATGCACATTATTTGTTTGCACCTGTATAGATGTATATTGCAGGTACAATTCAGGTTCCTTTTAATTTATTTAAACCATTTGGATCTTAGTATCTTATAGAAAAGCCCTTAGCCCTATCTTAGCCCTAAATATGCTGCCCCTTCAGTTGCTGTGTTTTGTTTTTTAAAGTAAGCTTAGAAGCAACTTACAAACTCCCTCTCTCTCTGATGTTTTTCCTCGGCTTCTTTTATAAGTTGTGTTGTTTGCTGAAGTTTGGCATCCACCAGTTGTTGCTGTAATTCTTTATGCTTGAACACTTTGTCAATATGCTAAGGAAAAAGTAAAACCTGACAGTGTAATATGAGCAGTACATAGTTAAACCAACATAAAAGATTTTTAATGGGAAAAAAAAAAGTTTTAAAAACAGTTTTAGTATTCAGGCCTGGTGATCCAATGGTCAGGGTTGCCTGACCATTGGATCACAATATATGTGGTGTTTTTCTTTAACCAACCTCCAGAGTCAAGTGAATACAGGAGAATTTGAACTTTCATTTAAAAAAGTTTCTGCCCCTCACAGTTGATGAGAGAAGCATGAAAACATGACCCAACCATGTTTTACTTAAAAACCAGAAAGTAAATGCAAAGATTTGCAAACTGTGGCCTACAAACAGCTGATTGGTCACATCTCATTTCCAGCTGTTAAATAGCACTAAATTACATTAACTTCCTAGTATTACTTTTCCATAAACAATTGCTCTGGTTGCCACAGGAGGTGATCATGAATGAGAGGGGAGAGAAGTGGTTCATGACAACCTAAGTATTAGAAAACAATCCACACTATGAAAAAAATCAGAGAACACGTATTCTACAACTGCTGGTTGGGAACCAAAGAAAGCCGTAGTACTCACAAAGGGCAGGTCTACACTTACTTCCTGGTCCGGCCGTAAGCAATCGATCTTCTGGGATCGATTTATCGCGTCTTGTCTAGACGTGATAAATCAATCCCGGAAGTGCTCGCCGTCGACGCCGGTACTCCAGCTCGGCGTGAGGAGTACGCGGCATCGACGGGGGAGCCTGCCTGCTGCGTCTGGACCCGCGGTAAGTTCGAACTAAGGTACTTCGAATTCAGCTACGTTATTAACCAGGCCTATGAAAGTGAACTGATTTTAATCATTATCACTTCTAACTTTTATTTACAACATAAACGCAAATGTAGTTTAATAAATAACCTTCATTTTACTTTCCTACACTTCGAACAGACAACTGTGTACTTCATCAGTGAATATGATTTCCTCAGTATCAATCTAATATAGAGCTCAATTAAAATATTTATCTTGAATACATATCTACACCCAGTTACATTTGAGGAATTAATGTATAAACTGAAATTTGAGGAAAGCTGAACTTTAAATTGTAGCACCACTAAGCAAAGTGAGGAAATGTTTATAATAAATATAATTTCTAAATTAAATATTACTGATTATATATAAAAATTGAAAAAACATACTACATTTTTTAAAGTCTCAATTGTAAAGATCTTAGAAACAGGGTGCGATTTCAGCAGACGTTATGCAAGAAAACAGGAGTTAAGTGGACAAAACAAAGGTAATGGAAAGTTGGGCAGCACACACTTGGGAAACAAAGCAGGCTCCTTAAAAGTTCATGAGAACAGCAGCACATTGTTTCAAACAATTAAATACTCTTTTTCATAAACTAATTTAGAAGAACTCATTTAAACATATGTTTGCATAAGATGACTAAGTCAACAACCCAAAATACATCTACAAAAGACCTTCCTAAACATGTTCCACCACTTTTACTCTTGTTTTGTCCTCTCAAATTGAACCATTACCTTATAATATAATGAAAAATGCGCAATTGCTAATGACTTAATGCACCACACATTTTAGTGCAATTATAATAAGGCCATTAATGTCAGTGGAAATGTCTGGAAAAATGGATCCTTTGAGCTCTGTTAGGGATCCAGAGAACCCCATGGAAATGGGATGGGGATTGAAAGAAGAGATTTTGGGCCAAATAGCCACCTAATTTTTGTTCAGAAGGCCTGAAATTAAAAAAGGCATTTATCTTTATTTATGTAGAGTATACCATGCAATTTTACCACTTAAATTACTGAAGAATGTTTTTAGAAAGCCACCACTTAAATGTAGTAAGGAAACTAATTTGAGTGCCTATGGAAGCATAAATTTAAGTTACCTCTTCCCGCAAAGCATACTGTTCAATTAGTTTCTTCAGCTTCTCCCCCAATTCAATATTTTCTTGGCGGAGCTTGGCATTGTGTACATCATGCTGTTCCAGCTGGGCCTGAATTTCATTCAGTGTAATCTGGAAATGTGCAGTTGCTTCTTTACGTCTCTCCTCTTCTTCACGTGCTTGCTGCATGTTTTCTTCCTTTTATCCAAAAGGATTTGTTAATGGTGTGCAAGTCAAAAGTGATGTAATATGCCCGTATAATCAATATTTAAGATAGAGATGGGTCAAAATAAATACTTCAGGTCTGAATACTTCCACAACATTGGTATGTTCAAAAACCAAAACCAAAGTTTTGCCCAAACTGACAAAATTAAATCCTTACCAATTCAGTGCGCTTTGTGTGGATAAGAGATCAAATGTGCTATCAGGATGCTTCTTTAGGGAAGCTGGTTCCTGGTCTTGCAACCACTCTGGATTTAGCTGGGTGTTTTAATGTAGATATTTTAATATACATTCAGCAGTCTATTACCATGCTCTATATATTTTGGTATTGGCAAGTGAAGCTCTAGCATTTTTTTTTGTTTTTACTTTTCAATTGACCTAAAACTGATATGGTTCATTGTATGCTTGAAGAGCATTCGTCTTTATGGCTTGAGAAAGAGTTTAACTGACGTAAGTATGGTTTGGTAAGGCCAGCAATGATTATCCAGGAGGCAAAAAAATCCTGCATTGATACATTTGAAACAGAAAGCTGAATGGTTTGTGTTCACCTCCTCACCAATGTTTTTGTACTTCAATTAAAAGCTACCCTAAAGTTAATAAAACAGTTATTTGGTGAAGCAATTCCCTACAATAACCACCTAGGGAAATGAATGGAATCTCAACCTCCTTTCCATCTTACTCCTGCCAATTCAAGCTTTGTTTATATCTTGTCATTTTACACTGTTTTGATTTCATTCATGTTATTTTACTAGCAGCCAACACCACAGCTCTCAGTAACTATTACGGCAAGACTAGACACTACAGCAGTCTAAACTAGTATGATCCATGGACCAGTTTAAGTAAGGAAACTAATTAAAGTAAACACACCAATTCCCACAATCCCGATACTCAAAAAGGTTGTTATTCTCTATTGATCTGGGTATTGGACATGAAACAGCGCAAATACCAGCTAGCTAGCAGCAAGTATGAATATAAATAGCAATCAGAAATAGGGTTTACCTTAAAACAATTTACACAAATAAACTAACCTTTAAAGTCTTGTTATGACGCTGAAGCTCCCGGCACAGAGATTCCAGTTTGCTGCGTGCTAGAATGGCCTTGCTATGCTCACTCTGCAAGTGAACTTTCTCTTTCACAACCTGTGCTTGTTTCTTCTGCAGTATCTTCATCTGCTTTTGAACATTCCGGCTCTCCTCCAACTAAAGTTAGAGAGTATATTTAAGAAAATGTAGATGAGAGTGCCATCTTTTTCAGCCTAGTCAAAACAACTTAAACTAAAATTGAATGAACTTTAAATAGCTTCAGAAGAGAACAGTGAAATCTACAGACCTTCACCAAGACCAGTGTAGACTACTACAATTGTTTGGGGTATTTTTTTTTGTCCTGTGGACAAGTTAATTCCAAATGTGTGTATGGACAGTCTTGGAATATGAGACTATGAAAACCTATTCTGATTTACCAAAAAAATTCCTCTGAGTTACAAGGTCTATAGAACTGTTAACCAACGGGCTCTCAGCCTGCATGCAGTTATGCAAGCAGAACCAGACCTATCAATCACTGATATGTGAGGGTATGGACAGGCACTCTGAAAAATCTGCCAATTTAAACAGCTTTCACAGCTAAGGATAACACCCTGTAGACTGAAACTTGTTAGAAAGTTTATATATGCTATAGTAATAAGCTGTGAATTTCTTCTGCAGAGCATATTTCTTAAGAACCAAGCTGAATGGACCAACAGGGCTTTTTAATCCTACACACCAAAGAAATTCTCCAAAGATGGGAGGATTGGATCAGAAAAAGGAAGTTTTTGGTAATTCAGAATAAGTTTTCCTATTCTTTCATCTACAAGGTCCTCAGACGCATTAACCAATGGGATTGTAATAGCAATGTTAGGTTTAACAAGCTGATCTACTGACCAATCAATTAACAGCCTACTATTTAACCATGGTCAAATATTGGATATTCCAGCAACCATGCGCAGATGTAGGTGATGGCCTAGCTTTTTTATTGCAACATGGTGACATCTGTTAGCAAACTTACTGAAATGTCTTGTTTCAGAGTAGTAGCCGTGTTAGTCTGTATCCGCAAAAAGAACAGGAGTACTTGTGGCACCTTAGAGACTAACACATTTATTTGAGCATAAGCTTTCGTGGGCTAAAACCCACTTCATTGGATGCATGCAGTGGAAAATACAGTAGGAAGATGTGTGTATATATATATATACACACACACACACACACACACACACACAGAGAGAGAGAGAACATGAAACAATGGGTGTTACCATACACACTATAATGAGAGTGATCAGTTAAGGTGAGCTATTACCAGCAGGAGAGAGAAAAAACTTTTTGTAGTGGTAATCAAAATGGCCCATTTCCAGCAGTTGACAAGAAGGTGTGAGGAACCGTAGGGGGAAAAATAAACATGGGGAAATAGTTTTACTTTGTGTAATGACCCATCCACTCCCAGTCTTTATTCAAGCCTAATTTAATGGTGTCCAAATGTCTTGATTACTTACTTTACTACAAGCTAATGACATCTGATGGGGAAAAGGTGATCTAACTGAAAGTTGATCATCTTAATTGGCTGGAATCTTCTAGAACAAACATTATACATGTATCTATTTATATACCAGGCCATCATTGTTCATGGTGGTCTACAAAGCGCATTAAACGAGTTAAGAGACATGGTCCCTGGCCCTGGTCAATCTAAACTGCCAAGACAAACCTACAGAAATAAATTCAGAAGAGGCTGGAGAAGGGAAAGGAGTGTTCAGTCATTAAACCTCCTCCTCGAACACAAAGAAAAGATGCCTAGCCATCAAACGTCCTCCCTAAACAAAAATATCACAGCTATTAACCCCACTGCCCTCAACACGAACAACCCATGTTATAGGCCTATGTAAATAAACCCCCACTTCTCTCCCTCAAATACCCCCTCCATCAACTCCCCCCCACTTATCCCCAACCAAACCTTGCTGATAAATATGGAAAGTTCTGTTAATGGAGGTTTGTGACATCACATCTCTGTAGAGCCCCTCCCCTTCCCCTTCCTGCTCTGTTCCTTTTTCTACTGCTGCTTATGAGCCTGTGTGTTTGCTGTAGGAAGAAGGAGCCGACTGCCCACCTCTACCTTCATGTGATCTGGGAGTCTTTAAAGGTCCTGGGAGGGGACAACATGCCCAAAAACATTTTGACTGGATGGAATCTTCCAATCAGCAGCGCTTAGAAAGACTGAATAGCTACTGGTTGATTAAAAGTTCAAGAGATATTTCATAACTGAGACAGCAATCCAGAAATAGTGAGACATTAACAATAGTAATATCATAAATTATGCAGAGTTGAGGAAAGCCAAAATAATTTATTTATATATATATATATTTTTAAATAATTACTAGACATGAACATGGAAACACTGTTAAAGCAAAGTGCAAGTTATGCTCTCTTGATATCAGACAAATGTAGATAGAATAGAGAACCCTCACTTGGAGGAATTTTTGTGATGTGTCCAGCTACTGTCAAAAGATTATAGGCAAACAGCAAGGAAGAGTAAACTGGTCTACATCGAAGTTTGTTTTCTTCTGTGTACTCTTCTTCTACTTTGTCGTTGACAGCAGCATCATGAAGCCTGGTGTCTTTTGATGAATACGGTGATGTAAGTGGCAATGAAAATGATGCTAATTCCATTTCTTCATCTTCAAATAAGAATTTTGTTACTTTATTTGCTTCGGCATCAAAAACTCCTACTCCTGGAAAGTCTTCAGATGTTCATCAAATCAGTATCAAAAGTTTTTTTATATAGAATGTCCTACTACAAGAAAAATGAACTTACCCCTACATTTGCTAGAAGTAATTATGCCAGCAATACTCCATTTCATATAATCGAAAATCCTTATACACTAAATTTATTTTTGTAAGTTGCATCCAAAGGACCAAGAAAGAAATGGCTTGCAGAAGTCTTCTGAATGCCAAAGCAGAGGATGTGAAAAAAAGTTTGGTGTTCTTACCGCATAAGCGCCTCATGTACTTCTAGTGTCTGGAGGGATGGAACAATATTTGCAGTGAAGATGTCATCAACTTCATGGTGATAACCCCACAGCCAGTGTTTTATTTATTCCAATGTGTAACTGAGCTGACCAGTTAAAAAATATAATTAGTGAATTGGGTCCACAGAAGGTTATTTTTGTTGTGAACAACAACATGGTTAACATGAACACTACTTGAGTTTTGCTGATGTGTATCCACAACTTGTGTTATGGATATGCTGCCCATATTATGCAGTTTTTCACTTGCAAAGTTGTAAGAACTTCAACATCGCATCACATGCTACAAGTGAAAAGCGCGGTAAAGATTTTCAAAAGCAAACAAGTACCAGCAAACATTTTTCAGCATCAGTTAGTATAGCACTCAGTTTCATTCACACTGAGTAAGCCTACTCTTACTCGATGGGCATCTTCTATTACATGTCTTGAACTTCAAATATGCAAAAAGACTCTTCATTCAGCTGCTGTTGAAGAAGGGGTGGCCGGGTGTTCTCCCTGAGTAGTCTGCACTAACATTCTTGATGATGATGTCTTTTGGATGTGAAAAGACAAATTCATTTAACTGCTTGATACTGTAGATAAGTCATTTAGAATATGAAAAATAATAGTTCTGCACTGTCTGATGCCAAGAACGAGTTTCTCAATGTTAAGAAACATGCAAGAATACTGAATACAGTTCATTTAAAAAAGTGGAAGAGAATGAGAGACAAGATAATATCACCAAAAAAAAAAAAAATCAAGTGATCACTCTCGCTCATAATACGGCCTACCTTCTGGATCCATGCTTCCAGGGCCAAAATCTGACCATGAATCTGATTCAGCTTGTGATCTCAGAGTGACTGTTGCAAATGTTAAAGGAAATACAAACAAACAAGCAATGATGATGGAGACAGCAAAATATAAAGCAAAAAAAAGCCCAGTCAGTTCTAAAACAAGGCAAAGTGCAGTCCCAGCAGCTGAATATAAAAACAACATGCTCCATCATGATGGAAAGGGTTGTGTCCCCCCTCATGTTCTTGCTACAGTGGCAGATATTCTTTTAACACTTGCATGCGCTACTGCATCTGCGGAACAAAACTGGTTGGTTTGGGGAATCATCATTCAAGAAACAGAAACAGATTGAAGACCTTCACTGCTGGGAAGCTGGTGATCATGTATCACAAAATATGATTAAAGAAAGAACAGATGAAAAGTTCATCTGAAGAATATTAAGTTAAGAGGGAAAATGAGTTACTGATTAATTTGATAACAAAGATATAGATGAAACAGTTGATGCTTAATGATGAAAAGATAATGAACAGCACGATGCTTGAAGAGCTGACCTGTTGCCAACCTAGCATAATTCCATTTAAAATGGACTTTTTTCCCTTTTTTAGTTGCTGTGTTTGTTTTATTTCATTTTTCTTTTGCAATTGTTCAATCTTGAATAAGGTTCATATTTAAACATTAACCTAACATGGCTAAAAAAGGTAAACTTTTTTTTTTGGTGTGAAATTCACCATTTCACATTTATCTGAATTAAAATAACTAATTGTTTTTTGGACATAGGCATAACTATCTAAGACTAAACCTATTGCAGACTATAAAGTCTTACTCTTGTTTGGTACTGCTGTATTAACTAAGGTCCCAAAATTAGGAGTTGTTACTATTTAAGAATTGCCCAGGTATCAAAGCCTTTTAGAAAGACAGAACAGACAGCTAACAGAATAAAAACCCAAGGTCTAACAGCTAGAGTTGCTGCAGCCTTTCACAAGACTGTGAAGAGACTTCCCTTTTTCCCTGTCTGTGAATAAGTAAATGAATTAAAATATTAAATTAATATCAAACACTGATATTATATGTGCCATATACAGTAGTAAAACAGTGTCAACTCCTGCTGCGAACGATAACTGAGCTGAAAGCTGAGCAAAGGTCTGGTGATAAGTAATATACAGACTTTCTCCTTGACGATGACCTAAGTCAGTCAATTGACCAGTTCCTAAAACCGAGTAATTAGTAAAGGAAGTGCACGTACTTGTGTGTATGTTTTAAAGACTATCAGAGAGTTAGTGTCTGTCTTTATTTAAATCAAAGATTGCTGTAAAGTAGTTTTAAAACTGAACAAGTTCCTGTTATTAACTAACATGACAGAGCACTGCATATGTCTATCACAGTTAATATTTCATACTGCCTTTCAAGTTCTAGTTGTATACAGACATAAAATGAGACCAAATGTGCAAGCTTTTCGAACTGCACTGAGTCTGTCATAAATGTAGGAGTTTATGTTAGATAGTTAGCAGTGATCCTAGGGCTAATTTCATTAAAACAGGTAACGTGGACTGAATAATTGGAAAAACAGGTAACGTGGACTGAATACTGTAGATTCGTGTTTCTCAAACAGGGGATCCACTGGCCCCACTGATCAACTTCTCCCCCTCCCTCCCAGTGCCTCATGCACACTGGGGAACAGCTGTTCAGCAGCCTGTTGGAGGTGCTGGGAGGGCGGGGACATGGCACGCTCGGGGGAGCGGGTGGAATTATGTCTGGGTCCCTCGGCACTGCTGATCAACTCCTCTCCCTCCCTCCCAGTGCCTCCTGTGTGTTTCTGAAATGCCTTTTCACTGACTGCCCCCACCTCAGCAAGCACACCTGTCAGACAACCTTCGTTGCGTGCAACTGCCCAACCAACCACACACTAGATGCACTCCTACCAGGAGCAGACAGGAATTATTGGATCTCCTGGGCTTACAGGGAGAGGAGTTTGTGCAAGCACTGCTATGGTTTAGATGTAGAAATATGAACACCTATGAGAAGATTACACAGGAGATACATGCAGAGGGGTACGACAGGGATCAGCAGTGGTGCCATGTGAAAAAGAAAGAATTCCGCCAGGGATGGCAGAAGGCCAGTGAGAGTAATAATAGATCTGGTGCTGCCCCACAGACCTGCCGCTTTTACAACGAATTGCATGCCATACTTGGCAGCGAGCACCCTGCAGACCACTATGGGTACCTCAGAGGAGCCTGTGACAGACACTCCTGATGTGAACAACTAATAGGAAGAGGAGGAGCAGGTGGTGAGGCTTGTTACGTGGCAAGGGACTCCAACCATACCACAAGCTAGGAGCTGTTTGAGATTCTGCTAGTCTAGCCAGTCCTGTCTGGTGAACATAGATGAGCCTAATGTAGGGGGAGGAAACTCAGCTAAGTGTGTGCACACACTTTTCCTTAGAATGTTTAAATTTAAAAATGGCCCATGGGCCACCCCCAAGTTAAGACAAAGGTATAGACCTTTCACTGTTTATTTGCGCAAGACGAGGTAAAAAGGTACAAACAGAGGCAGAGTTGGCATCTGCTTTTCATTCTGCTGTTGGATTGTGCAGCCGGGGGCCAGGCAGTGCACTTTGCTTATGGTTAGTAGGGATGTCCCTTTTATCTTCCTGAGAGATCTCAATGAAACTTTCATGGAGATACTCCGCAATCGTCTCCCAAAGGTTTCTGGGGATTGCGGCATTATTTCTTCTTCTGCTGTAGGACACTTTCCCACGCCACTCGGCAATGAGTTTGGCTGGCACCACTGCAGCATATGGGCTACAGGCACAAGCAGCTTCAGGACAGCAGTAGCAGCTGTGTTCTCTGTGCCTTTGCAAATCTCAGGAGTGAGATATCAACTAAAATCACCGCTGCCTGTGGAAAACAGTGCCAGTAATCAGTGTCACTGCCCTATACTCATGGAATAGGGTCTGAAGTTTTATAGCTTCATGCAACAGAAAATCCTTCCTACTCCTCACCCTTGCTCTGCCATATTTGCTGGGTCTGGAGAGCACTGCAGTGCTGAGGCAGTCCAAAGCTGAAGTGTCTCAATAAGCATTTCTTATTAAAAGTGTTTATGGGAATAAAGGAGGGGATTTTTTAAACTTATTTATCCCTTTCCATGGTGATTGTTAATCCAATGGTACATATGTCTGTTTTTAAATCAGCAGCTTCTGGCATGGCCAATTTGAGGGGTGCCCCCTCCATGCTCGCAGAACGCCTCACACTCATGAGGAGAAAGAAGAGGACTAGGGAGGACATGTTCAGCAAAATTACGTGAGCTACTGCTGCACTGGACTGTGAACAAAAGGGCTTGGAAGGCCAACATGACCGACAGCAGGAGAAAGAGGACAGGAAAAAGGCCCAGGAGTCCCAGCAAGACAAGGAGACGGAAACACAACTGCACAGAATGGGTCTTCTCCAGCAGCAAACCAAATGCTTCAGACCCTGGTTGACCTACAAGTCCAAAAATCCAAAAATCTCCACCCTTTGCTGTCCTTGGAAAACTCCACAGTCGCCACTCCCTACACCTCCCCGCCTGCCAACATACCACAAGCCGTCACAGGCAGAATCCTTACCCCCTACACCACTCTATGCCAGGGGACATCAAGGAAAACCACAGCTTCACATACACCACCGTGTGGTTCTCACAGGTCAGGTTATGTCTAGCCACAACCAACTACATTTGTGCACTCAAATAGACAAAATGTTTACTCCCTTTCTAATTTTAAATTTTCACCCTTTTAATTTAGGTTAACAGTTTGTATAACATCCCCCCCCCACCAAAATATTGATTTTCTGCACTGTTTCCCCCCCGCCCAACTCAATGAAGTTCTATTTTTGGAGAATTAAATTTTCTATTGGTTTACAACAAATATTTCAGAGTGCGTAGAAGCAGACAAAGCAAACAGTACATGAAAGATACACACCAAGCACCACATAAAATTCATAGATTCAGGAAAAACCTGCACACTTATAAATGCACATCAAACACGACAATTCTTAGCAGCACCCAAAGCTCCAGGCGCAGTGAACACTCCAACACTACTGTGACTGACTGTTGAAATGCTCTTTCAAAGCCTCCCTCAAATGCATAGTTCCACGTTAGGCTCTTATAATAGCTCTGGCATCTAGCTGTTCAATGTCAGGAGACACACGTTCTACTTCCACCCAGGCGGCAGCTTTTCCCCCTTTGCCTCACATATATTATGCGGGATGCAACAGAGAGCTATAACCACTGCAATATTTTTCTTACTGAGATCCAATCTAGTGAGTAAACTCCACCAGCATTCCTTCAGTCTAGCAAAAGTACATTCAATGGTCATTGTGCTGAGCTGATAACTCAATCTTCCCTAGGTGCTGTCAAGGTGGCCAGTGTACGGCTTCATGAGCTAGGGGAACAAGGGGTAAGCTGGGTCCCCCAGAATCACTTCTGGCACTCCAATATTCTCAATGGTAATCCACCAGTTGGGAAAGAATGTTCCTGCTTGTAGCTTTCTGAAGAGTACTGTGTTCTTAAAGATGCGAGGGTCATCCAGCTTCCCTGACCAAACCACATCAATAGGTGAACCAATACTGGTTATTCATCAAGGCTTGCATAACCATAGAAAAGTAGCCCTTTCTGTTGATGTACTCTGTAGCAAGGCAAAATAGGGATATGCATGCCATTTATTGTACCATTGCAATTTGGGAAACCCATTGCTGCAAATCCATCCATTATGTCCTTCTGCACGCTGCCGAGAGGCACAGTCCTGCATAGCAGATGATTAAAGGCCCTAAGCACTTGCATGACAATGGTCCCCACTGTGGATTTTCTAACTCCAAAATTATTTTACACTGTCTAATGGCAATCTGGCATTGCAAGGCTAGAGTGCAATCTTATTCATTTCTCCACTGTCAATGCAGCTCTCATTCTGGTGCCCCTGCACTAGAGGGCTACAGTGAGCTCAGCTCAGATCCAGGAATGCGGCCTCTCTCATCCCAAAGTTCTGCAGCTACTGATGGTTGTTCAAATCCTACATTACAATGCCATCTTGCCAGTCAGTGCTCATTTCTCGTGCCCAGAACCGGAGCTCCATCTGAAGCTGCTCTGTGAATGCCACCCAACAACCTTGAACGTCCCTCAGCAATCTGTTGTTGAAGAGATCATCATGTCCCCCTTTGCTGAAATACTCCTCTGGGTTTGCAAATACAGGAAAATTGTGCATCCTGTATTTGCAACGTTCATTCATGAGATAATGCAGAGCTCTGTGGACTCCATGCTTCTGTCAAAGATAGCAGGTACCAAAAAGTGCCAAGCAGGTTGGTAAGATATTTTCTAAAAGGCACAAAAAAATATTGGTTATGGATGGAGAAAGTTGCATGCTGGGACCTTCACCACTAGTTCCCAGAGATACCTGGGCTAGTCTTTCTAGCCAACAAAACATGAAAATTTCCCGCAAGACAATGCACAACATGGTGGTGTGAGACACACTGGTATACTTACCCTGAGTGCACTGCACTTTACAACAACAAAGGCACTCACGGTGGGTATGTGTTACATCAACGCAAGCAGCCAAGTGTGCATGCGCCTGAGTGATTTATGCGGCGCTATGCCAACCAACATAGCTTGCGTTGACCACAACTTGTACTGTAGACATGGCCTTATTAAAAAAATCTAAAAAGAGTCAGCTTCTCAAGATAGTAATAGAGTATAAATGTTATTTTCTATTGAGGTTATATAATTTAATTCTGAAAACCTGAATGGCTAAAATTAGAAAATTTATAATAACCAATCATAGTCCAATACTATTTTTGTCTTCTCATACCCTCTACTATTATTTGCAGTTAAGGATAGTTAATAAAACTTTATAAAACTAAATTTAGCTTTCACGCCCCTTTTATATAGTTAAGCAACTGAAACTAAAAGAACCCTAAGAGGTGGTACAGGTAATCAGTTGCTTAATTAAGGTTTGTTCTACATCTTATCTTTCTTACACTGTTATAAAAAATTAGTGCTTTAAAATGTATGACTTTTTTGATATTTGACAGTATCTGACCAATGTTTGACTGTTTATTACTGTAGTCAAATGTTCAACCCTAAAATGGTTTCCTGCCTTCAAGTCATGTTCAAAGGCCGGTTCTACCTGGGGGGGAAAGGGGGGGAAACGATCTAAGTTACGCAATTTCATCTACGTGAATAACGTAGCTGAAGTCGACGTACTTAGACTTACCGTGGTGTCTTCACCGCGGTGAGTCGACTCTGCCTGCGCCTCTTGCGGCGGTGGAGTACAGGAGTTGACGGGAGAGCGCTCGGGGATTGATTTATCTAGACTAGACGTGATAAATCAACCCCTGCTGGATTGATCGCTGCCCACTGATCCAGTGGGTAGTGTAGACATACCCAAAGAAAACTATATACTCAGGGTTTAAAACTCTCTCTCTACTACTGAAGACTAGTCTACACTAGAATCACTACAGAAGCTGCGCCGCTGTAACGGATCTGGTGAAGAAGCTATAAGCTGACAAGAGAGCTCTCCTGTAGATTTAAAATTACTCCACCTCCATAAGAGGTAGCAGCTATGTTGGCAGGAGAAGCTCTCTGACTGACACAGTGCTGCCTACACCGGCGCTTAGGTCAGTGTAACTTACGTTGCTCAGGGGTAGAGTTTATTCACTGAGCTACATAAATTATACCGAAGTAAGTGGTAGTGTAGACCAGCCCAAAGAGACCAGCGTGTGGCGCACGCTCCTACTGAAGGCAACATCAGCTGATGCCTGAATATCCAGTTTGTAAAATTTTAAGGTATGAATAAATGTGACCAGGTAGCTATTCTAGAGATCGTTTCACATGGTGTATAAAATCGCCCAGGAGGTTGCTACTGCCCTTTATGCTGGTTATGGGAAAGGGAATGACCTATAGGGCTGGGTGGATTGATTTAAATAAATTTTGAACTTGATTTGCATTTGTACTTTTTAGTTTCTTGAAGAAAGGCAGACTCTCATTGGTTGGTAAACATTATACCATGTTGATCTGTAGCTAAATATATCCTTAAAACCAAATCTTGTACTACTATTTGCTAACCACGAGGATACATTATATCTATATACTAGGGCTGTCAAGTGATTAAAAAATTAATCGCAATTAATCGTGAAATTAAAAACATTAATAGTTATTAATAGCAATGTTAAACATTAAATAGAATACCATTAATTAAAATATGTTTGGATGTTTTCTACATTTTCAAATATATTGATTTCAATTATAATACAGAATAAAAACTGTACACCTCTCACTTTATATTTATTTCTGATTACAAATATTTACACTGAAACCCCCCCAAAAGAAATAGTATTTTTCAATTCAACTAATACAAATACTGTAGTGCAATCTTTCTGGTGACATTGTAAATAAGAAGTGGGCAGCATTATCTCCCGTAAATGTAAAACTTTTTTGTCTTAGTGACTGGCTGAATGATAAATAGGACTGAGTGTATTTGTAGGCTCTAAAGTTTTGCAGTGTTTTGTTTTTGAGTGCAGTTATGTAACACACACACAAAAATCTACATTTGTAAGCTGCACTTTCACGACAAATAGATTGCACTACAATAACTTGTATGAGGAATTGAAAATACTGTTTTTGTTTTTCATTTGTACAGTGCATATATTTGTAATAAAAAATAATAAAGTGAGTAGTGTAGACTTTAAAAAAATGTAGAAAAAACACCCAAAATATTTAATAAATTTCTATTGGTATTCTATTGTTTAACAATGCGATTAAAACTGCAATCATTCAAAATTATTTTTTTAAATCACATCACGTGAGTTAACTGCAATTAATCGACAGCCCTACTATACACATTTATTTAAGCAATTATATATCTTAGCAGATTTATTCAGATTCTTAATTTTTACAGTTAGAAATAATGAATGATGCATTTCTTATTTACTAGATAAGGATTAATTTTTTACTCTTGATTTGTGCAAAGCTGCATTTGGATGAAAACTGGAATTCATTTAAAATGCACGGCATTTTAATTTTTATTAGTAAAATAAAACTACCTTAGGAGGTGTTGGATACCTAAGAAAAAAGTAGGTTATCAAAACATGTTTTGCATTTTAAATGGATACATTAAACAAAGGAAGCATTATCTGTAGTTAGTGATTTGAACTGATTGTTTCTGGTCACCTTGTCCGTCAAGATTTTAAAACTAAGATCTTATTGTCTCACACTTTGTTTCTATTTGTAGATTGGGAAAAAAAAGGAAACACTTCTTTTTGCTCAATTGCCAATTGGATTCTCAAATTTGAATAAACTAGTCATTGAATTGAACTAGATGAAGAAACTGAAAATGAAGAAAATATGCTCTTTGCACCTGCAGAAAAAGCTAGTGTTGTCAAAGTTGGTCTATCACTACAACAAACTCTGATTTCAGGTGTTTAACCAATGCCCAACACCATTTCAATGGCGTAACTTTCTTTAAAACTCGACAGCAAATATATACCGCTTGAATGTTTCTATTTAATTTAAATGATTTTAATAGATTATAGTAAAAAGAAAATTAAATATGATGATTTTTATCCAAGCTGCTTATAGGATTAATGGATGCACCATCTCAACAATCTTGAAATAGGAGATTTGACCTCTTTCCTTTAGGTGCCCGATGGCAGAAAATAAATACAGCATTAGAACTGATGTGTGATTGAGACAGATCCTCAGGGCTCTAAGATTATCTAACATATACCAGAGCTCCTCTCTTGGGTGAGATGGTTTTAGACAAGAGGGGCTCTTAAAAATTGTGTTAATTTTTGGGATAAAGGTCAATTTGTTTGGGGAAAAAAAAAAACCTTATTGTGGAATATGCAGTACTGTTCTCAATTTCAGAGCCCAAGCTCTGACACCTCTTGGGGGGAGGTGATGGTAGCCAGGAAGGCCACCTTGATGGACAGGAAATACAAGGATATTTTTCAGATGGATTCATAGAGGTGCTGAGTCAGATTAACCAAACTGAGGTCCCATAGCAGTGCTCGATGAATCTTTATATCATCCTTTTAAGATTTTCTCTGAGGAAATGCTTCATATTCCACTGTAAAGAGATCCTCTTTCTGCCTGTAGAGGAAAATATGCTAGAAAATGCAGCCACTTGATATTTTAACGTTGAAGCTGTGAAGCTCTTTATTAGACCCTACTGAAAGAATTTGAAGGTCTGTGATATAGATGGTGACGGAGACATACTATGTTTCTTGCATCACTGCTTGAATGTCTGCCAGGTTCCAGAATTGAAAACAATAGTGGAAGCTTTTCTAGATACCAGCCGAGTTGAGACCATGCCTTCCACGTAGCCTCTCGCTTTCATGCGTGACTGCTCAAAAGCCAGGCAGTTATTAAATACTTTGGCTCTGGGTTACAAAATCAGTCCCTGAGAAAACAGATCCTGTCTTAAAGGGTGGATAATGGGAATGGAGTCCTCACTGGGATCAGAAACGTTGAGCTAACTCACCCAATACAGAGCCACTAATACGATCTGTGTTTATTCCCTCCGGATCTTTGCCTATTGCTCTTGGATATCACTTTTCAGAGAAAAGAAGGAGACACCTCACGGCTTGTTCATGATGCAAATAGACCTCTCTCTGGTAATCCAAATTTCCTCATTAGAAACTGAAAGATTTCTGGATGGAGAAACCATTTTGCATGATCTAGCTGTTCCCTGCTTCGCCAGTTGGCTGTGATGTATTTCTTTCCTTGAATATGTAGAAATCTGCTGGACTGGAGGTTTTGCTTCACTCAGGAAGCATCAGAATGTGGACTGACCTTTGCAAGGATGACCAACCCTTTCCAGCCTCCTTATTGATGGAGGCCATTGAACTGGTGATTTCTGTCATGATTAGAGGGAGTTGCTCACTCATAGGGAGAAGGCCAAGTCAGAACAAATTGCACAAAGTTCTAATCAATTTTTACCATTTCCTCTCCTGCATATTCAAGTGCCCAGTATTTAATTAATCTCTCTGTGAGCTCCCTATCCCTAGAGGCTGGCATCTATGCTGGTTTAGAAACGGTAAGAAAATCCCTTCTTGAAACAATGTGTGCTAAGCCACCATTTTAGACTATTAGTCTAAGAAACTGGACTCTCCAGATGGGATGAATTAAGATGTGAAGAAGGTAGACTGGACCACTAATGGATCACATGTACAGACTAAAGGTTTTAAGATCCAGATTTGACCTAAAAAATGGGGTGTAGGGGAAGGTTGTCTTTCTAGATTGCTTTAGCTTTAAGTAATTCTTTTTGGAGTTTTTATAAAAGCATTTTTACTTTATCTGCTCACTTTCCAGCCTCAGCTAACAAGCCATTTCCAGAGCTGTGCTGTCAATAATCCTGTGCAGGAACAAAGTTGTTATTACAGAATGTTATGACTAGGATTGGACAAAGACTTTTGAATAAGGCTTGTTACAAATGGATTAGCAAATTAATAATAAAAATAAGTATGACTTGTTGATTTAAGGATATTTCCTTTGTATATTTTGACAATTTGTGTTTAAATGGTTTAAAGCTTTAACTTTTTGAACCTCAATGCCTCATTAAATAATTGTCTTACCTCCCCCCCCATAATTTCCCACAACTGTGAATATTGTAATTGATAAAAATAAGAGTTTAGAATACATAATCTCTCAACTGTGAAAAGTAGATTTTTATCAATCTAAAATACTTAAAAAAAATAAACATCCACATAATCAGTCAAATATTTAAAATATATAAAAATTAAATTCTGCAAAGCCTAGGTATGACAACATATACAATCAGAATGCTGTTTTCACCTCCATTCATAGCACAAGTAACATAATGGAGAGAAGACAGACTTTACATGGGTTTTTATGCCATCCACGTTTCTTTACATTACAGCTTAGTATCTTTTGTTTCTTCAAGTATTTGTAGATTAAAAAATATATATACAATTATTTTCAAATCTACTTTCAGTTAATGTCTCTACTTCTGTCCTGTTGCAGTTAACTCATGATTAACTCAAAAAAATTAATCACAATTAAAAACATTTATCGCAATTTTAATCGCGCTGTTAAACAGTAGAATACCAATTGAAGTTTATTAAATGTTTTGGATATTTTTCTACATTTTCAAATACTCTGATTTCAATTAGAACACAGAATATATAGTGTACACTGCTCACTTTATATTATTATTGATTACAAATATTAGCACTGTAAAAATGATAAACAAGAGAAACAGTATTTTTCAATTCACCTCATACAAGTACAGTAGTGCAACTTACAAATGTAGATTTTTTTGTTACATAACAGCACTCAAAATCAAAACGCTGCAAAACTTTAGAGCCTACAAGTCCACTCAGTCTTACTTTTTGTACAGCCAATCACTAAGACAAACAAGTTTGTTTACATTTATGGGAGATAATACTGTCCACATCTAATTTACGTCACCAGAAAGTGAGAATAGACATTTGCATAGGACTTTTGTAGCCGGCATTGCAAGGTATTTACGTGCCAGATATGCTAAACATTCGTATGCCCCTTCATGCTTCGGCCACCATTCCAGAGGACATGCTTCCATGCTGATGACGCTCGTTAAAAAAATAAGACGTTAATTAAGTTTGTGACTGAACTCCTTGGGGAAGATTTGTATGTCTCCAGCTCGGTTTTACCCGCATTCTGTCATATATTTCATATTACAATAGTCTTGGATGATGACTCACCACATATTGTTCGTTTTAAGAACACTTTCGCTAAATATTTGACAAAACACAAAGAAGGTACCAATGTGAGATTTCTAAAGATAGCTACAGCACCAAGGTTTAAGAATCTAAAGTGCCTTCCAAAATCTGAGAGAGATGAGGTGTGGAGCATTCTTTCAGAAGACTTAAAAGAGCAACACTACAATGTGGAAACTACAAAACATGAACCACCAGAAAAGAAAATCAACCTTCTGCTGGTGGCATCGGACTCAGATGATGAAAATGAACATGCGTCGATCTGCACTGCTATGGACTGTTATCGAGCAGAAGCCGTGATCAACATGGACGCATGTCCTCTGGAATGGTGGTTGAAGTGTGAAGGGACATATGAATCTTTAGCGCATCTGGCATGTAAACATCTTGCAACGCCAGCTACAACAATGCCATGCGAACGCCTGTTCTCATTTACTAGTGACATTGTTAACAAGAAGCGGGCAGCATTATCTCCTGAAAATGTAAACAAACTTGTCTGTCTGAGCGATTGGCTGAACAAGAAATAGGACTGAGTGGACTTATAGGCTCTAAAATTTTACGTTTTATTTTTGAATGCAGTTTTATTTTGTACATAATTCTATATTTGTAAGTTCAACTTTCACGATAAAGAGACTGCACTACAGTCCTTGTATCAGGTGAATTGAAAAGTACTTTTTTGTTTTTTACAGTGCAAATATTTGTAATCAGAAAAATATAAAGTGAGCAGTGTACACTTTGTCTCCTGTGTTGTAACTGAAATCAATACATTTGAAAATGTAGAAAACATCCAAAATTATTTAAATAAATGGCACTCTAAAAAAAATTAATCGCGATTATTCGTGCTATTAATCGCACTGATAAACAATAATAATCACTTGACAGCCTCAGTAGAAACTCATCCAGATAGAAACCTTGCCAGTCAGTTTTATTCCTTCTCTAAGTACCAAATTATGTCAGAATACATTGTTCTATAATAAACACCTGTTCCCATTCACCTAAATAAAAAACTATGAGAGTGAACTGGCAAAGTTTTCCTTTTTGGGGGCTGGTTCTGAAAAAAAAAAAAAATAAAAAAAAAAAAAAAGGATCATATGCTTCCATTGCTATTTACAGTCATTAGAAAAACAAACATTCACTTGAGGCAATGTTCTAAAACCAAGGAAGAAACTAAATCTTCAGAAGATATACTGGAGCAGAACAGAAGGTATACCTACATTTTTCCCAATGTCCAAAAATATTACTATATCATCATTTTCTATCACTAATGGCTGAACTACATTGTACTGTCTTGGAAACTTATAGTATGTTGAGCACATTAGAGCACGCTGTGCCGCCTCACATCCAATCCAGAAACTATTTTTGTGAAAAAGAAATTAATCATACTCCTAACAACTAGCTGATATGTTCAGCAATGGAAAGTTATAAACTTCCAGCATGAGTCAAGTAGACACTGACAAGCTTATCAAAAACTAGAAATATTGCAGAATAGGGGCACAGCCTTATCGTACGCCATTAGAAAAACTTTAATTACCGCTGGACTACAGACGTTGATTTTGTTGCTAGTACCATTGAAATCTGTTTTATTATTGTATGTTGCAGTACTTCATTATCAGAATACTATTATAATGAAATTCCTCTTTAGATGTATAGAACAGATATGGAGACATAGATAAAAGTGAAAACGACTACAAGTGTTGAATTTTTATGTTGACTGCAACAATTTCCATCAGAAACCTGAATGTTGCAACCAATATATTCTGCTAATGCAATGAAATAGCTGAATCAGTTAAAACATCTTTGAATTAAAGAAAAAAATCTGCTATTCTTCCATATTCAATATGTATTTTCACACTCTTAACTATTTCTCCAAAACCATTTTACAAGAAATAGAAATTTAGATGTACTCTTGGTATCTGTTAGCTACACAGATTACTTACAAGATCAGCATATTTCTTGCAGAGAGCTGCCAACTTTTCTTCTGGAGTAGAAAGTGTGTTCAAGGCTTGCATCAATAACAGTACTTCTTTTCCTATGGATGAAAAAAAATTAAATACTGAAAAAATCCTATAAAAGCTTTTTCTCTGAAAAGAGTTCTGTATTAATGATGATCCAGAATGTTTTTAATGGCATGTTAGTTTAATAGCTGTATATTGTTTTACTAGAGAATGGCAACACAAGTCCCTAAAAAACAAGGAATTCATATAATTAGCTTGCTGTTTGTAGACTTGTATAACATGTAGGGTGGTAGTATATTTAATCCAACTGCAGTATGCACAGAGACTTAGACCACAAGAATTCTTTGACTTTCATAATTTCTCTTTCAGAAGATACAAACCAAGAAATATCTGATACACTTTTGAAACCAGAGATCTAAAATTTAGATTTTGTTATGACATACAGAAATAGTCATCAGCTAAAAGTGGTCTGATATACAGACATCTTCAGTGTATGTAACCAAAACAATGCAGCATCATAGTCTTTAACAACCAGAAGTTAAACCGATTAGTCTATTTCCAATGATTAAACTGAGTGAAATGCAAGAAGTAAAACAACTTGTGACTAGTGGATTAGATTTTTAAAACATTAACATATTAACAGGTGAGGGACTTTTTAATATTAATTTTAACCAGTGACCTTTTAAAACATGTTCTCCCATTTCCCCCCAACACACATCATGATAAGGAGGACAAAATGCCATTTGGCAACAAAACTAAAGCTCCTGGGAATAACTCAGAGATTGCCAGAGTAAAATGTGAAGCCAATTTTTAAGGAAACATTAAAACCACTATCTTTTTCAAAACATAGAACTTGCTGTAATTTAGAAGCCAAATCCTAAAACAGCACATACCTAAGGTTTTCTCTTTGTTTTTTTCAGTCTCCGGATCTTGTTGGCCATCAGGTGGCTCAGTACGGGCTTCTTCTCTCCCAGGAGTCTCCTCACGTGATTCTTGAGTACAGTACGTTGAACCCACTGGCTTTCTATTTTTTGTGATATAATCTTCGTCTTCCAATGCACCTGTACTTTCTATGCCATCACAATTGGACTGCAGATGTTGCAAAGTTGTGTCAGATTCAATGCATTTGCTGTTCATCAACTGATCCTGGGTATTCATTCCGATCTCACAAATTCCAGCTTCACCTGTTGTACCAATCATAAACTAGAAAAGGGGAAGAAGTAATCAGATAAGTTACCAAGTAAATTTTTCTTGAAGTAAAAAACCTCTACTCTATTTTCAGTATACATAAACAAGAATCCAAAAAGCTACTGTATCACTAAGTTGAACTGCAAACTGTAGTCAATACTTTTAGAAAAACTAATATTGTATGTATATAAAAAGCAATTTTGCTTTTCACTGATTGCAATATGTAAAAATGACCAACTTACCCCCAAATATTTAAGGAGTAATGCAGGCACTACACTTGACAATAATTCTCTCATAAGAAAGTAACCTGAAAAATTTAGGTACACAGGACTCCAGCCTGTTTTTTTTTTTTTTTTAAACTCATGGAGCAGGTGAAGTAGTTACTACCCGGAGACACTCCCCAACACACACACAGTATGTCACTGAAACATCACCCTGTTAAGGATGAATCAAGCTAAGAATGATCTTCAATGGCTTGTCATTCCAAGAAGTGTAGTATTAGAAGAGTTACATGCTAAAATTATATTTCCATGCTAACTTTTTATTTGTGAGAAAGCTATAGTGTTCTAGCAGCTTTGACTAGAGTATTAAAATAAGCACACAGCTGCTCCATTGGTCAAAGTATATGGAATCAAATGAAAAATACTGTCAGACACAGGAAGCAGGAGTATTAAGTTAATTTTCAAGTAACAACACTCAAATAGGACCCTCAAAAAATTTAATAAATCATGAACCAGCCTATACCCTATATTCAAAATGTGATACAATCTAAAAATTACTGAAAAATCAGAAAGTCAAATATATTTAACAATTTCAAAAATACATACACATGCATTAAAAACACAAACTTTCTGACCTTTGCATCCCCAGAGTCAGTTTGAGAAGCTGTTTTTCCCAATTTAGTAAAACAAATCACAGTATATATACTCAAATGCAAGAATGCTGAACCCACACTTAGACGGTCCTTGATTACAGGCGAGACTAAAGTACAAAGCAGATGGACGCCATCCTGTATACTCTGCAGCACCAGTAAATGCCAGCAGCATAACTTTAATGATGTCTGACAGCTACTTTATGATTCAATTTCAAAGATTAAAGATATTAACATTTCAAATAATAGTTCAAAAATGGAACGAGGAAACATACAGGAGGGAGAGAGGAAAGAAGAGGAAGAAACAGGACATTTTTATAATTTGAAGTGTTTAAAAATGCTCCTGGAAAATACATGGTGGAACATGAATGTTATGCTTTTTGTAAAATGAAAGTAACCAAGTTAGCAAGACACACTACTAAGCTGATTAAATTAAAAAGAAAATGATATTAAAACTCATGCTACACAAAACATAATTAAAAATATGGAGAAGGAGCAAGAGTATGTGCAATTTCATCTTCAAAGTCATATTTCATCTTTCTGAAAATATTACACTAGCAAAAAAAATCACATACTAATTGGCTCTGGGTTTAGAGTATTAAGACACGTTGTCTGTAATTCTATGGGTAGACAATGCCATCTCTGTAATATTCATAAAAATCTGCCTCAAACTGATATGAAGTTCAGAAGAATGTTAGCACCTAACTGGAAGGTAAGCTGTAATTCTCTCTGGCGACTGGTCTACGCTTAAATCTACACTTGTGAGACATAGTTCTCTTGGTGCCATACTGAAACCCACTGTGGACCTCTGGAATTGAACAGATGGTGGCCACACCCTTAATTGTAAGTCTAAACGCAACTACTACTACCAGTGAATTCTCTCATCCATGAAAAAACCAGACATAATCAGTCACTATAATCATTTAAGGATAGACAATATCAGAGCCTGAATATTCTAACCTGTATGCTCTAATCAAGAGCCAGGCCAACATCTTGGCAAATGAATAGTCGGGACAAAAAATTCCTGCTTTTTATGATCATGCCATTACAACATGTATACATACAGGCTATTCAAGGGAATCATGATTGTAAAAGTAAATGTTCTTCCAAAACCCTTTAAAATATTTAAATGAATTTTAGTGATGGAAAGCAAGAGTTTGACAGTAATGAAGTCTATTCTTCACAGCACAGGTACATCCTGGGTAGTAGCAATACAAGTTTCCCCAGACTGTCTCTCAAACCTAACCTGACTACCAATTTTAGGGGTGAGAAATAAGCCATGGGGTACAAAACGATACGGACTAACCAGCATGACATTTGCAAGGGTAAATGTCTCTCCAAGTTATTAGACATGTCCTTTTATATGTGCAGTGTTGCACTGGTATAAACTTAAGGTGTGACTTTAAACTGATTTTAAAAGGTTTAGAAATTGCAAAATGGGTTGTGTGCTACTCATTTTGGTTTTAAATCAGACTTATTCCAGACTAATTTGATAAGGAACAAGTTTTAAGCTAAGTGTCTACACATGGGTTTGCACTTGTTTAAATAATCTGGTGCAAATTTCTCTGTAGAAAAGGCCATTTTCTTTTTTCACAAAAATGAGTAGAGTTGTTCAAAGAAATATAAGCTATCATTAACAATATGCATCCACATATAATTCAACCTCTGCTTCCTCCTATGTCTTAAGAAAAAATAGAATCTTTGGTTTTAATGATATAATATCTGTCACTGTAATATTATGGTAAAGAGCCCTGAAAATGCCTATAATATGAAAGTATTGGAGCATAAGCTTTTGTGGGTGAATACCCACTTCGTCTGACATCTGTTAGTCTATAAGGTGCCACAGAACTCTTTGTCGCTTTTTTACAGATCCAGACTAACACGGCTACCCCTCTGATACTATAATAAAAAAAATTCACAGGTCATCAGCCATCAGCTATAAAACTAGTTAAACCTCAACCACACTTCTCATAGGCCGCATTAGGCATGTTTATTAATGGGATAATAATAAACCCTTTAACAATTAAGAACATAGTTATCTCATCTGTGCACAGAAACTAAATCAATTTAATCCATTTCTCATCTCAGGGCTAACAGACTTTGACAATTTCAGATCTACAAAATACCTTGTCAGTGGAACCTTTGACTTTGTAATGTCTAATACATTTCTGGACCGCTATACTGCTCCTGTGTTCTCCAGGGCTGGGCCAGTGGCAGCTCTTGCGTTGTGCTCCGGGGCTGGGCTTTGTGACCTAGGATTCAGGGTCGCAGCGCCACTCCAGTTTGGCCCTCCACACCACTGACCATGTCAGAGGGGTGGCTGGGCCAAACCGGAGTACCGCTGCAATCCAGCACACCTCATCACATCTGTCTTGTCATCTTAGAGCCAGGCTGTAAACCCAAGTTTTATCTTGAATAGCTTTTAAAATATTTCTTGCCCAAAGAGATGGTGGGTGACAGACACTAGTTGAAATCAAGCCTGAAAAGGTGATGTATTTTGGGGAAGATCCAAGCCATAGTTTGAGCCTCAGGTTCGTGCAAAAATGTTAAAATAACATTTTGATGACCTTTAATTTTTGGACCACTAACCCTATCTCAGGCCCCCAGGAGGCATAACAAATCAAGACAATCTGAGTAAGCCTGTGGATTTCAGAGCACTTAGAAAAATTAACTCGTAAATGGTAATGTAGTCTCAGCCTTAATTATAGTGATGCTTCTGCCCCTCCATAATTGTAGACATTCACTGAGTGTGTTCTTCAACATGATCAAAGTAGTATAGATCACAGTGTGCACATATCACACTACAGGGCAGACACACAACTTGGGCAATTGTAAGTAAGGCTATACATTTGTCGTGGCGGGGGGAAAAGTCCTGGATAATGTGATTTTCCTTTTGTCCGTGGTTTACCCCACAGCGGCGGCTCTTATCCTGCAGGATGGGCCTGGATCCCCACTAAATCACGTGCAGCAGGACAGGGATTCTGTTGCAAGCCAGAGTATTTGCATGCAGCCTGATGTCTGAGAAAGAGGGTCATTCAAGGTGAAATGCTGTGACCGTTGACCTGAGCAGCACCTATACGCTATAAATCTAAGTCCTGGCCTCAGCAGCTCTTTCAGAATATATGTTATACACATTAATTGCTCTCTGCCTGCATTCTCTACAGGGGATCCTTCTTGAAGCTTTGCCTTGACAGCAAATATTTAAGAGCCAATATTTCAAATTTCTCTAAAATCTAATGCATACTCAGATTTTACTTTAAAAAGGAAAATTTTATTTTATTTACAGGAAAAAAAGTGTTCATTAAAGAGGGAAAATGAAAGACTCGTGGCTGCTTACTATAGAGTAATGTAATGACACGCTTCTCACCCATTTCCTAAACAGTGGGACTGAGTGTGGTCAAAGAAAATAAATAGTTACAACTCTCATGAATACCAGCATAATCAAAGGGCATCAGGAAATGCATCCATAGAGACCCCTATTCTAAGAACTGGCATTTGTTCATATAGATTTATCATTAAAGACACAGTAAACAATTTCAACTTTCTATGTTTGTTCAATCTACATAAACCAAGCATTTACACTTTTATTCACCCCTCAAAGTGCTGCAGTTTTTGTGAAAAAGGAAATCTCTTTTTGAAGAAGTCTGTACGTGACTAGAAGGTGATGACCTTTTCTTTCAGTAATCCATGCCTGTCTCAACTGGAGACCGGATTACTGAACAGTCTTCTACATGGGTATTCCCCAAAGGTGATTTGGAAATTTCACTAAGTGCAGAATATGGCACATCAGTTGTTTAGCAATGCTTCTTACAGAAAACACATTACCCAGTTATTTGCACTGGCTTTATCTTGCACTGTTGGTCCAAGAGAGCCAGAACCCAAATACATTTAGGACATACTTCTTTCAAGTTTTATTATCCCAGTCTTCTGGGAGGGTGACAGATTAAGAAAGAGATGCAGAAGATATTTGTTAGCAAAATCTCAGGTGAAGTTCACAATTAACCTGCAAGATCTGCAAAAGTTTTTGTTGTATGTTTGTCTAGAGCAATGAATAGCCACCTATACCTCTACCCTGATAGAACGCTGTCCTCAGGAGCCAAAAAATCTTACCGTGTTATAGGTGAAACCGTGTTATATCGAACTTGCTTTGATCCACCGAAGTGCCCAGTCCCTCCTCCCCCCTCTCCCCCAACGCTGCTTTACCGCGTTGTATCCGAATTCGTGTTATATTGGGTCACGTTATATCGGGGTAGAGGTGTATTTAAAAATAAAAATAAGTAAAAATGAAAACAAGAGTGAAATTGGCTAGTTTGCTTTGAGTGCCAAGCTGATGAGCAACAAACAAATGGTAAAAGATCCCTTCATCTTAAAGTGCTTTGCAAGCTCTCTAGACACAATTATTTCAGATACCTGATATACAGCACTTCCAACAGCATGTTGTCTAATAAATGCTAATTCAGTATTAAGGCATAAGTACCATCTACTGAAATTACCATTATCAAATCCCAGGTCTCATCACCAGCTTCCAACTAGATTTGATGCTTCCAGGTTTAAGATCTGACAGGATCAGTCCAAGGTGGCATGTTTGCATGGATTAAGAAAGTTTTCAATAAGAGGAGATACATAAAACGAATAGTATGGAGAAGGCAGATCAGACTTTTTTTTTACTCTGCCCCATAATACAAGAGCAAAGGGGAATTGATGAATTTAAAAGGCAAAAGTTTAAGAAAGAATAAGAGTAAATGTCTCTCTCTCTACACACTAAGCTGTGAAACTCACTACTGACAAGACAAACAGCTTAGTGTTTAAAAAAAACTGACTTTTTTTGAATAAGACTTATCTCCAGGTTAATTGGCCAGGATAAAGAGTTGTGCTTAAGGACATATGATAATCACTGGCTGGAGTCAGAAAGCAACTTCCCTTCTGGTCACCTCAAAGCTTTCAGGCACAGTATTTCACACTGCTCTCTAAACTTCTGAATTGATCAAGGAAAGGGTATGCATCAGATGATGAAAATTAGCCTTCACAAAAACAACAAGGAATCTGGTGGCACCTTAAAGACTAACAGATTTATTTGGGCATAAGCTTTCGTGGGTAAAAACAAAACCTCACTTCTTCAGATGCATCTTTACCCACGAAAGCTTATGCCCAAATAAATCTGTTAGTCTTTAAGGTGCCACCAGACTCCTTGTTGTTTTTGTAGATACAGACTAACACGGCTACTCCCTGATACTTATCCTTCACAGTGCAATTCCCCACTTTCCTCAGAGTTATCATTTCAGGCTATCTACAGGCTTAAGCTGGCATCACTGCTACTCATTCACATTTTAAATGTTCTTAGAAAAGAGAAGGTTCAGAATTTTTTTTTTTTTTTAAATAAAACTTAGATTCTCAAACACAACTGTATTGCAATCTAAAACATAGGCAATTAAGTTCACTGCCCGAGTCCACAAGACTCTACATGTAAGAAATTATACAGAAACCATATAAAACAGAAGGATGTCTGAAAGCTTAGGACTGATTGATGGACAGAATACAGTTTGCAGCAACTACACTGTTTATAGTCAAACTAAAATCTGATCTACCCTAAACTGTAACACAAGTCACAGGACATGGCTATGATACTGCTTATCATCTGACCAGATTATAATGACATACTTAAAAGTTATAGTTTAGTCAGGACCTACCTGTATCTTTGCACTTAGTTTAACATCACAGATTGCCCCAAAATACTGAGACACTAACTACCATCACACACCTCAAAAAATCTCTCTTCACAGTCAAGAGCTTGCAATTACCAACCCCCTCTCAAACCAAGTCTTTTAGGGGAAGGAAACAGAGGTTGCACAGCACACAGACAATCTGGTGCTTTGATAACCAAAAGAGACTGATAGCGCCTCTGCAACTGCTCTCAAAGCCCAGGAGGCTAACTTATCAAAACCTGACAAATGCAGTCTCAACCCCAGAGGAAAGGCCAGAACCCATAATGGAACTTACTCAAGATGTCCATGTCCAAAAATGAGGCAGTGTCATATTTAGAAAATAGGAGTCAGTGAGCTGTGATGGTTACTATTCATCATCACAGAAGAGTTTGAAGCATGTGCCAAAGATTGAACCTCTTGTACTGTTCAATGTATACGGAATAATTTCTGGGTACCTTTATGTTGATACACCAGTCAAAAGACAAGTGTACCATATTAGTTCAGCCACTCCTTTGAAGGAATATTTGAATTATACTGCTCACTTGACAATCCCGTCTTTAATCCTGCCACACTTGCATTACTTTATGACTATACAAGAGCCTTGTCCTCACTAGGAAAAAAAGGTGTTTTTAAAATGTGTCAGCTAATGCATTAAAATCCTAGTGTGGACAAGACAGTTCATAGTTTTCACATGTTAGTTGGTTGAGGTAAACCCTTGGCATCCCTTCCTCCCCCATGTTTACCTCACCCTGGTAACATGTGAAAACTATGCCTTGCCCACACTAAGATTTTAAATATATGGTAAAACACAACTTTTTTCCTATTGTGGACACACCGAAAAAGACTAGTTGCATGGTACATATTCCTGCAGGAGTCACCTAGATCCACAATCTTTTTGGCAATTTTGACTGTAACTTTTCCATAAAAATTCATGGGTCAGATATCATAAAAAATTAAGTTGGGCATTTCTGACAGGTGTCTCTTCATCATGTGATATTACAACAGCAACTAATGTCCTTGTGACCACATTAGTTTACTGGAGCTCTTTTCAGAATGCTCTCATTAGGGCTTCTCTATTGCTTGCAGCTGTTCAAGGCTCAGTAGTATGAGCGTTCATCAGATTAGGCTATCGTGAACACACTACTATGCACATTTTTTTTTTTTTTTAAAACACAGACTGTCTATGAAGTGACCAACTGACTGTGATAGCACACAACACTGAACTTAAAAAAAAAAAAAGACATACAACATACATACATTGGCCCTTCTACTACTTTCTTAAATTATTATTAAATGTGAAATTTTAAAATTCCATTCTATGCTCTCTATACTATTTACTTTGTGCATGTCTCAGGTTTGACAATGAATATCAATGACAGTTTCCCTTTCAGGTTCTTTGCAAGGTTTGGGTTTCCAACACTGCAGGAGAAAGTTAAGAACAGTTTTCAACTGATTTTTTTTTTAAACTAGACATTTCTTTTGATCTTTGCAG
This sequence comes from Emys orbicularis, assembly GCF_028017835.1. NCBI lineage: Eukaryota > Metazoa > Chordata > Testudines > Emydidae > Emys > Emys orbicularis. The sequence goes on from NC_088683.1 coordinate 229,657,140, forward strand.
AAGTTTGTTTTGAGCCAAATTTAAGTTTACAGTATTCCTTTAAAAACCAATGCTGATGGTCTTGGCCACATTCAAGGCCTGCTTCTTGAACCTTGTTCAGACAAGTATGTGCACTCACACACCTCTTGTGTTTAAGGATCCTACTATTCCTCGAAAGCCTACTAAATAGTGTGGGTTTTTTTCCTGTGTTGTCCCCTGTGGTACGAAACTCAGCTGAAACTGAAATCCATCTAATTTTTATTCACTCTCTTAAAAACACACCTTCAACCATGATTTACAAAAAGGGGGTGTGCTAAATTGCTTCTTTATGTTGCATAAAGACCTGAAAGGTGGTTCCTCCTACTCCCCTCCCCACACTCCATTGTTCTCACGGTTTTTACATTACAAATATCACCAATATCAAGTGTTTGCAGAAGATTTCTTTGGAGGACCAGGAGAGCTTCAACTGGAACTCTCTCAGACCTTAACTGAATTAAAGACGAAGTGTTGAATGTTTAACAAACCAATCTTCTAACTGTTTAACTCAAATGCCTGTGACAGGTGTTAACAAAAAAGCTGAAACAGTTTTAAACTGTGACTTACTTTCCCTCAATCAGGTTTCACTTCCTTAATACCATAATCCTACTAGTTCTCCAGTCATCCACAGAATCTTTCTCAAAGCCAGGGTAGACAAGATCTGAGTTTCTAATGTAAAAAAGTGACAGCCTATAAAAAAATCCTTTAAGGCCTTATTTACACAAAAAAGTTCTTATCAAGTTTTTCCCCATTTGTTTTGCTTTCCAACCGTTGTTTAAATCTACTGTTTGCCCAATATCTCTTGCTCTACCTTTCAGTTCTTTAATCAAATTTGATTCCTTCGTTTGGCTGTATGCTCTTATTTTAAGAGGAAGGAAATATTATTATGCAAAAACAACAAGGAGTCTGGTGGCACCTTAAAGACTAACAGATTTATTTGGGCATAAGCTTTCGTGGGTAAAAACCTCACTTCTTTGGAGGTTAGTCTTTAAGGTGCCACCAGACTCCTTGTTGTTTTTGTAGATACAGACTAACACGGCTACCCCCTGATACTTGACATTATTATGCAAGTTGCTTTTTAAAATTGTTATTAACATTCTGAATGCTTTGGTAAGGGGCCCTATATAAAAATAAAGGTAACCATAAGAGTCAGTGTTCACTGGGGTAGTAAAAACCAGCATGTTGCAGAAAAGATGGCTTGTGATTCTTGGAAGGAATAGTTTCACTGCCTCTTGAGAACTTTCCATTGGCCAAAACAGAAAACTTTGCACCTTGGAAAGTTACATTTCCTACTACAGGTAACATGCCATGACAGCCACCAGAAAACCTATATGAGTATGACATGAGATACTGGAGCAGAAAAGAAGTGAGAATATACCTAGATCAACAGTTGTATTACACTCAATAGTGTATATACAAATGGCATCTGGGCACATTTTACTATCCTTAGAGTACTCTGTCTTCAAACAAGAGTGTTTTTATAAGTCCATACAGGAGAAGCATTATGGCTTTCTTGCAAGAAATAGAAACAAGGACGACTGTAAATCTATTGAGCTACACTATCATTCTTAGTAAGATTTTATTAAGAACGTTGCCTTTTTTGGTTTAGAAGATGTGGAAAATTAAACTAGTAGCATTACCTTTGATTCATATTATATAAAAGTCTACTTTCCCTGGACAAACAGAAATAGGATCAGGCAACACCACCTTTACTCATGCACTTCAGTGGGACTACTCACACAAACAGGACTGGCAGAGTGAGGAGCATTCTATACTGGATCAATTCTACTACTATATTGAGAAACAATTAAAACAAATGGTACAAACATGAGAAATGGGAAAAGGCCATCCTACCCTGTAACAACTACAATACAGATACAGCCCCCACTCCTTGCTGAAACGACCACGTGACCCATTAGATGACAATACTGGCTCCTATTAAAGCCTGCCCAGTATTCCCCAGGCCAGCGCGCGGGGGGCTGGGGTGACTCCTTCCCACAGGGATTAGTGCCACGAACTAATGGGACCGCCACGCGGATGAGTGACCAGCCTGAGCCGACAGCCCCACGAGCTCTCTGGGGTGCCGGGCACGGAGCCGTACGAGCGGGACCCCAGCTGGACAGGTGGCTCGGGAGGCCTGTATCGCGTGCGGAGCGCGCTCTGGGTCGTGCCGCAGACCCCCGGGAACCACTGCAGAGTCCGCCGCAGCCAACCCCCTCCCCCGTCACACACGCAGCTCCCGCGCTCGATCCTTCCCTCCCACCCACCCACCGTGGGAGCCGGGATCCCTGGAGGCTGTGCCCGGGAGGCTCTGGCCGGGGGCTGGCGGCCGTCTCTTATACTTTGCTACGCCACCAGCCCCCCTCGGACCGGCCGGGCTCGAGCCATAGGCTGGGGGCAGTTGCCTCCCGCCTCGGGAGCGGAGCCCATCGCGAGGCTGGGCTGAGGCGCTACCTCGCACGCCGGAGCCGCCCGCACCAGCCGCTTTTCGGACGCGCGGCGCCGCGTGGGGCGGTGGACGCGCTAGCTGGTGGGGAGAGCCCGACGGCGCGCGCGGCAGGCCGTTACCTCAGGGCTGCCCCGCGCTGCCACCGCCGCCTCCTCCCGCTGCCCCAGGCTATGGCGCCGGCTCCGTCCGGACCCTACAGTGCTGTTACTACTGCCTCCTCCGCGCGCTGCTTCGGCTCCGCGCGTCGCCATGATGTGACGGCAGCATCTAAACAAGCAGCCTGCCGTCGCCGTCCGAACCAGAGACACCGGAAGCGCTTGTGCCGGCCCCGCCCGTAGCCAATCACCGCGCAGCTCTCCCAGCCACGTGATATACACTCATTTCCACCAGGGACCTGGGCGGCTGGGGACCCTCGGCGCGGCTCCCGCCAGCCCAGAGATGGGGACTGCCGTTCCCAGCATGCTGTGCGGATGACGCAGCTCACGGGTCCCATCAGGCTCCCTCACGTTGGACCACGCAGGAGCAGAGCATGCTGGGAGCTGTCGTGCAATTACCCCCCCCCCCCCCCAGCGCGGTGTAGTCTCCATGCGACTCTGGCGGGAGAACTTCCTGGGGCGCGAGATGCGGCCCCGCGCGGCGGGGTCCGCAGCGCTATGGCAACGCCGCGACGAAGGGGTGGGAGAGCGGCGGGCGCTCAGGCGGAGGCTCCGTGAGGCTTTGTGCCGTGATACCGGCCCGCGAACCCGCAGTGCTTGAGGTGACTGCGCAGGGGGCGCTAGGGAACCTTATAGGCACAGGTCGGCCGGGGAGGGGGAATCTTTGCCCAACAGTGTGTGAGGGCTGCGCCAAGGCGGCGCCCAAGGCCAGAGAAGCGGCTGCGCCCAGGGCACGTGGCCGCCTGGCCAAGCAGCAGTAACACTTCTTTTCTTGGTGCGGACTGAGTGCTAGACAGGGAGGGGAAGCTGCAGGTGCCCCGACGGGCGGAGTGGCAAAACTTTAATTAAAACTACAATGCAGAGATTTAGGCCAGTGGTGGATGATGCGGGTATAGGTATAGTGCCATAATCCAGCCTATAGCCACAGCCGACAGCAACAGAAGCACGTTTGTTGGTGGAGGACCACCATTGGTATACCCTGCATCGCATGATGGCGCCTAGGTTAACAGAAGCATATGTGAACCGCTGCAACTTTGACTCTGGCCTCATCTACACTTGCAGATGTACAGCGCTGAGAGTTAAACCTGACTTCGTGCAGCTGAGGAGGGAAAGCGCTGCAGTCTGTCCACACTGACAGCTGCCCAGCACACTGTCGTGGCTACATTTGCGGCAATTGCAGCGCTATTGGGAGCGGTGCATTATGGGCAGCTATCCCACAGAGCACCTTTTCCCATTCTGGCACCGTGGGTTGTGGGAAGGGGGCGTGGGTGCAGGGGATTCTGGGTCCTGTCCCAATGCCCTGTGATGCATCGCTTCGCATCCCAGAAATCCCTTTGTTTCCGTCCATATTTGGCGCCATCTTTCAGTGGTTTCTGTGCAGCGCGATCTGTCTGCGGGAAATGGAGTCGTAACTGCTGAGGCGTATGCTGACTTACCTCGCCAGCACGTCACGTCTGGCTGTCGCACTATTCTTTAAGATCCAAAGTGAGGGTGAGGAGTTCGACGATGCTATCGAGCCGCGTAACGCGTACGACACGAAATTGCTTGTGGCATTCACGGACATGCTCAGCACCGTGGAATGCCGCTTTTGGGCTCAGGAAACAAGCACCGAGTGGTGGGATCACATCGTCATGGAAGTCTGGGATGACGAGCAGTGGCTGCAGAACTTTCGGATGAGAAAAGCCATTTTCATGGGACTGTGTGAGGAGCTCGCCCCCACCCTGCGGCGTCCACGCAGAGTTCTTCGTCTCCGACTCAAGGAATATTTTCAACGCACCACTGAACAGTGCACTGACCCACAGGAACCCTCCTACCAACACTACAAGAAGAAGAACTATGCGTGGACTCCTCCTGAAGGTCGAAATGACAGACTGGACCTCTACATAGAGTGCTTCCGCAGACGTGCACAGGCTGAAATTGTGGACAAACAACATCACTTGTCCCATAACCTCAGCCGTACAGAACGCAATGCCATCCATAGCCTCAGAAACAACTCTGACATTATCATCAAAGGGGCTGACAAAGGAAGTGCTGTAGTCATAATGAACAGGTCGGATTATGAACAGGAGGCTGCCAGGCAACTCTCCAAGACCACATTCTACAGGCCACTATCCTCTGATCCCACTGAGGAATACCAAAAGAAACTACACCATCTGCTCAAGAAATTCCCAGCTACAGTACGGGAACAAATCTACATGGACACACCCCCAGAACCCCGACCAGGGGTATTCTATCTGCTACCCAAGATCCATAAACCTGGAAACCCTGGATGCCCCATCATCTCAGGCATTGGCACTCTTACGGCAGGATTATCTGGCTATTTGGACTCTCTCCTCAGACCCTACACTACCAGCACTCCCAGCTATCTTTGAGACACCACCGACTTCCTGAGGAAACTACAATGCATTGGTGTTCTTCCTGAAAACACCATCCTGGCCACCATGGATGTAGAAGCACTTTACACCAATATTCCACATGAGGATGGACTACAAGCTGTCAGGAACAGTATCCTTGATGAGGCCACAGCACGCCTGGTGGCTGAGCTTTGTGACTTTGTCCTCACCCACAACCACTTCAGATTTGGGGACAACTTATACCTTCAAGTCAGTGGCACTGCTATGGGTACCCGCATGGCCCCACAGTATGCCAACATTTTTATGGCTGACTTAGAACAATGCTTCCTCAGCTCTCGTCCCCTAGTGCCCCTCCTCTACTTGCGCTACATTGATGACATCTTCATCATATGGACCCACGGAAAGGAGGCCCTTGAAGAATTCCACCCGGACTTCAACAATTTCCACCCCACTATCAACCTCAGCCTGGACCAGTCCACACAAGAGATCCACTTCCTGGACACTACAGTGCAAATAAGTGATGGCCACATAAACACCACCCTATACCGGAAACCTACTGACCGCTATACGTACCTACATGCCTCCAGCTTCCATCTAAGACACATCACACAATCCATTGTCTACAGCCAAGCCCTAAGATACAACCGAATTTGCTCCAACCTCTCAGACAGAGACAAACACCTACAAGATCTTTATCAAGCATTCGTAAAACTACAATACCTACCTGGGGAAGTGAGGAAACAGATTGACAGAGCAAGACGGGTACCCAGAAATCACCTACTACAGGACAGGCCCAACAAGGACAATAACAGAACACCACTGGCCATCACATACAGCCCCCAGCTAAAACCTCTCCAGCGCATTATCTACGATCTACAACCTATCCTGGAAAATGATCCCTCACTCTCACAGACCTTGGGAGGCAGGCCAGTCCTCGCTTACAGACAACCCCCCAACCTGAAGCAAATACTCACCAGCAACTACACACCACACCACAGAAACACCAACCCAGGAACCAATCCCTGTAGCAAACCTCGTTGCCTACTCTGTCCCCATATCTACTCTGGCGACACCATCAGAGGACCCAACCACATCAGCCACACCATCAAGGGCTCATTCACCTGCACATCCACTAATGTTATATATGCCATCATGTGCCAGCAATGCCCCTCTGCCATGTACATTGGCCAAACCGGACAGTCCCTCCGCAAAAGAATAAATGGACAAAAATCGGACATCAGGAATGGTAACATACATAAGCCAGTAAGTGAACACTTCAATCTCCCTGGTCATTCTATTACAGATTTAAAAGTCACTATTGAACAAAAAAACTTCAGAAACAGACTTCAAAGAGAAACAGCAGAACTAAAATTCATTTGCAAATTCAACACCATTAATCTGGGCTTGAATAGGGACTGGGAGTGGCTGGCTCATTACAGAAGCAGCTTTTCCTCTCCTGGAATTGACACCTCCTCATCTATTATTGGGAGTGGACTACATCCACCCTGATTGAATTGGTCCTGTCAACACTGGTTCTCCACTTGCGAAGTAACTCCCTGCTCTCCATGTGTCAGTATATAATGCCTGCATCTGTAACTTTCACTCTATGCATCCGAAGAAGTGAGGTTTTTACTCACGAAAGCTTATGCCCAAATAAATCTGTTAGTCTTTAAGGTGCCACCAGACTCCTTGTTGATAATGAGAACAGGTACCATCAATTTCCACAGTCATAGAATATCAGGGTTGGTAGGGACCTCAGGAGGTCATCTAGTCCAACCCCCAAGATGAATGGCAGAAGCCATTTGCTTAAAGAAAGTGGATGCTCCAGGTGAGGCTTGAACTCACAACCTCAGCATGACTCCATGCAGCACTCTTCTATAAGTACTGTGTGCTAACCCATTGCACCACTGGATCCCGTAGGCCTCATGTGCAAAGGCCACCTACCTGCCATGCCACATTTCATAGTTCTCTGAAGTGTACAAATTTGAACTAGGATGAAAAAACTACCATAAATATTTCACTTGAAATATCTCCAGCAGGAAAAGCTATTCTTTTACCTCCCATTCCACTCTCTTTTTGTAAGCTATTTTCCTTTAAATATGAGCGTGCCTGCAAACAGCCTTATTGACAATAATGGAAACTGAAATGCCATTTATGTGAGTAGATCTGAGCACATGCAGTATAAATGCAAATTTGCATTTGCAAATTATACCTGAATGATAATGTGCAATCACAAACTTCCGGTAAGGTGGCCATTGGATGATGGGTTATGTAACAATAGACTAGGACTAGTCAATTTGGCACTAGACAAACCACCATTTCACTTAACTTGGGTCCAAAAGGGTTGTTGGGAAGGGAAGAATGATGTAAGTCGCTATCTATTCAATTCATATAACTGATTTAAAGGTGAAAGTCTCCATAACCTCTTATGCATTTCTTAAGTTTTGAGGCATGCCTTATTTATTTTTTCCAACCTACACCAGTTTCTCAGACCCTTTTGCTTTCCACTGGTAAGAAGTGTCATTGAAAAAGAGAAAGTCTGTCACAGATTAACAGAAATGCTGAACTGTCCAAGTTAGTTAAAGCTTAATGATTTTCAAAGGTTACTGTTTCAGTGAAGAATAAAAAATGAACTAAATCTAAAACTATATATTCTTGGCTGCAGCATTAGGTAGAGATGTTCTCTGAAAACTTATCTCCCGCAGGAGTTGTGTAGCTCTCAGATCTAAGCCAAGTTCTGCAATGCAAAATTACAACAGGAATAGATAAAGATTGAATACTGGAGGAAATGAACAGGAGTCTTGCTTCAAAATAAAAGAATGTTCTCTCACGATGGTTTGTTTTAATAGCATCGTATAATGTGCACTTTCTCGTTCCTTGTGTGCATTTTAATTCTGCTAAAATGTCTAGTGTGAGGTTTTAATTAGTAGAAACAATAGCCAATTAAAAAGAAGTATTTAAAGCATGATTTCCTAATTCCATATTTAGGCACCTACATTAATGGTCTGATTTTCAAAGCACAGGATTTCCATGGGATTTGATGGGTATCATTACTTGTTACAAGAAAAACAACCCTGCACATCTTCTAAGAGCCACAAAGCAGAGAGATTATTGGGGCTGGGATTCCTGCACAACTTGATGTAAATGGAGTTGCTTCAGTAAGTTTTCACACATCATTCAGAGTGCTATGGTTGTATTTAAAACAAGATATGAAAAAATTCAAGAAAACAACCATTTGAAAGCTAGATACTATTTCTTTTACATATAACCTAATTGCAAGGCAGTCTGGAAATACTTAGTTAAGGCTTAACACCAATCTTAGTTTTGTCCTTTTGTGATCACCATCTCTGACCTCACTTTCATCTAAAAGCCATAGACATCCTCCATTCCAAAGAAAATGATGTGTGACCCCTTCTCTAGCTGAAGATCAGACCCTCTATTGTCCACATGGCACAGCCAGAGATCATAACTTCTCATATGAGGGGGGAGGGATAGCTCAGTGGTTTGAGCATTGGCCTGCTAAACCCAGGGTTGTGAGTTCAATCCTTGAGGGGGCCATTTGGGGATCTGGGGCAAATACAGTACTTGGTCCTGCTAGTGAAGGCAGGGGGCTGGACTCGATGACCTTTCAAGGTCCCTTCCAGTTCTAGGAGATGGGATATCTCCATTAATTATATTATTAATTATTATTATATTATATATTATCTTCCACATATTGACCACTCAAGTACATGCAAAGTAAATGCACATTGAAGGGAAAATTTATACTACTCAAGACACTTTACGGGGTTCTAAATTAACTGTATCAACTCAAGAAAGTGACCTGATGTCTTTGTGGACAGTTCAATGAACACACTGGGAAGCTGTAATCAGAAAAGCAAACAAGATGTTAGAATACATAAGGAATGGGATGGGATGCAGAACACACTATATGATTATCTAAAGCAATTGTATGGCCTCCCCCAGAGTACTGGCAGCAATATTGGTCATCCCATTTCAAAAAAGATATTGCAGAATTAGATGGAGTTTAGAGAAGGGTTATGAAAATGATTAGGGGCATGGGAAAACTCTCCTATGAAGAGTAGAAGACTGGGATCGGTTAGCTTAGAAAGCTGATAAATTAGAGGGATATGATACAAGTGTATAAAATGATACAGAGAAGGCAGATTGGGAGCTTCTGGTTCCTTGTGTTTGATAAGAACAAAGGGGTATTCATTTAAATTAAAAGATGGTAAATACAAAACCAATAAAAGGAAATTTTTTTTGCAAAATGCATAATTAAACTATGAAACTTGTCACAGGATGTTGTTGAGGTCACAAACAGGATTCAAAATGGGATTGAACATTTTTATGGACAAGAATATCCAGAGTGATAATATGTTAATGCTAACAAATTTTGGAAGAACTGTTAAACCTCATGCTTCAGGGTTTAAATCAATCTCTAACTATTAGTGATTAAGGAGACACCTAATCTGGGGAGCAGATTATCCCACATCTGCCTAATGTAAGATTTTTATTGTATCTTCTTCCAAAGAGCTGGCCACTGTTGGGGACAGGATGCAGGATTAGATGGACCAGGAATCTGATCCAGTTCCAATATTATTAAGGCTTTGCACTAGCGCTTCACCACACTATATAGCTGATAGCCAGCTCTCTCTCATTCACTTTTCTAGTATTACTTAGACTCCACATTCCAGCAAGAGGCAAATCAATTTTTTCCACATCCACTCCAAATGTATATATAACAGGGTCTTCTCCCCCACTCCTAATAATGCTTAACATCTGCAACTATATTTGATGGACCTGAAAGTCTTGTTATACCTCATATAGGCTGGATGCCGGTTATGATTTTACAACAAAACTGCTGTTTGAAATTTAAATGGTAGGTGTGTCAGTTATGAATTGACATGTGGCCAGCATAAGAAAACTCATCAGATGCAAGTTTCCAAACATTTCCTACGGGTAAGAAGATAAAGAAGTGTGGGTGGATAAGAATCAGTTCAGGTGAGGACAATCATTTGCATTAAAAGAAAGGAAAATCTCAGGTTTGTCTAACGGATGGAATGTTAAATAAATTAGGCTCAGTTGCTCTTTTCAGGGAGCAAATAAAAATCAAGATAGGAAACTTATCTAGCTGTAAAAACTGAGTTTTGGAGTAAGAGAACCCTGATTTAAGAGTTCAGCTGGGGACAATGTATGACTACTGAGCTTTGGTTTGGGACATGCATCCACACGCTCACACACACGGTCGATTCTTAAAGTAACTTATTTTAAGCTTACGTCAAGATATTTCCTCTAATTTTATATATAACCCATAGATTAAATTGTATCTTTTTTTCTGCTTCCCCCTACTTTGTGAGGAATACTTTATCTAAAACAGAAATAAGATACTACTGAGGGGAAAGAGTTAAACATGGCCCCTCAAAAAAAGTGCAAAGACTCATTGGGGAGATACTCCATGGTCCCGTAAAACCCCAGATTAGTAAATGTGAATGTTTAAAATAAGTTATTTTTGTGCCAGATAAAACAAGTTGTTTTTCCCTCTACTGAAAGTTCTACCAAATTGCATCATGCAGCCAGCTGTTCAGATAGTGATCATCACAACAAGGAAGACATTCTTTCACATGGCTTTCTCCCATCTCTAAAGGCAACATAGAGTGGACAGAGTTAATGGTGTAACCATAATTATTTGCAAACTAGTTGCAGGAAGCCTGATTTTTCAGTGTTTGTTTTAAATCTTAATTAAATTTCCTCAATTCCACGGTTTATCTTTCGTGCTCATTTTCTGTTACAATTAATATATTTATTTACAGCCTGTACTTTAACTGTTTGGAAGTTTAGTTTGTATCAGTGCTGATTAATGCATGTACAGAAAGCAGCTCACCCGTTTCTAATTTTCCTCTGCCTACCTCAGTGTTGTCACAATCTCTTCAATAACTTCATGAGATGAAGCAGGGGATTATTTTTTCAAAAGAGTTTCTACACACAGTCTCTCTGAATTAAAAATGACAATAATATATTTAAAGAGGATATTTTTCTTAGTTGCTCCTCCATTTGCAACTGTGTTCAGTTAAAGCTAACAATGAGCACGTATGATGATTTCTGAATATATATGAAAAGCAAAGACCAATAAATCTTGGGCTACACTGCAAAGATTATAAGCAGTTACATAGCACTAAGTTTTAATTTCCATTATTTTACAAAAATTGCATTAGTCTTGCCTTCTGTGTAGTTATTTTAAAGAAGTTAGTTACATGTATCTCAATCTAATAAAAGTCAAAGAAAATATATCAACAATTAGCTCATCATATGGTGATAGCCTTAATTCAAAATAGTTTTATACATTTTTACCAATTAGTTTAAAAAATTTGAACTCGTGTTTTATATCTTTAACAGAAAAGTCATTTGTGTTTAAAACTAAATGTTTCATGACCAAAATATCACCCACTACTGGGTAATCATTATTACTGTTCACTTACTGGGAGTACAGCTATTGTACCACAGTTATTGGCTGGCCACTCCCTAAGCTATATATTGTAAATATCAGTTCAGATAGTATACCCATCATTTATGTTCCTGTTAAAGTTAAAACCAGGTCCAATTTTTGAAGCTCTTACACCTTATCAGAGTGTTGGCCCAGGTTGTACATATAAAATATAGTGCAGTACACTTTACATCTATATGAATTAATGCTCAATGGAATTAGTAATTTTTGAAGTTTAATATCCCAAGCCTCAGTCCTGCAAAGGGTTGCATGGAGGTAGACTCTTGAGCCAACACAGTGCTCCACTGAAGTCAATGAAGGTCTGCATGGGTGGAGGTGTCTACTTCTATACATTTGTTTAAAAAAATCAGAGCCTTAGTGCTTTTCCTCCTACCAAACGTAACCAGCTAGATATACTATACACTAGCGACTTGGCACTTTGATCCTTTTAAATGAAAGGTGTTGGAGGTTCCATAAAAATATAGAGGAGCATCCAAAACAACTTTTGCGTCAGTCTTCCAGGTTAAAATCAACTAAGCAGATTTTACAATATTACCAGATTTTTTTTTTTTACCGGTGGGCAGAGACCTTGTATATCAGATTTCAGTCAGATAAAGATCTTTTTGTTAGTTTATGTACTCCAAGAAAATATGTTTTTTTAATTATAAAAACCACTTGTAGTACTTTATAGTGAGAAGCAATAACTTTCCGTGAGAGTTGGGCACCCAACTGGCATTTGAGCCCTTGGAAATCTCTCCCACTGTTATAATCACATAGGAACAACTGAATAGTGGAAGTATGCGGGTGCATTTTAGATGGTAAGACTAGTCATATGTAAGCATATTTGCTAAACAAATAGAATTTATATACATCAATACAAATATTAAGCTTTGATAAATTCACAAAAGTAATTAATTCAGATTTAAAGTTCCCTTTTTGTCCTTTAATTCATCCCAGCATACAAAAGGCCTTTAAAGAATATCTTACATGCTACATTGCCTGTAATGTATCAGTAAAATAGAGGAGGAGCATGAATTATGGATTAAGTGAACCTTAAAGGTGAACCTGTATTAAAATTGAAGTGGTGCAAAAGGGAGAAAAATTGTGAGAGAAACAGTGCCTATGGAAATACAGACCTTATCTAAATGTTAATTATTTTTATTTCTTAAAGGTATCACCTTAGTAGGTTTTAAAGTAACTTCTCTACTGAGTGAAAAATCCAGAAGGGATAAGCTGTTTGATTTATGTCCCAGTTGCTAAATATAAACATTACTGTAAATTGTCTTGTTTGTCAAAAGAATGACAATGCTGGTTCTGCTCATTTTTAATGTTGCTGATGAATGAATGTTGAGTGGCTGGTTGTTGCTAGGATCTTTTCAATGTTATTTTTATAAGATTTTTGGTTTGAACTTCCCAAAAATTGGTAACTATGTCATGACGATCGTTTCACCCAGACAAAGCTATGTCAAGGTTCCTCAAAAGTGGCCTTACATTCTGCATTTTTGGAGGGTAACAAGCTTATAGTCTTCTGTGGTATGCAAACACCAGATATTTTAAAATTTCTGGCTCAAGTGGGACCTTTCTGAATTGACACTAGTGAATGATGACTTAATTTAAACCTGATTGGACCAAGCTGCATGGTTCCAAAACAAGCCTTACACCTGATCTGTCTGAAGGTCTTGGGGAGGGAGGCGCTGCAAGGTGGAGTGAGCAAAGCTTGCAAACCATAATAATTCAAGAGTAAGGCCTGAGAAGCTTTGCTTTTCTTGTCAACAAACTACCTGAGAGAAGACTAATATTCCAGTGTCCTTAAGACTGATCACCTCGGGAAAAGGAAGTCACAACATCAACAACTAGGGCATTCCACCCTTTGACCAGTCTCTCCCTGCACCTGAAGGAGGCCCACTACCAAGAACTACTGTGCCAGTGGAACAACACTGTCTGGCTCTTTGCAGTTCCAGCTCCTGCTCTACAAGAGCCCAGAACCCTATGAGTGCTAAAGAGCATGCAAACCTCCTGTTATCTTAAGCATCTTGTTTCCCCCTTTTTTTTTATTTTTGTCCTTTGTTATCATTAGTCAAGAGACATGCCTGCCCTTTTATTCTGTAATTTTAGGGTGTGAAAGCATAGTGTATATTAAAACCTGTAGTGTCTACACAGGGAAAGGGCTAGAAAGTAAGTTCCCCTGATGTCAACAGCCCTAAACATAGTCTCTTAAGTATACTCATTAACGTGTACCATAAGTATTTAAAAGCCCTAAGGAACTTTAAGTTGTCAGCTGTAAACTGATAAACAAAAGATGTAGAACTGCTGCTTATCAGGGTATTCTTTTAAAGCCCATTTTATAATATCTGTTGGAGGAAGGTGAGGAAAGGGTTAGCCACCACACAAGAACTGACTGAAATCTATGGAAGATTGGAAAGTGGCTCTGAGGTTGTGTTTCAGACTTTAGATAATAATTGTTTCAGTAGCAAAATCTTTAACCAGCTCCAAGTTATAGATTCAATTTGGGTAAAATTCTTTAAATTGGGGTTTATAAGTAAGGCATGGGTATTTTTATTAAAAGTCACGGACAGGACGCAGGCAATGAACAATAAATCATGAATTTATTGAGAAGCCCGAGCCTTCCGCCGCCTGGGGCTGAAGCTCAAGCTCCACTGCCACCCAGGGCTGAATTATTGGAATTTTCAAGAAGTCACAGAGGTCTTGTAAAATCACAGAATCCGTGACAGATTCATAGCTTATAAATAAGGCTATCTCCCGAGATCCCTTCTTAGAATGCATAAGGATAATTTGTTGTATTAATCTGATGATTTAATTTGAAGATTTAATTCCAATCCAGTACTGAGACTAATTTGTTGATTTATTGATCTGATAGATGTATTGCTTTCCTCTTAGTTTAGTTTAATATTAACAATACTTTGGCTTTGGTTGTATGCTTTCTTGATTTTGTTTAATAATTAAAAAAAAAACATTTATAAAACTGATATTGAGGCATATTTTTTTCAATAAGCAACATAGATCCAGAACCTTTGAGGACCTAAAAGCCTGACCAGCTCCCCTGAATTAGCTGTTGGTTCTCTCACAGTCAACTTAATCCCATTTCTGACTGAATTTTTATTTATTTATTACTGTTATTAAACTGGGTGGTTATTTGTCTTTCCATCTCAGAGCAAAAATATTTCTCTATTTTTTTCCTGCTTACTTTGTGCATTTGACACCATTTTTGCATAGTCAGCACTTTGTGTATTCACTATCTTCCTAGTAATCTTGCAGGCCCCAATTCCGCAAGAAGCAATCTACACAGAAAATGGGAGGCAGATAATTTTTTTTCCTATTAGCTGGTTGTTTCTGCTAAAATAATCAGCATATAATTAATGCTGATATTGAAATTGTTTCTAGGCCTCAAGAATTAACATCTCATTGAGATGAATGGGCAGTTCACACCTCTGAGCTAATATTAGGACAAAAACACTATACCAATTTATGCTTTGCAAAAAAAAAAAAAACACCTTGAAAATGTTTTTTTCACACAAGGGCTAGAAACACTTTAAAAATGAATGATTAGATTTTGGAACAGTTTTGCAGAGGAAGGAGTGGATTCCAGGATTTTGGAATATACTGGGCCCTGTTCATGTTACAGCCTGGTTAGTGAGTGCATTCAGTACATACTGTATTTCTGGGCTCAACTCAGTTTTCATGTTAGATTTGTAATTTACCCTTCAAGAAAAGTGTTTTCCTCTAGTGAGTTTGTTATGTTAATGTGGTTCTTTGTATTTAAAAGGTCACTGTCTTCCTTATTTTTTGAAATAACTTTAATCTATGTTGTTAGTAATTTAGGCCCCAGACTGAAAACACTTATGGATATGTATAACCTTATTGAAATCAGTCAGACTACTTACTCAGATGTAGAGCTGAGCAAAACATTAATATTTTGGTCATACTTCCAAAACTTTTTTTCATTTTTTTCCCGGCCAAAACGATTTGCTGAATTCAACCAAAATTCATGAATAGTTATTCAGCCCTGAAAAATTTTTGCTGAAAAAATTTCATCCCGTTCAACTCACATACATGTATGAAGGAACAGAGTCTTTAAGTTTACATTTTGCAATCACATTTCTCCTTTTATGCAACTTTTTTGGTTGGAATCTATGAAAATGCAAGCTTTTTGATGGCATTTTAATTGTTGCATTCCCATTTATCAGCATGGTTTACCTATTTTTGTACCGCTCTGAAAGGCTATATGTGACAGTTTTTACCTTCTGAGATAAGAATATTAAATGTAATGAAATTATGTTAACTGTATTATGTAAATATAAATAAAACATTCGAACTCTGACAGAAGAATTAAAACAATTTTTAAAAAAGGTACTATTCATGCCCCATGAAATTTTGGCCATCTTCCATCCAAGTCCCTCTACTTCTCCTTCTAAGTCTAGTCTGCCACTTGCATTTTCTGATTTCCCTCAACTTGGATTTCATTCTGCATTTACTATTTACCATCTTGCAAACCCAAGTTCAGACCTACTGCTCCCCCTATCTGGATCACAAAAAGCTCCCCATTACTCATTCTGCAAATTTAGATTTCCAGTCAACTTACCTCCCATTAACAGAAATATCTTCAGGGGGAGCTGTCGAGTGCTCCATATGAGTCAGATCTTCATAATGGCAGGACTGGAAAATATGGGTCATCAGGTCTCCTCTACAATCTGCAGGATCACCTGGAAAAGACAGTGCTAAGGAGATCCCATCAACCGAAAAACAACATCAGTCTGAGCCCAGCATTCTGATAGCAGCAGCAGAATCTTAACAGGATAAGCCCAGGCCAGGTCCCCATTACTAGTGGTATGATATTCTAGTCTCAGTCTTCAATGTGGGAAGGGCTCCATGAATCAAATCCCACAGCCTACTCGAGGAAACAGTTGCTATTATTCATGAGCATGCACATTTTGTAATGTATCTACATCCATGAAAAAAATAAACAAACTGCTGGGTTAAATAAGAGACCTCTGTATTATGATTTCATTAAAAGGAGACTTAAAAATTTACAACTTAATGACAAAATGTAAGCTATCAGAAAATTTTGGAGTTACTCGTGGCATGAATGTTTAAGAAAAGGCAGCATAATACCCCAAAGACAAGACTTCTTGTACAACAGTTGCTTTCAAAGTAGGCAACAAACTGAATATTATTTTCTTATTTATGTAAACAGGATACTGGGTTTATGATAAAAACCATAATTGACACACAAGTGCCTAGCAATAGGAAAGAATCTGGAACCGCCGTTCTTAAAAAGAAACTACTTTCTTGCTGATTACATTTAATGATTAGAACCCCCTGAAAGAAAAGTACATTTTGGAAATCTGCAGAAGGTTGGAAGTATCCAACCATGATCAGTCATATTCCAATACTCACGCTAAAAAAAGTAAATTTTATAAATATCTACAGTATTTAATAAAGAAGTCCAAACCAAGACAACACTCGTCTACATATTTAAGTTCATCACTTAAAATAAAGAAAAAGTGAATAAGTACTGTACAAGTATTTAATTTGCTCTCATCCAGAAAACAGAATTAAGTTCTTCTCTTTTAAAGTGTTTGCAATTCTGTCAGTGACATGAAATTTAGTTATCCTTTGAAGACAAAAGACTATCAAACCCTTTCTGTCTGTTGGGAAAGGAGATACTGTAACACGATGGTTTAAAGAAACAACATGTTAGATCAAGGCAAGTAAGAGTTAACATTTAAATGGTTAAATAAGAAGATAGGTGACTTGTACCCCATCAGTATAAATCGGTGCTTCTTTTAGAGTCTGGATTAGTACATGTTTTTAAAAAACAAACTGGTATCAGGAAGTTATTCTCATAAGATTTCCTGTAAATTCTTTGGCGCCATATGCTCTTAGGAAGTAAAGTATAAAGGAAAGTGAATGGTTACAAGTAACTTAATAAATGGTACACAGATAAATATCATACAGAGATTAAAAAGCAAACATAGTGAAGTGCAGTTACTTGCATGAATAAAGTTAGTCACAACATCCCATTTTTACCTCACCATAGAAGACTGTAGACTAATACTTCAGATTTTCTTAGATTTACAAATATTCTAGTACATCCTAGTGGCACTTCTTGGCCCACTAAAGAAAAGTACAAACTAAACATATTAATATACCAGTAATTTCACATGACAATGTTATCACTTTTGATTATTACATATCACCTGCAATCATATTTTAAGAAGAGTGATCACGTTCATAAACTGTTCATACAAAGAACAGCAAGGCTGGCTGTATCCCTATATGGAATTTTAATGATTTTAAGTTCGTGTGTCTCTTGAAGATATTTTGGAAGCAAGTATGAAAGCAGATATTCATGTCAGTTTTCAGAAATTGTTTATGGGTTGCAGTGATTTCAGGAAAATGGTTAATTTTCTTCCTGCAGCATTTCCTCTATTTCTTTGTCCCAGTTATCATCACGTTTTTCTGATTCTGTCACCACTTCATACTCTTGAAGCTCTTGCTGTAATTCCTTCTCCCAATCAGCAGTCTCTTCTACAAGGAAGATAAATGATATATAATACCTAGTTTGGCAGTACAAATGTTGTTCATGTATAACTAGATTAATTTTCATTGAGGCTACCTGTCTTGCATTCCAGAGTTCTGGAAGCTCATGAATTTCATCTTTAGAACAACTGTGGATGAAAAACTAATATACAGAGGGATACCCCAGAATATGTTATTATAAAGTATTGATGTAATAATGGACAAATATTTACTATATTTGATGTTTTCTCCACCTCAGTGTAACCCAAAATGTCTACCCGTAACCAAAGACAAACTGATTTTTCAAACTGTCTATAAACAGTGTGAATTCAATCAAGTCTTCCTCTCTGCTGTCAACCCCTCCCCACCTTTTCTTACAGAAAAAGAAAGAAAAAGAGCTATGCTATATGAAAAATGCAACACACCTTATAGTTAATGATTATCCATTATCAAATGTTACCAGCTTGTGGAATTCATTGGTTTCAAAGATCAAAATCCAATACTATGGGTAACTGAAGGAGGGATGGACAATTTTATTTCCATTAAGATATATAGCTAGGCAAGCTAATATAACAAGGGATAAAAATAATGAACTTTCATACTTCAGGGCAAAAGAGGAGTCAGAAGCCATTCCTGTGTTGCCACCCTTCCCTCAAATTGACAAGGTCAGTTATGAGAAGAAGGCTGGGGTAGAGGCTTGCATTTGAAGTATTAGGTATTGGCCAATGCTGGAGTCTGGATATGATAGGAGGTAATTCCATAGTCTCATCCAGTATTGTGAGTTAGCATTTCTACTAAATACACTATATATTGACAGCTTTATTAAAACCACTCAGCAAGAATTTCAATCAATTCAGGAAAATGCATATGAGTGTAATTTTAAGGTTAAACCTACAAACTATTAAATTTGGGGTTGCAACATCTTGCAAATAACTGATTTCAGACTAATATTCACAGCATCTGAACACTTGGACTACAATTCTACTCTAAAAAGTGATTATGTAAAAAATGGCAGATTACTTTATTGTGGTATATTCAACGTCACATCTACTAAGACTAAACTTATTTTTCTGCTTTTTACTCCTAACTTGACAGAGCCATGCTAAGACAACTGAATTCTTTTTCTTCTTGTTCATCATATTCAAAATTATTTAGTAAGTTCTGATTAGTTAAATTTATGTAACTCCATTTAAGGCACTGGTATCACTGAAACCATAATCTGGATTGTAAAATCTTTACTATTGATGATGATGCACAATAAGGAAAATGCAGCTTGACTTTCAGATCCCACAGAGTTTTCAAGGATTGCAGTTACACAAAAAAAACTTTTACTTACAATCAAGTATGTGAGATGGGAATTAAGAAAAAATGAGAATCCCGTCATTTTCAGTCATTTTTTCATAGCAGAATTTCTTGTAAAGTTGTTCGTTTCTTCAGAACATTTTTGTTTTGTAACTAGTATTCCATGCAAGAGACTGCTTGAATGTCTTAATAGTGATTAGTCCTTTCTGCAGTGAGGCATTCCAGAAATAAATAGTCAAGCAAAACATGGGCTTTTCTACCATTTACTATGGTGCCATGATGATTTTTTGACTTGCCTGTCAAAAAGTTACTTGCTTAGTAAGAGTAGAATTTTACAAGGCTCAGTCAAATTATTCTGTTATTCCAAATCTAGCAAATCCTTACTGCCATCGTTTGAAATTCAGTAAACATCTACAGTTTTTTTTAAATTGCCTAGAATGAATGTAGTCAAATGTATAAAAAGCTATTTACTTTATTAGCTTTAATTTTTGTTTTACCTTCTACTATGGAGGTCTCCTTTTCCTTTTTGTCAAGCACCAATTGTTCCATTTCCTTCCTTAGGTCTTCCTGATTCAGGTTACATGCATCAAAAGCATCACTAACAAATTCTGATACACCTGGACTAGTGGAAATCTCTTCCTCGTCCTTGAATAAAATAAATTTTGATCATTCAAAGAGGAAAACACACTTGAAAATCATTACTCCATGTGAACTTCTCTTCTATAGCTTAATATAGTCAAATACAAATAAAAAAAAATCTATTTTGTCAATTACATATCTTTCTGAACAGAAAAAAAACCATTTGATATACATTTTGAAGAAGCGACTAATTTCCATGTTATATTTTTAAATTTTTCTAAGAATTGTAATTCAGTTTAGTAATCTCCAAAAACAGTGAAAAGATTAAAGTAATTTAGTAGTAATAAAAATGTTTATATTAATTGTGGAGGCAGTTAAAAAAATCAAAGACTGTCCATAAGAGGATGAGAGTTACAGTAGGATTGATCTCTGGAAACCTCTCCCCTGGGTTTTAGTTAACAGAATAGAATTCATTGGTCTCATTTCTCTAATGTTCTGTACTGCAATAAAGAAAAAGCTGTTGCTGGACTGCAGAATTAGATGTTAAACACTGCACTTTTTGGATATTTGTAAAGTAAGTTCTACAGTATTAAGATACATGACAATATTGGCAAAACCACCAATCTATATTTAAAATAAGTGTTACTAATGGTGTATTAAATGTTATTACTGCTTAGTAAATTTATGGCTCCAGCTCTGTCTGAAAGAATTCCCTGGCAACAATATTGCAATCCAAAATTAAGAATAATATCTTTAGCTCTCCAAGTTATGACTTCTGTAGTGGCAAGCAAAATTGTTTTCAGTGTCATAATAAAATGGTGTCATGACGACAATGCCTATACTGTTAAGTCTTAGCATAAGTCTCCAGAAGTATCAATATTGTACAGATAAATATTTTATTATGAAGCAAACCTGCTATCTCTAAATATAACAAAAAACCTCAAACACAGTTTGTGTGATGATGCATTAAATGTAAATTTCATATACTGAACTTCAGATGTAGTATACAACCATTGTTACCTCTTGAGATTTTAGCTGAGATTTGATTGCAACAGGTGGTGTTTTGGGCCTTACTGTTTCTAGGAAGAGAAAAAAACGGAATTTTGATATATTTTATTATTCTTAAATATCCCCAGAACTAATTTAAACTATATAAGTATTAACTATGCAAGAAAATTTTCTATTTCAGGGGATACATTATATTTAAAGGTTAAGTTCAGTTAAGGGTGAAATATTTACAAAATAAGAATGAATTAACTAGAGAATGTTTTTTTCTACATTGATTCTATTTTTACAATGAAATTTAAGATAAAATTCTGTAAGCAGTTATACCCTTATTATTTCAGACTAAGGAAACTGGCTAAATCAAACTGAACCCCCCCCCCCCAATAAATAAGTCAACTAAATAGATCAGTATCTGGGTGAGGCTTCCAGGCTTGTGATCTTCCTCACAAAGTCAATTCGAAGGTAAGATCCAAATACTCCCTTTCTGAGAGGATCTTAGCAGTCTGGAATCTAGGCTACGCCAGAACTCCAGGTCAACCTTGGGATTGGGAGGGGAAGAATGGTTTGGATCATAGCCCTTAATATTTTGCAGTTATTGTCTAACACACCACCACCACAGAGGGAGACACTTGCAGCCCATGAAATGACCTAGTTTCTAAGGGTATGTCCAGACTACCCGCCGGATCGGCGGGTAGCGATCGAGGGATCGGCGGGTAGTGATCGAGCTATCGGGGATCGATATATCGCGTCTCGTCTAGACGTGATATATCGATCCCCGAACGCACTCCCGTCAACTCCGGAACTCCACCAGGGCGAGCGGCGGTAGCGGAGTCGACGGGGGAGCCGCGGCCGTTGATCCCGCGCCGTGAGGATGGGAGGTAAGTCGAAATAAGATACGTCGACTTCAGCTATGCTATTCCCGTAGCTGAAGTTGCGTATCTTACATCGACCCCCCTCCCCAGTGTAGACCAGGCCTAAGGTAGGGGGCCCTCATGCCCAGAGGGCAAAGATACCCAACCGTTGTGCTACACAGGGCTCTATTAATTCAGGTAAACAGCTTCTTTGTTATGGGCAAAATTTATTCTGAGAAAATCCTGGGTTCTGTACAAATAAAATATTAAGTAGTTTTGAGCCATAGCAGGTCCTAAGGAGAGAGAGGATAGATGGGGACAAAATGAGAGGCGATGGAGTGATCTCTATAAAAATGAGAGTTGACGTTGTGGAGAAACTTTTACCTGTGAAATATCAGGAAGGGCTATTTACAAGAAAGTGCTACTAGTTCTTCCAGCCTCCTAGTGTGGAAATAGCCTCAGAAAAGGTCAACTTAATTGAAAATCAAAATGGGAAAAGTGGACTCTGTGAAAACTCAAATTTATATTCCAACAAGGTGTGGTCTAGCAGCAATATTCTTAGCCATACTGAGAAACCTGGTGACTAGGATTGGGATCCAACCAGAAAACCCTCTATGGAATACCTAATGTTCTCCAGAGTGATGCCTGACCACTGAAAGGCCATTGAGCAGCCCCTTTATTTAACCTTAGCTAGAAGAACTCCAGCACATGGGAGACAGAGCAGAAGATGGATCTCTCCACTTTGCTGATAGGTAATGGGGTATTCCCCACTCCCCCTCCCACTTGTGGTGGTGTTTTGTTTGCAGAAGTCTTTTTAGATTTCAGCAAGTTGCAAAGTGCCCTGTCTCCTATAGCCTTGCGAATTAAGGATTCTCTTTCAAATGCAAGCGTAAAAGCCTAGATCTAGAAAGTGGGCAGAACTCCTGCAACAAAGTAATGAGAAGTTGCAGGGCAAATTTAGGAATGAGGGTTCCTTACAGAACATAATTTTACACTGATACAGAAGATCAAGATTTTAAATCAGCAATTACTATTTCTATTGCACACTTTGAGCCTCCAGTCAAGCGTGTTAAGCATGGTACGAACAAAGATGACGACACAGACACTCCACCAAAGAGCTTATGATCTAAGACACTGTGTAAATTTGTTAAATGTCAAAATTATTTCTTTCATTTCAATTTCCAATTAATTAGCCATAATATTAGCAGTGATCCTCATTTGCTGAAGCTAGCTTTATGAAGCAGCAGGATATAGAAACAAAAATTAAATTAGACTTTTAGTAGTAACAAGAAAAGTGGAATCCAATAACCAGAGCACTCTGTGTATGAGCAATACTATGAAAGAGACTATCTGCAAAGTTTACATTTTGCTGAACCGGGGAAACTTTTTAAAAATCCAAACTTTATGCTATGTACAAGTTTAAAAAGTCAGTAGTAGGATTATAGCAGCATCTACAGTGGTAGGCAATATAAAAACACACAAAACAGAAGACTGTCTCTGCTTCCATAGAGTTCATAATATAATTTAAAACGAAATGTAATAGGTGAAGGTAAAGAACAATCAGAAGGAAAAGGAAACAGAGGACAAGGGAAACAGCACTAAGAATGCACATTTATAGAGGCCAGCAAGGTTCATAGCTAGATGTTTGAGACTTCTTAAAAATAAAATAACCTGAAAAAAAAATCAACAAAATATATATGGAAGTGTCTACCAGACTATCTTCCTAGCAGTTGGCAGTTTCTCACAGGCATGATGGTAGGAGGATGGTAGAAGGAAGACTTGAAGAGGGATATAAAGGAATACTGTAGATTCACAGAGTAGTTCAAGGGCATATGCCATACATAAAAGGTGGTGTGGAAGAACTCTCAAAGGTTTTTGTGAGAGAAACAGATAAACAGATAATTGAGGTTAGTCTTCTTGGTGAAATGGAGAAGTGATGTGATAAGACGTAAGAGCAGGTAAGCAGGGGGATGCTTACACATAAAGGGTATTAAAAGATAAAGACAAGAATCACTTGATGTGGCGGTGATGGAGTTAGTGGAGGGACATGTTCAAAGAGATCAACCAGGAAGATGATCTTAGTAACTGCATTTGAATGGACCTAAAGGGAGTCAAGATGGGAGATGAAGAGGCCCTAAGGTCTGGTCATGGCCTGGATGTATAGGGCTAGATGGAGGGGAGAGTCAGTAATACTACCCAGTTTACAAGCATTATTAACTGGGTAAATCATGATGATGTCAGTAATGGAGAAACAAGGAAGTAGGGAGGAATGTGGTACACAGTTCTGGCCATGCTAAATTTAAGTTGCTGACAAGACATCCAGCGTCATGCAGAGATACAGAACTGGATGGAGTGAGACAGGTCTGTATTGGAGAGGTAGATTTATGAGTCATTGGCAAAGATAAGATAGTTGAAACCATTTGAGAAGATGAGATCACACTGAGAGTGAGTGTAGATGGACAAGAGGAGGAAGTCAAGGACAGATCTCTGAGGACCACCATGAAAAGTGCACACTGAAGAAGTGGTCACACATCTGAGAGAACAGAGCTGTGAAAGCTAAAGAGGATGAAGTTTCAAGGAGGAAATCATCATAAATGATTTTAAAAAGCAGGTTAAGGAGGATGAGTATGGTGTACGGATCCTGAGAACTGGCCAAGAGGGGATCAGGGACTTTGGTGAGAGTAGATTCAGCAAAGTGAAAAGAGTGGAAAACAGATTAGAGGGGATTCAAGGTTGGAGATGGAGGCGTTGAACTTCAGGCAATGGTTGTAGCTAGTGTACTCAGCGAATTTAGAGGTGAATGGGAGATGATAAGACTAGTTGGCGAGGAAGGTGGGGTCAAGGGTATCTTTTTTAAAGGATGCTTATCATATATAGAAAAATCAGTACCTATATTAAAAGTTTAGCTATGCAACATTCAAAACAGATTTTTTTCCTCAAAAACAAATTTAACAGAAGAACTAGGTGGAATGTGTAGTAATACCTTAAACTAACTTTTTTTTTTTTTAAACTGAGTACATCTTAATGCTGTATCTATACCTGAATCAACTTCTGCACTCTTTTGATGAAAACAGCCTCTCTTTAATTATACATAGAAAAGAGGGCAATATTTACAGTGAATCAGTAGATCAGATAAACTTAGAGGGTTTGGGGTTTTTTAAGAAGGACCTGTTTTTGAAACAACACTTTTTCAAGAAGCCTCCTATATATGGTACAAGTGAGTTGCAAACTAAAAAACATATAGGTCATCTGATGCATATAAATACTAAGAAGTGTGACAGAGTGGATTGTTCATAGTGAGCTGCTTATTCAAAACAAATACTTTCTGTACCTGTCAGCTGTATATCCTCTTTCCTGCCATTGTTCTCCTCCTTTCCTACCACTTGCTGTTGAGCCGCCAGTGCAGTGAGCTGTGCAGACTGTTTAATTAGGGAAACCCGGTAGAAATAATTTCTCCAAAAGACCTCCTCCTTTACACTAAAGAAAAACATAAATATAGGTTTTTATGACTACATAGCTTTAACAACTACATTTGATTTGTGGAAAGTTTACAGTTAGCCGCAAGCAAGGTAGAAAAAACAGAGGCACAAAGTTAAAGCTACTGTAGTCAAAGCTACAGTCATAGCTTACAGGAGTGAGAGCAGAGTTTTGTTTCCACCTTCTCAAGTGTCTGGAGTAGTCTGAAGTGTAACTTCAGCTTTGAATTCCCTGACATATGGACACACTGTTTAAAAAACCAACCACTACAATGGTCTCCCACTTCTTAAGTTACTGTTACGTATTTACCACTTAACTCCAGTTTAACAGTGTATTTTCTTAGGGAAAAAAAGATTAGCATAATAAACAAGCTGATGTACATTATTATCTTCGAAAGACCATACTACCAACTCCTACTTTTCAGCCAGGCAAAACAAAACCACATGAATCCCACCTCTAGTCTTGGCTTAGCTCCCCTCTCCAAAGTCTCATCTCCTTTGATAAGCTACAACCACTTTGTCTGGGCTTGGCTACTAGTGGGACCAGAGCTCTACTAGCTTTGTGGAGAGCAGCAGATCTAGGATAAAAGGAGGACTATTTGCTCCCTTTGTACAGCACTGCTGCCTCATGGGGTTGCACCAACAGACGTGGTATCTTACATTTTTTTCTTGCTTGTTGAATTTATATTACGAAGTTTAAAACTGTTTTCAAGGTATGCTTTAGTTGCAACTAAAGTAGCTGCAACATGCAATATTTTCTGTGCCCTGTGTGCACCAGCTGTGTAAAGCAGTCCTTAACTAAAGGTCCAATCCTACACACATCACTAAAGTCAATGGAATGTCTCATAAAAAAGCACTTACAAGATTGTGCTCCTATGATACTAAATGCCATAGAGTGAGTTGGATGTAACCAATGTTCCCTCTAATTTTTTCTATCCATGAGCGGAATGAATTTTGTTATGTTCACCAATATCAAGGTAATATGCGCATGTGCGCTACCAATAGAAACAAAAAACCTAGATATAAATCACCCTCACATATTATATAATATAGTTTAACCCAACTGTTTTTTTTATTAATGGTAAGGCAGCAATTTAAACAAGGGCCAAAGTCTGGGCTCCTCACTTGAGCAGAAAGCCCATGGGAGTTTTGCTTAACTAACGATGGCAGAATTTGGCCCTAGAAAAGCTGAATACTTTCAAAAAATCTATAATCAGCAGCATATTTAAACCCTGGATTGTCACCTTCAAGTTCAACAAATATAAAAATTCAGTCTACCCGTGGTCTGGCAACATCAAATGTTCAATCTGTCAGTTTGAAAACAAAATATCTGAAGTATAATTGTACAGTGAAGTATTTGTACACAGTATTCTATTAACGTGAAATCTGCAAACAAAATCCAAATCTTTATGTACAAGCTTCATAGCTGAGACATGCTAGAAAAGCATGCAATCTGAAAATTAGAATCCCTATTAGTCTTCTTTAAAGTGAGTTACACACAGAGAGCATATACACCTCTACCCCGATATAACACGACCCGATATAACATGAATTCGGATATAACACGGTAAAGCAGTGCTCCGGGGGGGCGGGGCTGCGCACTCCGGCGGATCAAAGCAAGTTCAATATAACGCGGTTTCACCTATAACGCAGTAAGATTTTTTGGCTCCCAAGGACAGCATTATATCGGGGTAGAGGTGTATTTGAAAGGAAATTACTCCAGTACTAACAGCAGGTCATACACTGTTAAAGTGTTCTCATATTAAAAAATACATAGTACATTTATATTCAAAAGGAGAAAATTACCTGATTCTAACACAGTGGAC
Source organism: Emys orbicularis (assembly GCF_028017835.1). Taxonomy (NCBI): domain Eukaryota; kingdom Metazoa; phylum Chordata; order Testudines; family Emydidae; genus Emys; species Emys orbicularis. Next base: position 229,684,176 of record NC_088683.1, read on the forward strand.
TGTGAAACTAGATGGAGCTTACAGAAATGCAGTATTGATTGTTACATTATCTCAGTGGGTTGCTATTTCTACATATTGAACTGATTGTCAACATTTGCCAATTTATTCAACACATCAAAGTTCATGGGAGTTTTTGCAACAGGAACAGGAATTAGCATACAATGAAGGACCCAAATAGATTAATACCAAACCCCTTTATTTAGGAAGTGTTACAACTTACAACTGTTTCACTGAGAAGCTCTAGAGTCCCCCATGTTTTGCAGCAGGAACTTGAAATATGGTAGGGGATGGCCTTTGTGTCAGGGATGTGCCTTTTGCTATTCTTGTGAAAATCCATCCAAATTTGGCCAAGCTACAAGCCTTTGAAAACTGTCAGTTTGCACATGGTAAGTAGAGACTTGTTAGTGCTTCAGAGCTAAAACCTTCAACAAATTCATCTGCATTGACCATGCTCCAGCTGTGTGTAACCAGACTGCAAATGTGCTCTCCCCCACAGAGCAACTCAGTATACTCTAGCCCAGGGATACAAGGGTTCAGCAAGACTTCCCTTTAAATTGTAGCTCTGGCTGCTGCATGCCGTGCACCAGAATGGAGCGCAGGGATACTCTCTCTTGTGTCTCAAGGACACCCCCCCTACAGCTCCTCTGACAGCTTTGAAGAGGAAGGTGCTTGACTTGAACGCAGAGAGGACAAGAGCCAGACAATGTGGGGTGGGGTGGAGTGGAATGGAGATAACATTGGGACTTTTTAGACATGGAGACTGGGAATTGGAGCCAGGGAGGTAAATGGGGTACTGAGATTGGAAGAGGGAGCTGGAGAGACTGGAACTGGCCGGGCAAGGAGATTAGGACTGGGAACCATCACAGTGTAGGAGAACAGGGAGATGGAGGACAGATCTGATGAGGAGCTAGGGTGCCCTGGACAAGCAGCTAAGGGATGTGTGTGTTGGGGGAGTAAGGGGGAGGGAGGGGGCTGAAATAGGATCAGGAGCCTGGGAGCTGGGTGAGAGCTGGGCTGGGCAATAAGACTGGAAACATGGGTGGAGAGACTGGGACTCAGATGCAGAGTATCCAGTGGGAGACTTGCTGGGCAAGACAACCAGGACTGGGATGAAAAGCCTGAGGAGGAGCCTGGAACAAGGAGCTGGGGGTGGAGAAGAGACAGGACTGGAACAAGTTGGAGGGGATGGGACAGAAGGGGTTGAGCTTAGGTGAAACAGACCAAAGGGTCTGTAACCCCTAGAGAACATTCCCTCCTTCATTCCTCCGGGAATGAAATCCAAGATTCTAGAGTCTTGCTATTCTTCTGCACTTAGCAAATATCTGTGAAACCCACTGGCAAAGTGTCTCATCCCCAGGTAGTGCTGGTCCATGTAGAGGCGGACAACCTACTACTGCTTTTGCTAACTCAAGTAGAAGAGGTCTGTGTGGTAGATCTAAAGGTTCCAACCTGCAGATGAACCATTGGGATGTCAATATGGTGCCATTTCTATTTTTTCAGTTTGCTTTTATAAAAACTAGGAAATTACACACAATCTCTTAACCCCATGTTAAAAACATAAAGGTTACTAAATCAAGCCGTCAAAAATTAGGAAATGCCAGAATTAAAGTGCCTGTGAAACCTTAATTTGCCCCCCCTTGTGCATATAAAGTATGATACATTTTTCAATTACATGATCATATACTACTTTCCCGCACAGGAATCCTGCCTCAGTCAGTGGACAGGATGGATGGTGCTGTGTGGATAATCAGATTTGTGTAGTAAAGATGACTGTTGTCTGTAATACCCCTGCCTCATATATACCAGAAGTTGGAAAGTGTGTAGTGAATCAGGCAGGAACTGCAGGAAGCTAAAGGATGTTCTCACACTTAAGGAAGTTGAATGCTGCCTTGAAGAACTGGATTCTATCCCTGCCTCCATCAAAGAGCTGAGCACTCACAGCTGCAACTTAAGTAAATGGGAGCTGTGCTTTGAACATATTCAGTGCTAAGTAATACTAAGTATTCTGAAAAATCAGATCCTAAATGTCTCAAATTGGGAACCTTGAATTAGTGGATACTTTTGATGTTTATCTCTGTGCCTCTGCCCTATTTTACACATGGGGACAAGAGCCACTAACCTCATAGGGGTATTGTGAAAACAAATGAATGAATGTTTGTGAAGCACTCTGATACCATAGTGAAGAGCACCATAGAAAAGTCCATCAGGAAATTAATAATTCTGTCATCAGAGCAGGGTTTGAATAGTGTGCAATAAATAAGGCACAAGACCACACCACTGAGGAGGACAATGAGGAGAAAGCAAAATAATGAATAGCTAGCTGCTCATTAATTGAGCATTGCTCAACCTGTGCACTGAATGATGCAGGGATCCCTGGTGGGGGAAAAGAGATAGCCTTTAATTACATGATCACAAACTATTATAATGTATTTGTACAAGGGGGCTCTTCTCTGCGCTGATTAGGCCTCAGTGGGAGTATTGTGTCCAGTTCTGGGTGCCACATTTCAGGAAAGATGTGGACAAATTGGAGAAAGTCCAGAGAAGAGCAACAAAAATGATTAAAGATCTAGAAAACATGACCTATGAGGGAAGATTGAAAAAATTGGGTTTGTTTAGTCAGGAAAAGAGAAGACTGACATGGGACATAATAACAGTTTTCAAGTACATAAAAAGTTGTTACAAGGAGGAGGGAGAAAAATTGTTCTTCTTGACCATGGAGGATAGGACAAGAAGCAATGGGCTTAAATTTCAGCAAGGGAGGTTTAGGTTGGACATTAGGAAAAACTTCCTGTCAGGATGGTTAACCACTGGAATAAATTGCCTAGGGAGGTAGTAGAATTTCCATCATTAGATATTTTTAAGAGCAGGTTAGACAAACACCTGTCAGGGATGGTCTAGATAATACTTAGTCCTGCCAGGAGTGCAGGGGACTGGACTAGAGGACTTCTCAAGGTCCCGTCTAGTCCTATGATTCTATAAATGTAGGTTACACAGACAACCTTAATTCTGGCATTTCCTAACTTTGGAGTGCTTGACTTTACAACCTTAATAATGTTATTTTAATATACTTTGTGCATGTGTGTAATTATAAACAATTCAAGCTAAACAAGCACAAGAACAATAACAAAAGTGTCCACAATCTGGAATAACAAATCCTTCTATAAAATGAACTTTCGCTTTTGCTATTTTTATTAAGTCTACAGAACAGTGAAAAGTCATATTCAAAGTAGTAAATTGATTAGAAGTCGTTGTAGAGCCTTAATCTGGTGTAACCAGGAAAAATTGGTGCTTAAGTTGAGAGAAATCAGTATTTCACATTCTGCATGGTTCCAAGCAAACAAAGAGTGTAAAACAAAACTGGTTGTTAAAAAACAAAAACAAACAATAAGACAAAACTAAAGACAACACATGGAATGAGAGAGATAATACCAAGAGCTATTCTGAAACAGCAAGGGAATCTTGACCACCTGTATTTTAAAGGGCCTACGCCAAGCTCTCTCACCTCTGTGGAAATAACTCAAAACTTTAAGGAGAGTCAAGAGGCTAAAGCACCTAATAAAATAGGAAAAGAAGAACGACACAAAAGTGAACTTCTAACTATTTGTTTATGACAATCTATAACTCCATGAGTGTTTTTTATTCTCAAACAATTCAAATTTTATACTCAAGTAATAAATAACAGTCTAAGGCAGGGGTCGGCAACCTTTCAGAAGTGGTGTGCCAAGTCTTCATTTATTCACTCTGATTTAAGGTTTCGCGTGCCAGTAATACATTTTCATGTTTTTAGAAGGTCTCTTTTTATAAGTCTATAATATATAACTAAACTGTTGTTGTATGTAAAGTAAATAAGGTTTTTAAAATGTTTAAGAAGCTTCATTTAAAATTAAATTAAAATGCAGAGCCCCCCAGACCGGTGGCCAGGACCCGGGCAGTGTGAGTGCCACTGAAAATCAGCTCACGTGCCGCCTTTGGCACGCGTGCCATAGGTTGCCTACCCCTGGTCTAAGATGATAAAATCCAGAGATGGAAATTTAAAGTGGAGGAGTCTCTCTCTTCAATTTAAGCACCTACTACATTAAAGAAATGGCTACAATTAAAAATACATTGGGAAAAATAGGAATATTGTATTGTATTGACTAGATATTTTCTTTAAAAAGTTTTAATACCAGTATTCCTTATTTATGGACCAACTATGTATAGCTTGTATTTATTAAAAACAACATGTGCAGCAGAGGGAAACAAAAGGAAAAGCTGAGGGAGGTGGAGAGAGAAGATGAATAATTTAGGGAAGTTAAGATTATAAATTAAAAGACAAACTAAGAGTGTGACAGTACACAAATATAATCAGAAATTACATACTGTTTAGGGACGAGATCAAATCTCATCCTATTCAGAAGCTCATCTTCCTGTAGCATTACCATAGCGACGGGGTACATCTGGTCGAAGTCAAAGTTAAACTGAACACCTGCTGGCGGGTCACGCAGAAAGTTTCGCCTGTCCTTTGAAGAAAATACTATAGTTATTAACCGACATCAGAGGAATTATATCACGTTTGACCAGACCATCTCACTCCCTACATATTTCTTTAGCGTCACAGCCATGTAACTTTCTGTTAAAGACAAAAGTGTAAATAGGAGGATACATTTTTCCATCTCTATTTTGGCCCAGAAGTTGCTTCAGGCATGTGACTGGTAACCAGACAAACACCATGCTGTATCTAAATTTTGTATGCATATACACAATGTAGTCTAATTTTTTGATAAGTGATGAAATTACTGAAGGTATATGTTTTAATCAAAACAAAAGACAGCTTTAATAACAAACAAGAAACTTACTGCTGATAAGGCCAAGATTTGTTGTTGAATTGTTTCTTCTTCATTGCTATCTACCCAAGGAGGCACTGCTGCTTCTGTCATTAAAGAGGGAAAAATAATTCAAGTTTTATTATATTTAAATACAAAAATATTTATATTAAGACAGAGCAACACACAATGCCAGAAAGACAGTTGAGCCCCGGGGGTCCCTGTGTCACTGTCACCCACCTGAAAAATTAAATGGAAACAGGACATCTTTGAAACAAATTGTTTCAGAACTGTGCTCACTTCGGTACATTAGTTTCATTTCTGGTTTTTTTACAACTGATCTCAAGGTATAGCAGATGAGTTATGGAAATGAGTCTTTGTTTATTAGAGCTGGTCAAAAAAATTAAAAAAAAAAATTCAGCAAGAATTATTTGGTCATTTTTCAATCAACGTTTTATTACTTCTTCCAAAATGTTCTAGTCCAGGACTACTGCAAATAGGTCAAACTATATAGCACTGTGGTGCATAATTGGCTGAACTGTACAACAGTCCTTTTGATAAAGAATGCTTTCTGTCAGTTTCCCATTAGAGATTTATCCTGAAAAAATATATTGTACAACCTATTCTCTGTTGAAAATAATTGATGCACAATTATATAACAATATACATTGTAAAATACATGTTATAAGATTAATTTGACAAAAAGATTTTAGAACAGATTAAAAAAATTATAGTTTAAATAGAAATGGTTATGGTTAGCATTCATAAATACAAATTGTGCTGATAAACTTTAACAATAGCCCACATTTCTGGTTTTGGAATAATACATAAATGATTCAATTTCCAAATACCCAACCTTCACTTTTTTTTTTTTGCACTAGGGAGATACAAAAAAATTAGATTCACGAAAATAAGAGGGTGTATTTTATAATGCTTAATGCTAATTTACAGATTTACTTTAAAATGTTCAGAGAAGTTCAAAGGGTAGTCCAAAAGTACACCTCTACCCAGATATAACGCTGTCCTCGGGAGTCAAAAAATCTTACCACATTATAGGTGAAACCGTGTTATATCGAACTTGCTTTAATCTGCCTGAGTGTGCAGCCCCGCCCTCCCGGAGCGCTGCTTTACCACGTTATATCCGAATTCATGTTATATTGGGCCGTGTTATATCGGGGTAAAGGTGTAAGTGTAAGTTTGGGGAGGATACATACAGTAAAGATTAAATTTCTAGGTGTGAAAATAAATGCATACTTAACTATGGAGTCACTCTGTGCATTCATAGTATCTAATAATATATATTAACAATGGCAAACAGTATGACAAACTTCAGCATGATCCATTTGAAACCATCAACATATTCAAGGTTAAAAAGAGATCTATGTCAAACTGCAATATACTTTTCTATCCAGCAATATTTAATGACCTAAACAACGTAGGGACAAATTCTGCCTGTCTTACTCACAAAGAGTGAGATCACTGGGTCTGCTTATAATAGGCAGCAGGTTTAAAACAAACATAAGGAAGTAATTCACACAATGCACAATCAACCTGTGGAACTTGTTGCCATGCGACATGGTAAAGGCCAAAAGTATAACTATGTTCAAAAAAGAATTACATAAGTTCATGAAGGACTTAGCCAAGATGGTCAGGGATGCAACCCCATGCTCTGGGTGTCCCTAAATCTCTGACTGCCAGAAACTGTGACTGGAGAACAAGGGAGGGCTCACTCGATAATAACACTGTTCTTTTTATTCCCTCTGAAGCATCTGGTACTGGCCACTATTAGAAAACAGGATACTGGGCTAGATGGACCATTAGTCTAACCTGATATGGCCATTCTTATCTAATGGTACATAGATGCATGACCCAAGAAGGATTTGGATCACAGATAATTTACAAACCTTAGAGAAAGCAATTTTCCCTGGAACTATAAGTAGAGCACCTCCCACAGAGAAACTAATGACATGCTAGAATGGCACCCACACTTTATGTTATTCATTCCATCTAGTAATATGTTACACTGCTAGTAGAGAGCCCAAGTGACAGGCAATCAGAATGCCTGCCTCCTCACAAAATATAACAACCTGAGGTTCAAAATAAGTCACAAGAGATCAGTCCCACTGATTTTCAATTATTATAGTTAAATATGTTTGCTGAATTTAGTAGAAAATGCTGGATTAGCTGTATAGTTAACTTGTTTTAGCTAAGTTTCAACTAGTGATCCCTTATCTCGTCCCAAAAATGCACTTACTGAAATCCTGATATACAACTATTGTGCATTATACAGAATTTCCATGAGTCACCTTTTTTGCCACAAAGATTAGGTTTAATATCTACTGAGACTGAGGTGAACTATGTAGCTTTCATCAAAATTTAGTGAAACGTGTTAGTTATCTTTAGTAAAAGACCTACATTTAATAATAAATATTCAATACCTGACTTTTTTGTGTGCTTTTCTTGAACAAATTTCTCTTGTTCCTTCTGAAAGTCTCCGATAATTGTCTATAAGAAAAGGTAATTTCAAGTAAAGAATGAAAGGAAATGGAATACATTACAGAGTTGTCTAATAACATTCAGAGAGTAAGTAATTTGAAACACATTTCAACTTAACATGACACTTTAGTTATACTTGAGACCTTACTCTTTTGCAAGTTAGCTAAGCAAGAAGAGGTCATACTAATTGTTCAGCCCCTTACCCTTTAACTGCACCCAAAACTCAGTTTTCTCTTTAAGATCTGAAACTCATGTGTATAGTCCTCCAAAGTGATATGCATACTTTACCAACTTTGAAAAATAAATTTCATGAAGGTGTCAACAGTGTACTGTGCACATGCAATATGTTATTTTCTTATCCGCTTAAGTACACACAATGCACAGATTCCCTGAATATCTGCATATTTAAATAAAGGTACCTGCTTTAAAAAGTATTACCCATTCAAACACACCCGTATCATATTTTAAAAGAAGAGAGGGGAAATTAAATGCAGGGAATAAAAATATCAAACACAGTGTTGCAGTTAAGATTTTACAAGTCACCAAATTCAAAACGTACGGTTCCCAAATCAACCCCTAGAATTTGGCAGAGAAACTGTGCTTACCTAATACAGAGTCATACTTCCACTCTCTGTGACATTGAATAATTCCTTGATTACTGAAAATTATTAAATGTCCTGCATTAAATCTGGATAATCAAGAATTTACTGTATTATAAATTAATGTTGAAACTGAAAAAAAAAATTGAGAAGATCATAGTAGAGCTAGAAGCATGATTCATGCTCTGTGAAAAGAACCTTACTATGAAAGACTTAAGGATTTCAATCTATTTAGTTTAGTCAAGAGACGGTTAAGAGGCAACTTGATCAGAGTCTAAGTACCAACACAGAGAGAAGATATCCAACCCTAGCGGGCAGTTTAAGTCTACCAGACAAAGGCATAAAAAGCTCCAATGGCAGGAAGCTGAAGTCAGAAAATTCTGAACCATTAATAAGATGCAAATTTTAACACTAAGGTTCTTAACTGATGGAACATATTACCAAGGGATGAGGTAAATTTTCCATCACTTGGAGTCTTTAAATCATGCCTTTCTAAAAGATATGTTCTTGGTCATTCACCAATATTTGGGCTTGATGCAGATATCAATGGGAGAAATTCTATGAGCTGTTATACAGATGGATCACAGTGGACCCTTCTGGCCTTAAAATCGATTGGTTTATGAATCTATTAACACCAGTAAATACATAGTACTTCATATGCTCAGTGGGCAAAGTTCTGGATGTTGTGGGAACTATAACCCATTTCCTGGTTTTTCTGTGTAAAATTTCAGCCATAACTGGGAATTAGTGTAATTGATTTAATGTATCCTCACAAGAGAATGGCATATTAGGCCTAAGAAACCAGCTTCTGAAGTCATCTGTGGATACACATGAGAGTAGGAAAGTGGCCCCTGTGCACTGTTGGAGTCTGAACTAATGTAGTTCTGGCACACATCTGCAATTGTAAATGCTGCAAAAAAAGGAAAAACATATCAGAAAGATTACTTGATGTCTCTTTATTAATATCCCCAAGGTATATTGGTAGTAACTTTTCTAGTAAAAGGTAGTAACTTTTCTAGAAAATTATCCACAGATGACTTCAGAAGCTGGTTTCTTAGGCCTAATATGAGCCATTCTTATATATCATGCTTTCCAGATGTTACTTCCAAATACAGTACACATTTTTTTCCTTTTTATTTGAAAAAGTTTTATGACTAAGTTCATGAATAGTAAAATATGTCCCAGACAGTTCTCATGACGTACCCAAGGCCAAGCTTAATTGTTGCCTTAGCATGGAGTTCTACAGTCACAGTTAATGTAACTTCCTTCCACATAAGGAACTCAAACTATGGTATCTTCACAAAAGAATGAATCAATATGTCCAGCACCATAGTGACAACATATTTTTCAAAGGACAGACAAACTGTCAGACTACAATTAAAATAAAAACATTATTTCACAAAATACTTATGGAAGTAGTGTTGGAAGTTGTGTAAGAACACAATCAAGCTTACATATACAGTACTGTAAGAAATGCTAGAAAATGATAGTATTCTCATTTACACTATAACAATACATTACACAAATGGAAACGACGGATGCACTGAAATAAACAAGAGATATGAATAGAAGCCTGTACTTCTCATGCCCAAAAGACAAGATATAGCAATAGAAAACATTATAAAATTCTCATCATAGAGGGTAATACATAAAGAAAAACTCTAGTTAAAAATTTCAGAGCCCTCGCACACACAGACCAGAGATAATTTAAAAGAAAATCCTAAATCATACAAATGTCAGAAAACAGACACAGATATTCTTGCCACCTGGGGTTTATGATCACAGTCAAGGCTTGAAAAAAAGATAACAGATTATGGCGTTTATTTTCCTATGCTGTAATCAGTGTCTATTTTCTTTGTTTCCTTGCATTATTTTCTCCACCCTCTTCTATAGTTCCTGTCCCTTTGTTACTTTGTTGCTATGGAGAGTTCACCACATACACCCACCTATATGCAACCATTCACAAAACTCAATCTCACTGTTTTTCCCAGGATTTGAAAAGTTTACCAGATGAATAATATTATAGGTTAGGCTGGTACCATAGCCTATTATTAAGGATGCCCGACACTGTTTTCAGTTGCTTATGTTGCCAAAATGTAGTTGTTCAGACTGTAGTTTCCATGATGGGTATCTATCCCAGATTCAATTTTTTTTGGAAAATTTCAACCAATATGGTCCAGCCATTTCCAACAATGAAGCTAAGGAAAAATACATTGTTGTGCCCTTGTTAAAAAATTCTGACAACCTTTTCTTTTCATCGGGTGACTGTTGTGTCAGGGATGTACCTTTTGCCATCCACGCGAAGAGCTGCTCAAATTTGGCCAATTTATAAACCTCTAAAAAATCTTAGTTTGCACATGCTCAGAAGAGATTCAGATTATAGCATCTTAATTCCCCAAAGATTCCATCTGCACTGAGCTGGACTTTTCCTGAAATTGCAGCTCTGAGTTGCTAAGGACCATGCCAGGTCCAGGCACCTGAACTGAGAGCAAGAAGTCTGTTTTTTGTGTGCTCTCAATGATACCACTGCCCACACACACTGGGCCCAGATAGCGTGGAGGAGGAAGCAGCCAAATTCAAATGCAGAGAGGACAGGAGCCAGACATGCAGAGAAGGCAAAGGGAATAGATTGGGACAAGTAGTCTGAGGAAGCAGAGGGAAGACAGAAACTGAGACTGGGGGCAGTTGAAAGGAAGGATGAGGGGAGACAGCTCTGATGCAAAGTTGGGATGCAAGTGGAGAACTAGAATTGGCTGGACAAAGACAAGGACCTGGAACATAGACTGGATGAGAAGCCTGGGGAGGGAGATGGGAACTGGGAGACAACTAGAGGGCGGGTTAGGGGAGAAAGATTGGATGATGAGCTGGTAGGGGGTGGGAACTGGTTGGGCTAGGATCCTGGAGACAAGGAGCCAGGAGGATGTGGGGGTGAGGCTAGGATTTGTTGGGCAAGAAGACTGGAATGAGAAGCCTGAGGAGTGGAGACTGGGACTGGCTATGTGAGGAGAGTGGGATAGGGATGAAAAGCCAAGGGTGGAGAAAAGACAGGACTGGGACACAGACAGAAGGGAGGTGATGGGACAGTAGGGGTCAGGGTTGGGGGAATGGGCAGAAGAGTCTGTGCCTCCTGAACCTGGAACAGAACCCAAGATTTGAGTCTCACCATTCCCTCTGGAGTCAGCAAATATCTACAAAACCCACTAGAAAAGTGTTCCATCCCATCTCCCTGTAATGCACAGAGGGCAACACTTACTATTGCTATCAGTTACTCTGTTAGCTCAAATGGAAGAGGTCTATGCGGTGGATCTAGAGGTTCCAACCCTGCTGGTGAACCACGTAAATGGCAATATGATGCCACAGGATGGAATGTGTTTTTCAGTTTGCTTTTTTAAAATAAAAATAAACTAGTTATATTAAAAGAATATTAAGGTTGCAAAGTCCAGCACTCAAGAGTTAAGAAATGTCAGAATTAAGGTTGCTTGTGTGCAGTAAACAAGGCCTAGGGCCACACACTGAACAATGAGGAGAAAACAAAAGATTGAGTACCTGCTTATTAAGTGAGAATCGCCCAATAATGTAACAGTTTTTTGTAATATTTATATAAATTAACCAGTCATGTTTATATTGTAATGCTTTGATTGTTTTAATGTTTTTATTATGTATTAACTATCTTACAGTTAAGATTGCTATAGTGATTACATTTTTGTGTGAGAGATTTTCATTAATAGTTTTCCTTGAAATGCCCATTCTGTATAAACACTTCAGTCAGATAAAACAAACTTTGTTTAACTATTTATTCAAGAAATATGTGAAATCAGCCCTAAAAATCTGCAATTTTAAAAACCAGTTTTGGGGGTTTGTTTAAGGCAGACCATTTTGCAGGCCCAGACACTCTATACAGATGCTGACGAATAGCATTTGAAGCAAAGCAGACACTGGAGTACATTACAGATCAGTTTCACATAATGAAGAAAAAATACCTTATCAATGATGGTATCAATTTTCCCTTCTTCTACAGACTTCTTTATATTTTGTGCTGTTTCAGCAACCGATTCAGATATCTTTTTTGTAGCAGCAGTCGCAAAATTGAAGAGATAATCTTTCACAAATGAAAAGAGATTAGAGTTGTAAATATTTTGTTATATCAAATTCTTTAGTTATATTTTCTTTTCTCATTGTACATTTTTAGACACCTAATCTGAAAGTCATGTTTATAACAAAAGTTCTAAAACAGAATTGCTTAAACTGGCTTCTTAGTACTCTAGAAGGCCTCTTTGCAGGTGAACTACCGGGTATATATTTCTATCCTTTTTAAAATTCTTGTTCCTTAGGGATGGAACTGTATGTTTGGCCAAATTTTTTTTTTTTTTTTTTAAATAAACTGATAAGCTATTACACATCTGAAGCTCCTTTTCATTTAATGAGACAGTCATCACGTTCTTTGGGTCTCTAGACACTACCACAATTTAAATAATATTCAGACAAACTAAGAAGAAGCCACTAGCCTTTAAATGTGTGACAAACAACAACTTAATATCGAGGTACCTTGAAATGACGTGGGATTAGTTTCTTTTTCAGATACTATGCTTATAGTACCATGTAAATATCTAGAGACACAGATTTAGTAGGTGTAAAGTTTTCTATAATCTTACTTGTGATTCAGCATATCTGATGCCAATAAATTGGTACAATTTAACACTATGATAATAGTAGGATTTTATGCAGAAGTAATTATAAATCTAAATTAAGTGGTGAATATCAAAAGAGGAATAATTGAGAATGTGATTTAGAATCTAAGGGACATCAGAAGAGAGGAGTGAAACATTTTAATCATTCCAGGAAGGTCAAGCTGAAACTTTAAAAACTGCTGACTTTCAGAAACAACTGGCACTTCAGGTATTGCCACTCTTTCTGCCAAAAAGAATACCTAAGCTTTCTTTCCTTTCTAGAACTTCAGGTCTACAAGACAATCTGAATATCATGACTATTAACTTAATACTTTTTAAAAAAGCTACAACTTTTATCCTCACTATCATATACAAAACAGTGGGCTGTTTTGTTTACCCTGACACAAAAGGTTAAGAAGAACAGGAAGAGTGAGCTGGAATCTGAACCAGATGATATTGACTAACCAAGATGTTTGGCTCCACCACACAAATTGCTAAAAAGTTTTTAGGAATACTGTGAAACAGATCCTTGCCCTTTTTTGCTGGTGAAAACCACCAAAGACTGATGTCTGCTACTAATGGACATCATCAACTCCTTCTGAGAAATGACATTGCTAACTTTCCTGAAATAGTCAATAGTCCATCCAATCTTCAAAAAACCATACTCAATGAAGATGACCTCTCCAAACACTTTCCTATTTCTAACCTCCATTCCTAAGAAAAGCCACCGAGAAAGCAGTGACAACAAAGCTCTAGCACATGTTATCTGTTACCGGGTGCTTTACAATTAGGATTCAAACTGTGTGTGTATAGGAACTAAATGGGACTTTCCTCATGACAATGGATGTAAAAATAAACTCATGTGACAGTTGTTAGTCATGTCATTCATGCATCCCAGGAAGGATGCTTATATACCAGGCTATCAATGCAATATAAGAGCCTAATTAGATAGGACACACACGACTGCTATTTAACATTATGTCATAACTTGTGGAGGGGTTCAGTAATCTATCAAAATGTACTACTGATCCACTTACATAAGTAGACATGCTTGGAGTAGACAGCATAGCATTACAATGACTCCATTTATTCCTCCAACAGAACCCAGAGAGGGCTAATGTGCAAATATATTTTCCCCCCAAAACCTTCACCTGTTGAATGGATCTCTGTTGTTCTGTTTAATATCTACATTAGACAGCTCAGAGAGGTAATGAGACACTAGAGTTCACTAGTAACAATATACTGACAACACGCAGCAGTACATCTCATAAGGACATAAGAATGGCCATACTGGATCAGACCAGTGGTCCATCTAGCCTAGTATCCTGTCTTCCAACAGTGGCCGGTGCCAGATGCTTCACAAGGCGTGAACAGAACGGGGCAATTTATCGAGTGATCCACACCCTGCTATCCAGTCCCAACATCTAGCAGTCTCCTTTGCCACAGACACAACCAACATTAAACAGGTGTCAATGCCTAGTAATAATAAACTAAAATTCATTTTGGCCAAGACAGAAGTAATGCTAGTCAGAATTTATACACCAGAATTAGCTGGCTCACTGTCATCCCCTTTCCATCAAAGACACCTACCCCTCCAACTGTCAAAGTAGTACAAAGCCTCAGGTTTTTGATAATAGCCGAGAAGGCCACACAGAATCAGTGATGAAAAATGTCTTTTATTGCACTTTCAGATTACTGCACAACCTTGCTCCCAATGATCTGGTCACTCAATTATTATATTAACTAAATCTGGGTCTGAAGGTGGCAGCAGTAGAGAGGCTACAGCTCTTTTAGAAAATGTAATAATCAATTTCTGCAATAGGACAGGACATCACAAGAACATCAGCCCATATTTGTCCTTCCACTGGCTACCAATTTTCTTCCATTGAAAATTCAAAGACTTAGTCTTGATATTCAAAGCCATTTATGCTTTAGGACTCAGCTACACCAGAACAACCAATCAAGACAGCTACACTACTCTAGCACAATGCAGTTCACAAAGCCCACAGCAAAACATATGAAATCTAGGAACTTTAACATTCTTGTTAAATGGGGGATGGCTGTAGAAATGGGTTCTAAAGGAGATCAGACTAATTCCAAATTTTCAGAGGACACTGTAAACCCTGCTCTTTGACAATGCTTCCCCACCACAACCAAATTAATGGGGAATAGAGCCTTCTGTGTTTTATCCAGTCAAAGTGGTACAGGAAAGCAAACCTCTCAAATTTTATCTGTTAATAGCCTTACTTATTCAGAGGACATGTCAATAAAATAAAATGTCATAGTTTGGTGTACTACACACTTTTCATGCAAACATTTTATTGCACTTTACAAACTACACTATATTATTTTCTATGCACACATCACTTCTCCCACCAACTGAGGTGAATACAACAGGTGTTTAAAGGAACACTATCAATCTAGCCACACCTCTGTTTGATGAAAACAGCTTACTTATTATTTGTAACAAAGCTCACTATAACTGAAAGATTAGAGAGAATACTTTAAAAAAAATATTTTCAGTTTATTTTTACTTCAGAGAGCAGATTATATAGTCAGTCTCTCATAGCAACAGTGGAAATAACCACATTTAAAAAGTAGGGAAATGTGCCACTGGAACTTTGGGGTAAGGTTCGTATCCAAAACTATTTAAAAAAAAAAAAGTTGTGCCATGATTTCAAATTTGGTGGTGTCCCTTGAACAGTGCACAGTGACATCACAGAATTGTTAACACCACCTCGCTCATATACATTCTATTGTCACTGTTTTTATAACTAAATTATTGACATCAGAAACACTGAAAGTTGGAGTTGAGACTATAGAATGACACCTCATTTTCAGCTTCTAACTTTATTTGCATGGCTGTCTCTTGAAAATCCTGGTTAGGGTGAAAGAGATACAGGAGAGGTCCAAATTTGTTAAATGCAGAATACATGTCAACTGGGTACATATTATAAACCTATGCCACAATTATATCACATAATGTAATTCATACATGATTTGCAAAGCCTAGGCAAGTGAAAGAGATGATTGGAGTCTCTCAAGAGGTAAATCCTGAGGACTGAAGAGCCTTAGGCCCGGTCTTCACTTGGGCGGGTGGGGATGGGGGAGATGTTTTAAATTAAGTCAGCTAACATGACCTGAAACACCACTTAGCAGCTAGCAGAGACAATGTGGCACCTTTAAAATTGTTTGCTGGTGATATTGTAAACCATGCTCCTTCCTTTAAACAATATCAAACAGTGTTTACACTAGATGTTATGGTGTCTTGACTAGGAAAAAATATGTTTTTTCACCGGAGTTAACTCAAACAAGCCACTTCAACTCAACCGAAACCCCACTTAATGCCAATGTAGACACAGTTTAACAGCTTTAGCAGATTTTAGCAGGTCAAGTTATGGGTCCCATTTACGCTATAACTTGACCTGCTAAAATCAAGTTAAAGGTATTAAATTGGACCTACTTGGTGTTGAGTGGTTTTCAACAACTACATTACCTGGATTTTTAAAAAGGTACCTTTTCCTATAGTCTAACTAGAGCCTAAGGGATAACATGATTTTTAAGAAGCACCTTTTTGCCAGGCGTACACCCAGGTATTATACTATTTCAGTCAAGGCAGTAGGGTTTTTTTTAACTGAATTAGGCATACTGGTAAAACCCTCCTTTACTTAGGGCTTGGCTACACTTACGCGGTAGTTCGGCGGCTGGCAATCGAACTTCCAGGTTCGATTTATCGCGTCTTGTCTGGACGCGATAAATCGAACCCAGAAGTGCTCGCCGTTGACTCCGGTAATCCTGCTCGGCGAGAGCAGTACGCGGAGTCCATGGGGGAGCCTGCCTGCCGCGTCTGGACCGCAGTAAGTTCGAACTAAGGTACGTCGACTTCAGCTACGTTATTCACGTAGCTGAAGTTGCATACCTTAGTTCGAATTGGGGGGTTAGTGTAGACCAGGCCTCATACTAGTAAAAAGGTAACTTACTGCTATAGCTTACTCTGCTTTCCTTATGGTAATAAGTTAGCCAAGTATAAGAGACCTTTATATCTGTATTACTGCATCAACACTTAGAGGGGGTTATTGCACTTTAGTTAAAGTGAGTCAATTTTTGTGTGCAGATAAACTCTAAGATACCCCCATCAGCTGACTGTATTTATTAAGATATTTCTATTACCACAACCCCTGCAGGAAGTTCTCCCACCCCCAGAGTGTTATAATATGGTGTAAAGAGCATCTATACTGTTTTCCCCAAGCACCTTTTTAGAGCTTTAACCTGTCCTGTGAAGCTTTGTGTGAGACTCAGGGAAGGTGTCAAGGCAGGAGAGCAAGTCCCATGGTGATGAGCAATAAACTGTGTGCAGGGGTGGGGTGGGGATAGGGGGAGTGAGTGAGTGGGCAGAGGTAGGTGTTCGGGTTGCAGGGCCAGATCGACATGGGGGAAAGGGATCAGCATCTGTGGGGAGGGTAGCTGTCAGGGCTGGTCAGTATGTGCGTGTGGGGGGGAGGAGAACAGGGATAAGGGGGTTGTCAGTGTGCAAGGGTGTCAGTGTGGGGGTGGGTGGGATCTGTAGGGGGACGGGAATGGTGCGTGTGTGGGAGTGCCGGGCCGGGGGGGGGGGGGGGTAAATGGGGACTAGAGGTCTGTTGGCTGGGGGCTGCCGGGCCGTGCGCGGGCAGGACACTCACTGCCGAGTCCTTTGGCCTGGCTGAGGAGTGGATCCGGATCCACCTGCTCCTGGCTCAGTACGGCCGGGTCCCCGCCCGCCGCCTCCTCCCCCTCGGCGCCCCCGGCTTCGCTCCGCTCCCCGGGGCTGTTGATCCCCTCGGGCGGCGGCTTCTGCTCCTCGCCCGCCCGCTCCAGCCCGAACCAGCTGCCCAGACCCCGCAGCATCCCGCAGGAAGCGGCCTCGGCCGCTCGCGGTGCCGGACTCCAGCGATTACCAGCCCCCGCAGCCGCTCCCAACGGCTCTAACGGAAGCGCCCACAGAACGAGAGCGACACAACACTGTATCCGGAAACTGGGGTCTACCCCTTCCGTTCCGGGTTACGTCACTTCCGTAGGTCACAGGGCAGAGACGCTCTGTATTTCCTTCTCTCTATTCCTCCCATGGGGAGGGGGAAGGAAGAGGCAGAGCGGTTGGCTGGGAGAACGGGAGGGGCTAGCGATAGGGAAGCAAAGGAAAGGGGGCAGTCAGTGAGGTACAAGAGAGCGGGGGATTTGGGTGCAGGAGCTTCCTGCTCTCCCGCAAGTTCTCCCACGTGGGGATTGTTCATTGAAGTCAATGGCAAGTGCATGTGCAAAAAGATTGCAGGCTCGCTGTTCCTGGAAGGCAAGGAGGGAGAGGGGTGATCCACTATGTTCTCCCACCACTGCCGAAAAACCACGGTTTGGGGTTTTGTTTAGTTTGTACATACACATGCTATTTTGTAAATAAATACATTTCCCCTGCAGCACTTTTGTCACCTCAACCCACTGATCTTATACATGCAAACTTAGGCCCTGATCATGCATGCATGTACTTAATTTTTAGTACGGATGAATAGTCACATGAAGTCATATAGGACTTCCCATGTGTGTAAAATTCAGCATGTGGATAATCGGGACCATACATTGCAAGCTGCTTTGGGCAGGGTGCTGTCATTTGTGTTTGTCCATAAAGTACTATGGCTCTGTAAAAATACTGTTAAACCTGACAATGCTTTTTTAAGATTATGTCTTCAAGTTTTGGTGGCTTTCTCCGTATGGACATATTATAATGGAAGACCAACAAATTCCAAAGCGTATGTATCAAGGAGTGAAGCTACACAACTGGCGATCACGTGGGTGCCAAAAGCTTCAGTGGTGCAATAAGATTGCTGGTGGTGGCCATAAACTGAATATACAGCCTAAGCACATAGCCAGACATGATCCAGGTGGCCCTGAATCTGCAAGAAGGCCGTATCCCTTTAGGATTTGCCATGATGATGGTGTCTCCACATAGTGGTCAAGTGGAGTTAGGAAAGGTGAAATAGCATGAGACCCTTTTGAGAATTAAGAGGTAAGCATAAAGGGAAGAGACACTGACAGAATCAGATCAGTGCATGATGCAGGAGAATGTTTAAAATGAATCAAAAGGATCTATGTTATATATAAAATTACATTAACAAAAATAAAACTAACTTCTGAACAATCAACAAAGCTGGAGATAGATTTATCATGCTCTGTCTTTTAAAGCTCAATTCTGTATTGTGTTTGGAGCAGCCATTTACATCAATATGAGTTCTGTGTTCACAGTGGCTGCAAAATCAGCCTTGAAAGAAGATGACCTTTAGAAAAAGTTTGCTTTTCCTTTCAATAGTGAAATAAAGTATCTTCTTATCTGATTTCCATGTTGCTGTTGTAAGTCTCCATAATTTTGAAATTACTTATAAATCTTGGGTCAGTAGCTTGCACCAGAATATGTGAAGGCAGCATTTGACCAAACATTTTATTTCCTATTTTCCAGTCCCTCAAATCAGGAACAGTTGCACCAGGTCTCTGATAACTCTTCTTCTTAATCACTTTGCACTCTTATATTTAAATTTCATTCCTTTTCAGAGTGAGATTCCAATCAGTTAAATCAATAGGACTCTGCACAGCTGCAAGGGTTCAACTATGTGAATTTAACTGCATGATCAGGACCTAAATCCCAATGCAGGGAGATGGACTGTGTGTGCTAACATCATTTACATCCATTGTCTGCATCACTCACATTCTTCAGCAGAAATTCCCAGGGGATTGGAAAATCAAGAAAAAATCAGCTCTATTAGTAATTTAAATATCGTGGAGACTTGAAAGCAGTAGCAGTAGTATGGTGAGAACAGTGGGCTATTCCGAGCTACACACGGGAGATTTTCAAGGTCGATATTAAAAAAATATATAGCTAGCAGTCTGGTCGCAAAATGCTCGTGCCAAAAAGTGTCCCAGGCTGGGGCAGGCAGCTCAAGTAAAAATGCATGAGCAAAAGCGCCGGCGGGGCAGAGCAGGTAAGTTTGTGTGGAGGACACGGTTTGCAAGGGGCATTATTCACCCACGAACCTCAGGCCTCTCTGGCTGCCTGGCCCGGGTCCCCCTCCTCCCCTCAAGAGCCCCCCTCCCACCTACGGGCCGCGGCTCGGCGCTGGCTGCAGCGCGGGCTCCCTCTGGCGGCCGCCCGGAGACTCCCTCTGCCTCCCGCCTACGGCACCTGGGCCCGGGGAGGAGGAACCTGCAACTGCCTCCGCCGCTGAGACGCAGCCCGCGCCCAGGTAACTGCCGCCTGCCTGGCCTCTGCGGCCTCCCGCGCTGCGCCCTCCTGCCCGGGGCGAGGGGGACCGGCCGCGGCAAAGGCTCCCCTCTGTCCCCGGGCCGGGCAGGTTCCCCCGGGGGCGGCGCTGCTTTCAGGCGCCCCGGTGACAGCAGCAGTAGCGGGTTTGAGCTCCTCTCCCCCCGCTGCCAGGGCCGTGGGGGCCCATAACCCCGCTCGGGGCTCCCCTGAAGCCCCGGACTGCGCTGGGGTTACAGGAAGGGGGGGGTTAGCTCCTGCCCCCTTCACCCAGGCAGCACGACCGTGTTGCTTGCACGTGTGGGTAGTCACTGCCCACCTCTCCTGTAAAAACATGGGAGCCACACCAGCTTTGCCTGAGACAGGGTGACAGCACACAGGGGCAAACACTTAACCGTTTCCTCCCCCCCGTGCATGTTAGGACACTAGGAAAATGACCCATTGCTGAAGCAGTTTAACTGGTAGCGTGGCTGGAGGAGGAAGCTGATTCACCCTCATGATTAAAAGCATGATAGAGATAATGTTCTGCTGAGATAGGGTTGAAAACGATTTGAGTCCATATACACGAGCAGGTGAACTCTTTTCAGCATTAATTGAAACCAGGCAAGGTGTTGCTGTCAGCTATTGTCAGCAACATGTATTTCCCCAGAGTAGATGAGGCCTATGGGTCCTCTATTCCTGCTTGCACTCTTCCTAATATTTTTTTTAATATTTAGACATCTTTAAGTTGTACACTAGAGCCTCTTTCTGTCCAATGATTGGGTATATTCCAATAATTGTAGAAATTATTTCTGTTAATGGACTTCATCCTCATAGATTAGTTTTAGCAAATTTATCAACAAAAATTGGAGGCTTGTAGCTTTCCTGTGCAGGGATCATTAATACCTCCTGATGCTCAGGTCCCAGGTCAAATCTAGGGCCAAATAACTTTTTAGTCATGGACATGACTTATATAGTATATGAGCCATTTTGCTGAGGGCTATTTGCAGTTCTCAGCTCTAACAATACCAACAGAAATGTGAAAAGTAAATAAAAAATTCACCAGTTATACTAATTCATTTTCAGTACAATGCTGCAGGTTTGAGGTACAATCCTGCAAACACTTAACTGAAAATAACTTGTGTTAGTAGAAGCAATTAATCGTGTGAGTAAAGTTATTCACATGTGTATTTGCATGAGTCCGCACATTAAGAGCATATGGCAACCTAATACCCTCAGTGGTTTTTGTTTTGTTTCCCTTTCCTAGCTAGGTTTGTCAAATTCTTTCTCTGCTCATCTACAAGTCATGGGATCTTTGGAAATAATACTTTCATTTCTACAACTGAAACCATGACCTACTAAATGCTTCTAATTTGGCTTTTAAAAGTGAAAGTAAAAGACACTGCTGTCCACAGAGCACTGCTTAGCCATGTCAACCATGTGAGTCAAAAGAGAAAATGAGACTTCTTGAACAGTTCCCTATAGAAGCTTGGCTGCCACTTTCAACAGCATTTGTGGCCTGTCAGGCCCCTTTGAATTCTTGCATTCTATTGCAAAATAATGGGTTGTTTCTGTGAGCTCTTGGGCAACCTGAAGTGCCACTAAAGTTAATTTGAGTTTTTTTAATTGACTTCAGTAGGAGAAGGATTAGTCCTAAGACCCTGACTCTATAAATACTCAGGGAAGTGAGTAGTCCTGTTGAATTAAACAGGGCTAGTCATTTGTGTACTGTTATTGATATGCATAAGTGTCTGTTTAACATTTCCAATTTGGTTTTTTTTTTCCCCAGAAAGAGCGATGAAAATTGTTTGGACACAAAATGCTGTTGACAGCAGCAGTTGTAGGAGGAGTCCAAAACACAAGTGGATGGGTCCAAAAATCTTAAAAATAAATAAAATAAACCCCCTCAAAGTAGCATGGAAAAGTTAGTTATTAATAACATGGATTATTTTCCCTTTCCTGTATGGAACAAAATTTATAAGTTCTGCAAGTCTTTGAATTGTAGAACCTATGAAGTTCTAAATTATGTTTCTGGATACTACTAGGGTTTGAAAAATCCACATGCTTACCAGTAGCAAGGAGGACATATTCACTAGCTGAACTCTAACCATTCATTTAAAAAAGTTCCTAATCTGTCTGGTTGCAAAGAAAATCTTCCACATGAGAACCAGTGTAGTAGTGCTGTTTTCTTGAGTCTGCATAAAGAGAACTCTAGTGCCTTTGCTCGTAGCTTTCCCAAGGATCAACAGATTGAAAATGATAAGACTCGGGTCCATTTGGTTGCTGCTGTCAGAAGGTGGGAAGAAGTGGAGATGGAAAAAGAATTTGTTTAGTTTCCCTGTGGAGATGATTTGGAAAGCTATGATGAGCAGAAACAGACAGTAGAGATATTCATGGAGGGAACAACCAGGAGACTGTGGAAGGAGTAGAGCAGGGGTCGGCAACCTTTGACACACAGCCCATCAGGGTAATCCACTGGCAGGCCGCGAGACATTTTGTTTACGTTGACCGTCTGCAGACATGGTCCCCCCGCAGCAGCCCACCGCTTCCTGCAGCTCCCGTTGGCCGAGAACAGCGAACCACGGCCACTGGGAGCTGCGGGGCGCCGTGCCTGCAGATGGTCAAGGTAAACAAAATGTCTCGCAGCCTGCCAGCGGATTACCCTGATGGGCTGCCTGCTGAAGGTTCCCAACCCCTGGAGTAGAGTATTAGAGACTCTCCCATTTTCTCCTAGCAGCCAGAGGAGGGATTGCTGTGTGGAAGAGGTACTTCACATTTCAGTACTACTCATCAGAGGATATAGTAGAACCTCAGAGTTACAAACACCAGAGTTACAAACCGACCAGTCAACCACATGCTTCATTTGGAGCCAGAAATATGCAATGAGGCAGCAGCAGAGACAAAAAATAAATAAATAAAAAATGTAAACAACTAAAAAAATGAGAGAGAAAGGTTAAATAAAAGATTTGACAAGGTAAAGAAACTGTTTCTGTTCTTTTTTCATTTACATTAAGATGGTTAAAAGCAGAATATTTCTTCTGCACAGTAAAGTTTCAAAGCTGTATTAAGTCAACGTTCATTTGTAAACTTTTGAAAGAACAACCATAATGTTTTGTTCAGTGTTACAAACATTTCAGAGTGACGAACAACCTCCATTCCTGAGATGTTCATAACTCTGAAGTTTTACTACATTATGAATAATGGAGTCCCCAGATTTGCTGGCAGGAATCCTAGCACCCTTCCTCTTCTTAGCTATAAGAGTGATAGCTATACTGGCCAGGATGTTTTCCCTGCAGCTCATTGGTTGAGGGAGAATTTTGTGTCAGCCCCTGCCAGTAGGTGTCAGTTAATTTTTTCAAGCCCTTGTTATAATATTGCTACAATAATGACATTTTATCTGATGGAGTGGCTTTTCTGGGCTTGTGCATAAGCTTTGTGATCAGGTATACATCCCACTATGTGTACTATATTTAAAGTATTCAAAACGTTATAAAATATTATCTATATGTATACATTCACATAGGTTAAAATATGTAACATTCTTTTAAAATATTTTGAGCAATTTAAAATTGCCACATATGAGGCAGTTTTTGTGGTCTACATAACAGCCAGGTATTATTATTATTGATATTTATTTATTTACATTGTTGCACTTTGTTGATTGGCCATCTCTGAAACATTAGGAGGGACATTGCTTAGCAATAACCCTGCTCCCCTTGTGGTGATCAGCATCAGTGGAATGACGTATGTTTTGGCTAAGGGGAGAACCCAGGCAGAAGTAGAAGGACAAATAGAAGGTGACCTGAAAAGAGAATATCTATCTATCTATCTATCTATCTCACTCAGTGGTTCTCAAACTTTTGTTTCACACAGCAAGCCTCTGAGTGCGACCCCCCCCTTATAAATTAAAAAAAACACTTTTTAATATATTTAACACCATTATAAATGCTGGAGGCAAAGCGGGGTTTGGGGTGGAGGTTGACAGCTCATGACCCCCCATGTAATAACCTCGTGACCCCCTGACGGGTCCCGACCCCCAGTTTGAGAACCCCTGATCTATCTATCTATCTATCTATCTATCTATCTATCTGTCTATCAATCATTAATGTGTAAAGTAAAATTGATTTCACTTATTTTTCAAATGAGTGAAAATTTTGAAATTTAAGCCCCAATCTTGCAAGTTACTCTATTTAGATAGACCCTGAAGCTGTGCAGAACACCATTGATATCAGCAGGGCTCTGCATGGAAGTAGAGGTCAGCTTTTGTGCACTGCATTGCAGACTTAGAGGCTTTGTTATTAGCACTATTTCCAAGTTTTACACTGTTTATTGTATATGCAGTACTGCAGTTGTGTACATAGCAAGTGAGATTGCCTCTAAGCCACTAAAAAGGGGATTTTAAAAAATGCAAATTGTTAAGAACCAGAGAATGACGATCACAGCATGAAGTCCCTTCTATGGTTCATACCAGTTTTATACACCTTTTGCAAGTATTTTCACTAGAGTGCCAATAAATAGTTCTGCCTATCAGCAGAACTGCTACTGGTACAAGCATTAGATTTGGTTTCTTGTTTGTCTTTCAGGTCAGTTCTTTTGTGGAATTATCTCAGAAAAACAGAATTGATACAAGAACCATGTAGAGCAATAAGAGTACAAGTTTGCTTTTAATACTTTCTGAGTTTGCTTGTGTTGTGAATTCTGTATTTTCATGTACTCCACTCTTCTAAATTTTTCATTTCTGTATTTGTCTTTTGTCATTCTGGGCTTCTGTAGTTAACATTTTTTCTTATAACAAATGTGAATGTAAAGGAACTATTTTTTTTCTTTTCCACTAGTGTTTGCTCTGTACCAAATCATTACCAGGCCTGCGTTGATCCTGTGGGAACTTCTTTTTTTGCCCCACATGTGAGTCTGGGTTGAAAGCGGTAAAGTGACAACCTGCTCTTCTTCCCATTCCTCAGCCGGAGGAGGATGCTGGGAGAGAGCTTTGAATTGATCAGACATCCACAACAGATCTATGAAACATCCAGCAGGATGAGCTCCCACCACCTTGGTTCTTTCCAGCAGTGAAGCTGCGGCTTAGGGTGGGAGTTACTTACAGCATCTTGTCAGGGTAGTTTTACTACAGGATGGTAAACTTTGCTGTTGGACTCCTCACCTCATTTTTTGTATCTGCCCCTGGCTAGTAGGTATCTGGTAATATGTTAAGCCATGGTCTAATTACTAGATTTCTTTTAAAGCACTATTTTTTGTTAGGCTCTCTGATAGAGTGTTTATTTACTGGGCAGGACTGTAAAGCTTTATCTTGTATACACACACACACAGACACACACACACTCTCCCTTCTTGTAGAGACTTTATTTATGTTTTAAGATAATTAACAATTAGATGCGAAACTTTGAATTGTGTTAACAAGCGCTGTACACCTCTGTCTTTCCTGGGAACCATCTGAAAATACATCTCTCTGTTTTTTAAACAGCTTGTGCCTTGGACTTGTATAAATACTAGTGCCTATTGTTGTCTGTTTTGCAGGCTTATTGTGACATTGTAATGTTGGGAAGGTCTGCACTGCTTACAGCTGTACATGGAAGAAGGTAGCGTTCTGAAGCTATTATAGCTTCTTGTATATTTTTGATCACTATCGCATATTCCAATGTCTTTGGATTTATTTGATATTTAATTTGGAAATATTACAGATACAGTAGTCTTCATCTTTTCACTGTAATATGTCCTCGAACTCTGTATTATTTTATAGCTTAGAAGATAGGAGGTTTCTGAAAATGACACATCTACCTGCTGTGTAGCATGTGTTCTGAATGACAGTCTGGTACTTGTTAACTCATCTCTGACATCTTAATAAAAGGATGAATCCATTTCATTTGTCTCTTGTCCAGTACATTAGCCCTGTTGTACTTCCTATGTCAGTTCTCCGGTGAGATACTGGGCGGAGTAATCAAACCAGATCTTTGATTCTTAGACAGGAGAAGTAAAGAAAATATGCTGAAAATAATGTTTATTTTTTAATCTTAAAACAAAAGATACTTCAAAATTGTAAAATATTAATTATAAAATCATATAAATTAAAGATGAAGTTGGAGAACTCTTGGGAGAAAGTAGGGAGGTCCTGGAAACAGTGCAGAGACACAGAGCCTTTATGGGTCGATCCCTCTGGCAGATGCAGACATACACAGGTTTTTGAGATTGAACCGTCAGCACTGTCGGTAGGGGCATGTGCCCCTGCTAGATGGAAGAAGGTTGAGGAGATTCTGAGTTCAGACTCACAAAGTTTCTTTGTCCTGATAGGGGAATAACCAACATAGCAGAGAGTGTGGCCCATAATTTTTAAGCTGACTGTCCTTTAAGACCCGATTTTGAATTGACTGGGATTTTTCCTTAGCAACACAAAGTCTGTATACTGAATCTATAGTCACACTGTCATTCAAAGCAAAGGGCTCTGTTGGTCAATGTTTTTTGTACTTGTGCTTTTTTTCAGTTTAATGCAATTTCTCTGTGGTCCAAAGTGTGTGTTGTTTGCACAGTATTAACAAATAAGAAGATTACTATATGCATACTGATTTCTAGGCAGAGGTTTGACCAAGCTGTGTACTTGAGATAAAATTTAAAATATAAATTATTTTACTAGGCACCTATCACTCATGGAATTCTAGGATTCTTATATAAAAAAAATAGCATTGCATTAAAAACAAAAATAACACTTAGTAAATGTCATTTGATACAATAGATTTACAGTGTAATATGTGAATTTAAGTATCAGTCATGTGCCTAAAGATTTTTGATGGTCACATCTAAATTCAAATAAAGAAAAAAAAAATGAAAATAATTTCATTTCAGTTTCACATAAATGTCAGTACTGCTTATTGTTATGAAAACAAAACCAAAAAAATCTTAGCACTTATATAGCACTTTAACTTCATGAAGGTACTAAAGTTAAACACAACCTTGACATTATGGATATAAGTAACTGTAATGGTCTAAGTTAAGTCAAAGAAATAAAAGCTAGGCTGTGCAAGATGGCTTAATTGTGCTATATAAGCATTTCTTTACTTTTGTTTCATAGAATCGTAGGACTGGAAGGGACCTTGAGAGGTCATCTAATCCAGTTCTGGGCTGGTGATCAGTAGTGCCATGCATTGTTCTGTGGAAGATCTGGTTCCATTTTCCTTTTCCAGTCTGTTGCTTCCTGGGCTTAGTGGGGACAGCAAGCTCTCTCGAAGAATAGTGGCTACATGATAGGCTCTGGGGGCAGATGGGAGAATGAAAAACAGCTGGAAAACAGGGCGAGGGGATCCTTTGGTTTGGACAGTCCTGCAGAGGTTCAGTCTCTTCCTCTAAAGATAGAACTATCAGACAAAGATAAAATTTACTGTGGTTAATGTCATCAGAATGAAAAATCCTGAACTAAAGTTAGCAGAATATGTATGAAGTGATTTAAAAAACTTTAAATTTAAAATGATTTAAAGTCCAAAATTGTGACTATTAATTTTGATATTTTGGTTTCTGAAGCTCATTTTGGCTTTCCTTTTCTGCATGCTGATTTAGTGTGATTTCTAAGGATAAATGTGTGTTTACCAAATGTGCTTTTTGTCTCTGTTAGATTTCCAACTCGAGACCTATGTGCTGCTACTCATTTTCCAATGAAGTACATCCTGGTAACCGGTGGTGTCATCTCAGGCATTGGCAAAGGAATCATTGCAAGCAGCATTGGCACCATACTGAAATCATGTGGTCTACGAGTCACTGCAATCAAAATTGATCCTTATATTAATATAGATGCTGGAACTTTCTCACCGTATGAGCATGGTATGAAGAGTGATGCTGTTTCTTTTGCATGCATAAGTTCAATGACATTTTATTTTCATAAACAGAATTTAAATGTATAATGTTTTTGAAAAATTATAGATAGATCTTTACTAACAGGTCATCTTGTCCATCTATGTGACAGTGCAGGATTGCTCCCTACTGCATACTTTCAAGTGCATTGTCTAGTTTAATTTATGATAACTCAAGTGAAAGGGCTTCTACCACTTTGGCTGGCAAGTTATTCCACAGTTTAATAGACTGCACTGTTAGGAATTTTCCCCTGATGTTCACTTTGCCTGATCTTTGTCTAACTTGATAGGTAAAGCATTTGATATAGTGCCCTCCAAAAATGTTACTTGAAAAATTAATTCATAGTCACTTGCTTATGAATACTAACTACCATCCAGAGTGAAAACTAGATAACAAAAGGAAATGACGCATAATATGGGGATATAGAGGTATGGACTGCTGTAGATATTGGTGTTAAATGTGGTTTTATTTAATGCCATCAATAGTGAACAATACATGGTAAGGTTAAGCAACAATTAGTTCAGTTCAGGTTATACCTAATTTGAAAGTTGTGTGAACACTTGTGAAGACAGAGAAATAACACAAAGGGGTCTAGAGAGCCTGGAAATAACAATATGAGAATCAGCTTGGAAATATAAACTATGATACAATGAGAGCAACAAATCTGAACATAGATATTTAGGGGGTGGGAACCACTTGGAAAGCAGTGATGCCGTAAGCTCAGTTAGATATGATCTTATAATGCAGTATAGTGATGAAAAGTGGCCAATGGAATTTTGGGCTGCTCTGCCAGAGGCATCACGTCATAGAAGTAATAAGGACTCTCTAATACAGGATAGATGAGATAGTACCTAGAATGTGAAATCAAAATCAGTGGGATTGCACAGATGTAACAGATCAGAATTTGACCCACTGTGCCCAGGCACCTCCTCTTTCTCACTGGGCTTAGCACTTCCCCCTCTGGCAGTGGCAGGGCTTGAAGTAAATCAGCCCCACTCCGGATATAGTTTGTCTTCCCACTCTCTGTTTATTTATCAGTATTTTCAAGGTAGGCCTTGGGGCAGGCCCAGGGAGTGCTCTTCCACCAAACAAAAGAGTCAAATTCACAAACACAAAATAAAGGGAGATACCTTTTCCTGCTGCCTCCCTCTCTGGGGGCATGGGGGTGTTTTCCTTTTATTGGCCCTGGGATGTCAGTCCTTCCCCTAAACAGGCACTCAGATTTGGTTGTTTCCCCTGTAGAGAGGAGAACAGCCTCTCAACCTGGAGAAGCCTCTCTCCCTGTTGCCCCTAGCCTTGCAGCAGCTTGTCTCTCCTCCCCATCTCTCACCAGAGGAGGAGTTTTCAAAGGTCTGAGGCAACCCCTTCTCAGATTATAAGAAAAAGGGCCTTTATCTTTCTAGGGCTAACATACCTGCCTTCCTCCACTCTCTTGCAACAGTCCAGCCTGACTTTGTCATGCCACTCATTTTGTTCTTAGCACCTCAGTACCAAATCTCTGTCAACAAATTGGAGGGTATTCAAAGAGCAACATAAATAACTAAGGGGTCATAAGGCTTACAATAAGAGATTTAAATAATTAAATATGTATAATTTGACTTTAACAACAAAGTTGGGTCGGTTGACATTTTAAATGCCAGTCCTGTGTAGAGAAGGACTGTCAGAAAGAGATTTGGGTTTGAATGAGGTCAGTTGGATTGAAAACAAGGCAAAAAAGTTCGAACAAGGGCAAATGTGTATATTATTGGCTAGTGGCTTAGTAAGGATCTACCAGCATGTCTTGGTCAAGCTCTTAGACAAAACTCCTATATCCTTCTAATATCCTAAAACACCAAGGAGAGGGAGGTTGAACCTGACACCTCAGACATGAATTAAATAATACAAATTAGAATAGATTGGCTGGGACAAATTCATCTAGATGTCAAAAGCATGTGGCTATGCTGCTAACCAGCCAGCTTTGGAAAGCATTCCACAAGCCACTAGCATTAGTTGAAAGTGTACATTTTAGTCTCTCACAGAAAACTGGAGTTTTGTAAATGTTTAGGAGTTGAAGTTTTAAAGCTTGTTTGATTACATACAATTCTCCATACTTCTTGTATGGAGTCGATCATGATGAGTGGGAAAAAAAATTGCAGATGAGTTATCCAAATCTTACGTGGTCAAGGTCCAGATTTATAAATGAAAACACTACTTGCATCCTCTGCCACATCATTGATTTGCTCATCATAAAATAAGTTGTGCACAGCATTCAAAAATATACGTCCTGCCAATAGTAGTATTTTAAATTATGTTGCTTAGGCAAATTCTGACTGGGGGTCTTTAGTCTACCCTGCAGCTTTTGGAGGCAGAGACAAACTTGTTGGCTTTGGATGCAGGCTTAGCTTCTCCCACTGAAGCTAAGCTACTCCAGTTCTTTTTGTCTCCAGAGCTTCAAGGGCTGAAAATGAACCAAAACAATTTCAATTGTATATCTAAAACATGATATGTTAATATGATCTACAAAACTTCATTGCAAAGGTTTTCCCCTTTTGCAGGCCAGTCCCCCTTGCTATGGCAGAATAAATGCCAAAAGAGCCCAGAGGTAAAAAGTGCCTCAATTGTTTCTCTTTGCTCCTAAAGTGAAGTGTATTGAGGGGCTGTAAAGAGGTGTATTTTTGATCAGAAAAGATGGGCTCTATACTCGGGAGACAGATCTGAGGCCAGAAAAGACACTTGAACTCTCTTCCTGACCGGCAGCTGATAAAAGGGAAACCTATAATGAAAAGGATAAGGGTGACCTTGCTCCCAAAGTGAAGCAGGAGCAGTGCACCAAACAAACCAAATGTAGCCCACCCAAGGGACTTCAGGCCTCCAAAATGGCCACAATGGGTATGTCAGAGGAGAATGATAGAACCCTCCATCAGAATCACGGTCAGCTGCACAAACAATGCTGGGTATGTCTACACTGCAGCTGGGAGTGTGCCTCCCAGCCTGGCTAGACAGACAAACACTAGCTCTGCTTGAGTTAGCACACTAAAACTAGCAGCATGGATGTTGTGACACGGGCAGCGACATGGGCTAGGCATCTGAGTATGATCCTGCACAACCCCCCCCGGGGTCCATACTTCATAGAATCATAGAATATCAGGGTTGGAAGGGACCTCAGGAGGTCATCTAGTCCAACCTCCTGCTCAAAGCAGGACCAATCCCCAACTAAATCATCCCAGCCAGTGCTTCGTCAAGCCTGACCTTAAAAACCTCTAAGGAAGAAGATTCCACCACCTCCCTAGGTAATCCATTCCAGTGCTTCACCACCCTCCTAGTGAAAAACTTTTTCCTAATATCCAACCTAAACCACCTCCACTGCAACTTGAGACCCTTACTCCTTGTTCTGTCATCTGGTACCACTGAGAACAGTCTAGCTCCATCCTCTTTGGAACCCCCTTTCAGGTAGTTGAAAGCAGCTATCAAATCCCCCCTCATTCTTCTCTTCTGCAGACTAAACAATCCCAGTTCCCTCAGCCTCTCCTCATAAGTCATGTGCTTCAGCCCCCTAATCATTTTTGTTGCCCTCCGCTGGACTCTTTCCAATTTTTCCACATTCTTTTTGTAGTGTGGGGCCCAAAACTGGACACAGTACTCCAGATGAGGCCTCACCAATGTCGAAATAGACGGGAATGATCATGTCCCTCGATCTGCTGGCAATGCCCCTACTTATACCGCCCAAAATGCCGTTAGCCTTCTTGGCAACAAGGGCACACTGTTAATTCATATCCAGCTTCTCGTCCACTGTAACCCCTAAATCCTATTCTGCAGAACTGCTGCCTCGCCATTCGGTCCCTAGTCTGTAGCAGTGCATGGGATTCTTCCATCCTAAGTGCAGGACTCTGCACTTGTCCTCGTTGAACCTCATCAGATTTCTTTTGGCCCAATCCTCTAATTTGTCTAGGTCCCTCTGTATCTTATCGCTATGTCACGGAGTCCCCAGGCGATGCTCTGGAACTGCTCCCCACAAAGCCAGTCAGGACTTTGGGGAGCCTCCTCTCCCTCGGAGCAGACCGTCTTCAGGGCAAGAAGCTCACACGGCTTCACCTCCTGGGTCTCTCCTGGGAGCATTCAGCATATGCCCCTCCGTGCGCTTCCCACAGCGAGTCCGCCCCGGCGGGGTCCTTGGGAAGCCAGAGGGTTCTGCACCCCCCACTTCGCAGTCAGACATGACTCTCAGCCAGCCAGTAAAACAGAGGTTTATTAGATGACAGGAACGTGGTCTAAAACAGAGCTTGTAGGTCCAGCGAACGGGACTGTCAAGGCTGTATCCCTACTTTGAACTTTAGGGTACAAATGTAGGGGCCTGCATGAAAACTTCTAAGCTTAACTACCAGCTTAGTTCTGGTCCGCTGCCACCATCCCAAAGCTAATTCCCTTTCCTGGGTAGCCTTGAGAGACCTTCGCCAATTCCCTGGTGAATACAGATCCAAACTCCTTGGATCTTAAATAAGGAGAAATTGACCCTTCCCCCCTCCTTCCTTTCACCAACTCCTGGTGAATACAGATCCAAACCCCCTTTGGATCTTAAAACAAGGAGAAATCAATCTGGTTCTTAAAAAGAAGGCTTTTAATTAAAGAAAAAGGTAAAAATCATCTCTGTAAAATCAGTATGGAAAATAACTTTACAGGGTAATCAAACTTAAAGAGCTCAGAGGACCCCCCTCTTCTGTCTTAGGTTCAAAGTACAGCAAACAAAAAATAACACTCTGGTAAAAGGTACATTTACAAGTTGAGAAAAACAAAGTAAATCTAAGACGCCTTGCCTGGCTTTTACTTACAATTTTGAAATAAGAGAGACTTGTTTAGAAAGATGGGGAGAACCTGGATTGATGTCTGGTCCCTCTCAGTCCCAAGAGCGAACAACCCCTTAAACAAAGGACACACACAAAAGCCTTTCCCCCCCCCAAGATTTGAAAGTATCTTGTCCCCTTATTGGTCCTTGGGGTCAGGTGTCAGCCAGGTTACCCGAGCTTCTTAACCCTTTACAGGTAAAAGGATTTTGGAGTCTCTGACCAGGAGGGATTTTAGTACTGTACACAGGAGAGCTGTTACCCTTCCCTTTATAGTTATGACACGCCCCCCAAATCACAGATAGTGTTGGACGTTTGGTTCCACACTGGCTGTGATTTCTTTCCTGGAGCTCTAGGAGAAAACAGAGTTAATAAGACACATGTACCTTTAGACATACTACTGATTTTATAAAAACTAACAATATGTTTCATTCCAAGAACAATTGTTAACCAGTTAACTCTGGGAAACTTTCCCGGGAGAGTGCATCAGCCACTTTGTTAGAAGCTCCCGAAATGTGTTGTATTTCAAAATCAAAATCTTGGAGAGCTAAACTCCACCGAAGAAGTTTTTTGTTATTTCCCTTGGCGGTATGAAGCCACTGTAGCGCAGCATGGTCTGTTTGTAGTTGGAAACGCCGTCCCCAAACATATGGGCGTAGCTTTTCCAGCACGTACACAATGGCGTAGCATTCCTTTTCGCTGATTGACCAGTGGCTTTCCCTCTCAGACAGTTTCTTGCTGAGAAACACGACAGGATGGAATTCTTGATCTGGTCCTTCCTGCATTAAAACTGCTCCCACGCCTCGCTCGGATGCATCTGTGGTTACTAGGAACGGTTTGTCAAAGTCTGGGGCCCTTAGCACAGGGTCAGACATGAGGGTTGCCTTAAGCTGGTTAAAGGCCTTTTGACACTTATCAGTCCACTGAACTGCATTTGGCTGTTTCTTTCTGGTTAGGTCTGTCAGCGGGGCGGCGATTTGGCTGTAGTGTGGTACAAATCACCTATAATATCCGGCCAAGCCTAAGAAGGATTGGACCTGTTTCTTTGACTTTGGAACCGGCCACTTTTGGATAGCATCCACTTTGGCCTGTAGGGGATTTATAGTTCCTTGACCCACCTGGTGCCCCAGGTACGTCACTCTGTTTTGGCCTATTTGACACTTTTTAGCCTTAACAGTTAGTCCTGCCTGCCGGATGCGCTCGAAGACTTTTTTCAGGTGCTCCAGGTGTTCTGTCCATGAATCAGAAAAAATGGCCACATCATCGAGGTAGGCAACTGCAGATTCTCCCAATCCCGCTAGGAGACCATCTACAAGTCTTTGGAAGGTGGCGGGTGCATTTCGCAACCCGAAAGGAAGTACATTGAATTCATACACCCCTGCCTGGGTGACGAAGGCTGACCTTTCCTTAGCGGGTTCATCTAGTGGTACTTGCCAGTACCCTTTGGTTAAGTCTAAAGTAGAGATGAATTGGGCATGTCCCAATTTCTCCAATAGCTCATCTGTGCGTGGCATTGGATAGTTGTCAGGAGGAGTTACAGCATTTAGCTTACGGTAGTCCACGCAAAAGCGTATTTCCCCATCTGGTTTGGGAACTAGAACCACTGGAGATGCCCATGCACTGGTAGAGGGGCGGATTATACCCATCTGTAGCATGTCCTGGATCTCCCTTTGTATAGCCGCTTGGGCATGAGGTGACTCCCGGTAGGGTGGGGTTCTAATTGGGTGAGCATTACCTGTGTCAATGGAGTGGTATGCCCGTTCGGTCCGTCCTGGAGTGGCTGAGAAAATCGGTGCAAAGCTTGTGCACAGCTCCTTTATCTGCTGTCGCTGCAGACGTCCCAGGGTCGTGGAGAGGTTCACTTCTTCCACGCCACCATTCCTTTTTCCTTCATAGTAGACACCTGCAGGCCACTCCGCGTCATCAGTTTCCTGGGCTGTAAACTGGCAAACGTTTAATTCTCTTCTCCCCAGTTCAAGAGGAGGGAAGGATTTAAAAGTAAACCTGACTCTTCTAAAGGAGTTCAAGGGGGCCCGGAGGGTAGGAACTCACATTAAAGCTAAATATGGGGGAAATAATGCAGAGTTTATTAGCAGTGCAGAAGTGAATGGAGTAAGGTGTATGGCATGGAGGGACACCGCAGCAGATATCACTTTGGTTAAAGCAAGTCTTGTCAGGTGTCAGCCAGGTTACCCGAGCTTCTTAACCCTTTACAGGGAAAAGGATTTGGAGTCTCTGGCTAGGAGGGATTTTAGTACTGTAGATAGGAGAGCTGTTACCCTTCCCTTTATAGTTATGACAGGGACCCCTCTGCCGGGTCCATTCTGGGGCCCAGCGAGGCAGACCCCCATCTGCCCTCCCTTCCAGTCCCCAGCTAGCTCCAAACTCCGAAACCCCCTCCAGCCCCTCTTTCTCCCGGCTTTGTCTCTTTCCTGGGCCAGGAGGTCACCTGATCTCTTTGTTCACCTTTAGCTATTTCCTTGCAGGGGGGGAAGGGGCCCTGGCCATTTGTTGCCAGGGAGACAGAGTGTCAGTGATTTATGCACACTGGCCTTTCCCCACCACCTAGAGACTTAAGAACTGCATAGGGGAAACTGAGGCACCCACACAGTATTCAGAGGAAACATTAAGAACAGTCCCACTTCGTCACACCCTACCCTCCAGCATATCTATCACTCCTCCCAGTTTAGTGTCAATTGCAAACTTGCTGAGGGTGCAATCCACACCATCCTCCAGATCATTAATGAAGTTATTGAACAAAACCGGCCCCAGGACCGATCCTTGGGGCACTCTGCTTGATACCGGCTGCCAACTAGACATGGAGTCATTGATCACTACCCGTTGAGCCCGACGATCTAGCCAGTTTTCTATCCACCTTATAGTCCATTCATCCAGCCCATACTTCTTTACCTTGCTGGCAAGAATACTGTGGGAGACCGTATCAAAAGCTTTGCTAAAGTCAAGGAATGACACATCCACTGCTTTCCCCTCATCCACAGATCCAGTTTTCTCATCATAGAAGGCAATTAGGTTAGTTAGGCATGACTTGCCCTTGGTGAATCCATGCTGACTGTTCCTGATCACTTTCTTCTCCTCTAAGTGCTTCAGAATTGATTCCTTGCGGACCTGCTCCATGATTTTTCCAGGGACAGAGATGAGGCTGACTGGCCTGTAGTTCCCCGGATCCTCCTCCTTCCCTTTTTTAAAGATGGGGACTACATTCGCCTTTTTCCAGTCATGCGGGACCTCCCCCAATCGCCATGAGTTTTCAAAGATAATGGCCAATGGCTCTGCAATCACATCCGTTAACTCCTTTAGCACCCTCGGATGCAGCGCATCTGGCCCCAAGGACTTGTGCTCGTCCAGCTTTTCTAAATAGTTCTGAACCACTTCTTTCTCTACAGAGGGCTGGTCACCTCCTCCCCATGCTTTGCTGCCCAGTGCAGCAGTCTGGGAGCTGACCTTGTTCATGAAGATGGAGGCAAAAAAAGCATGGAGTACATTAGCTTTTTCCACATCCTCTGTCACTAGGTTGCCTCCCTCATTCAGTAAGGGGCCCACACTTTCCTTGACCTTTTTCTTGTTGCTAACATACCTGAAGAAACCCTTCTTGTTACTCTTAACATCCCTTGCTAGCTGCAGCTCCAAGTGTAATTTGGCCTTTGTGATTTCACTCCTGCATGCCTGAGCAATATTTTTATACTCCTCCCATGTCATTTGTCCAATCTTCCACTTCATATAAGCTTCTTTTTTGTGTTTAAGATCAGCAAGGATTTCACTGTTAAGCCAAGCTGGTCACCTGCCATATTTACTATTCTTTCTACACATCGGGATGGTTTGTTCCTGCAACCTCAATAAGGATTCTTTAAAATACAGCCAGCTCTCCTGGACTCCTTTCCCCCTCATGTTATTTTCCCAGGGGATCCTGCCCATCAGTTCCCTGAGGGAGTCAAAGTCTGCTTTTCTGAAGTCCAGGGTCTGTATTTTGCTACTCTCCTTTCTTCCTTGTGTCAGGATCCTGAACTCGACCATCTCATGGTCACCGCCACCCAGGTTCCCATCCACTTTTGCTTCCCCTACTAATTATTCTGTTTGTGAGCTGCAGGTCAAGAAGAGCTCTGCCCCTAGTTGGTTCCTCGAGCACTTGCACCAGGAAATTGTCCCCTACACTTTCCAAAAACTTCCTGGATTGTCTTTGCATCGCTGTATTGCTCTTCCAGCAGATATTGGGGTGATTGAAGTCCCCCATGAAAACCAAGATCTGTGATCTAGTAACTTCTGTTAGTTGCCGGAAGAAAGCCTCGTCCACCTCATCCCCCTGGTCTGGTGGTCTATAGCAGACTCCCACCACGACATCACCCTTGTTGCTCACACTTCTAAACTTAATCCAGAGACTCTGCAGTTTCATACTGGAGATCTGAGCAGTCTTACTGGTCTCTTACGTACAATGCAACTCCTCCACCTTCTCTGCCCTGCCTGTCCTTCCTGAACAGTTTATATCCATCCATGACAGTACTCCAGTCATGTGATTTATCCCACCAGGTCTCTGTTATTCCAATCACATCATAATTCCTTGACTGTGCCAGGACTTCCAGTTCTCCCTGCTTGTTTCCCAGGCTTCTTGCATTTGTGTATAGGCACTTAAGATAACTCGCTGATCGTCCTGCTTTCTCAGTATGAGGCAGGAGTCCTCCCCTCTTGCGCTCTCCTGCTCGTGCTTCCTCCCAGCATCTTGGGGCAGCAATGTTCACACTATTTTTAGCCTGCTAGCTTAAGTAGAGCAGGCATGTATCTGTCTACCCAGGCTAGGAGGCATGCTTCCAGCTGCAGTGTAGACATACCCAGCATTGCTTGTGCAGCTGACGGTGGTTCTCTGTGGCAGCAGAGGGAACAGAGCTTCTGTGAGGAGTCAAATTCATCAGAGACTGCATCCATCCCCTGAATCAGCCAATGTACAAAGAGGAGACATTTTCAAAGGGACAAGGGGAAGTTAGGTGCCCTACTCCTATTAACAATCAGTAGGAATTGGGCACCTAATTCTCATTTGTGCCTTTGAAAAATCTTCCTCAAGGATAGCACTGCTCCTACAAAACCTCTAACCCCCTCATACTCAAACTATGCAAGCCTTTTGCAAAAATTGTAAAGTCTGCCATGAGCTAATGGAGTTCTCAGACACATCAGCCTTTGAGGACTCCATTGGCTGCTGGAAATCTTTAAAAAATATTTGCTAAATGTCTGCATAGTCTCACACAGAGAGGGCTGGAGGTCTTGCATCCTATCTAGTTTTGAGTATCTTGGTTGATCCATACAAACTCTAGAATGAAATAACCACACTTCCAGAAAATACTGAAAGTCACACTATCTCATTGTCTGGAAGATGGACTGGGTGATCTAATAGGCTTTTTTCATCTCTAACTTCTATGTACTATGAATAAATTTAATGTTACTAGGCCAACCTATATTTGAGATGCAACATTTAAAAAAGGTGCTAGACCTTTCCAAGAGCTCATTTTTCAAAGAGTTTCCTATAAAGTTTTTTGGCAGGAGGCCACATGTAATAAATTTCAGACAGAAAGGAGTCTTTCTGAGGAAGGTAGAAGTGAAGGTCAAAATTGGGTTTATAATAGAAAACTCGTTATAGTCTTAACTATAAAGTCACTTTCTCAGTTCCATGATAAGGCAAATCTTTGGCAGTTTCATTCTTGTCAGTTTGACAGCTTCAGAAGTTACAGCCTGTGGTGTGAATGTTCTGTGGGTGGTTAGTGTAGTGGAGAATTGGAGAAAACCCCCTTGATTACTAAAATATTTCCAGCTGTGCTTGGAGTGGAAGTGTACTTTGGTATCTATTTAGAATGAAAAGAGGCTTATTCACCACAGGAATCAAATTCAGAACTGGGTCCTGTCAATTTCAAAGTCCAGAAGGCAGGTGCTTTGAAGAACTGAACTATTGCTTTTTAAGTCAGAGGGAAATATGACTTACGGAATAGCAGAGCAGCACTTGAAAGCGGGTAGCTGAGATATCAATGCAGAAGCAGCCTAGTCCAATAGATAGGCACAGGACTGGGACTTAAGGAGAACTGGATTCTATTCCTGGCTCTGCCATTGCCTCATTGGGTGGCCTTAGGTATATTGCCTGATCTATTGAGTGTGTATTAATTATATTGATCAATTAGAAATCCCAATAACATTCTGTGGGTTGAGAGGGTCCTGGCTCCTGATCAGACCCAGAAGTATTAGAGTTATCACAATGATGAGAACCCTGGTGTGCACAGTGAAGACACTCACACTTAGGAAAGACCTTCTGTCTTTGTAATAGCAGCAAAGAGTCCTGTGGCACCTTATAGACTAACAGACGTATTGGAGCATGAGCTTTCGTGGGTGAATACCCACTTCTTCGGATGCATGTGTCTTTGTAATATTTTTATTAGCACTGTTAGCAATATCACAAACACTTCAACTCCACGAAGAGGGTAGAAATAATATAAAATGAGTGTCTGAGCATCCATATACTCACACCATCTCTTGCAGAACAACCCAAAATGTTAGTCGTCATCCTCATTGTCATCCTTACCAGCAGTCATCGTCCTGGCCTCTTCCAAGGCACGCTGGCTGAAATGCAGTTTTTATGTGTTCAGCTGATTCCCACTGTGCCTAACGCATATTCAGTAGGGGTCTCAGCCCCTTTTCCTTGTCTGTATTTTCTCACCCTACTAAAGTTGGGGTGCTCTTCTCCCGTAAGTTACTAGGCCTTTTACCTCAAGTTTATTAGCATATTAATCAATTAGTGACTATGGCATTCTTGTGGTTGGATATCTGCTGATGTTCCTAATTTAAAATATCTAAAGCTGGTATAAACTGACATCTTGTGGTTACCTGTCAGCAGTTTAGTCATACTCATTTATTAAAGCAGTCTGTCTTGTGATATCTTATTATTTAGGGTTACTCCTGGTTAGCTTTTTGGGCCTTAGGTCTTGATTAGTTTAGCTAAGCCAGGGGTTCTCACAATAAATTTTTTGGTGGTCTCAGCATGTGGCCACCAATTCTTGCGGTGGCTGCTCTGACAATTTTTCCTAAAATACTTAATTAACTTTAGGAAAAAAACAAATAAATGTGCACACATACACGTCCAAATCATTGTAATTTATTTATGTAATAGAAAGGTAGTAGGAAGTAGAGCTCCCAATTCAGTGCACCCTGACTTTGTTCGTATTCTAGTGCTCGGAGGGTGTCACAGAGCGGGAGCCCCTCACCCTGTCGGGAAGCTGCCAAGCCCTGAAGCAGCCCTGAGCTGTTGAGCTACTGCGGTAACTACAGCATCTGTAAACAGGCAGAGGAAACACTGACCAATCTCTCTGTCCCTGCCTCCCATGGCCCTTCAGTGAGACCCCACCCCAGGGAAGGTGGGTCAAGAACTCACTGGCCACCTTTGGAATCCTAGGCTCCGTTCCCAGATCGGGTGTGAGCAGGGGAGCTGCTTGGGAGTGCCCCAGCGATCGAATGCTGCAGCCACCTCCACTGACAAGAGCCACCTCCAGTGCCGTGTACACCAGCCCTATGTGTTTCCAGAGATGCTGCCTGGCACCCATGAGGAGGAAGCTGCGTGGTGCAAGGCCCAAATCCTGGCGGTGCATCTCGTTGCCCTTGGTAACAGCTATTCAGGAGCAACAGCTGGGCGCGGCAGGGAGGGGCCACTGCTTTGTCTCCTCCAATCTCCACCCACGTTTTGGAGGCTGTTGTGGTGGCAAAAAAATCCACTGGTGGCTGCATGTGGCCATGGTGCCCGCATTTGGAAAATGCTGAGCTAAGCTATTGTTTTACAGGCCTAGAGGCTTTTAGGCGCATTGCATTATGCCTTAACTTAAACCTATGTCTTATCTACCAATACCTATAGGCTACAGGTAAATTGTTTAGGCAGTACTTTTTAAATATGGGTACCTCAAGTTAATCTGGACCTAAGTCCCGATTTCTCATAAATGTCAAGTTGTGCTATTTTTTTTTACATGTGTAACTGGAAATTATCACTAGAGATATTCATTTAAATGAATAAGTAAGTAAATAAGTGCATTTATTATAAAGGAAAAGAAAATCCTGTTTCAGATATAAAAAGCTATATCTATAACAGGCAGTTTAGTGAAATTTTTACTAAAGGTGATAAAGCAAAGTTCCTTTGACTGCTGTATGCGAACTAGTATATTTTTAATAAAGATTTCATTGTGTGCCTAAATACATACCAATCCTTTAACAATAGGTTATAATAGCTCGTACTATCAAATAAAAGTTAAAAAGTCTATTTATGTACTTGTTGCTGATAATAATAATATAATAGCACTCATAATCTTCAAAATGCTTTTACAAATATTAATTAAACCTGTTCACATTACTGAAACATATTTCTGGGAGCTATTGTAAATTTTCAGAAGGTGACTTTAAATGAGGGGGACAAATTTTGCACTAGATTATGTTCATGTAATTCTGTGTTCTGCACTGAGGTTGTGCAGTTTAACTGAGGGCAGAATTTTGCCCTCATTTTTATGAAGATATGAATATTATTAGATTTTTATTAATTAATAATTTAAAAAGAATACCAGCAATTATTATTTTTATGGACCAACCTCTTGCCATATGTATTTTAAACCATATTAATATTTGAATTAAATAGATGACAGAAAGCATCCACATAAGATGAACTCCTGTTTTTTTTTTATTTTATTTTTTTTAAACCTGTGAAATATAAAAGGATCTAATTAAAAAAGGAGAAAAGAAAAAGAAATAAAAAGGAAAAAAAATATTTTTTCTGCTCCAGGGCTAAGCCTTTGTAGGCTATATTTTAGCCTGGCCTATGCCATAGAGCTGCCCATCTCCACTCACTGTGTCATTCTCCTAAACGAGGGGTGGCCAACCTGAGCCTGAGAAGGAGCCAGAATTTACCAATGTATATTGCCAAAGAGCCACAGTAATATGTCAGCAGCTCCCCCGCTCCCAGCGCCTCCCATCCACTGGCAACCCCGCTGATCAGCGCCTCCCCTTCCCTCCCCACACCTCCCGATCACCTGTTTCATGGCTTGCAGGAGGCTCTGTGGGGGAGAGGGGAGGAGCGAGGGCACGGCAGGCTCAGGGGAAGGGGTGGAGTAGGGGCAGGGTCTGTGGCAGAGCCAGGGGTTGAGCAGTGAGCATCCCCCGGCACATTGGAAAGTTGGTACCTGTAGCTCTAGCCCCGGAGTCGGTGCCTATACAAGAAGCTGCATATTAATTTCTGAAGAGCCACATGTGGCTCCGGCGCCACAGGTTGGCCACCCCGTCCTAAACCTTGGGACAGTGTCCATCAGGTTTGACTTCCTGCAGCTCACATTAGTGACGAAAATGGGGTATTAAGTCAAAACTGGATGTAAAAAACAAGGTCTAAATATATCTATATGTAAATAGAGAGAACAGTTACATGGCTTCTTGTTTCCCATCTTGTCTGCATCCAGGTTAATGTAAGTGTGGCATTTTGGTTACGATAAATGTTTAGACTTTTTAAGGTGATTGAAATATATAAATCTGTCCTCTTTCCTTGCCCCAATGTCATCTAATGGGAGACAGAAAGGCATATTTCAGTCTTTTAGATCATATAATCAGTTATTTTTTACAATCCCAAAACATTTGCTCTTCT
The DNA here is from genome assembly GCF_028017835.1 of Emys orbicularis. Lineage (NCBI taxonomy): Eukaryota > Metazoa > Chordata > Testudines > Emydidae > Emys > Emys orbicularis. The sequence goes on from NC_088683.1 coordinate 229,726,318, forward strand.
TTAAGGGCCTGATCCAATGCCTGTTGAAATCAATGGAAAAACTCTCAGTGATTGAATAGGTATCGGGTCATGCTCTAAAAGAGTAGGCTGTGTAGTCTGGAAATATGCCAGCTTTCCCCCGTTATTACAGTATACCAGATTCTAAGTCCTCCTCAAAGTTTGCAAAGTAGCCTTCTGTATCAATAGTTTTACAACTAATCAATACAGCTCTGTATGCAACAGTCACTTTTGCTTGTCAGTAACCTCCTAGCAAACACCAGGATGACTGATTCCTTTGATCAAAATGCTGTCAGCAATGTAACTTTAGCTAGCTGAACCCACCGTTCAGAGTTCCCAGGTTAATCTTTTCATGATTTCCAATTAGCCAAAGTTTCCTCATTCTTTATTCTCAAAGAGCATGCTCTTGAGAGGTGGTGGGTATACTCAGCCCCCGCGATTTAAATGGGAAATTAATAGCATACTGGAGGAATTTAGCATCTCACATAATAAGATTGTAAATCATCTACCCTCTTGTGCAGTGCATTTTCTTTCATTATTTGTTCAGAGAGTATTTGATATCCTGATGGACACGTTTTTACATTGCAACTGTGTATTTACACATTTTAGAGCTTACCTTCAAAAGATTTTATCTTTGTTTCTACAATATGAATCCAGCAAATTATCCAGTCATTGATGTGTAAGAGCAGTGCTCTTGCTGAGGTACTTTTCAGTTCTGCCAACGCACTTTCCCATCGGATTTCATATGGAGCCATGTTGGAGGCAACAGGTGTGGTTCCCTCGCAGGCTGATGTTTAAAAGAGGCATCTTTAGAGATCGAAAAAAGGCTCTGGGCTTGATCCAAAGCTCTTTGAAGTCAATGGAAAGATTCCACTGACTTCAGTGGTCTTTGGATAAGAGCCTAGCTGTGGGTATGATGAACCAGATATTTATGCTGAAACAACTGAATCAAAACTAGGAGTAAAATTTTCAAAAGTTGCTAAGGCCTGGTCTACACTAACCCCCAAATTCGAACTAAGGTACGCAACTTCAGCTACGTGAATAACGTAGCTGAAGTCGACATACCTTAGTTCGAACTTACCGCGGTTCAGACGCGGTCCACACGCGGCAGGCAGGCTCCCCGTCGACTCCGCGGTACTCCTCTCGCCGAGCTGGAGTACCACAGTCGACGGCGAGCGCTTCCGGGATCGATTTATCGCGTCCAGACCAGACGCGATAAATCGAACACGGAAGTTCGATTGCCAGCTGTCGAACTACCGCGGTAGTGTAGACCTAGCCTTAGTCACTCATGCAAATTTTACCTCAAATCTGAGCCTAAAATAATTAACATAATTGAAATAAAGTACTGCATTTCATTGCGCTTATTTATATAGCACCTTTACTAAAATGTATTTATTATGTTTGCAGAATTCCTGCCATTTATTTAGTAATTTGTAATCATTGCTTTCCTATGTGTTAATGTAGGAGGAAATCCCAGTACAATTTATTTTTTACCTTTTCATTTTCTTTTTCAGGTGAAGTTTTTGTCCTAAACGATGGGGGAGAAGTTGACTTAGACTTGGGAAATTATGAAAGATTCTTGGACATCAACTTATATAAAGATAATAACATCACCACTGGAAAGATCTATCAACATGTAATCAATAAAGAAAGACATGGAGATTACTTGGGAAAGACAGTTCAAGGTACTTTCCATGTAGTTTAAATTCATGCAGATTAGTTGAGTTTCTAATAAAGACTGTTTAGAACAATTACACGGGTAACTTTTATTCACTCAGAGGGATACTGACATATTTGCATTACTGGATTAATGTGAATGAAGTGGTCACTTCAAATACTTTCCTGGATTTATGACAATTTTGTTGATAAATTGGACAACTGAAATTGTAAATTAATTTAGGTCAAAGACAGTATGAGTACAGTAGGTAAGTGTGCTGAAGCTGCCTATTCTTCTAGTTGAGTACATCATTCTGTCCTCCAGATGATCCAGGAGGAGTTTGCTTCCCATTTGCATTCCAGTAATCAAGTTTTACTTGCATATATGTTTACAAAGAGCAAATTTCAGTTGCAGCTATAAATATTCAGGAACATCCTTTTAAATTTGCATGCAGTCATTCACATTGGACGTGCTGGCATGCTCATCCATTCAAGTTTCAGAGGGGGCATACTGCATAGAGCAAGTGCTCTTTGCTGCCTTGACTCAACCCTTCTTCCTTGCCAACAAGATTTGGCCATACTTTAGTCATTCCACCAGCTAAATTACCCCACTGGGTTTTTCTGGGTTTTTCTCTCCTCTCTAAGTAGGAAGCAATATGTGGCCCTATGTTAGGAAGTGCTTCCTTTTTTCATTTTGCCTTGCAGTTGTTCCACACATTACTGATGTTGTACAAGAATGGGTGATGAATCAGGCAAAGGTTCCTGTGGACAGTGACAAGAAAGAGCCACAAATATGTGTCATTGAGGCAAGTATGAAACTTCCCATCTCTGCAGATGTAATCCATGGGGTTGGTTATGTGTGATGAATAAATAGAGCTTACTTTTCCTCCCTTGTTTTGTGTTGTGTATATATGTCAGACTGAGTTGATATGGATAGCAACAACAAAGACACACAAATGCTGTATGGCCCTTGGCGTTAATTCTGAGTATGTTATGCATGGATTCTTTCCTGTGACTTCCACTAATGTGATTAAATCCCTATGCAGAGCATTGAAACTTGCTGAAGAGTGGCTCCTTAGGAGCCGATTCTCTCTTAAAGCAGCCAGTCAGTGTAAATAAGTTCTTCTTTGAGTGCTTGCTCATATCTATTCCAGTTAGGTGTGTGCGTGCGCTGCATGCACAGATGTTGGAAACTTTTCCCTAGCAGCTACCCGTCAGGCCGGCTGTGGAGCCCCCTGGAGTGGTGCTGATATGGTGCTCTATATATGACCCTGCCAGCTCGACCCCCCCCCTTCCATTCCTTCTTACTTGTTGGAACAGTGGTCTCTTGTTTGCAAGTGCTCCATTACTCCCTAGCTACTCTACCTATCTCTGTGTATAGTTACCCTATTGTTAGTTAAGTGTTAGATTTTTGTTATCTTTAGTGTTAAGTATAGTTGTTAACACTTGAAGGGGTTTCCCCTTTCAACGAGTGCCCTACGGGGCTACGGGGCATGCCGTCCCAGGACTTCAAACCTTGCAGTTCCTGCGGCAAGCCCATGCCCACGGGCGACCCCCACGACTCCTGTCTTCGGTGTCTGGGAGAGGCCCATCAGGAGGATAAGTGCAGGATTTGCAAAGCATTTTAACCTCGCACTAGAAAGGAGAGAGACATTAGACTCAAACAACTCCTCATGGAGTCTGCCCTTCGTCCGCCTCAAGACTCGGCCCTGAGCACCTCAGTGTGGAGCACCCCTCCAGTGGTGCCGTTTGCAGAGCCGAAAAAGGACTCGGCATGCACCTCTAAGGCCCGATGGTCTCCTGGGGCCCAAAAGAGCTCTCCCCGGCACCGTTCCCACTCCCCGGCCACCCGTAAGAAGCAGGCCACGGAGAAGCCTCCACAAAGGCCTGAGGCGGTAGTCGCACCCCCGGCAGAGCATGGTGCGGACCAGGAACATAAGGCCGACATGCTTCCCAGTAGTCCTCACCCCACACGGGCCCCCGCCCCCCAGGGAAGCCCTGCATCGCCGGACTCCCCGCAACTGCAGGTCGAGGAGGTCACGCTGCCCCCACGCCCGACACCTTTGAGGCCGCTATAGGGCTCATTGAGATGGTGGCGCCCAAGTCCCCGGTCTCGAGGCCTACCCCATCTCGAACCCCGGCACTGCCAAGAGGCGAACTGGCGTTCTTTGGGCCGTTGGCCCCCAGACCAGTATCACCGCGCCACTCTGAGTCCCGGCACCGCACCCATGCTACACACCGGTTTGACTCGCGGCCACGGTCTGACTCACAGCATTGGTCCCACAGCCCTGTTCCTCGGAGCCGCTCCCACTCGAGGTCGTCATCAGCTGGCAGGTCGTGGTCCCGCTTGAGGTCCAGGTCAAGGTCTGAGACCTCGCGGCACCGCTTGAAGCGACACCGCTCCCTATCGCAGCACCGCACCTCTCCGAGACACCGTACGCAAAACCACCGCTCTCCGGCGTGGCACTACTTTCCGTTGCGGCACTGCTCTCCATTGTGGCACCGCTCACCGGCTCGGCACCATTCTTCGACATGGCACCGATCACGGTTGCAGTCCCGTGGCCAATCTCCACTGAGGCAACGGCACCACTGGTCACCGTCTGGATCACGCCACTCCACACGGCACCCATCCCGCTTGTCGGGGGACGCAGAACTCCCCCTCGCACAGCGCACCACCCCTCCTTGGCTGTCCCGCTCCCAGTCACCCTCCCTCAGGTTGAGTAGGGCATCAGGGGCACCTCGATCAGGCCCGGGCATTATCGGATGGGACACTTCAGCGCCCCAGTGGCAGCCCCAGTGGCAGTTCTGGACCCCCTGGGCGTACCATCAAGCCCAGTTTGCTCCTTCAGGCATCCCTCCACCTTCACGCTCTGGGTCCTGTATTCCCGAGGCAACCATCAGTCGTCCTCCTGCGGATCCCACTCAATCGCTGGACCCAGCCCCACCCCTGGTGGAGACTAAGGAGCTGTTTTGGACCCGATCCTGCTGGTCGCCACCTCCTCGTCTTCTCCCGATGTGGCAGTGGCGGGTACATCTACATCCGTCCCTCCATCCATGGACTATCGGGCTTTAAAGGAACTCCTACAGCAAGTGGCCTTAAATATGAATCTAGGTGGAGGAGGTAGTAGAAGAAGAGTACCCCGGGTCGAACATTCTGACACCAGAAGGGCCCTCTAGGGTGGCGCTGCCCGTTATAAAGACCATCCAGTCAAATGCCAAAACAATCTGGCAAACTCCGGCCTCCATTCCTCCCATGGCCAAAGGGGCCGAAAGAAAGTACTTTGTCCCCACTAAGGGGTACAAATACCTTTTTACCCATCCTTCCCTTCCCCCCGTGCTCCCTGGTGGTGGATGCGGTAAACGAAAAAGAAAGGCAGGGCCAGCAAGGGCCCGCCCCTAAATCAAGAGACACGAAACGTCTGGATCTCTTTGGGAGGAAGGTTTATTCTATCGGTGGCCTCTCCCTACGGATTGCTAATCAGCTCGCGATCCTTAGCAGATACAGTTATAACTCCTGGTCTGCTATCCAAAAGTTCAAGGAGCTCCTCCCATCGGACTCTCGGCAGGAGCTGGGCGCCATTGCTGAGGAGGGCAGAATAGTGTCCCGGGTTGCTCTTCAAGGCTCTCTGGACGCTGTGGATGTGGCGGCACATACGCTGGCATCTGGTGTTGCCATGCGGCGTAACGCCTGGCTTCAGTCTTCGGGTCTTCTGCCAGAAGTTCAGCAGACTATTCAAGACCTCCCGCTTGATGGTCAGGGGCTTTTCTCTGAACAGACCAACTCTAGGTTGCATAGCCTGAAAGATTCAAGGAACACAATTAAGTCTCTCGGCATGCACACCCCGGCGACTCAAAGAAAGCCGTTTAAACCCCAGCCCTCCCAGCAGCCGTCTTTCCCCACTAGACCCAGGCAGGACTTGGTAGGAGGTAGTAGATACACCAGGCGCAGACTATCGCGTCCTCCCCCAGGGCAGGGCCAGGGACAGTCTAAAGCCCCTCTGGGCCCTAAGCGCCCATTTTGAAGATGCGCACGAGGATGGATTACCAGTCCATACCCCGACCAGTCACTCTCCCTTTCTGAACCGCCTATCCCGTTTCTACAGTGCATGGTCCCTTATTATATCGGACTGGTGGGTCCGCCGCACGGTAGAAGCGGGCTATTCTATCCATTTCTGCTCCTCCCCGCCCTCCCACCCCCCTTACCCGTCCCTCTTCAGGGACCCCTCTCACGAGCAACTCCTCATCCAGGAGGTCCAGTTTCTCCTAGCTCTAGGAGCAGTGGAGGAGGTACCTCGGGAGCTCAGAGGCAAGGGCTTCTACTCACGCTACTTCCTCATTCCCAAGGCAAAGGGAGGTCTACAGCCCATCCTGGACCTAAGGGAACTCAACAAGCACATAGTCAACTCAAAGTTCCGCATAGTCTCCTTGAGCATGATGATCCCCTCCCTGGATTCAGGAGATGGGTACGCCGTCCTTGATATGAAGGACGCTTATTTTCATGTTTCAATCAATCCGTCTCACAGACGTTTTCTCCATTTCATAGTAAACAAGGTGCATTATCAGTTCATGGCTTTCCCGTTCGGCCTGTGCACGGCTCCTCGCGTCTTCACCAAATGCATGGCAGTCGTGGCGGCCTTTCTTCGCTGCCACCACGTGCACATTTACCCATAGCTAGATGACTGGCTCATGCGAGGTCGATCTCGTCAGCAGGTAGAATCGCAGATACAATTGGTCAGAGACACGTTCGACTGCTTGGGCATTATTCTGAACATCAGCAAGTCTGTTCTTGCCCCAACACGAACAATAGAGTTCATTGGGGCAGTCCTGGATGCGAACCAAGTGAGGGTGTTCCTCCTAGAGGCCGTCGTCTAGCCCTCGCGCAGGTAATCACCAGCCTTTGCAACTTTCCCACCACCATGGCGAGACAGTGCCTCAAGCTGCTGGGTCACATGGCGTTCTGCACCTACGTGGTGCAACATGCCAGGTTGCGGCTCAGGCCCCTGCAGGCGTTGCTCGCGTCTGTGTATCGCCCAGGCCGCGACAGTCTGGACATGGTGCTGACCGTCCCGGGGCATATCCTCAATTCCCTACGTTGGTGGCTGGACCCCCGCATGGTAAGCGCCGGGGTACCATTCTACCCTCCCCAGCCCACTCTGACATTGGTAACGGATGCGTCGGTGCTCAGCTGGGGAGCACATCTCGGGAGCATGACGACTCAAGGCCTCTGGCAAGTAGAGGAATTGGCCCTGCATATCAACATCAAAGAGCTCAGGGAAATCTGCTTTGCGTGCCAAGTATTCCTGTCACAATTGCAGGGCCATTGTGTAGCGGTGCGTATGGACAATACCACGGCCATGTTTTATATAAAGAAGCAAGGCGGAGCTCAGTTGTCTCCTCTCTGCCACAAAGCCCTCCTGCTATGGGAATTTTGTTTAGCCCACTCCATCCTTCTCCAAGCCTCATACCTGCCAGGCGTTCAGAACGTATTGGCGGACAGCTTAAGCAGACGGTTCCTCACACACGAATGGTCGATTCGGCTGGATGTCATCCATTCCATCTTCTGCAGCTGGGGGTTTCCCTGAATTGACCTGTTCGCCAGGCTGGCCAACAGGAAGTGCCCAACCTTTTGCTCTTTCCGGGGTCACAGTCAGGGCTCGATTGCAGACGCCTTCCTGATTGCTTGGTCCGGTCAACTACTACACGCCTTCCCGCCATTTCCTCTCATCTACAAGGTGCTTCTCAAGGTCCGCAAGGACAAGGCGGACGTCATCCTGGTGGCTCCAGCTTGGCCTCACCAGTGCTGATACCCCACCCTCAGGGACCTATCGATCCGGTCCCTGGTCCGTCTACCTCTCACTCCCGACCTCATCTTGCAGAATCACGGTCGCCTTCTCAACCCAGACCTACAGTCACTTCATCTTATGGCCTGGAGGATCCGTGATTAAACCAAGCGGAGCTCGCCTGTTTGGACCTGGTGAGGCAGGTGCTCCTGGAAAGCCGTAAGCCTTCTACCAGAACCACTTACAAAGCAAAGTGGAAAAGGTTTTCTATCTGGTGCACCCAGCAGCAGGTGCCCCCACTCCAGGCTTCGATTCCATGCATCCTGGACTATCTGGTGCACCTGAAAGATCAGCGCCTGGCATTCAGCTCTCTGAAAGTCCACCTTGCGGCTATTTCGGCATTTCACCCAGGAGTTTCTGGGCGCTCAGTGTTTGCACACCATATCGTGAGTCATTTCCTAAAAGGACTGGAAAAGATCCATCCTCTGATGAAGCCCCCCTGTCCCGGCCTGGGACCTTAATTTAGTCCTGTCTCGTCTCATGGGTCCTCCCTTTGAGCCGCTAGCCTCCTGCTCGCTCCTCTACCTCTCCTGGAAGGTTGCCTTCCTAGTGGCCATCACTTCGGCACAACGCGTTTCGGAACTACGGACCCTCATGTGCGAGCCCCCGTATACCATATTTCATAAGGACAAGGTGCAGCTTAGGCCTCACCCGGCCTTCGTACCGAAAGTTGTGTCCCGCTTCCATGTCAGCGAGGATATTTTCCTGCTGGTTTTCTATCCAAAGCCGCACCCCACCCTCTGTGAGCGGCAGCTGCATTCGCTGGACGTTAGAAGAGCACTCGCCTTCTACATAGACAGAACGAAGCCGTTCCGCAAAATAACCCAGTTGTTTGTTGCTCTAGCGGAGCGAATGAAAGGTTCGCCAGTCTCCTCCCAGCGGATATCCTCCTGGATCACGGTGTGTATTCACGCTTGCTATGGCTTAGCGAAGGTCCCTCCGCCTGTTGTCATGGCTCACTCCATGTATCAGCAGCCTTCCTGGCACACGTACGCCTCCAGGACATCTGCAGGGCTGCCGCATGGAGTTCGGTGCACACCTTCACGTCACACTACGCCATCGTTCACCAATCACATGATGATGCAGCCTTCGGCAGGGCGATTCGCTAGTCTGCAATACCTTGCCTCAGACCCCACTTCCGAGGTAAGGCTTGGGAGTCACCTAACTGGAATTGATATGAGCAAGCACTCGGAGAAGAAAAAACGGTTACTTGCCTTTTGTAACTGTTGTTCTTCGAGATGTGTTGCTCATATCTATTCCATTCCCCCCCCACCTTCCCCTCTGTTCGAGTAGCCGGCAAGAAGGAACTGAAGGGGGTCGGGCTGGCAGGGTCATATATAGAGCACCATATTGGCGCCACTCCAGGGGGCTCCACAGCGGGCTTGACGGGTAACTGCTAGAGAAAAGTTTCCGACATCCGTGCATGCGGCGCGCGCACACACCTAACTGGAATAGATATGAGCAACACATCTCGAAGAACAACAGTTACAAAAGGTGAGTAACTGTTTTTTCTGGTGTATGTATTTTCACCTTTCCTGGGTTTTCACAAGCCATATACAGTGGATTCCAGCTACGTATACTGGGTTAACAATATTAAGGAGCAGGACTTAATTTCCTTGATGATTTCAGAAATCACGACATCATAGTCAGTAGAAGAACTCTTCAAATCATAGCTTGCAATCTTCAAACCAAGGATCCTGTCATGTTGTTCATGATCATGCTTTCAAGAATGTATCTAAGTACTTATGGATTGAGGTCACATTTTAGCTATTTTATTTTTAAGGTCTTGCAAAGCAGTATAGTCCCTCCTTTGTAAAGCACGTTGAGATGTATGGATGAAAAGCACTACATAAGTACTACATGGTACTATTTATTATCATTCAAGTTTCAATGAAATTTCTGAAGAAGACATGTCTGGGAATTTGAAGAAAGAGTATTTAATGGGCTTTAAGGCCAGAAAGGACTATTATTATCATCTAGTCTGAACTCCAGCATAACGCAGGCCATAGACACTTATTTACTTCTGTACGAAGCTCATAGTTTCTTTTTGAACTATAGCATATCTTTTAGAAAGACAATCCAGCCTTGATTTTAGCCTAAGGTTTCAGCTTGATCAGAAAGTTTCCACTATATTTATGAAGTGTAAAATATGGATCCAACATTTCCTTTAAGCTTAGAAAGAGCAATAAACAGAAAAAGTGCACAGGAACTTCCTTACATTAGATAGGGGTGAGGCTGTCAGTGATTCTTTTCTCAAAGTCAGGAGACTTTCTGTAGAGACCAAGACATACTCAAATACGGTTTCAAGGCTTTCAAGTTACAAATATAATTTATCAATTGCAAATTGTTGCAGTAAGTAGGTTTATTATATATGTGTCAAATACAGTAAAGTCTTTGCGTGTGTGTGTGTGGTTTTTTTAAATTTTATTTGAACAAAAATGTGTAATGATTCCAGAGACCACAAGAGGGCACATCAGACCACATTCTGAGATAATTTTGCTTTTAAGGATCTTGTTGGAAGACTGTTTAAGCAGCTCCAATCTTTCTATCATAGCTATTGCTGAATACATTTTTTTATAAATTTAATTTATTCCTTACATCTATCTTGTTCTGGCATAACATGTTTCTAATTATTTCTGCTTTTACCAGGATGCCAAACTGGTGATGTGCAGTTTATCCCATTGTAAAGCTGTGATAATAGCATTAGATGCCCTTTTCGCATTTACTTCAGTTATTATTAATTTAGAAAAAAGGAAACTAAAAACATTTTCATTCTCATTTACCAAATTGCAGTTTACTGTATTGATAACTTGTTCCCTACTACTTGATTCAAGAATGCAGGTGTCTCCAAGATACTGAAAATTGTATATAAAGCATATAGTTTTCAGTGGTAACAGACTTATTCTTGTGGAAAACTGTGCCCTCAGCATTGAAAGTGAATAAAATCAGCATTGAAAATGAGTAAAGTTTTCCACATGAAATGGCCTATGTAATGATACAAGATGTGCCTCCAGAACCATACTTCATTCATTCTCCCTCTTACAACATGCACAACTGAGATGAGCAGTTGAAATTTTCAAGGCTGACACAGAGTAGAAATTTATTTTTTTAATTGTCAGAGCAGTAGTAAATTCTGGGCCTTCTTTTTCAGCTAGGTGGAACTATTGGAGACATTGAAGGAATGCCATTTGTTGAGGCATTCAGACAGTTCCAGTTTAAGGCAAAAAGAGAAAACTTCTGCAATATCCACGTTAGCCTTGTACCACAGGTAAATTAGTAAGATAATATATTTTAATTTTCAGTTAAGTTTTGCCATGTACTGCATTCTATATCATTTTTTCAGGAGTTGTAGTGAAGGGAGTCAGTGTTTTAAAGCTTAAAGAGACAATGGGTAAAATCCTTGCTCCTCTGAAGCCAGTGGGAGTTTTGCCATTGATTTTACTGGAGCCAGGTTTTTACCCAATATTCTTTAATAGTCTCCCTTTTAGTATTCCAGGTAATGTGAGTGAAGACTAATAATACTAACTCATCTGTAAGGCTACATCTGCTTTATAATGCTGAAAATTTTGTGTTCTATCTAACCATAACTTTTACACCAAAAAATAGATTAAAAGGGTTTTTTTTTAAGTTGTAAATATTCATAGGCAAGTTTTTGGAAGGTAGACGTGGGGTACTGACGATACCACCATATTTTCCAGAATTTCTTTTGGATTATCTATATAGATAAAAAAGAGCATATTCTGTCCTGATTTACATTAACCCATTTACAATTAATTTCAATGGCAGTTGAATGTGTATATTTGAGGACAGAGTTGTGTACTAAATTCCAATCAGTTCCACTTGTGGAAGGTCATTGAAGGCGTGGCACTGTTTTGTAGCGTTTCCGAGCTACTACAGAAAGTCCAGTTTTGAACATTTCTCCTCCTCAGTTCTGAGCTCTATACTCTCTATATACTGATCTAAAAGAGACAGTTGGCCTGAATTAGTGCTGTTTGGCTAGAAATTCCACAGGGTTTCTAATGCATGCAATAATACAGTGTTACTATTCTCCATTCTAACATATTGTGCTTTGCTTTGATGTATACTTTTTTCTCCTTGTCAATATCCTTACTTTTACTGACATTTCTTTGTTTTTAACTATAATTGTCCTGATACTAGAACTGAGTTACTGTTTCAGCCTTTAAAATATATGTTTCCAGCCTAATGCTACTGGAGAACAGAAAACAAAACCTACACAGAACAGTGTTCGAGCGCTGAGAGGCCTAGGTTTGTCTCCAGATCTGGTGAGTTCATAGGGTTATGATAAAATCTGTGTTTATAGGTCATCTAGATATATTGGTGCATGTAAATAATTCAAAGCATAAGGCTCCAGTTCTTTCTACTCTGAAAGGGAATCTGTCTTAGGCCAGGTCTGCACTAGAAAATTAAGTTGGTTTAACTGTCGCGCAGGGGTATGAAAAGCCCACATCTCTGAGTGGTGTATTTAAGCTGACCTAACCCATGGTATAGACAGTGCTATGTCAATGGAAGAATTCTTCTGTTGACCTAGCTACCACCTATCGGGGAGGTGGATTACCTATGCCAATGAGAGAATACTTCCCGCTGTCAGAGGTAGTGTCTACTTTGAAGTGGTACAGCAGTGCAGCTGCAGTGGTGCAGCTGTGCCGCTGTAGTATTTCAAGTATAGACAAGCCCTTATGAGGTAGGGGAAGGAAGCAACTTGGACCATACCAGTGTACTAAAAACCAAAGAAATTAAACTACAAAAATGTACTGAATGTCAATATACTTTTATCCCTTAAATATCATGGGATTCTAGCTATGCTCTTCCCATTAAAGAGTCTTATAGCAAAATCTCTATACATGGCTTTAAAAATCTAGAGTTAAGGTTGGATCTATTCTGAGAGGAATGTGAGGCTGTATCATCAGTTTTACTAATGAATTCAGAAAAATAATCCATCATTTGAAAATATGTATCCAATTAAAATATGGATGTTGAGACAAACAATTTAACTATAAAATGTGTGAATGAATGTGCAAAGGTGTCGGATTATTTCCTCAGCCTGGCCACCTGTATCACAGGTGAAGCATGGGGTGGAAAACAGGCTCCAAAGAGCCACTGTATCCCTCCCCGTGCAGGAGATGCCAGCACACCAACTAGCAAAGATATGCTTGTTTTCCAAATAAAATATGCTGCACTGCGAAGAAGCCTGTTATGGAGTACTTTGTCTTTGGAGCAGAGGGGAGACAGATTGCAATGATCTGAGCCAGAATCTGCTTCCTGGTCTGCTCTAGTAGCAGCCCTTTGCTTGGGGCTTTGGGCAAACCATAATATAGTTCTAAGGGCTCAGCTCTGCAAGGTGCTGGGCATTCCCTTAATGTCCTGAGCTCCCTCCCTCCACTGACTCTGTTGGGAGTTGAAGCTGTTTAGCACTTCACAGGAGTGTGTAGTATCTTGCAGTATCAAGCCCCTAGTAAGATATACAACTCTGCTGTTTGGTATAATTATGTTATTATACAATGACAATGTACACAAGTAAATATTATGTTCTGCCTTTCTTTTGTAAATTTTCTTTTTCCTGAACCTTTCCAAGAGATATAACTTTTTAGTCCATATGTTCTTCTGGTTAAATGCTACTGCTTCAGTCATAAAATACATCCTCGTATTCCGAATACCAATTAAGTGTAATTTGGTAGAACAAAGTTATTGAATTTTGTTCCTATCACAGGTAAATCAATAATCTCACTAATGAACACTGCAAAATTAATTAATCTGCCAGCACTTTGAAAGCCTGGCTCTTCGTGCCTTTCCCAGACAGAGCTCCCATGGAGTGTTCCGGCTATCAACATTGTACTTGTGGCAGACTTGTTAAACTTTGCCAATTTTCTTTTCTAAAATCCAATAAATAAAAATGCACTTTCCGATTACCTTAATTTCTACAAATTAGAAGCCTCCTATCCAGCAGTGAGTGCCTCGTAAAAGAAATGAATATCTTTTTTATAACTCATTAAACTAAATATGTTTTGGTGGTTCATTATAAAAATGTTAATATTTGTATGTGTGGGGGAATCAGTTGTCCATACTAACTATAACAAATTTTAAAATTATATCTCATACATCAACTGAATGGTTTAAATGTGGTAAGACTGAATACTGTTTGTTAAAAAAAATTAAAATACTGTGTATTTTCTGAAACAAAGGAAGAAATGTAAGATGCAAAAAAACAAAAACAAACCAACCCCAAAGAAAACACACACTGGCAAATTCCAAAACTTAAGAGTAATCTTTAAAAACAACAGTTGAGTCTAAGTCACAGTGAATTCACCTCTACGTATAATAAACAAACACATTAGTGTTATCAAGAATAAAAAAATAACTATGTAATTATCACCCAGCAACCCTAATGCTTACTCAAAATAAATACTGTTCTGTCATTAGGAAACTCGAAAAATAAACAGTATGATGCAGTTTTGAAAAGGAAACAATTCTCTGCGTGCACTTTAATGATCCATATCAATAAGCCTGTAATGCAAGGCTACCTACTTAATTTTATCATACATTAATAACATTACATAATTTTCATATTAAACTACATACACATTACTATCAAGAAAAAAACAATTATAGGCACTGTGCCAGTTTTTTTACTGTTAATGGATAAATATATTAACCAATATTTCCCATTTAAAAATATCTATTCAAAGAAAATATTTAGCTACTGACATCAAGCTAATAAAAAATACGTAAGTCAAATGTATAAATAAAAAAAGTCAAACAATCCACAGGTAAGATTTATTACCTTAGCTACTCATTTCTTTGCTTTATTTCAGTTTTCACTATTAAAAAAAAACAACAGTGCCTATATTTTCACTGTAGGCTGTCTTAACATCCATTAGAATTCAGTTATCAAAATCCCTTCAGCGTAACTGCAACATCATCAGTTTTGTAAAGGACATGATAGGTAACCACACCGTTGTGACTTAGTAACCTTAACTGGTTTTTGACGCAAAGTTTTCACTCGTACCCAATATTTTAAGATTTAGGGCCTAAATTTCAAACTCTGTGGCATGCAATTAACTTCAGACATAAAATGGGCACCTGATTTCTGGAGACAGTTAAAGTAATTGCCTGTGCCTTATTTTGAAAATTAGACTTTTAAAAACTATTGATTTTTGAGTGTGGAATGAAAGGGAAACAGATTAATGTAGTCACTTTCCCATATCCTGAGTTTAGGCATAAGAACAATAATTTTCCTACTATCTGTAGCTGTTGACCCCTCAAACAGAGGGAGTAGTCTTCTTCTTCTAAGCTAAAGAGCTTTGAAAAATGTCTGTTTGCATGCACAATGGCTATACATCCAAGGGACTCTCTCATGACATCTTGAAAAATTATATCTTGTCTGGTTGCCAATGCTGCCCCCTTGAATTATATAATTCCTACTGTGCACCTGTCTTTTATTGTTTTGGGAAATATAAACCAGACGTTGTTACTATAGTTTTTTTATTTCCTGCTATTGCTGATGCATTTAACTTTTATGACTCCATTAGCAATAATTTTACCGCAGTATGCAGAGAACCCTCAACTCCTGGTGTCACCCACTTTGAAGCTGTGTGTTAAGAATTGTAGACTTCTCTGTACTGTCTTGAACACACATTGTCATGGCTGATAAAGCCTTTCTCCAAGACAGTAGTCAATTTTTAAGTGTAACTGGATATTCACCCACATTTAGATAAAGGGAATTTAAAAATTACTTGCATAATTCTTCTTTAATGATTAGAACTTGCACTAGTTCTTTCTTTATGGCTTGCATTACATTTTTCCATACTGGAGTACCTATTTTGAGGGTAGGGGAAATAAAATTCAGTTGGTATGTATTCTTTTACTTAGCAAAGTGATCAAGGAATAAGAGCAAGTTTACTCAACAAAAAAGCTTTTAAAAATATAATCAGCACTTGCACACAAACAAATCAGAAACAGGCGGGAAAGGCATTCTGTGTTTGTATAGTGGCTGACATCATGGGGACTAGGGCTCCTATGTGCTATGGTAACATAAATAATAATTGAGAAATTAATCACTTAGCATCTGTCCTGGAAAAAAAAAGTCCTTGTTGGTAAAAATTGCAAATATTTCCACAAATTCCCAAATGTCCTGCTTTCAGCACAAAGGATTCACAGATATAAATACATCAGAAAAAGGGAATTGGAAAGTTAGAAAAGAAATTCCTCTCTTTGGCCTATCGATCTTCTCTTCCAGGGACACAGATCAGCTTCCAGGTCCACTGGGCAGCAGTCAGGTGAATTACAAACAAACCAAAATGTACTGTTAAGGTACTTGAAAGATAAAGAAAGTCATGTAAATAAACAAAGGATAACTGAAAAAAACACAACAAACTTGGTGATAATGTATCACACTTTTGACTCTCCTTATTCTTTGCTCTTTGGTGTGTTACTTAAATGGTACCTGAAGAGTAAATGAGTAAAGCATGAAAGAATAAAGAGTAGGGTCAGGAAGAAGTGGGGAATTGAGGAGGAGGGGAGAGAGGTAGCGTTGCAAGCAGAGGAAGCAATGGAAATATAAAAAGTAGAAAACAGGAAAGTAGGTGAATAAAGGTATAGATATGTTGGTGGAGATCTGATGTAGCTATCTCTTGTTAAATGGTATTATGATGGGTTGGATCACAGAAACCCCCTTGGGAACTGCCAATTGATGTGCCAAGACTACTTCTGCCCGTGCTTTCCTGCCCTGGCAGCTTAGGACTTCAGTGCCCTGCCTGGTTTGAGCCAGACCCGCTAGCCTGCTGCAAACCCAGACCCAGGGTCTGAACCACGTCCCCTAACAGCTGTAGGCTTAACTGAAAGCAACTTACAGAAGTGTCCCTGTCTTTAACACTCAGATGTCCAACTCCCAATGGGGTCCAAACCCCAAATAAATCCATTTTACCCTGTATAAAGCTTTTACAGGATAAACTCATAAATTGTTTGCCCTCTATAACACTGATAGAGAGATATGCACAGCTGTTTCCCCCCCCCCCCCGAGGTATTAATACATACTCTGGGTTAATTAATAAGTAAAAAATGATTTTATTAAATACAGAAAGTAGGATTTAAGTGGTTCCAAGTAGTAACAAACAGAACAAAGTGAATTACCAAGTGAAATAAAATAAAACATGCAAATCTAAGCCTAATACAGTCATACAACTGAGTACAGATAAAATCTCACCCTGAGAGATGTTTCAATAAGTCTCTTTCACAGACTGGACACCTTCAGTCCTTTCCCCTGGCACAGCCCTTGTTCCAGCTCAAGTGGTAGCTAGGGGATTCCTCATGATGGCTGCCCCTTTTGTTCTGTTCCACCCATTTATATATCTTTTGCATAAGATGGGAATCCTTTGTCCCTCTCTGGGTTCCCATCCCCTCCTTCTCAATGGAAAAGCACCAGGTTAAAGATGGATTTCAGTTCAGGTGACATGATCACATGTCACTGTAAGACTTCATTACCCACTTGCCAGCACACAGGTATACAGGAAGACTTGCAAGTAAAACAGAGCCATCTGCAGACAATTGTCCTGGTTAATGGGAGTCATCAAGACTCCAAACCACCATTAATGGCCCACACTTTGCATAATTACAATAGGCCCTCAGAGTTATATTTCACATTTCTAGTTTCAGATACAAGAGTGATACATTTATACAAATAGGATGATCACACTCAGTAGATTATAAGCTTTGTAATGATACCTTACAAGAGACCTTTTGCATGAAGCATATTCCAGTTACGTTATATTTAAACTCATTAGCATATTTTCATAAAATATAAAGAGTGCAACGTCACAGGTATTTATGTGACATGATATATTGTAGAACTCCCAGGAAAAAATTATTTGTCCAGGCTGTTGTTTCTTGAGAGGTCAATCTTTTCCATGATTAATGTTGAGGAGCTTCCATTTACTTAGAGTTTTTTCCTATCTTATTTTTCCACACTTCTTATTTATGTTTTATATATGATGTATTTTGACAGATAGTCTGCAGAAGTACAAAGCCTATAGAAATGGCTGTGAAGGAAAAGATTTCCATGTTTTGCCATGTGGAACCTGAACAGGTTTGTAATTTCAGACTTCATCTCTCTTTTTCTCAAACTATACAATTCTGATTTTTCTAGTTTTATACACCTTAAATATCTGAATGTATTTCTGTTTTTAATCTCCAAGAAATAATTATTTCAATAATCCACTGATTTTTAAATTGCAAGTTGTTATATGATGAAATATAAAATAGTCAATGTATGAAATATAAACTACTCAAAAGTACTGGATATTGTTTACATGTTAATTTTGGTATGTCAAATAGCCTTTAATAATTTGGTCACACTTACTACAAAGGATCCAATTATAGATTGTTTATAAAGGGTTAAGAATTAATAGATTTTTGAATACATGTTTAATCAGTTGTTATAAATTGTTAGAACAATACTTCAGAAGGTTGCTTGAAACCATGGTTTATAATAATCTATAACAGGTTTTACTGATACATCTATAACCATGTATAGCATCCTCTTTATGTCTCTAATGCACATATAACATTTACATCAGTTATTAATCCTCTGTAAACTTTTTATAACAGCACCATTAACAGTGACTAAATTGTCAATGGCTCTTCAATACACCAAAATGAACATGCAAATACTATCCAATATTAAAGCTTTTACATGTTAACAAGCATAATAGATTCATATATGGCTCGTGTAGACACCACAATTCTTCTCTGAGTGTGTCAGTGTGGCTCACATTGTAGGTGCGCATGCACTTGATGCATATGAGACTGGAGTTTGTTTGAATAGCCGTGTTGGTCGGAGCCATGCATGCGCCCAGTGCTGCCTCATAAGAGCATAAGGGCCAGAGTGGCCACAACCCTCCCTCAGTTCCTGCTTACCACTCATGGCCCAGACTTCTGCTCCAGAAGGGAGGGAGTCAGCCGAGGCCCATTACTAGACGCCTTGATTCTTCGATGGCCTTGAGGACCTCTATATGCCTTTCTGCCGATTCCTCTGATTCCCAGGGGAATATCCAAGATTAGATGTGACAAGGCTGCGATCATCCCGATAGCCTCTTACTGGATGAGACAGTTCTGGTGTCAGAGCTATTGTAGATGTCCCGAAGTGGCCTCTTAGCCAGCTCCTAACCTGCCTAAACATATCATCTTAGAACCAAGGTCAGATACTGCACCCAGACTCTCAGTCATAGCACCTGATAGCTTGGTGGTTGGCTGGTTGAGCACTATTTGCAGAGACTGATCCCTATGATTCAAGAAATTCTCAGACAGAGCTGGAAACTTTCCACCATGAAGACTTACGTCCCGAAATGGAAAAGATTTTCTGTGTGGGAAGCCCAAAACAATATGGACCCAATTGAGGACCTGGCACTGAAGTTCCTCAACTATATGTTGCTCCTGAAGCATGCAGCACAAGCATTTTACACTCTCAGGTTTCATCTTGCAGCAATATTGGTGTGCCATAATCTGGTACAGTCATACTCTAACTTCTCTCATCTGACGATATTGAA
Source organism: Emys orbicularis (assembly GCF_028017835.1). Taxonomy (NCBI): domain Eukaryota; kingdom Metazoa; phylum Chordata; order Testudines; family Emydidae; genus Emys; species Emys orbicularis. Next base: position 229,745,369 of record NC_088683.1, read on the forward strand.
ATTCCTCCAGGGCCTCCTTGATACTTAAGCTCTGATTAGACACCAACGACTATGTGGGACCTCAGCATTATCCGCCTAAAAACTCATGGAGCCTCCTTTTAAAACACTGTTGGATTGCTCATTACACCACCTACCATCAAAATGGAGTCTCTGGTGGCCATCCCTCAGTGCAGAGGGTCAGTGAGTTCTAAGCCCTCATAGCTGGACTGCCTTTCACATCCTGCCATAGCGATAAAGTGGTGTTGAAATCACACCCCAAGTTCATCCCTAAAGGAGTCTTAGAATTTCACCTGAACCAGTCAGTCACCCTACCAGTCTTCTTCTCAAAGCCGCATTCGACTCTGGGAGAAAAGAAGCTGTATACTAGGATGTATCCAGAGCTTTGCTCAGTGACCTTAACAGGATGAAGCCTTTCAGGCTGAATCCAAACCTCTGGACATTTCTGGCCCATCAAAAGGCCAAGCCATCTTGTCACAGAGACTCTCTAAGTCAGTGGTTCCCAAACTGGGGTTCGTGAAATGTTATAGGGGGTTCTTGGGAAAAACTTCCCTAATGGCGGACAGAGCTGTCCCTAGGGAGAACGGGACCAGAAGCCCGGAGCCCCTGGACTTCCAAGAGCTAAGCAGATCAAAGCAAGCATCTCTATCACACTGAGGAGATTTAAACTTCAAGACTCCTTATAAGAAATGGAAAGGGAGGTGGATATTTTTTGCTGTTTTTAAAATTAAATAGGCAGCTAGTATTGTTTTTAAAATTATTATGAAGAAGAAGTTTAAGCTTTGTTTTAACATACATTGTTTGCCTGGACTGCTCAAGACCTAAATGCTTGTGTAGAAGGAACACTTTGAGTTGGCTTCTTAAATACCTTCATTCTGTTTCACATCTGACACTCCTTGATGAAACATAGGAGCCTTGTCTTATAACAGGCTTATTCAGAGCGATACAAGCTACGAAAGTGAGATCTTGGAAGAGTGTTGCCGTTTTCATAATGTATTAAAAATACTGTAATGATAAATAATAATAATAAATAGCATGTAATAAGCATGTCATAAAAAAATTATATTTCCAAGATCACTACTTTTATAATTTATGCTCAGGTAAAGGAGAAAATTCCTGGAAATATTCATTTTTAGGAGGGGGTTCGTGAGACTTGACATTTTAGTGAAAGGGGTTCACAGGTTGTTAAAGTTTGGGAACCACTGCTCTAAGTGAATCACAAAGTTCATTTCTGCCTGCTATCAGATGGTTGATGAGTCTCTCCCTCCCAACTTCAAGACGTACTTCACTCGGGCAAAGGCAGCAAGTGTCCAGCGCCTGTTTCAGTCTCTGAGATCTGTCAGGCTGCAGCCTGAAACAACCCACTGACTTTTGTTTAAATATTATATCCTTGACATGGCAGCCAGATCCCAACTTTGGGAGAGGAGTGCTTCAATTACTGTTTGACTGATACAACAAGGAGTCTGGTGGCACCTTAAAGACTAACAGATTTATTTGGGCATAAGCTTTCGTGGGTAAAAACCTCACTTCTTCAGATGCATAGAGTGACTATGCATCTGAAGAAGTGAGGTTTTTACCACGAAAGCTTATGCCCAAATAAATCTGTTAGTTTTTAAGGTGCCACCAGACTCCTTGTTGTTTTTGTAGATACAGACTAACATGGCTACCCCCTGATGTTCGACTGATGCAGCTGAAACTTCTCACTCCTACCGTCCAGAGAGGTTACTGCTTGCCAGTCATCTACAGCGGGATCCACGCTGACACAGTCACAGGAGAAAGAATGGTTATTTACCCAACAGTAACAGTGGTTCTTTGAGATGCCTTCAATGTGGATGCCATGACCTGCCCTCCATCCTTTCTTTTTGGAGTCCCTGGCTAATACGAGCTTTGAATTGTGAGGGAACTGAGGGAGGGTTGCAGTTGCCCCAACCTTTGGGTCCTCGTATGGATGCACAAGAAAGCACAGAGTGCAGACACAGCCCTGATGGACACAGCTAGCCAAAAAACTCCGCTATCCCATGCATGAGACACATGCCCACCTACAGTGAGATCTACACTGACTACAACACCTTGAAGAACCACAGTTACTGTGGGGTAAGTAGCCATTCCTTATCAAGTAGATCTCCATACATGACATCAAGAAAGGGCATATAGATTCATACTCAGGACTTCAGGTTCCACAATTTCCTGCAGGCTAAATGTAGTGAGCTTAATTAGTGACAATTGGTTCACACTTTATATTGCGGGTACATTTATAAATATATTTTTGAATTGGAACGTCTGCCATTTGATTGCATAATATAGTGTGGTTAAGAAAACCCTCCATTATTGGAAACACCATTAACTCTTTAGGCCCCCAGTAGAGAGCTTTTCTTTGCAAATAGGAAGCAGGCTCCATTCATGTTCTTTCTTCAGGCAATAAAATATACTGCAATGTTCTTTTGTTAAAAAGGAAAACCAACTTATCTCTGTGACTTTTTGTGGGGCCTCACATATAAACAGATCTTAGTATTAATATTTTAAAACACACTAGATATGTTTACATCTGGAACGCACAATATGCATCCAGATTCTGCAAATACACGTGAGTAGCAACATTGACCTCAATGGCGCTACTCACATGTATGTTCGTAGGACTAAGGCCAGTGTCACAGTGAAGCATTTTCTTCAGTGCCTAGCACAGTCCTGGTCCATGACTAGGCCTCCTAGGTGTTATGGTAATACAAATAATAAATAATAATGATATATAGCTTGTCCACAACTCTGGTGGGCTAAAGAAGGGAAACGTTGAGGGAATCCTCATCTTTATACTTTAAATAGCTTTTCTTTACAGATAAGTGATTGAGAGGGACATTAAACATTGATTATGTTGTTTTATCTAATTTTAGTATATGGGCAAGTATATGTATTGAATTACATTTGTTCTGTAGGTATGAATCTCCTTAGCTTTTATATTTTGTATGCAAGTACACCTCTAGCCCGATATAACGCGACCCGATATAACACGAATTCTGATATAACGCGGTAAAGCAGCGCTCCGGGGGGGCGGGGCTGCGCACTCCGGCGGTTCAAAGCAAGTTCGATATAACGCGGTTTCACCTATAATGCGGTAAGAGTTTTTGGCTTCCGAGGACAGCATTATATCTGGGTACAGGTGTATTTAGAAGACCAATTTTTGTACATAATCACAATTTATTTACTAGGTGATATTTATCCATGATGTTTCTTCCACTTACCGAGTGCCAATCCTGTTGGAAGAACAAGGCATTATTACATATTTTAAACAGAGATTAAACCTACCTATTGATGACCAACCAAGTGATCTTCTTTTCAAATGGAAGAAAATGGCAGACAGGTATTGTAACTCCTATTATGTTTTCTCAAAGTTTTTAAATCATTATGAATATAAGACTCTGGGTCAGGTCCTCAGTTGGCATAAAGTGATATAGTTCCACAGTAGTCAGTGTAACGATGCTGACTTATGCCTGCAGAGGCTCTGGCCTTCTGTGTTTAAAAATGTGTATTTTTTTTAAAATGGGGTATTTTATGATCTTATTTTTAGAAAAGAAACATTTGTTAGAATTAGAGCTGTCGAGCAATTAAAAAATTAATCACGATTAATCACACTGTTAAACAATAATAGAATACCATTTATTTAAATATTTTGGATGCTTTCTACATTTTCAAATATATTGATTTTAATTACAACACAGAATACAAAGTATACAGTGCTCACTTTATATTTATATTTGATTACAAGTATTTACATTGTAAAAAAACAAAAGAAATTGTATTTTTCAGTTCACCTAATACAAGTACTGTAGTGCAATCTCTTTATCATGAAAGTTGAACTTACAAATGTAGAATCATGTAAAAAAAACCTGCATTCAAAAATAAAGCAATGTAAAACTTTACATGTCCTGCAAGTACAATCAGTCCTACTTCTTGTTCAGCCAATCGCTCAGATAAACAAGTTTGTTTACATTTGCAGGCGATAATGCTGCCCGCTTCTTGTTTACAATGTCACCTGAAAGTGAGAACGGGCGTTCTCATGGCACTGCTGTAGCCGGCTTTGCAAGATATTTATATGCCAGATGCGCTAAAGATTCATATATCCCTTCATTCTTCAACCACCATTCAGGGGACATGCATCCATGCTGATGATGGGTTCTGCTCGATAACAATACAAAGCAGTGAGGACCGACGCATGTTCCTTTTCATCATCTGAGTCAGATGCCACCAGCAGAAGGTTGATTTTCTTTTTTGGTGGTTCAGGTTCTGTAGTTTCCGCATCAGAGTGTTGCTCTTCTAAGACTTCTGACAGCATGCTCCACACCTCATCCCTCTCAGATTTTGGAAGGCACTTCAGATTCTTAAACCTTGAGTCGAGTGCTGTAGCTATCTTTAGAAATCTCACATTGGGTACCTTCTTTGCGTTTTGTCAAATCTGCAGTGAAAGTGTTCTTAAAACGAACAACATGTGCTGGGTCATCATCTGAGACTGCTGTAACATGAAATATATGGCAGAATGCGGATAAAACACAGGCCAAGAGACATACAATTCTCCCCAAAGGAGTTCAGCCACAAATTTAATTCCTTTTTTTTTTTTTAACGAGCATCATCAGCATGGAAGCATGTCCTCTGGAATGGTGGTGGAAGCATGAAGGGGCATACGAATGTTTAGCATATCTGGCACGTAAATACCTTGCAATGCTGGCTACAAAAGTGCCATGCAAATGACCGTTCTCACTTTCAGGTGACATTGTAAATAAGAAGAGGGCAGCATTATCTCCTGTAAATGTAAACAAACTTGTTTGTCTTAATGTTTGGCTGAACAAGAAGTAGGACTGAATGGACTTGTAGGTTCTAAAGTTTTACATTGTTTTGTTTTTGAGTGCAGTTATGTAACAAAAAAAAATCTACATTTGTAAGTTGCACTTTCACGACAAAGAGATTGCACTACTTTATGAGGTGAATTGAAAAATACTATTTCTTTTATCATTTTTACAGTTCAGATATTTGTAATCAAAAATAATATACACTTTGATTTCAATTACAACACAGAATACAATATATATTACTCCTGATGGCATTCTGCACCAAAAAATTTAAAATTCTGCGCCCAATATTTTAAAATTCTGCAAAATTCTGCAAATTTTATTTATCAAATAAATGTGGAGGCTCCAGCATGGCACTGGGGAGCACAGGTCACTGGCTGCACAGAGGTGGGAGATCACTGTGCAGCTCCCCCGTCCCGGAACTCAGACTCAGTGGTGAGTCTGCACCCAACCCTGACACAGCGCAAGGACCGGGCCTGCCCCAGAGACGCCTCAGAGCCCTGTCCCTCCGTGTCAGGTGCACCAGGTGTGGAAAGGCAGGCTCAGCAAGACAGGATCCAATTGTGGAGAGGCTTAGTGTGGGGGGATCCAGGTGTGGGTTGAGAGGTTCTGCGTGGGGCAATCTGAGTGCGGGCGGCTCAGTGGGGGATCCGGGTGCGAGGGGGGATCTGGATGCACAGGGACTTGTTGGGGGGTTCTGGGTACAACGGTAATGGGACTCTGCAGCGGGATCCCGGTGAAGGTCGTTGGGGCTCAGCGGGGGGGTCTGAGTGTGGGTGGGGATAGAGCTCAGCAGGGGGGTCTGGGCGGGGCTTGGTAGGTGGGGATCTGGATGCGGGTTGCTCATTGGGGTGGTCCAGGTGCAGGGGGAGTGGGGCTCGTCGGGGGGCTTCTGGGTACAGAGGGGATGAGGCTCGGCAGGAGCTTCTGGATATGAGGGGGTCTGGATGCATGGGGGTTGTACGGATGGGGGAGCAGCTCCCTGCACAACGATCCCTCCCCCTGCAGCTGAGGAACGATGGGTGCAGGAAGTGCTGGGAGTGGGGGGTGGGGTGGGACTTTGCAGAGCTTCCTATAGCCGGGGGAGAAATCTGGGAGTGGGTCTGACCCAGCCCCGGTTGCCATGCAGGGGAAGAGGAAGTCCCGTCCTCCCCAGCCCAGCCAGGACTAGTAGCTGAGCCCAGTGCAGGGTAGGAGCCACCTGCCACGTCTTCCCCAGTCCCGCTCCTACCCCACAGTGATTTACCTTTCTGCCGGCTACCCTGGACACTCAAAACATACTGCTGGGAAGGGTCGCATGACCGCTTTTGTGGCTTCCCTTTGCTTCCCTGTCAGAAAGTTATTTTTCTGCAAGGAAACAAAGAAATCTGCAGGGGACATAAATCCTGCACATGCGCAGTGGCGCACAATTCCCCCAGGAGTAAGATATGAAAATGTAGAAAAACATTCAAAATATTTAATAAATTTCAATTGTTATTCTATTGTTTCACTGTGTGATTAAAAACTGTGATTAATCTCGATTAATTTTTTTAATCACAATTAATTTTTTTAAGTTAATCGCATGAGTTAACTACGATTAATCAACAGCCTTAGTTAGAATGCATAATATGAGCATAATAATTAGAAACCTTGCTTTTGTCAGATATGAAAGGTTGCAGAAGATCTGCTCCATAGCTCTGGTTGGCAAGTATACGAAACTAAGTGACTGCTACGCATCTGTTTTCAAGGCCTTGGAACATTCAGCTTTGGCAATTAATCACAAACTGAATTTAATGGTGAGGATCAATCTCTCTCAGTTTCAGGAATGTTTTAACATGTAATGGTTAGCTTCCATCGCTTAGGCAAATGTAATATTAAAAATAACAGGAGTACTTGTGGCACCTTAGAGACTAACAAATTTATTAGAGCATAAGCTTTCGTGGGCTACAACCCACTTCTTCGGATGCATATAGAGTGAACCATATGGTTCACTCTATATGCATCCGAAGAAGTGGGTTGTAGCCCACGAAAGCTTATGCTCTAATAAATTTGTTAGTCTCTAAGGTGCCACAAGTACTCCTGTTATTTTTGCGGATACAGACTAACACGGCTGCTACTCTGAAACCTGTAATATTAAAGTGTACCTTAATTGGGACTTATATATACAGGTGTACACAAAATGACTGGATATGGTTTTTTAAGGAGTATGAGAGATTTCATTTTTATTTTATTTTAGACTAAATGTATCTGAAAGGGACACTGCAATAAAGACCCCTAATTGGATTTGTTTTACAAACAAAGGACATTCATCCGCAAGTGCTTACTACCAAAGGAGGTGCTTGTTGATTTTAATAAGACTACATGCAGCATCAAACATTACCCTTTGTAATAAGCATTTGCAGTATGGAGCTCAAAATTGGAAAAACATTACACTCTGAAAAAAATTAAAAATGATGTTGGCAAATTGGAGAATTAGCCTGAAACCAACAAGATGAAATTCAATAAAAACAAATGCAAAGTACTACATTTTAGAAAGGAAAAATGAAATGCACAAGTAAAACATGGGGATAACTACTGCTGAAGAGGATCTGGGGGTTACAGAGGATCACAAATTGAATATGAGCCAACAATGTGATGTAGCTGCAAAAAAGGCTGATACTGACAGGAATTTCATATGTAAGACATGGGAGGTAATTGTCCTGCTCTACTGGTGAGGCCTCAGCTGGAGTAATACTTCCATTTCTGGGCATCACACTTTAAGAAAGATGTAGACATATTGGAAAGAGTCCAGAGGAGAGCAACAAAAATGATCAAAGGTTTTGAAAAACCTGACCTATGAGGAAAGGTTAAAAAAACTCAGAACATTTAGTTTTGAGAAAAGACGACTGAGGTGGGACCTGATAACAGGCTTCAAATATGTTCAGAGTTGTTATAAAGAGGAAGAGGATCAGTTGTTCTTTGAGTGTTTGCTCATGTCCATTCCATGTTAGGTGTGTGCTCACCACATGCACTGTTGCTGGAGATATTTCCCTCAGTGGTATCCATTGGGCTGGCTCTAGTGCCCCCTGGAGCCATGCATTTATATGCCAGTATAAGGGGTGCCGGCGGCCCCAGAGCCTCTCAGTTCCTTCTTACCATGCATGATGGTTGCTGGAACATCTCTTGCTTCGGAAAGGCATTCTTCTCTATGGTTCTTACTCTGTTTTATAGTTTGTTAGACTTAAGTATAGTTATAGTGTATATATTGTAAATAGTGAAAGGTAGATAGAACCCCATCTCCTTATCTTCACCCACGGGGCTGGGCGTACCTTGGTCCCGGTGCTTCAAACCTTGTGCCTCCTGTGGCAAGCCTATGCCCATGAGCGACCCACACTTCAGTTGTCTGAAGTGTTTGGGAGAATCTCACGTGAGAGACCAGTGTCAAATTTGTCAGGACTTTAAATCCCAGTGTGGGTGGTTGGACTAGATGACCTCTCGAAGTCCCTCCCAGCTCTACATTTCTATAATGCTATGATAAATAGAACTTGAATTTCTGTTTAACATTTAGGGCAAGATTCTGATACCCTTACTCACATTGAGTAATACCTTTCTCCATGAGTAATCCCATTTATATCAATAGGATTATACATGGAGCAAGGTGCTACTCAGTGTGAATTTATCAGAATTTGGCCCTTTTATTTTGTTTTACATACTTTAAAGGAAGTGGTCAATTTAAGGAACATTTCAGAAACTAACTTGTTCTTACTTTTTAAACTGGGAAGTTTCAGTAATCTTCAAAGTGTGATACCAACTATTTTTATAGTGAAACTTTCTGCTTCTGTTGCCAAGTTTCACCTCTAGAGATAGCAACGTCTGGCTTGGGAAGGTGGTGTGGAGGAGTATGTTAATATTAGTTTATGAATACAGATGAAATTTTAACAGCTTGTGATTTAGCAAAACACTATGAATCTGAGTTTGCAGAGAAAAATACAGTATCAGAAATGACACAGTGCTGTAGTACATGGTCTCTAAGTGACTTCAGATAAATTGGTGAGAACAGGCAATCCTGGGCTAGATTGCACCTGATTTTTGTGTGTCTGGGAGGGTGCAAAGAGTATTTCTCTCCCTCTTGAATCACAGTCCCTGTGCCCTCTCTAGTGCTGTCAGGAGCGTAAGCTCTTCCAGAGGAGGTGGAGAGAGGATGAGGCACAGGCATGTTTCCATCACTCCTCACTGGCCCCTGGAGCAGGCCAAATGTTCTTCTTAAAGTTAAGCACATGCATAAGTACTGTCCTGAATAGAGCCATCGTCTAGCTTCAGATGTATAATGGTGAAAGCAAGAGTTTTGAGTTTGCTCAGCAACTGCTATAAATTAACTGCCCCACATTGAAATTATAACACTGAAATAATGTTTTAGCTGAAATGTATTGAATACTTATTCATTTATTAATGACCATCTTTTATAGCTTGGTAAATATAAAGTGAAAAATCAGAGGCCTTTTACACACCCCTGAGCGACAGAAGTTATACCGCAGTAAGTGCTAGTGTAGACATAGTCTTAGTCTGCGTATAACAAAAGAGACTTTTATTAAAAGGGAAAGGGAACCAAGCATTAGTTTGGGAAAACTTCACAACCACATTCAAAAGCATGTGACCATAATGGACCCTGACCCCACAGCACATTCTGCTTCAGTTTCCCACCTTGCAGTGGGAAAGTCTGACGAACGAATGTCCCTTTAACAGATCACTCCCCTCTTCCTCCGCTGCACCCCACTCACAGTTGGCTGTCCTTGGTCAGCGAAGACCCAGAGTTCAGAGGGGTTCACCTCTGTCTCCAGAAAGGGGGTGGGCCATCAAGCAATGTCTCTGTGGTCACTGTGCGCCTCTGCAGCTGGCTGTTTGCCGCTGCCTCTGCTGCTTTTCTCTTGCTGCCATTGGTCATGTGTTGCCACTATTGGACAGTCATTCCTACTTCTGCCATCCCATGTTATGAGGTTCCACCTCTTAACCCAGCTCTTTAGCCTCTGCACTGTCCCTATACCAGGTCTAAAACCTAGCCCCTAGACCTGCTTAACAGTGAGTCTGCTGTGGTAATCACTGAACCAAAACAGGTTTCAGAGTGGTAGCCATGTTAGTATGTATCAGCAGAAACAACAAGGAGTCCTTGTGGCACCTTAGAGACTAACAAATTTATTTGGGCATAAGCTTTCGTGGGCTAAAACCCACTTCATCAGATGCATGGAGTGAAAAATACAGTAAGCAGTATATATATATTACAGCACATGAAAAGATGGGAGTTGCTTTACCAAGTGGGGGGGTCAGTGCTAACGAGACCAATTCAATTAAGGAGGAAGTGGCCTATTCTCAACAGTTGACAAGAAGGGGTGAATATCAACAGAGGGAAAATTACTTTTGTAGTGCTAACGAGACCAATGCAATCAAGGTGGACGTCGCCCATTCCCAACAGTTGACAAGAAGGTGAGAGTATCAACAGAGGGAAAATTACTTTTGGTAGTGACCCATCCACTCCCAGTCTTTATTCAGGCCTAATTTGATGGTGTCCAGTTTGCAAATTAATTCCAGTTCTGCAGTTTCTCGTTGAAGTCTGTTTTTGAAGTTTTTTGTTGAAGAATTGCCACTTTTAATTCTGTTATTGAGTGTCCAGGGAGATTTTGCGTAGAGACTGTCCAGTTTGGCCAATGTACATGGCAGAGGGGCATTGCTGGCACATGATGGCATATATCACATTGGTAGATGTGCAGGTGAACGAGCCCCTGATGGTGTGGCTGATGTGGTTGTACCTTGAATAGATATGTGGACAGAGTTGGCAACGGGGTTTGTTGAAGGGATTGGTTCCTGGGTTAGTGTTTTGGTTGTGTGGTGTGTAGTTGCTGGTGAGTATTTCCTTCAGGTTGGGGGGCTGTTTAAGTGAGGACTGGCCTGTCTCCCAAGGTCTGTGAGAGTGAGGGAATGACTCTCAACTGAGTCTAATTAGTTCTGTCCTTAAACACTGGAGTAGGGAAGGTCAAATGGTTTCTAGAACTCTTTAGATAGAGTCCAAATCCTTTCTCTTCTTCACTGGGATTTGTCACCCCATCCCCTACTTAGTGAGTGAGGTTCAGTTTAGGGTGACCCCTCAATCAGGGCAGGTTAAGCACAGTTCTGCTGTCCTTTACTCATACGGTAAGGACAGCAACATTTCATTACCATTATTGTGGCTGAGAGAGGTGCTCATCTACTATAGTTATGGGTTAAATAGAAATACATAGCTGGATAGATAGAACTTGCCTATATTGTTATTGTCCCTAGACAATTTGTTCTTAGAATTTAATATCTGTATATTGACTATTGCAGATGTATAAACCTTTTTTTTTAAACTTCGGTGAATTTTTTCTTCAACAAACCAAATTTTGGAAGAAAAACGGCTTGTGCATCTGCAGTACCCAGTTTACAGATATTAAATTCACCCCTCTAATTAAAAAAAAAAGCATATCTATAGGGGCCTAATCTTTGTAATGGACCACATGCCAATGCTCATTTGAAAACACAGCTGTTTTTGAGCTGCAGAATTACGAAATAGCATCCCAAACAGGTAAACATTTTTTGCACTTCCTATTTAAATGACCACAAATTGATTTTCTTGGAAATTTGCACTTTGTTGGAAGCCTGATAAGTGACATGTCTGTCAGGAGCAAATTGAACAGCAGAGCTAAACATTTGGAGTAAAGCAGGATGATAATAGTGGTGCTAGACGATTTTATCTAATCTCATCCATCTATCTTCTGATGTGACATCTTCACCATGATATTAAAGCATCTTTCCAATAGTAAACAACAATAGTAGATGTCACTATATAACAACCTCCACCTCTTAAAATAAGTCTGCATTCCGCATTGAGTTCCCCATTTCAGGTAGATCCCTCCACTCTTTTCAGGAAGAATTCCCCCTCTCACCAGGTTCCATAGATTCTAAGCCCAGAAGGGACCACTGTGATCATCTAGTTTGACCTCCTGTATAAAACAGGCCCTAGGACTTCCCTGAATTAGTTCCTGTTTAAACGAGAGCATCTCTTAGAAAAACATCCAATCTTGATTTTAAAATTGCCTGTGATGGAGAATCCATCACAACCCTTGGCAAATTATTTCAATGGTTAATTACCCTCCTATTAAAAATGTGCACCTTATTTCCTGTCTGAATTTGTCTAGCTTCAGATTCCAGCCATTGGATCTTATTATAATCTTGTCTGCTAGTTGAAGAGCCCTCTGTCAAATTTCTGTTCTTCATGTAGGTACTTAAACTGTTATCAAGTCACCCAGAGGCGATCCCGGCAATTACAGGCCGGTAAACCTAACTTCAGTACCAGGTAAACTGGTTGAAACTATAGTAAAGAACAGAATTATCAGACACATAGATGAATATTATTTGTTGGGGAAGAGTCAACATGGTTTTTGTAAAGGGAAATCGTTCCTCACCAACCTACTAGAATTCTTTGAGGGGGTCAACAAGCATGTGGACAAAGGGGATCCAGTGGATATAGTGTACTTAGATTTTCAGAAAGCCTTTGACAAGGTCCCTCATCAAAGGCTCTTAAGCAAGGTAAACTGTCATGGGCTAAGAGGGAAGGTCCCCCCATGGATCTGTAACTTGTTAAAAGATAGGAAACATAGGGTAGGAATAAATGGTCAGTTTTCAGAATGGAGAGAGGTAAATAGTGGTGTCCCCCAGGGGGTCTGTACTGGGACCAGTCCTATTCAACATATTCATAAATGATCTGGAAAAAGGGGTAAGTAGTGAGGTGGCAAAATTTGCAGATGATACAAAACTACTCAAGATAGTTAAGACCCAGGCAGACTGCAAAGGGATCTCACAAAACTGGGTGATTGGACAACAAAATGGCAGATGAAATTCAATGTTGATAAATGCAAAGTAATGCACATTGGAAAACATAATCTCAACTATACATATAAAATGATGGGGTCTAAATTAGCGGTTACCACTCAAGAAAGCGATCTTGGAGTCATTGTGGATAGTTCTCTGAAAACATCCACTCAATATGCAGTGGCAGTCAAAAACGTGAACAGAATGTTGGGAATCATTAGGAAAGGGAAAGATAAGACAGAAAATATCATATTGCCTGTGTATAAATCCATGGTACACCCACATCTTGAATACTGTGTGCAGATGTGGTCATTCCATCTCAAAAAAGATATATTGGAATTGGAAAACATACAGAAAAGGGCAACAAAAATGATTAGGGGTATGGAACAGCTTTTATATGAGGAGAGATTAATAAGACTGGGACTTTTCAGCTTGGAAAAGAGGCCACTAAGGGTGGATATGATAGAGGTCTATAAAATCATGACTGGTGTGGAGAAAGTAAATAAGGAAATGTTATTTACTCCTTCTCATAACACAAGCACTAGGGGTCACCACAAGAAATTAATCGACAGCAGGTTTAGAAAGGAAGTATTTCTTCACACAACACATAGTCAACCTGTGGAACTCTTTGTCAGAGGATGTTGTGAAGGCTAAAAGTATAACAGGGTTCAAAAAAGAACTGGATAAATTCATGAAGGATAGGTCCATCAATGGCTATTAACCAGGATGGGCAGGGATGGTGTCCCTACCCTCTGTAATTGCCAGAGCTGGGAATGGGCGACAGGGGACGGATCACTTGATAATTATCTGGTCCATTCCCTCTGGGGCACCTGGCATTGGCCATTGTCAGAAGACAGGATACTGGGCTAAGTGGACCTTTGGTTTGACTCAGTATGGCAGTTCTTATGTTCTTAATCTTCTCCTTGTTAAGGTAAATAAATTGAGCTCCTTAAGTCTATCACTATAAGGCACATCCCCGCCTTCCCAGAACATTGTCCACCTTTCTCCTCACAACAGGCAGGACACCACTCTTAAATACTGATAATAACAATGCCCAGTTCTTTTCATCAGTAGATCTCAGAGTGCTTGACAAAGAAGGTCAGTATCATCACCCCCATTTTACAGACAGGGAAACCGAGGCACAGAGAGGTGAAATCACCCTAGGTCACCCAGCAGACTAATAGTAGAGCCAGGAATAGAACCTATGTTTTCTGAGCCCCAGTCCAGTGCTCTGTCCAATAGGCTATGCTGACACATTCCAATTTCTGGCACCTATTTCGGTACAATAAAAGTAGGGATTATGATGTAGTCTCTTCAAAGAGAAGGTCATCAGCAGATCTATCAGGAATAAGAAAACCCTTTTTTTTAAATTGTGCCCAGCCAGGCAAAATACAGGCCATCTACCACCTATTAGAACCAAGAACAGAACCCTGAACTCCGGACTTTAACTGCTCTAGCTCCCACACAGTGTTTTCCAAGGATACCCAGCATAATCAAACCAGCTGTTTTAGTACAAGAAGCCAGTAACTACTCTCGGTCAAAATTATAAGTAGGGCACTGTAATTTGCCTGAGATCTACATCTGTTTGTTATTTGCCCATCAGTGCCGTTCCTTGGGTACATCTACACTACCCGCCGGATTGGCGGGTAGTGATCAATCTATTGGGGATCAATTTATCGCGTGTAGTGTAGACACGATAAATCGATCCCCGATCACTCTCCCGTCGACTGCTGAACTCCAGCTCGGCGAGAGGCGGAAGCAAAGTCGACTGGGGAGCCGCGGGGCACGCCCCGAGGACGCAAAATAAGTAATTTTAATTTGATCTAAGATACGTCGACTTCAGCTCCGCTATTCAAGTAGCTGAAGTTGCGTCTCTTAGATCGATCCCCCCCTAGTGCAGACCAGGCCTTAGTCTTGCTGCTGCTTTGGAACCCCTTCTGGAATATGCGTATGTGAATTACACAGTCGGGGGCATCAGAGGAATTGCACCATAAAGACCCTTCCTCTGGGAAGAGCGGTAAATTGACAAGGAATGGTAGATGGCATTAGGATTGAGGTACATTAATTGATATGCTCTGCCTTTATTTTCTCATTTTATTGAGTGGAGCACTATCCCAATAGTGGAGGCTCCAATGACTTGGTCATATCTGACAGCAGTTGCCTTAAGACACCTCCCTGCTACTCCGCTCTTCAAATTAATTCAGGAGAGGCTGAGCAAGCAGCCTTAGTGAGAGATAACATTCTGATAGACACCATAGAGATAAGAAATTCCATCTCTGAAGCAGACTGCACAGCTTGCTCTACTTTGGTTCCAGAGTTTTGCTGCAACAATGCAAGAATCATTTATCATTATTTAAGTATTATCATCGTCATGCCAGATACAGCTTTGCTCCCCAAGTTGTTTTTCTTCCTGGAAAGTTCTTCAGACTCTTTGTGGGCACTTGCTGTTCAGTTGCTGCAGGCACTATCCCTTCTGCCAAAAGACCCTGAAAACGATGGGGCAAATAATGTTGGAGCCCCTTACTAACTATGAAAGCACTGTCTGCTCAGTGATAGGTAAAATCTGAGACGCGAGTGAGTCTATATAAATAATTTATCTCCCAGTTGAGACACTGAGATTTGAATCCTATTTCATTTGCATCGAGAGAAATCCTCCATCCCCATGTAAAGAGCCAGTGCAAGGCCTACACACCATTTAAGTCCCACTTAATTCCTATTTTGATGGTTTAATTGGTGCTCAAAATCTTGTACTGGCTTCCTGCATAGGGGTGAATTGTATTTATCTATTATTTAAACAAGCCCTATTCACCTTCAACAAAGATGACCAAGGCCCCAATCCTTCCAAACACGTTTAACTTTACATGCACAAAGAGGCTTACGGAGGTTGAGTGGAGCTACTTGCATGTATAAAGTTAAGCATGCACGTAGGTAGGTCAAAGCATGCACGTAGGTTGCACAAGGTAGGCCAAAATCAGTGACAAAGCTTCCCCAGAGCCAATTCCACTTTCAGAGCTCTTGCGAAACACCTGTGTTCCAGCCTTTTTGCCAGCAGCTCCTCAGTCTAATCCTATGTTCTGAAGCAGTTCTTTAATGTAACATAGTGATACCTAATTTATAATACATCATTTGCATATTTGAATGATGAAACCTATAATGTTCAAATACCACCTCTACCCCGATATAACGCGACCCGATATAACACGAATTCGGGTATAATGCGGTAAAGCAGTGCTCCGTGGGGGCGGGGATGCGCACTCCGGTGGATCAAAGCAAGTTCGATATAACACGGTTTCACCTATAACACGGTAAGATTTTTTGGCTCCCGAGGACAGCGTTATATCGAGGTAGAGGTGTAGTTATAAATGTGCTGACTTGGTGTATTTGACAGTGAAAGCAGAACTAATTTTAAATGTACCATTAGCTAGCTTCTCTTTTCAACCATGTAAAACAATAATACGTACTATTTGTGCATAATAAAAATATGCAGTTATATTCGCTATTGTATCTTTTGGAAAAGAAGAAAATGTTGGATAGAAGGTAATTCTCACACCTCAAAACTACCAGTCAAACAAACCTCAAACAATCTTGTCATTCACCAGTGGTATATTTTTTCATAGATAAAGAGAAAACGTGTAATTTCAGAGTGGGTGATTTTTATTTTAGATTAAAGAAAATAGCAAAGAACAAACAAACATTATGAGCCAGATCCTCAGATGGTGTAAATTGGTGTATTATTTATTATTTGTATAAATAATTGAAATTGGGACCCCCACAGTGCTAGGCACTATATATACATACAGAATAGACAATCTTTGTCCTAAAGAATTTAAATATAATTTTTTATGGAGGGGGAATAGAGACACAGATTAGGTGATTTGCCCAAGGTCACAGAAGAAGTCTGTGGCAGAGCCAGGAACTGAACCAAGCTCTTGAATCCCAGTCCAATGCCATAACTGCCCCACTATCTTCTTTTCTCTTTCGACTTCAATGGAACCACATTCATTTACATCAGCTGAGGATCTGGTCCAGAATGTGTGTGTGACTCAATCTGGAATAGTTGCTATCTTGAACTAATTCAGAGGGAGGAAAGTACATAGAAGAGAGACTTACAGTTATAAAGCTACACACTCCATAACGATAGATGCAGCCCTACAAAGAATTCCTTATGGGCTGACCTCTGCACCTAAACAGAGGTCCAGGGGTGCTGGAATAATTTTTATAGTGGGGGTGCAGATGATGGAAACCATGTATTTGGTGTTTGTTGTTACTACTTCAAGCCTGGGGGTGCGACAGCACCCCTAGTTCCAGCATCACTTCAGGGGTCCTTGCAGGATTGGATCTTTAGCTACTATTTTTTATGTGCAGATTTATTGTGAGAATCATTGAAAAGTCCTGCAGGCTGTTTTTATGCTATAAATGTTTGTTGTACAGTATAGCATTATATTGCTTTTTCTGTGGAATGAAATACTGTTTTGTCATATATTTTTCTTTCTTAGTATATAGATTCAATAGAGCTTGAGCATTCTACAGAAGTTGAGAACCCAGTGAAATACCACCAGGCGTGGCAAAAATTATGCAAAGCAGAGTAGGTGCCATCAAGTATTCTGTATACAAAGTAGAAGAGTTTAATGATTTGTTGTTTTGTTTAATATAAATTTTTCCTAACTGATTTTTCCAGTGTCTCGTATAATTTCAATATCCAATATCATCTTATCTTTCTTCTCATTAACTCAGTACTTTGCAATGTAAAAGCCATTGTGGAAAAGATTTTAGATTTTAAGTAAAAATATTACACTAATTCTAAAGTGCATCTCAAATGGCAAATCATATATTACTAAAAAGATTTTGAACCATTCACTATATCAGGTAGACTTGTTTAGGAATTTGGTTTTGTTGCTGACAGGAAGAAATAGCTTCATGATGGTTTGTGACAAGAATGATTTATACTGAAGGAAATAGCAAGTTAAAAAATATTGGGCCAGAACTTCAACCTCTGTTCTGGCCTCTTTGGGTGGGATTTTTAAATGTGCCTGCGTGCTTAGGTACATTTGAAGAGTTAGGCATTTTCAAAAATTCTACCCTTTCTGATGTGACTAAAGGATCATTGTCATCAAACATCATAGTAAAAAGTGAGTAAGTAAATGTTGTGCCTGGGCTCCTAAATATTCATGACATTTTTGTAAGGCTGTTTTTATAAGCATCAATCCACTTTGCAAAATTATTAAACTGTGAGTGGCCCCATTGAAATCAATAGAAGTTTTGCGATTGATGTCACTGGGACCAGCAATTCACCCTGTATAATTAAAGGGAACATTTTACTTCATCCACTACCAAAAGGCATCTCTTTAGTATTATTCAGCAGCTATTGTAAAGGCACCAGAAATACAACCCAACAAGTTTAGGGAGAAGGAGTGAAGAAGAATTCTGTAGCTTATTAAAGAAATAGGAATTTCACTGGAGAGGATGTAATTACTTTATTTGAATTTGGCTAGAACACCTACGCAGATGTTCCAAAACTTGAAATAAGTCCAATGGATTTTTCATGTTGATGAGGTACATTTCTCATTAAAGATCACCCAGAATTGGCACCTTGGATTATACAAAATGTGGTGCCCCTTAACACCACATTTATTTAATTTTAACCTGACAAGACTATCCTTTAAGTGACACACGGAGACTTTCTTTTTTTGTCTTATTTTACATCCCAATCATTTTATGTATGGATTTTATTACAGTGGCATTTTGGTCCCAGGCGGGTTTGGATTTAGGGGAACAGAAGGCAAACTCCAAGCAATATCTTGGGCAAGAAAAAAGAAAAAACCTTTTCTTGGTAAGATCTTTCAACTAAGGAAATATTACTGGGTGTTGAAGATATGTAGAGAAAGGTGGTTAATTTTTATAAAACTAGAGTAGGTGTTAAAATAGGATCTAAAATCTACCTGGCAAAGTTGCATGGGCCTCATTAAAATGTAAGTGGTTTCTGACTCGAGTCAGCATTCAAGTTCTATGTTAGAGGTGCTGACTCTATTATTTGTTGTTTGTTTTGCGATATCACCTAAGAGCCCCAGTCACGGACCAGGCCCCCTTTGTGCTAGGCGCTGTATAAACACAGAACAAAAGGACAGTCCCTGCATCAAAGACCTTAGGCCTGGTCCACACTAACCCCCCACTTCGAACTAAGGTACGCAAATTCAGCTACGTTAATAACGTAGCTGAATTCGAAGTACCTTAGTTCGAACTTACCGCGGGTCCAGACGCGGCAGGCAGGCTCCCCCGTCGATGCCGCGTACTCCTCTCGCCGAGCTGGAGTACCGGCGTCGACGGCGAGCACTTCCGGGATCGATCCCAGAAGATCGATTGCTTACGGCCGGACCAGGAATTAAGTGTAGACCTGCCCTTAAAATCACCTTAGTTAGTTCATAGATTTTACATTTGATTTGGAGTATCTTTTTTAAGAGTAATAAATCAGCAACATTATAATTTAAGCTTAATATAGCCCAAGAAAATATCCCTTTCAACATGTTTGTTATGTCTGATCATTTTTGTATTGCTATTACTTTTAATTACATATTTCTATGATAGTAGTGTCCAGTTAGGATCTCGGCCAGGTGCTATGCAGACACATAAGAAGATGTGGTCCTTGCTTTGAGTTGCTTAGAATCTAAGGCTACGTCTTCACTTCGGGGGGGGGGGGGATCGATTTAAGATACGCAAATTCAACTACGCGAATAGCGTAGCTGAATTCGACGTATCCGAGTCTACTTACCCCGCTGTGAGGACAGCGGCAAATCGACCGCCGCGGCTCCCCCGTCGACGGCGCTTACTCCTACCTGTGCTGGTGGAGTACAAGCGTCGATTCGGGGATCGATTATCGCGTCCCGACGAGACGTGATAATTCGATCCCCGAGAGATCGATTTCTACCCGCCGATTCAGGCGGGTAGTGAAGACGTAGCCTTAGATGCATGGTGAATTCTTTGACTAGATACTAGGGATGGGCCTGGCCAAAATCTTGGATCTGAACATACCCAAACTTTCAGCTGTAGCCTATCCCTACTAGGCACATAACATTTAAAATGAAAAAAGATTATTTAGTAGGACTCTAAGGACATCGTTATTCTGAATAGTCTAGAGTGACCTTTACATTTCTTGCCCACAATTAGTCAACCAGTCTTCAGGATTCCCAGAATGTATGGGTTTGTACATACAAACTGGGTAGCCAGAAATCAAAACTGTGGGTATTCTGAAGGCCGAATTGAGGCTACTTTGCAAATTCTACTTTTTATTGTGTGAAACTCTGTTCTCTTCTCTTCTTTGCAGGAGTTTGCTTGGGGATGCAGCTGGCAGTGGTGGAGTTTGCAAGAAACTGTTTAAACTGGAAAGGTGAGTTCAGTATCCTAGTATGGATTTGGTTCACTTAGAAGAAAGCTTATTCTTTATATGAACTTTATATTATTCAGATCATAGTATTATGTGTTTAGATCAATGTGAGCAAATTCTAAGAGCTCGATTGCGAATTGGACTACATGCCTATGTAAGGGAGTAAGAACTCCCTTTCTACCCCTGTGCAGGCTACTCAGATCTTGGTTTCAGAAGCATAGGAATACACTGGGCAGCTCACCTCTATATTCTGTCCCTCAAGCAGGTGGGTAGGTAGTGGTGAGGAATGGGAGGAGCATTGGCTCCACCCCACTACTCATTGAGGAGAGTAGCCAAATAAGTGCAGGGTGGGTAGTAATTTAGTGCTGGCTTAGGCCAGCAGCAAATTGTTACCCTCAGGAACAAGTAGGTATCAGGGGAGGAAGTGTGACTCTGATGAGTCTCTATGAGTATGTCGGCACTTCAAGCTAGGGGTGTAATTCCCAGCTCGCGAAGACTCAGCTCTGATCTAGCTGGCACACTAAAAATAGAGTGTAGTTGCAGCTAGCTCAATCAGAGCTAGCACAGATACGTTTCCTTGAGTTGGGAATCACACTCCCTTCTTGATGTGTAGACTTACCCTGAGGCATTGTGCTTCCTGAGGCTGCTCCTGGAGTGTTGTACGTTACACACACACCTTTACAAGGCTGTGCCTAAGGGCACAGTATAGCCCTACACACCAACAAAGCTGATGATCTAGGACAATGAAAACGTATGGTGGTTATTCTGAATTTTTTGTGTTCCAGATGCAAATTCTACAGAATTTGACCCAAACACAAAATACCCTGTTGTAAGTACTGATTTGTCTCTTTGGTGTGTTTTCTTAATACCCCTTTTTTACCTTGGTTAGATGACAGGCTATGTATCTTTTTCATGTGTTGTGACATGAAGAGATATCTGCTGTCCATATTTAGCATATTTATTGTTTAAATAGGAACTCAGCACTATAATGAAGATGTAAGAGTAATGAAGATATAATGCTGATTTTTATATCAGAGTAATTTGCATGGCCACAGATTGATATAAGCAGAGGATAAGGACTATAACGTAGTTATTGTAGAGTGAAACATAATAAGAAGCTATAAGGTAGGAAAGATCTTAGCCTGAGTCAGCTGGCACAGGCCGACTGCAGGTGTCTTATTGGAGTGTAGACATACCCTTAGTGCTATCGGAGAGAGATCTGGAGAATTGAAAAGAAGAGCCCAGTGTGCATGGGTGACAGTGAAAAAGATAGGAGTACTGTAGGACCTCACTTAAGTAACAAACTGAAAGGAAAAGTATATGCTGCATGTGTTTTTCCCTGCCTGCTCTGTGGTTTAGAAATGGTCGGGTCTTTTGCATATGGAAGAAAAAAGATTTTCTATGATTCTAAGATACAGGTAGTAGCACGTAATATATTGAGAATGGCAGGCAAATGGAGGGCAGACAGAGTGTGCATGGAAGAAATTAGGGGGAAGATGAACATGGGACTCTCAGTAATAAATAGGCTGGAGAGTGCACATTTGAAGTGGGTGGACAAGTGATACGAATGGGAGAAGAATGATTTACAAAGAAAACATGGGAGGAAGAGTTCAGCAAGAAAGGATGTGGAAGACAGAAGATACGATGGAGAGACTGTTAAGAGAAGATTGAAGAGAAAAGGACTGGAACTCCAAGACCTATAAACCCCTGTCATGGACCTGAAGGAGCGAAGACTTGTGGGCACCTCTGACTCCATACAAAAGGGAAAAGGTGTTGAGAAGTGAATTGAAGCTCATATCTATGACAACATATTGCTGTTGTACAGAAATATCATGAATCATTGGGTGATCTGCAGCATTTTGATTGCATTAAAGGAGAAGCAAGACATTCATTCAAGTACAATTTATATGGAGAAAATAATGGAATAAGTGTAAAATCTGAAAGTCACAAAAGATTAATGTAATGAATGGAGTTTAAACAGTTTGTGTGTGATGTGCATAACAGCTACTCTGCAAAGCATGTTTCTGAATCTTAATCTGTATAGCGGGAATGCTGATATTTCACAGCTGAACTCTGAGTGAGGCAAAGCGAACCTTCAGTTGTTTCAACTGGACATCTTACCATATTAATACCTGTAACTGTAAAGGCTTCAGTTTAGCAAAGCCTGCATTGTATTAAAATATTTGGATATTGTTTATAGTAATGTACAGAAATAATTTATGGGGGATCAGGTTAGTGAGGTTTGTGAATTATTGAGGCCATAGAGATGATTTCATGCACCGTGAGAGCTGATGAGGGAATACTGTGTCACTCCCATGGTAGCACCCTCAGCAACTCAGTAAGGCTTACTTACTGTACTCCTCTTCTTGTGTTGGCTACTCCTCCTATGGAAGTTGCTCCTGGAGAATGGGGGTGGAGAAACACTGGTCCAGTAACAGTTGTGTTTTGCTTGTTTTTTTTTTTAATAAAAAATTAGGACCATGTGATTGCTGAACCATGTCAATAGGCAAGGATTCTCAGGGGCAGGTGTAGAACTTGGAATTTCTTGTAACTCTTTTTAAATTTACTACCTGTAGTATTGCCAACCTCAAGTGTTCAAAAATCATGAGCTGAACCCCAGAAATCATGAGATTGGCTTAACACTCATGAGATTCTTAAAAATAATTAATAAATGTTGAGTTCTTTTTATTTGGCTTCTGGGATTTGAGCTTGTAACACCAACACCTGAGACCAACACCTACAAGATCTTCACCAAGCATTCTCAAAACTATGATATCCACACAAGGAAATAAGGAAACAAATCAACAGAGCCAGACATGTACCTAGAAGCCTCCTGCTACAAGACAAGCCCAAGAAAGAAACCAACAGAACTCCACTGGCCATCACCTACAGTCCTCAGCTTAAACCTCTCCAACGCATCATCAGTGATCTACAACCCATCCTGGACAATGATCCCTCGCTTTCACAGACCTCGGGAGGCAGGCCAGTCCTCGCCCACAGACAACCCGCCAACCTTAAGCATATTTTCAACAGCAACCACACACCGCACCATAACTACTTTAACTCAGGAACCAATCCATGCAACAAACCTTGATGCCAACTCTGCCCACATATCTACACCAGCAACACCATCACAGGACCTAACCAGATCAGCTACAACATCACCGGTTCATTCACCTGCACGTCCACCAATGTTATATATGCCATCATGTGCCAGCAATGCCCCTCTGCTATGTACATTGGCCAAACTGGACAGTCACTACGTAAAAGGATAAATGGACACAAGTCAGATATCAGGAATGGCAATATACAAAACCTGTAGGAGAACACTTCAACCTCCCTGGCCACACAATAGCAGATGTAAAGGTAGCCATCTTACAGCAAAAAAACTTCAGGACCAGACTCCAAAGAGAAACTGCTGAGCTTCAGTTCATTTGCAAATTTGACACCATCAGATCAGGATTAAACAAAGACTGTGAATGGCTAGCCAACTACAGAAGCAGTTTCTCCTCCCTTGGTGTTCACACTTCAACTGCTAGCAGAGGATCTCACCCTCCCTGATTGAACTAACCTCGTTATCTCCAGACTGATTTTTGCCTGCATATTTATACCTGCCTCTGGAAATTTCCATTACATGCGTTTGACGAAGTGGGTATTCACCCACGAAAGCTTATGCTCCAATACATTTGTTAGTCTTAAAGGTGCCACAGGTCTCTGTTGCTTATTAATTGAGTGTGTCCTTGCAACTATAATGCCCCAAGTGATATTACTGAAATAGAATGCACAGAAACTGTTTTGATCAAAAGTTTTTAGCACTGTGAAGATTTTCTTTTTGAGATTTTTGCTTTTAATTCTAAAGTTGAAGAGGTAAATGTTGTGACTTGATTTGTTTGAAGAGTAACTAATGCATACTTAAGCTATAAGGGAGTTTCCTACTGTGTTGTTGATCTATATCAGTCCAACTATTATTCATCTATTTCATCTTGTTCCATGGTTCAGAGTGATTACAAAAGCATTACTTGGCATTGATCCTGCCGACACACCCAGGAGTAACTTTATGCACACGAGTACTCCTGCTGAGCTCCATGGGTAGTCAGAGGGGCTACACGCAGGAGTTAAGCTAATCTGTAGGTGTTGCAGGACTGGAACCATAGTGTGCAGTTGATATTTCAGTGCTGAGAAACCATTTGATAGTTTCTGCATACAAAACACTGGTTTATGAGTTTTTTTAGTGACTTGCACATTGTAAAGTTTAACTACAAAGTTTGTTTTAAACAAAATTGTACCATTTTTCCTTCCCACATGGTGAAAAGCATTATAAAATGTGTCTAGGGGATTTAAATTAAAGTGGACATGTCTGAGTTTCCTGTTACAGTTATTAGCATTTATGTATTTATCCATCCTTGCTTTAGCACTAGAAATAGTCTTGAACTAAAAACTTTTATATGAATGTCACAAAATAATAATTAATAGTTCTTTTAATCTGTAAAACTCCAAGCACTTTGCACAGATGGGTAAGTTTCATCTATAGATGGGGGAAGAAGTAGCACAGAGAGGTGAAGTAACTTGCTCAAGGTTACCCAGTTCATCAGTGGCAGAACCGGGCATAGAACCCAGCTCTCCTGACTCCCAGCCCAGTGCTGTATCCATCATATCATGCATGTTAGAATTCCATATCCAGATTTTGCAGCTTGGGCCCAGCTCTGCTTAATACAGATTTGATTTCACAAAGGGAATGTGGGCTAGATGAATGAGGGCTGGTCAGGCCCAGAAACTCATGCTATCTAATTCCAGCTGTGTTGATAACTTGCTGCATGTGTTCCATGGTAAGGCCTTTAATCTTTTTGCCTCTGTTTTCTGATCTGTAAAATTGGAATGATAATACCTACTGACCTTGCCTGGCTGTTGTGAGGATTAATGTAGTTAGTGTTTGTGCAACACTTTGAAAAAGTAATGCGCCAAGTTGTATTACTATTCTGTGGAAAAATTTTATACTCCAAATAATACATTTAGGGACAAAATCTACACTGGTTTCTTTGTACATTCCTTGCAGCCCTTTGCAGTAAATGTGTTTACACAGGGTGTTAGGGCAGAATTTGATCCAAATGGTCAAAGGCGTTTTGTTTTTATTCCCCCTCTTTCCTCACAATATTAAATCAGGTTGTAAACTTTTCTGATGAGCTCTTGCATTGTGGTCTCAGCTTTTATCTGCTGATGCCTCTAATATAACTTTTGTAAAAATGCCTCCTTCAGTACTAGCCTTGAAGATGCTGATTTTATTTTTAAAACTTTATTTTCCACGATATTTCTGATATTACATATGGTATGAAGTGCTCCTGACCTTTTGGAATAAGTAAAATGTAAGCATTTTTTATCACCCTGAGCATTGGGTCAGAAGTGGGCTTTGCGAGTAAGTGACACTTTTATAACACTATTTAATGCTTACTTCCCGTTGCCTGCTTTTTCTATAACTTACAAGAGGTGTTAGTAACACAGTCAAAGTCAGAATTTTCTATTGTATAACAGAGATAAAAAGAAAAGAAATATAGATCCCAGTCCTGCAAACTCTTACACACATAAGTAATTCCGTTTAGTGTAGTGTGATTACTTGCATGCTTAAAGTTGCTCATGTACAGAAGTATTTGCAGGGTTGGGCCCATAGCCAGAATTGAAATAAAAACAAGGTGTATGAAAATACTTTATATTTGGCCAAAAATAGACTACTTGAAAAATAATTTTTCTCCAAGAAACACTCATAGACTCATAGACTTTAAGGTCAGAAGGGACCAATATGGTCATCTAGTCTGACCTCCCGCATGATGCAGGCCACAAAAGCTGACCCACCCACAACAGAATCTTCCAGCCTGCGACCCCTGCCCTATGCTGCGGAGGAAGGCTACTTAAGGACTGAAGTGTACACAGTAGTCTATTTTAGGTACCTTATTTTATCTCACAATCTTTAATTTAATCCTCTCAACACTCCTGTGAGGTAGGAAAGTGTTCCCATCCCTATTTTATAGATGGGGAACTGAGGTACGGAGAGACTAAGTGATTTGCCCAAGGTTACAAAGGACATCTGTGGTAGAGTAGGGACTTGAACCCAGGTCTTCCAGGTCCTAAGCTAGTGGCCTATCCTTCTTCTTACAGGGATGCCTTATTTTTAATTTCGTTTCCTTGTCTTTCATTACTTTCTTCTCAATAAGGTAAGCAATAATAATAATAGCAATTACTATGACACTGGAATTTTCTGATGTAGGCTATGTGCAGAAAGGATTAAAAAGAGAATCTAAAAAAAATTGCAAATGTTTAAATGTGCAAAAGTAACTTAATCTGATGTGGACCTGATCATACTCCCAAAGATGACTGTAAATCTGTATGTGACAATAGAGAGGACTGATGCTGCAAGGCTAATTGGGCTTGTGTTGAAAAGAGGAATGTATATGACTAAATATTTATTAAGAGATTGAATCCTACACTCCCGTGATATCAGTGTCTAAGCTCCTATTGATTAATTGAAAGAGGTTAAGTGTTATTTCTATGCAGAAATTGTAATTGTATCTATAACAAATACAAAAAAGCAAACTTCAGAAGTTGTACATGTATAGCCAAACCAGAAAAATGTCTTACCACTTTTGTGAAAGAGTGAAACCTCCCTTCCTTTAGAGTATTCCCACTTTGAATATTTTTCAAGGCCGCCTCAAATCCATATAAAAAAAATGTATATAAGATGTCCCTTCTGTGAGGCTGACAGGAATTAGGATCTGAACCAATAGAAATATTCGTAATTTCATCTGCCCTCTGCAGCTAGGTAGCCATGTACTGTAAGTTGTTCCCAATTTAGGGCCTCATTCAGAAACATGTTTGGTGTTTCCTATGAAGTGTTGAGCACTTTCAGCATCCCCTTTCTTCAATGGGAGTTGAAGACACTTAGCACCTTTCAGGATTGGACCCTTAAAGGGTAAAGGGTCAGATCTCCCTTAAAGAAAAGGTGTTTGGAAGTTTCATTTTAGCAAAGAGATCTCCTCTCGAATTGGAACTAGTGTTATAGCTATCAGTAAGGGTGAAAGAATTTTCACAATAATACAAACATCATCCCACCCAGCTGCAATCCAAGCCTGTCTCTCATAGTTGCGGTGAATGTTGCTTTCTGAAAGGTTCCCGGAAGGAGCAAAATATTACTTTAAAAAATGTAAACAGTGAAGTAAATTTTTGGAACACTTTTTCTTTGAACTGTCTGTCATAAGGCAGAACATGATACCAGCAGAGAGAATGGTGGATGCTCTGCTTGTAGCCATGTACTGTAACGTACTGAGCATCCATCTAATTCATCATCAAATGTTTTATTCTGGGTCCTGTGGAAAATAAATAGAATGTAATCATGGAATTAAATGCTGTACCATATGCATATGCACAAGCAGGACAAACGAAGGATGCCTAAACAACCTTAATTCTGACATTTCCTGACTTTGAGTGCTTGACTTTCTAACCCTAATAATGTTTTTTTTTAAACTAGTTATTAAGTGTAACTTAAAGTTGTTATAGTAAACGGATATCAAAGATATTTTATTATTATATTGTCAATAGCAAGAATATGCAAAAGCTGATTTATAATGAAGGAATCAAAACCTTTAGTGTCAGAATGGTTTAATTAATATATGCTGTTAGAACATAGGACATCAGTGCAGAGGTCACAGAGACATTTGTGATACAGTAGAACCTCAAAGTTACGAACACCAGAGCTATGAACTGACCGGTCAACCACACACCTCATTTGGAACTGGGAGTATGGAATCAGGCAGCAGCAGAGACCAAAAAATAAAAAATAAAAAAATGCAAATACTGTATAGTACTGTGTTAAACATAAACTACTAAAAAAATAAAGGGAAAGTTAAATAAAAGATTTGACAAGGTAAGGAAACTGTTTCTGTGCTTGTTTCATTTAAATTAAGATGATTAAAAGCAGCATTTTTCTTCTGCACGGTAAAGTTTCAAAGCTGTATTAAGTCAATGTTCAGTTGTGAACTTTTGAAAGAACAACCATAATGCTTTGTTCAGAGTTATGAACATTTCAGAGTTACAAACAGCCTCCATTCCGGAGGTGTTCGTAACTCTGAGGTTCTGCTGTAATATGCGGGCCATATTTGATCTTAGATTTGATATAATTCATTTTGTATGTATACAGTTATGATATTCCTTATAGATTTTTATTTGATTCACCTAAGTACAGCTATTTTTGTTAGGTATATTTTGTGCATGTTATTGAGGAAAATATTTTTTAAAAATAGTAAATAGAATATTGGTAAGTTTGTATTTAACATACAAATCTTAAATATATCTAATTCAGATATTTTACTATATTGAGATGTTTGTCCTGACTTAAATTGAATTGACTAGTATGCTGTAGCGAACAATCCTTGCTGGGAGTGATAGACCGACCTTAATGTATATGGCCATATATTCCTTCCAAGAACATGAATTTAAATTGTCCCGTGTGTCAAAGTACTATCCCCACATAAAGCAGGAGCTATATAAAGGCCATTTCCTTACATCATGTTTTTGTAGCATGAAATAAAAATGTTAATTCTAAAATAACTGGGAAGTGGACCTGCTTAGAGTGTGTTGATAACCAGTATATAGGAAATACAGTACAAGGAGACCAATCCTTTTACACTAAAGAAAATCTTTATTATCTGCTGATAATGTTATCACAATAAGTAAATCTGTAAATACATACATATATATATATATACTTTTTATGAATGCCAAGTTTTTTCTTTCTTCCTTTGCCAGTGGTGGTCCTCCTCCTTTTGTCTTACTGGCCTGTGCCAGTTACACGTTTTATAATGGACACAAATTCTTCAAAGCTGACTTTCCCATCATTATTTTTGTCCAACGATTTAATTATGTTATCGAGAGAAAATGCATCCTGTTTTTATAGGAAAATAATTTAAAAAGTTAAGTAAAAAAATTAATGGTCACAGATACTTCCTGATAAGAAACATAGCCCATAAAGTAGGCTAACTATTAATGTTACTATGGAGGTGTTGCTATTACTATGGGATCTACCAGTAAGTACATGGGTGTGTATGTGTGTGAGATTGTTATATTGACTAACCAAGAAATGCAGTGCTCACAGCCTGCTAACATTGTTATCAAAGACATACCAGTCCTCTGAACAGTGTGGAGCAATCATCTGCCTTTCACCTTTCACTATAGAAGAGCATTCCTAAGAAATAGTTAAAATTCTCACAGTCAGACTATCAAGAAATGAAAATGTCCCCATGTGCAAGAGCCAGTGGACCCAGAACGACCAAAAATGCCAGAGGTTCTTGAACAAATCACTACAGCAAGGCTTCGCTATGACTGGGCTTTCATTCTGATGTAGGTAAATTGAGTTTGGACTATATCACAAAGATGGGGAAAGAAAGACAGGTGAAAAAGCAGTAGCATAGACTCACTGAGCTACAGTGGTCACCATTAAAAGTCAACATCTACCACACTGCTATCTCAGGGTCCAACCCAGAGCCCACTTACAGTTGAAAGAATCCCACTGACTTCACTGGACTTTGGATCAGGCCCTGAGACAGGACTGTTCCCCCCTGTATTTAGAATACTCTGTATTGTGTTAGCAAAATTGTTTAAATGTGGCAAATCTAGCTAAGAGCATTAACTCCTTTTAGTCCAGTCCATATTATGAAAGTGCACATGGCATTCTGGTGCAGTGAATTTTCTGAAAACACTCTTGGTAATTAGTCAAATGTATAAAGTAGGATAAACCTAGTTTTGATTGTGTTTTAAGCCACTTTTTTATGTTGTCATACTTTATATCATCTATTTCAGTGTCAAACAAGTTGCACATTTCTGCAAACAGGGAAAATGCTAGAAAAATCTACTATCCAAATTGCAAATAGAAATCATTGATAACACAAAAATAACAGGAGTACTTGTGGCACCTTAGAGACTAACAAATTTATTAGAGCATAAGCTTTCGTGGGCTACAACCCACTTCTTCGGATGCATATAGAATAAATTTGTTAGTCTCTAAGGTGCCACAAGTACTCCTGTTATTTTTGCGGATACAGACTAACACGGCTGCTACTCTGAAACCTGTCATTGATAACACAGGTGAAATGTGAATGTTCAGTCAAATCTGGATTTATTTTCCTCCAAAGCTGAACCGGCTATGACTGATATAAAAAAGTTTTAGTAAGAAGGCACCTTAGCAGACTTACAAGTTTGTTTCCAATTAACTTTTCCAATTAAATAAACTATGACTATAAATTATGATAATTGTTTGATAAGGAAACACTTTTTTATATTTTATGATTTTTCCATAGGCTTAATTGCACATACCGGATCATGTAAAAGATTTTTCTCCATCCAACAAATTGTAGCAAAATGAATAAAGTGGATTTTTGTTATTCACAAAATTCTGGAATTTCCACTGAGTTCAGGCCTTTGACAAAATGCACCAACATTGATTCAGCACACCCACATTTAACATCTAAATGTCCAGTCTAGCAAAGAAAACTATTTGGAGTCCTACTGAAGTCAAAACCCAACTCCAGTTAATCTTCCAAAATCTGTTCATTCTTGAAACCCCCAAATGGTGTCCTATGGACATTTCTGCAGATCAAATGTTGGTGGTGATTTTTTGCCTTTGCACTTTTCTTGAAATCACAGAGAATTATTATCTCCATTTCCATTACAGCAGGGACTTCAGCTATTTACCAGCTTCTTCAGACTTCTCACCTAAGTTCTGATACTTCTGTTTTCAGAATCGAATAATTACCAGTCACCACATTTACCTAATACTCAAAGTCTAAAGACCCTCTGAGATGAATCAAGATACAGTATATAGACTTGGGGGGAATCTTTTATATGATCCAGTTGGTGCAACTTTGCCTTCAGAACATCTTATAAAATACATTAAAAGTATTTATTTCATAGTGCCAAGTTGTGAACTCCTTACAACTATGTGAATAAGACAAGTGGTGGATTCACATACTGATGCTTTGACAATGATCATTAAAGTCAATGGGGGCATAAGGCTCTGCCTTGCGGGATCAGGGCCTATATTTACATTTTCCCACCCATTCCACAGAGAGTACAATTGATGCTGCTTGGGCTACACTTACCTTCAGATATTGTGCAAATTGATTCTGAAGCAGGTTTTTCAGTCCACCAATGGACAGCGCGCTGGTACTACCCTCCATCAATGCATATTGGGTGAAATATTTTAAAAGGTTATCATCAAGTAAATTTTCCATATTTCTGATTATATTCTTGAAGAATAACTGTGACAACAAAAACAAAACCCTACATTTGAATGTTGAAAGAGAAGGAAAAAATCAGTGATGGATTTCATTCCAGGTAGCATGTGTCTGTTTTGGATGAAGAGGGCAAGCAGTTGGTGTAAACAACAATTGCTTATTATAAGTGCAGTCTTTGAATTAGAAATTATTATGTTAACCAAGCAGTTATCAACAGGTGAAAATGAAAAATCTCTAATATATTGAAACTATCGACTAGGTATGTAGGTTTGTTTGATTTTTTTCCTACTGGGGAGATAATTCTGTTCACACTAACATCTCAGCAGGGAATAAGTTATACTTAACCGTTAACCAACAGTTACAGTGGGCTTTTTCCTCAATATAATGGGTTCAACCCATTTCCAAAAGAAAATGCCAAATTAATATAAGAGATTTTAAACATGTGTAATAAATTCAGATCGTACTTACCTGACTCACGAAACCCAGAACAACTAACAGAATCCAGCAGGAGTGAGAATTGCGGGGTTGGGACAACCTTTATAGTCTGCACGCTTCCACCCCACCCTGATTATGAAATTTTTCTTTTGTCATTAAAAACAGTACACTAATTTTAATCTTATAGCTCCAATGATCAAAGGTTTTGCATACTTTAGAAAAAAGACTTAATGAAAACAATTTTACAAATGAAGGGGCACCATAAACCCCTACCTATGCATTTAGATGAGGTTTCATAAAGTCCTTTCTGTGGGTATTTTCCCCCTACAAACTGTGTGTTTTAGTTTTTAACCTCTGCCACACCCGCTTCAGAGTTAGCCTGGGGAAAGCGTCTACAGAGAAAGGCTTTTTTGTATATGCATAAAACTTTCCTGTTTCCAAAACATATGTTGCCTGATCCTTTTTAATGGTTAATAATAATTGTATTGGAGCATAAGCTTTCGTGGGTGAATACCCACTTCGTCAGACGCATATTGTATTGATTGTATTGATTGCCAGTTGATCCTGATTAATGAGCTGGGGGTAAGAGGGTTCTTGTCCCAGAATCAGGCTACACAGAACTAAAACCAACATGTTCAGTATCTCGTCGGGAGCCTCGGGGTCTATGGCAAGGACACTGACACTGAGGGCAAAGCCAAGCCTTGATAATTTTTATTAAAACCAGTACTAGAGACAGAAAAGCTCCAAGCCACATACAAGAGTAATACAGTATTGGGGACATCTGTGGTATCATTCCCTTGCATATGCTCTTAGACTTCTATACTTACATGCTTCCTTGAGGACCTGGTGGTAAGAGACATGCTGAGTGAGTCCAATAGTCCAGGTTCCCCAATGCCCAAGATTGGTGGCAGATAACAGTAAAGCTGAAGGGTCAAATGATGGAAAGCTAACCTCCTCCACATGTTGGTTTGGCCTATTACACTGCTCTACAGCCAAAATGCTTCTGAAATAAATGTAGTCAAACTTTACTAATACCTACATACCTAGTCACTGAGAACGAAAATGATGCTTAAAATTGTTGATTGGCTCTAGTTTTCAAGATATGCTATTGGGTCAGTATATACGACCCTTGCCTTGGGAATGGCGGAGGATAAGTGAGTTATAAAGGGAAGGGATCTCAATTTAAACCAGAAATGACTAAAATACATCTTTGACTGGATCTATGAATAAATCTATGACTGGGTTTGGACAGTACTTGCTTTTTAGGCAAAACAACGAATGATGCAATCTGAAGCTGGTATTGCGTCACACATGATATGAATTGCATCATGTTATTCCTAGAAGTCATGGATGATGCAATCATAACGAAGCTTACATCACTCTGCTGAACAAATTGTCCTATATCAGCTCTAGAAATCATACAGTGTCGTGCTCTCTTATTTGTCAGTGTTTGATTTTGCAAAGGGACACATTTCTGTTTAGCCAAAGTGAGCAGAGATGCCTTGTACTTGTGTGAACAGTGCAGATAACTTCTGCTATGTTTGTGGTGAAGTGACTTTTGCATCACAAAAGTGCAGTATAACCACTATGGTTAAGAAAGCCTATCACCTTTATTTTGGCTGCAGAATTGGAGATCAGGACAAGAGGTGGGCCCCACACATATGCTGCAACACTTGTGCAACAAATCTTCGCCAGTGGTTGAACAGGAAAAGGAAATCTGTGCCTTTTGCAGTGCCAATGATTTGGAGAGAGCCAACAGATCATACCAGCAATTGTTACTTCTGCATGGTGCCTCCAGTTGGGAAAGGTGTGTCAAAGAAGAAAAAGTGGACTGTGCATTATCCAAACATTCCATCAACTATACGCCCAGTACCCCATGGAGAAGGACTGCCGGTTTCCGATGCACCAGAATCATTCTCACTTGAGTCAGACGAGGAAGAGGATGAAACTTCTGGTCCTGAACCATCAATGTCACAGGACCCACATTTTCTCCCATCCTCCTCCTCTGAACCACACCTCATAACACAAGGTGAACTGAATGACCTTGTCAGGGATTTGGAACTACCCAAGAGTAAGGCAGAGCTGTTGGGCTCCAGACTACAGCAGTGGAATCTCCTGGCAGGTGATGTTAGGGTTTCCATGTTCCGTGACCGTCAAAAGGATCTTGTCCCATTCTTCTTCATGGAAGGTGATCTTGTAGCCTGCAACAACATCGATGGTGTGATGGCAGCCCTCAACATCGTTCACGATCCAGATGAGTGGAGACTGACTGTTCATTGATTCATCGAAGACGAGTCTTAAAGCTGTTTTACTGCATAATGGCAATGTTTTGCCATCAATTCCAGTTGGTCATGCAGTCCATATGAAGGAAACCTATGACAACATGAAACAACTTTTGAGGTGCATAAACTATGACCAACATCAGTGGCAGCTTTGTGGCGATTTGAAGGTTGTTGCTCTCTTGCTTGGTCTGCAGACTGGATACACAAAGTACTGCTGTTTTCTCTGCGAATGGGATAGTCGTGCAAGAGATTCCCACTACATCAAGAAAGATTGGCCACTCCGACAGTCATTGGAGCCTGGGAGGAAAAGTGTTCAGCATCCACTACTTGTTGAATCAAAGAATATTTTGTTACCACCCTTACACATCAAGCTGGGTCTGATGAAGAACTTTGTCAAGGCCATTGACAAAACACAAGCAGCTTTCAAGTACCTCCGTGGAAAATTTCCAAGGTTAAGTGAAGCTAAGATAAAGGAAGGTGTCTTTGTTGGTCCTAAGATCCGTGAACTTCTTCGAGATGATGCATTTGACCATGCACTGCGTGGCAAGGAAAAGACGGCATGGAAAGCCTTCCAGTTAGTGGCAATAAATTTTCTCGGAAACAACAAGGCAGACAACTACAGGTTGTTGGTGGAAAACCTCCTCAAGGCATACAAAAGCCTTGGTTGCAACATGTCACTAAAGATACATTTTTTGCACTCTCATCTAGATTTTTTTCCACCGAACTGCGGAGCAGTGCGCGACGAGCACAGCGAGCGATTTCACCAGGACATTGCAACAATGGAGAAACGCTATCAGGGCAAATGGAGCCCATCAATGCTTGCAGACTATTGCTGGACAGTGACAAGAGCTGCTCCATTTAATGAATACAAGAGACAAGCCAAGAAGCGCCGAGTAGACACTGAATAGGACTAAACTATGTACAGAATAGTTTTTTGCCTTTTGTTTCATAATAAATTTTATTTATATAACCCTTTTGCTGATTTTTAAAGTGTTACATAAACAGGACAGGTGAAATATTATCATGTAAAGCAACCATAAACACATGAAAAGACCTAGGTTTACAATTTATGATTAAAACTCTACTATCTACACAATATACATAGACATCAAATGTAAAAACTTAAATATCTTAGAAACAGTAGCCAATCAGTTGTTTTAATTGTCATATTTGAATTCAGCACATCAAAATACATAATAAATAGCACATTTTATCTCTGAAGCAGACAACTTCTCAAAAATTGTAGACCAGTGTTACAAGACCTGAACACTATCATGAATATTCATTCTAATGCCCAGCTTTCCATGTCCAAATCTAACTTCCTCACCCTCATAATATTGGAGTGCATTTATCCTATAGGTTATCTTATTAATGCAATTTAATTCATTATCATGTATGTCGCTATGGCTCAAGCAAGTTTGTAGTTAGACATCTGCCAACAATTCTATCCTAAAATATCGAAGCCCAGTATCACTTCAGTATTCCTGCGGTTGCCTGGTATCGTTATATTCCAACTCCTGCTATTGAGCAAGCTATTCCTAGTTCCCCAAAACCTAAGGGTAACTGTCAGGTTATTTATCTATGCCAAGGGTCACAGGCCTACTATGCTTGGCTATACTTATGCTAACCTGCTAATGTCTTACAGGATACAGACCTGTAGGTTCCTTGTGTTACTGTTGAATATAATAAAAAGCTAAACTAGTTCTATGGGCTACACTTAGCATACAGCATTTTATCATAAAACATATTCATTGACCTTCTGAGCTAGACGAATGTAAAAGAAATGTAATGTAGGTTTAGGAGTGGATGGCTAACAGTTACAGTACAGTCCAAGAAGCTGTCTGTATTTAAAATACAGACCTAATTTTTAAGTGTTTTTTATTTTGAGTTTTCATTTATAATTCTCCAAAGTACACAGTCAAAAAATGTTACACACGCAAAACTCTAAAAGCATTTCAGCTAAAAGCCGGTTAGGTAAAAATGAACTCTAAGGTGCTGAAGGTCCAGTATACTCCTTATTGGTGCTGATGACTTTTGTCTTTATTTGTTATTATTATGGTCTAGCTCTCATGGTCATACTTTAAACTGCTCTCTTCCTGGAGATCCAGGTGTGGTGCTTTAACCCATGCTCAGAGTGTGAGGGGTAATGAATGTGTCGTGTGTCTGTAATTTATGATGCAGTTCACCATGGGTCAGCCATCTCTACCCTGTGGCAGAGAAACCATTTTATCAAAAGTCATGGAGTCTAAATATTCCTCTGACAATGACATTTTTTTGGTAGCATAGACAGGGCATTAAACACAGTAGAGCTGGGTAAATAATGTGCTTTATAGTCTGGAGATTCATTCCAAGCTCACAGATGTTCCTGTAAGTGCTACAAGGACCGTGTCACTTTCTATGATCATGTTTACAAAGTCAAAATTCCCTTAAAATTGGCTGCTTATGTGACTGTTCACCCCTGTAAACTTGTTTGGTAAAATATTTGCAAACACAAAAGGTGGGGAGAACAATCAAAATGAACTGGATTATAAATTTGAATAAATGTTTGTGAACTTTTTTTTTTTTTGCAGCATTCACTTATTTTTATTTGAATGCAACTTGTGTATAATCAGTAGCTTCCAGAGCATTAGTGATCTAGTCAGTTGGTAAAATCTCTCTTTAACGCTGCATGATCTGATGTAGAGGGAAAAATTATAGAGCAGTCCAGGTTTCTCAGAATAGGTGGCATAAACTATGACCATGTGTTTCTGTGACATACAGGACACACACATTGCAAATATCTGAAATGATCTGTTGTTTTAGTGAATAAGCATAATGAAGGGAAGTGTAAATTCTTAGTCTGAACTGGAAAAATCTACAGCCTGTGAAATCCTTGCTATGCTGTGTGCAGAACTTGCCTAATGCAGCATCTGGGGTAAAATAAGGGACATGTATAGTTACAGGTCAGCAAGAGTGCAGTACGGCTTTGAATCAGGTTGTGCCACAGGATATAGTAACCAGAAAATGAGATAAATGCCTATTGTGGGGACACAGGTGGCAAAAGGTAGAATGAAAGCTGGTCTGGAGTGCCTTTCCACTGACTGCGCGGGCATCGGTCACAGCTCATGAAGTACAGCAATACCTGTATCCTGTGGGTTGCAATCAGCATTAGTCATTCCCTCACTATTGTGCATGAGTGTGCCGCCAGCAACAACTGTATGCTGTCACCATGCTGTAGGTCAGCACTAAGTCTTCCTGACTAATGAAAATACCATATTGGTCCTCTGGTCACAGGGAGAGATGTCTCTGATAGGCAAATCTGTTTTGTTGCAGGCAAACAACCTGAAATACCACTCTGTGTGTGTGTGTGTGTGTGTGTGCGCGTGCGTGTGCAGTTTCTAACTACCTGTACTAGGCAAAATCCCAAGTACACTGCCATTTTCTGGAGTGGAACAACTCTTCCTGATGTGTGTTGCACAGAAACTGCAGTGTGATGTGCAGATCAAAGGGATGCACAGATGGCGCTCGGTGCCTCCAAATCCAGCAGCCATTAGGATGTGGCGCTCTGCAAAATGGAAAAAGAATTAAAGGTGAGAGCGTATTGATAGTCAGCCTGGTCGTACACGGCCTT
Source organism: Emys orbicularis (assembly GCF_028017835.1). Lineage (NCBI taxonomy): Eukaryota > Metazoa > Chordata > Testudines > Emydidae > Emys > Emys orbicularis. The sequence goes on from NC_088683.1 coordinate 229,783,018, forward strand.
TTTCAAGGCGTGTGTTGCGGGATGTGGAAAATTAAATCTCAACCACAAATGGAAGATATATGCAAAATAACTACCTGTGTCAATGTCCTTGAATTATTTATGAGATCAGGAGGACACAAAGTATAAATGGGTCAATAGGGAGCATCCAGAGAGGAGCAGATTGCCCAAAAATCATCAGATATAACCCTTGCTACGTGTGGGGACCTCACTCAGAGAATTGTACTTAAAGCCAGTAAAGAGAAGGTTGTGTCACTCCTGGATGTGGATCTGTTGTAGTGGCAGTAGGGGGAGATGAGAGCAGCTTGTTGTATTTAGTCCATAAATAAAGTAGGCGATGTGCTTTGATTGTTACAACTTCTGTTGTCTGTAAAATCTCTACTGATGTGCAAAGGTTCTTTATGTCTCATCTTGCAGAATACAATTTGCTGAATAATGTCCTGGTTGGCTATCCTAATCTACAGACTCAGTTTCTTCTTGGCACTCCCTCGTTATGCTGTGATGCTTATGTACAAGGTGTCTCCCTCACAAAATCGGGTGTGGTTGCTACAGTGATGAACAATTCAGTAGAAGCATTATTAGTGGCAGACTTTATGCTGTGATGTGCTGCTTAGTGTGCTGCATCTGAGTCAGTTGCCCATGAAGTGTACACACTTGAAAACAGATTGTTACTACAGTAAAGCTCTCTAAACTGAGTATGCACCCATACTACATGAGGCACAGGCCTGGGGAGGAGAATGTACCAAAAAGTGGTTATCTCATAGTGCTTCCTGAAACCATGATCCCGCGGCAATACAATAAAGCTGCTACCCCACAGCTGCTATTTACAATTGGCTAAACATTTAATCGCTTTGTTCTCAAACGTGTTTTATAGAACCCTTACAAAGAATTACCTGTCTAAAGAACTGCAGACCCTCATTAATCTGCATTTCAGTAAGACACAGACTCACAAATCTACAATAGAAGGTACAGAACAGTGAGGTTTTGCTGCTCAGCTGGGGTGATGCCAGTCTAGGTAATGTTAAGCTTCATATGAGATGTTAGGGGGGTGTTGCCACATTACACCGTGGCTATGCCCCTGATGCTGGGTAAACCCTAACACAGAGCCTGCCATATTTCCTCCTCCCAGATGCTGATGCTTGTGAGAGTGGGATTGGTGGGGAGAGACTGAGTCAGACTCTCAAACCCATTGACTTTCAATGAAAATTAGGCTCCTAATTGCCTAAATCACTTTTGAACATGGGACTTAGCCATTTGAGTTACTTAGGCCTTGTGACACTGAGCAGAGCAACGATTAAATACCATTCAAAATCTGGGTCCCGGTGCTCCCAGAGCAGCTGTGCTGTAATTGCTGTAGAGGTAAGGAGGAATCCAGGAGATGATGTCACAGTGTACATTAACGGGCTTGTGCGGAGGAAATTATAAAGCACCACCTCCTCTCTCCTCAGCAGCAGCTGGGCTCCGAGCTGTAGAAAGCACAGAGGCGACAGCAGCCTTGAGAGCTGCTATTAAGGAGAAATAATGATATTCTTTTTAAGGGTCTGCAGGACTCCATCAGCATCCTCTAAAGCCACCTGCTCGGCTCCTTTTCCATATCCCTGGCAGCTTCACTGCATCTGCTATGACACCAACCAGAGCCTAGCCTGGCCTCCCTGATGGTGTCAGACTCAGCAGCGGGAAGAGCCCTGTCACGGAGAAAGAAAAGCAGAAGGAGAAATAAATTACCCTGCCTTGGAGATTAGATAGTTCCAAGAGCTAGGCTCGGGTTACCTGGGCTCCCTTTTGGCTCATAGGAAGCATGGCATCATTCTCAGTGGTCACACTAGTGCACTTGCTAATCCTTAGTCCCCATTAGTCCATGCCTGGGCTGCCCCACATTAATGCAGATTGTTAAGGTTCTCATGTAATACTTTTGGGTATTTCTGTTACCCATGTGAAACAAAGAATAATAGAAATTATAAGCACAGAAGTCATGGCCTCACCTTTCACACCCAAAACCATGTCTGTTAGCAGATATATTTTGAATTTTAAATATGATCTATATCTATAGCAGTGGTCCCCAAACTATGGGGTGCACCTGCCCAGGGGGCATAGAGGAATGTTCGGGGGGCCTGGGCCAGTCCCCATGGCAGGTGGGAAGGGAGCATCACCCAGCCCCGCTATGCCCACAGTTCCGCTCTGGCCACAGCCAAGGCCCTGGCTTCGGCTCCTGGCCCCGACCATGGCCCGGCTCCCAATCCCAGCTTTCGGCCCCACTCCCGGCTGTGACTTCTGGTACTCGGCTCCCACCCTCAGGTCCAGCCTTGGGCCCCAGCTCCCAGGAGGTTGCGGACAGATTGCATTACAGTTAAGGGGGGGTGACAAAAAGTTTGGGGACCACTGATCTATAATATCCATTGATCTGTCTCCGGAGGGGTGTTTTAACATGTTCAGTAAATAATTTGATATTAGTCATTTTAACCATTACGGTCTGCTGGAAGCAAAACAAATAGAAGTTGCAAGAGGTGGTTGTTGCTGTGTTCTGCTGTGTTCTCAGCCAAGCTAATTAGGCTCCTAAATGGACCAGCTGGTACCATAGGCGCTGATTTACTCAGATCCCGGGGGGATGCTTGACTCCCGCTCCACCCCAGGCTCCACCCCCACTCCACCCCTTCCTGCAAGCCCCCACCTCTTCCCGTCTCTGCCCTGCCTCTTTCCACCTGCTGGTCCCACTCCTCCCCCTCGCCCCCAGCACCTCCTGCACAGTGGAACAGCTGATCCACAGCAGGCAGGAGATGCTGGAGGGAGGAGCCAATCGGTGGGGCCACCGGCGGACGGGAGGCGCGAAGTGGGAGAGAGAAGTACTGACCTGTGGGGCTGCCAGTGGGTGCAGAGCACCCCCTGGTTTTTTTTCCATGGGTGCTCCAGCCCCAGAGCACCCACGGAGTCAGCACCTATGGCTGGTACCCACCTAGATTCTAAATGGTTCTGGCCCATGTTACTTATTGAAAGAAATATGACTCGGTATGCTTTTATTAATTGTATTAAAGTTAATAAGGAAACAAATAAAATCAAGCAGGCAGATTGCTAAAATGAAACTACTTTTAACATGACTGAATTAAGAATTAAGCAATATAGTTATCGAATCAAAATCAAATTAGGTCAAATCAACAAGGTCCCAGCTTGAAATTTCAGGGAAGACCAGACAGAAGATCTTAAACAAAGGACTTGAAAACTGTTAAAAAGAGCAGCCTGTTGTAGGGAGGCAGAGAGAGAGGGTCTGCAGAGAAACAGACTGTAACATGGTCCCCAGATTCTGGGGCTTCGGGGATAAGTGGGAACTTGTGATTCTCCCCATGGGTACCCCAGGTTGTGAGGCACCTCATCACCACCTGCCGTTCATGTGAGGCAGCCTTGTGTTTTTGTCTTCCAGTTAGATTTTTTTCTCTGAAGTCTTGACAATCTTTTCATCTATATTCAGTTCAGACTGGTAATAGGTGAGACCATACTCAATTTACATGTAAACGGATAGATGGATAAACATCTCTTGTCTGACAGAAGACCTGTTTTTCACCTCTGCTGATGACTAATATTGATACAGATTTTAAGAAGATATTTTCAGTATACATACATATCACCTTGCATAGTATCTATACATAGTTTTCACAGTGATATTAATGACCAGTGTGACACCGGCTTTCATTTAAGACCTCACATGACACTCTTTGGGGAACCAGAATGTACATATCAGAACCAGGAGATTCCTATAACCCCCTTTCCAGTTGGCATGAAGAGGTTCTTGGGTCACAGGACCTACCTAAGCTTGCAAGGAATGGCCAGGTTAACCCTTTTTCATCTCTGTTTGTGATGATAGTAAGGATAAATAAATAATTGTTTTGGACAGTTTCTGTCACTGCATTTTCATACTGATCACAGGCTGCTGGAGGGAAGGCCACAGAGGGCCAAAACCTAGTTGGAGCTGCAGAGGGCCTAGGTGATGAACAGGGATACTGTGACCTGGGGGCACAGTCTAAAAGTGGGAATGAATCTAGGGTTGCCAGGCATCTGGTTTTCAACCAGAATGCCATGAAAAGGGACCCTGGCAGCTCTGGTCAGCACCGCTGACCGGGCTGTTCAAAGTCTGGTCGGCAGCGCAGGGGGGCTAAGGCAGGCTCCCTGCCTGCCCTGGCTCTGCGCAGCTCCCATAAGCAGCCAGCATGTCCCTGTGGCCCCTAGGCGCAGATGCAATCAGGGAAGCTCCATGCTCTACCCCTGCCCTGAGCACCTGTTCTGTATCTCCCATTGTCCAGGAACCCTAAGTGGATCATGGGAGTCTACCCTGAGAGAATTACAAGCATGGACCTGTGATTTGGGAAGAGTGTCCATAGTGAGACTGAGTAAGGGGTACAGCTAACCCTGCACCCATAACATTAACCTCAACTTAGAGAAAAAGAGCCTCAGCAATTTTAAAAGATCCTGATAGAAACACCAACCACTCAACATGCATCCATCAGTATTATTAAAAATAAATGTGGACATCACATAGCAGATGTCTTTTCTTGCAAACAAGGCAATTTAGCAACTGTTATATTCCACAACTGACTGAACAGTTACTCAGCTTGTCTCTTTGGAGCATTCCATCTTAAGCTTTAAAGTAACTTTCTGCTCCATCAGGAAACCATTTGAAATAGAGATAATTAAAGTTTATACAAGGTAATAAACTCATATATGCTGTTTCTCTGACATTCAGCATGGAAATTCAAAGTCTGTTCAAACAGCATACAGGGGCAGGGGGAACTTAAAACACGAAACAGGTGACCATTTTTTAAAGAACACAACATACCTAGGAGTAGCTAGTACTTTTCTACTCAGAGAAGTGAATATGCAAAAATAGCACCTTCTTACTCAACAGATCTTCTTTCCCTGTATATTCAGAGAAATAACTCAATTACTTCACTGACAAAATATATTTAAATTGCTTTTTACTCCTGGTAGTACTGGAGAGCCAGCACATTTAAGAGGGAGTGAGATGGTTCCTATTCCTTGTTAGGGTGACCAGGTGTCCGGTTTTCGACCAGAACACCTGTTCGAAAAGGGACCCTGGTGGCTCCAGTCAGCACCGCCGACCAGGCTGTTAAAAGTCTGGTGCCCCGGAAGTGGCCAGCTGGTCTGGCTCCTAGGCGGGAGGCCATGGGACTCTGCGTGCTGCCCCCGGCCAATGGGAGCTGGGGGGGGTAGTGCCTGCAGGCGAGAGCAGCACGCACCGTGGAGCCTCCTGCCCCCACTCCCACCTAGGAGCTGGACCTGCTGGCCGCTTCTGGGATGCAGTGCGGTGCCCCAGGATAGGCAGGCAGCCTGCCTTAGTCCCCCCACTGTGCCACTGACTGAGAGCTGCCCGAGTAAGCCTGCGCCCCAACGCTGAGCCCCAACCCTCTGCCCCAGTCCTGAGCCCCCCCCAAACTGAGAGCCCCTCCTGTACCCCAGAGCCCACACCCCCAGCCCAGAGCCCTCACCCCTCCCAAACCTGAACTCCCTGCCTCAACCTGCAGCTCCCTTCCACAATATGAATCCCTCTTCCCCATCCCCCAGCCTGGAGCCCCATCCTGAACCCCAAACCCCTCATCCCCAGCCCCACCCCAGACCCTGCACCCCCAGCCGGAGCCCTCACCCCCTCCCACACCCCAACTCCCTGCCCCAGCCCGGAGTCCTGTCCCGCACCCTGAACCCCTCATTTCTGGCTCCACCCCAGAGCCTGCACCCCCATTTAGAGCCCTCACCCTCTCCCGCACCCCAACCCCCTGCCCCAGCCCAGTGAAAGTGAGTGAGGGTGGGGGAGAGTGAGCCACTGAGGGAGGGGGAATGTAGTCAGTGGGGGGCAGGGCCTCAGAGAAGGGGCAGGGCTAGTGCGTTCGGATTTGTGCCAATAGAAAGTTGGCAACCCCATTCCTTGTGCATCATCAACAGAATTATTTAATAAATTCTAATCATCTCGCAAATACATTGAAGGCCCTGGAGCTGTGTAGGGTTGAACAGGTGTCACTCAAGATTTAATTTAGCTGGTGGTAGCTTTATTACAGATGATGTTGAGTTAGAAGAAAAGAACCCAGCTTGACTCTGAGCCCAAGATGAGCTTGCAGGATTGGTAGTTTAAGAAACACAGTTTCTTGTAAACTGAGCACATTTACTATGGCATGGCATAATCTTGGAGCTGAACTGTGCATTTTACAAAGTCACTTCTGAGAGTAGAACTGCACTCTAAACCTTCAGCAAGCCTTTGATCTTCCCTTGTAGGGTAAATTACTAAATTAGGATCGCACAATTTGTGTGGACAATTGTAAACCAAGTGGTGATTAACTCTTATTCAGTGCTTGTAACAGTTTACTGAACAGGTTGGGCCCAGCCAAGCATGTGTCAGCTACTGATCTAATAAATAGGTACTGGTAGGTGTATTTGGTAACATATAGTACTACTAAATCTGCTTTGGTAACATCATCTGCTTTTACTGAATTCTTAATGTTTCTTTTGAGGATGAGGAACACACCTACATTCCAAAGGGTGGTAAATATAGTGCTGACAAAGCATAGATGCAGATGGGCCGCTTGCAACACAGAGACAGTGTTTGCAAGGCTTTTGCAAGCAGGCTTGCTTGCTAGGGCAGAACGCTTCACACTTGTCATGGCCTTGGTGTTGAATTTAGGACACAGAGTGGGGTGTGGCCAAATTTAAATGGAAGCCAGCCAAAGTGGATGCTCAGAGATTGGCCCACACCTATTACAGAGGGCTTTCTTGGGGACTGTAGGTTTTGTCATAAACAATTATGGCTGTGTCTGCCTGATCTAAGAGGAAACTATGACAAACTGACAAGGCCAGACCTAAAGAAGAGCTCTGTGTAAGCTCGAAAGCACATCTCTCTCACCAACGGAAGCTGGTCTAATAAAAGATACCACTTCACCCACCTTGTGAAGCTTATGTAGAGAAACAAGAGTGAACAGCTTTCAAAACTTCTAAGAAAGAGCTCTGCAGGTTATCACTATTCAGTAAGCCAAATTGAACTCAGAAGTGTGTGGTGCATAAGACACCGAATTTTGGTTTGGAGCAGGTATTCAGGCAGGTGTATGACATGGGGGAAGAATGTCACATGGCATACATTTACAGGAAATTACTTCCTCAAAAGATAGCCTAAGTCCTGGTAGAGAAGTCATGGCTTGCTTCATGTGTGGTTCTATAAAAGATCTAATCATTCCTGTATGACTGAGTTTGAGATGGTGACTGACCACTGTCCCCTACCTGGTTACACAGAGACCAATCAAAGCTCCTATGGTGGATTACAGTTCATCACAGCAACCCTATTTCCAGATATCAAGTCAAAAATGAAAATGCCAATGAATGATACAAAAGAAACATTGGAGGCATTTGGCATAACATTATGGTTGTGGCATACGAAAACTAGAACATTAAAAACAAGTAAGGAGGAGTGATGGAGTTTGGAGTGTTAGCTGCATGCTGGGGAATGTATGGGGAAAACTTAATGAATTCACACTGGAAATCAGGAAGTCCAGTTCCATTTTTTCCCTACATTTGGGAATTTGACATCAATCCTAGGGGCTGATCCAACTCAGTTAGGAGTATGTCTTCAAGCCAGCTAAATGAAGATATTTAAAGGGCTATTGTAGATAAAACATGGCCTAGTAAATACAGGGCACAGGACTGGGGTTTAAGCATCCTGGCTTCTATTCCCAACTGTATCACTGACTGTCGTAGAACCTCGACAAATCACTTAACCTGTCTGTGACTTAATTTTCTCATCTCTAGACAGGAGATAATTACAACAGTGGTTATGTTCCAAGGGCTTTGATGTCTGCAGAGGAGAAGCTCTGTCTGTTCATTGAGTCTGATCATCATTTTATTATTACAGCCTTGTAAGCTTCAAGTAAAAGAGAATTGGAATTATGGGCTGCACAGGTTCCTATAGCACAGGGGTTCTCAAACTGGGGGTCAGGACCCCGCAGGGGGTCGTGAGGTTCTTACATGGGGGGTTGCGAACTGTCAGCCTCCACCCCAAACCCCGCTTTGCCTCCAGCATTTATAATGGTGTTAAATATATTAAAAGTGTTTTTAATTTATAAGGAGGGGTCACACTCAGAGGCTTGCTATGTGAAAGGGGTCACCAGTACAAAAGTCTGAGAACCACTGCTATAGCACATAGGAGAGAAAGGATGATCATTAGGAAGTCCAGATCATCTATGTAATCCCCCTGGATTGAGGGACAATTTACTGTGATCTAAGTGATCTGAGATTTGTCCCCCTTTATACAATGGAGTTTTAAATGACAACCAGTAAGCGCTTCTTTACAATGCATTTATTTTTATATTACAAGTATTTTCCTTCCATGAGAGCCTATGGTTCTCCGTACTGCACGATGCATTATAGGCATAGTTATCTGTTAGTCATGACCTTTGTAAACTACTTTGAGATCCTTGTATGAAAATTTTCATGTAGGTGCAAGTGGTTGTTATTGTCTGTCTGTCTATTTCCCTTCCCTGACTTGTGCGTGATAGCGTATCCCACGCTGTCCAGGAATGCACCTACCAATGGATCCGCACCTACAACCTGCCCCACAGTGAATTATGGGCCTATGATTGTTAAATTAAAACTATTACTTATGACTGTTGTTCTTACATTTGGGCAGCAGCAACAATTCTTAACCTGGTGTTTCAATATCTGTCATTGTGAGAGAAATAACACTAATGATGCATATTTGTGAACTGCTGTCTGCTGGAGACTGTTGAATGGTATATAGCACAGTAGGAACATTAGGTTTATATGGTGGGAATGTTATAATCCTATTGTATGTGTCGGAAAATTGATATTGATTGCATGAACTAAGTCAAACTCTTCACTTTCCTCACATCCCGTCACCATTTTCAACTCCTCCACTAAAGGTGGCTCAGTTATTGTGATCTGGATACATTTACAGCATTTATTTCATATGGATTTCTTTGTTCTACAAAGCATGCCAATCTGCTGGTTATGTTAAATCATCATTGCTCCACTTTACATGATGACCACGCTGTAAGCACCTTCACATACACACACCACACCATGTGCATGGCAGTATGTGTGTGTGTGTGTGTGTGTGCACAGCAGACATATGTAATATGGTAGTCCGGGTAAGTGTGTACTCTTACAAAGGATTTAAACTTGGAAAAAATTATTATTTGGACCTTGTCATACTTCTGTCTTTGTGTGGCCTAAAGCAACTTGGGCTTGTTACATTGATGTTGATACAAATATGACCTAGTGCATTGATTCCCAATCTTCTCAGGTTTGTGACACTTATCATAAATATAACCAGTATGTGACCCATTGATACGTCAACATGTACTGCAACACTTCCAGTGTAATGAATATATACAAAATAGTATAACCTCTTGTAGCCACATTACTACAGAATAATTAAATAATACTTAGCACTCAGTCAGGCTCCCATTTAAGCAATGTGAGTATTGTCAATGATGTAAACAGTCCCTTAATGTGAAATCTTAAACTGATAATATGACTAAACTGCTTACATAAGAAGGGCCATACTGGCCGTTACCAAGTTATATATAGGACACATAATTCCATCTATATGGAGCAGAATCCCCAAGCATTTCCCAACAAATGTCAGTAGCAGGAAAAGCTCAGAGCAGAAGAGGATCAACACTAGAGGTCTTGGGGCTTTCCTTGCATGTCTCTCCTCCTTCACCATCACTCTTGTGTTCTCCATTCGTTCCCCGTAGCTCACTACCACTTCTGGATCCCTCGTTGTGGTGGCTCAAGCAGGGCAACCTTCCACAAACTGGATCTTATGTTGTTGTCAGTTCTCATGGCAATGTAACACCCCAGCTCACATTGTGGGTGTGACGAGGGTCTATTTCAGAAGAGAATTAAAGAGACAAGTAATGGCCAAATGGATTTTGCATGGACAACATTAAGAATAGGTTATTTTGCCTTTGCCAACCCATAACAGCTCTGCTTTACTGAACTCAAGGACCAACTGTTGTGTTAGCTACAGGTTATTGATGACATTGTTAAATGCTGACACATAACCTGTGTTTATTTGTATTGTGGAGATAGCCTCAGTCTTTGTTGTTGGTTGCCTAGCATGTATTTCTTCATATGCTGATGAGTGTATCATCACATTATCCATTTAGCTTATCTTCTGCATCCAATCGCCCACTCATTTCACAGAGAGAGAGAGTAAATTATACTGGGTGTGTGCATTTGAGGTGAGTAATAATTAATTAGTACTTGGCAGATGATTTGAAGGTGGTTTGATTGTGAAGCTATTACTGGCTTTGAAGGAATATAGAGGTTTGGGGTAGATTTTTTTCTTCATTTCCTGCAGATTTCCTCCGGTTTAATGATAAGTTTGATATGATATGAAGATATTTCTTCTCTGCTCTATCCTGCTTAACATTGCCCATGCATGCGCACACTCTCTCACTTCTCTGCCTCTTGCATCTACACTTTTTCCCCAATAGGCTATCATATATGATAGGGCATGATACATTTTATATTATAGTCTCACAGTAGTGAGACCATAGTTAAGGTTGGCCAGAATTTTCTGTACCTCAGTATCTAATCTTTCGTTGGGAATTTTTTTTGTCAACATATCATAGGGAATTTGAACCAGATTTTAGCTTCTAATTAATGTGTGTGCAGCATTCTCCAGTATATATTTTGTGTTTGTACGTTGTTGACTTTTTTAGGAAATTTAGGAAAACCAGAAAAGCCTGATTTTGTCCACACAGTGCAAATTTGTTGCCCGCTGCTGCTGCCTGAGTGGTAATATTAAGAACATAAGAACGTCCATACTGGGTCAGTCCAAAGGTCCATCTAGCCCAGTATCCTGTCTTCCAACAGTGGCCAATGCCAGGTGCCCTAGAGGGAAGGAACAGAACAGTTAATCATCAAGTGATTCCATCCCCTGTCAGCCATTCCCAGCTTCTGGCAAACAGAGGCTAGGGATACCATCCCTACCATCTTGGCTAATAGCCATTGATGGACCGATTCTCCATGAAATTATCTAGTTCTTTTTTGAACCCTGTTATAGTCTTGGCCTTCACAACATTCTCTGGCAAGGAGTTCCACAGGTTGACTGTGCGTTGTATGAAAAAATACTTCCTTTTCTTTGTTTTAAACCTGCTGCCTATTAATTTCATTTGGTGACCCCTAGTTCATGTGTTATGAGGAGTAAATAACACTTTCTTATTTACTTTCTCCACAACAGTCATGATTTTATAGACCTCTATCATATCCCCCCTTAGTCGTCTCTTTTCCAAGCTGAAAAGTCCGAGTCTTATTAATCTCTTCTCATATGGAAGCCCTTTCATACCCCTAATTGTTTTTGTTGCCCTTTTCTGAACCTTTACCAATTCCAATATATCTTTTTTGAAATGGGGCAACCACATCTGCATGCAGTATTCAAGATGTGGGCGTACCATGGATTTATATAGAGGCAATATGATATTTTCTGTCTTATTATCTATTCCTTTCATAATGATTCCCAACATTCTGTTTGCTTTTTTGACTGCCACTGCACATTGAGTGGATGTTTTCAGAGAACTATCCACAATGACTCCAAGCTCTCTTTCTTGAATGGTAACAGCTAATTTAGACCCCATCATTTTATATGTATAGTTAGGATATGTTTTCCAATATGCATTACTTTGCATTTATCAACATTTAATTTCATCTGCCATTTTATTGCCCAGTCACCCAGTTTTGTGAGATTCTTTTGTAGCTCTTCACAGTCTGCTTGGGACTTAACTATCTTGAGTAGTTTTGTATTATCTGCAAATTTTGCCACTTCACTGTTTACCCCTTTTTGTAGATCATTTATGAATATGTTGAATAGGACTGGTCCCAGTACCGACCCCTGGGGGACACGACTATTTAGTTCTCTCCATTCTGAATACTGACCATTTATTCCTACCCTATGTTTCTTATCTTTTAACCAGTTACCAATCCATGAGAGGACGCGGTGGGGGGGGGGGGGCGAGCAGGGAGGGGGCGGGACATGGGGTAGAGTGGGGGCGGAGCTTGGGAGGAGCGGGAGTGGACTGTGGGCGGGGCTGAAGGCACCCCAATGTGTCCCGATATTTTAGTGTGATCTGGTCACCCTATCCCTGCAAGAGAGTAAAAGTAACTACAAGCTCTAGTGACTTCACTACAGACAAACCGTCTATAGATTCTCATAATTCTTTACAACAGCCCTTAAGGAGATCCTTGTTAGATCTGTTTATGCCGGTAATTTGCTAAGTAATATTGCCATCCAGTGGTTGAACTGGCCAGTTGCAATTATAGTTTTATTTCAACTGTGTATGCTTTTAAATGGAGGGTGAGGTACCAATACCGGCGAATTGAGGTAGAGTATGTAGTAGGCAAGAAACTAAACTAAACCATACTAACACGGGGAGGAGGGAGGAAAGAAAGAAAATAAATACAATAAATAAGCAATACCTTAAAAATATCTGCATGGTGTGTATTTAAACATTGCTCTGTTAAGAAACCAGTGAGGTGGTCCTGCTGCCCTACCAAAACATTCCTAATGAAAGTTGTTACTGTGGTCCTTTGGAAGGCAAAAAACTAATGAAAGGAAGGAATATGGTCCTGAATGAATAGAGATAAGAATTACCCTAGCTTTGCTGAGCCTTTGGGTCATCCAGGTGTGGGCGGGTGAGGTTCTGTGGCCTGCAATGTGCAGGAGGTCAGACTAGATGATCATACTAGTCCCTTTGGACCTTAAAGTCTATGAGTCTATCTTTGGAAAGTCAGACTGTGTTGAATTTTGGCAACAAGTATTAAATATTAAAGAGGAATGGCAGGGAAGTAGGCTCATTCATTAGAATAAATTGCAGTGATCAATATTTTAACTGTTACAATTAGTTTGAATTGGTTACTCTGTGTAGTTCTCACAGCATGGACTCACAGCTGAGCAGCTTGTGAAACAAATAGGAT